>NC_062283.1:141237734-141862734 GCF_902655055.1 Lutra lutra | reverse complement strand
GAGAACTACAAGCCAATATCTCTGGTGAACAGAGACTCAAAAATACTCAATATACTTGCAAAACAAATCCCACAATATATTTTAAAAAATCATTCACCGCAATCCAGTGGGATTTGTTTCTGGGTTGCAAGGATGGTTCAATATTGGCAAAGCAATGTCATACAGCACATCAATAAGAGAAAGGATAAGAACCATATGATCACCTCAAAAGATGCAGAAAAAGCATCTGACAAATACAACATCCTCTCATGATAAAAACCTCAACAAAGTAGGTTTAGAGGGAACATACCTCAGTATAATAAAGATCATACATGAAAAACCCACAGTGAACATAATCCTCAGTGGTGATGTACTGAGAGCTTTTCCCTAAGGCGAAGAACAAGACAAGGATGCCCACTCTCATCACTTTTATTTAACGTAGTACTGGAAGTCCCAGCCACAGCCATCAGACAAGAAAAAGAAACAAAAGACATCCAGATTAGTAAGGAAGAAGTAAAACTTTCCCTATTTGCAGATGATACTATACTATTTCTGTACTATATAGAGAAAACCTGAAAGACTCCACAAAAAAAAAAAAACTGCTGAAACTGATAAATGAATTCAGTAAAGTCACAAAATAGAAGATCAATGTACAGAAATCTGCTGCATTCCTACACATCAAAAATGAAGCAGCAGAAAGAGAAATTAAGAAAACAATCCCACTTCCAGTTGCACCAAAACCCGTAAGATACCTAGAAATCAACCTCACAAAAGAGGTGAAAGACCTGTACCCTGACAACTATAGAACACTGGTGAAAGAAAGTAAGGATGACACAAACGGAAAAATATTCCATGCTCACGGATGAGAAGGTCAGATACTGTTAAAATGTCCATACTACTACAGCAGTCTATAGCAATTCCCATCAAAATACCAATAGCATTTTTCCACAGAGCTAGAACAAGTCTAAAGTAAGTATAGATCCACAAAAGACCCCAAAGCAATCTTGAAAAAGAAAAAGCTGGAGGCATCACAATCCTGGACTTCAAGTATATTACAAAGCTGTACTAATCTGGCGTGCATAAATATCATAGAAAAAAGCACAGACAGTAATTTCTTTGATGTTAGCCACAGCAACTTTTTTCTAGGCAGATCCCCTGAGGCAAGGAAAACAAAAGCAAAAATAAACTGTTGGGACCACATCCCAACAAAAAGCTTCTGCATAGCGAAGGAAAAAAATCAACAAAACTAAAAGGCAACTTATGGAATAAGAGAAGATATTTGCAAATGATGTATTCGCTAAAGGGTCAGTAACCAAAATATATAATGAACTTATAAACATATAATCCAATTTAAAAATGGGCAAAAGGCATGAACAGACCTTCCTCCAGTGACATACAGACGTGTGAAAAGATGCTCATCATCACTTATCAAGGAAATGCAAATCAAAATCATAATATCACCTCACACCTCTCCGTGGCTAAATCCACAACATGAGAAACAACAGTTTTTGGCAAGGATGTGGAGGAAAAGGAACCCTTTTGCAAACTGGTGCAGCCACTGAGAAAAACAGTATGGAAGTTCCCCAAAAAGTTAAAAATAGAACTACCCTACAATCCAGCAATTGCACTAATGGGTATTTACCCATAGAATACAAAACAACACTAATTCAAAGGAATACATGCACCCCTATATTCACAGCAGCATTACTTACAATAGCCAAGACATGGAAGCAACCCAAGTGTCCATCAACTGATGAATGGATAAACATGATGTGGTATAGATATACAATGGAATAGTACTCAGCCATAAAAAAGAATGAAATCTTGCCATTTGCAAAGACATGGATAGAGTTAGAAAGTATCTGGCTAAGAGAAATAAGTCAGACAAAAGAAAAATACCATATGATTTCACTCATATGTAGTACTTAAGAAACAAAACAAATGAGCAAAAGGGGAAAAAAAGAGAAACAAAGCAAAACAGACTCCTAAATACAGAGAACAAACTGATGGTTACAAGGGGAAGTGGGTGGGGGGGTGGGGGAAATCAGGGATGGGGATTTAGGAGTGCACTTAGGATGAGCAACCGGTGATTAAAATAGAAAACTTGAAAAAAAAATTTTTTTAAAAAGACCTGATTGAACAAGACTCCATCAGACTTTATCTGCACCACTGGCTCTCCTGGGTCTCCAGGCTGCCTGCCCACACTGCAGATTCTGGATTTACCAGCCTCCAAAATCATGTGACTCACTTCCATATAATAAAACTCTTTTGATATAGCAGCATTATCAACAATAGCCAAATCATGCAAAGAGCCCAAATGTCCATCAACTGATTAATGGATAAAGAAGATGTGGTCCATCAGGCTCCTGGGTGGTTCAGTCGGTTAAGCAACTGCCTTTGGCTCAGGTCATGATCCCAGGGTCCTGGGATGGAGCCCCATGGCAAGCTCCCTGCTCAAAGGGATGGGAAGCCTGCTTCTCCCTCTCCCTCCCTCTCCCACCGCTTACTTGTGCTATCAAAGAAATCTTTAAAAAAAAAAAAAAAAAAAGATGTGGTACATATATACAATGAAATATTAGTCATCAAAGAATGAAATCTTGACATTTGCAATGACATGGAGGGAGCTAGAGTGTATTATGCTGAGCAAAGTAAGTCAATCAGAGAAAGCCAAATGCCATATTTCACTCATATTTGGAATTCAAGAAATAAAACAGATGAATATAGGGAAAGGGAAGGAAAAAAAGAAGAGAGGGAAGCAAACCATAAGGGACCTTTAACAGCAAAGAACAAACTAAGGGTTGACAGAGGAAGGTGAGCCTGGGATGAGCGAGATGGGCGATGGCGATTAAAGATGGCACTTGTCGGGGCACCTGGGTGGCTCAGTGGATTAAAGCCTCTGCTTTCCGCCCAGGTCATGATCCCAGGGTCCTGGGATCGAGCCCCGCATCCGGCTGTCTGCTCCGCAGGGAGCCTGCTTCCTCTTCTCTCTCTCTCTGCCTGCCTCTCTGCCTACTTGTGATCTCTGTCTGTCAAATAAATAAAATCTTAAAAAAAAAAAAAAAAAGGATGGCACTTGTCTTTATCTGACTTATTTTTCTTAGCTTTGCAATGAGCACTGGGTGTTATATGGAAGTGATGAATCACTGAATTCCACCCTTGAAAGCAGTATTACACTGTATATTAACTAAAATTTAAATAAAAATTAGAAAAAATAAAATCATAAAAAATAAAACTCTTCTTGGATACTTAGGATACATACAGCATCCTAATATACTCTACAGAACCCTAATATACTATGTACAATACACACTTAAGGCACAGACACACATCTGTATGTATATAAATATATTAAACTAAAAAGTTTCAAGTAATAGTTAACCTTACTACATGCAATATACTTAGATACTTTCTATTCCATATTATGCTTTGTTATTCTACCTCCTGTGTCTTAATATGGATGCTGGTCAAAAAAAGAAAAGTCAGAAAGCCATTGGAATTAAAAAAACAAAACAAAAAAAAAGCCTACAATTAAAAAAAATTTTTAAAGAAAACAACCTGACCCACTAAACTGATGTCATTGCCTGTGACAGTTTGAAAAATACGGTTTTATTCAAAAGGCTGCATACTGTATAGTGTTCTGTCCCTAAATGTCTTCATGTAACAGACCACAGAAATTATTCCATATTTATGGATAGCTATTTTGTAGGTCTTTTTTTTTTTTAAGATTTTATTTATTTATTTGACAGACAGAGATGACAGGTAGGCAGAGAGGCAGGCAAGACAGAGAGGAGGAAGCAGGCTTCCCACTAAGCAGAGAGCCTGATGTGGGCCTCAATCCCAGGACCCTGACATCATGACCTGAGCCAAAGGCAGAGGCTTCAACCCACTGAGCCACCCAGGCACCCCTTTGTAGGTCTTTTCCTATAATGACAGTGAGATAAGGAAAAAGAATGAATATAAGGGTTTCCTAAAGCCCCAAGCAGAATCACTGAGTACCAAAATCAAGTTTAACCTAAGTTACAATTTACCTTAAGGCTGATTTTAGGGTTTCCATAAAGTGGATGACAAAAGGAAACAAGAGCAGTAGGTACACATCCTCTCTGGACACTTGTGACCTACGAGATCTTTATTCCTTTTATTGAGACATTATTACTGCTGCTCTCCCTCTCATCTATCTTCCAACAAAGATTCCAGTCAAGAGTAGGAAATTCCATTTCAGGCTTAACTATCAGACTTGCAAGAACAGGTTAAATTATAGGACTTCAATCACACATACTAATACAAAGGCAGGAAGGCACATCCTTGATACCCAAATCATCCCCTCTCCCTTGCCCCGTTTCCTTTCTACTAATTTCCCCATTTGTACCTGAAATGAGCTGGAAATCTTCTGTCACCATGAAAGTCTCAAACTCATTTACTTCCTACCTATTTACATATCCTAAACACAGTTTCTTATATTAAAACGCACAAATCAGTTTCTTCCAACTTTTTAAGTAGCAGTCAAGAGCCTGCAGAATCAAAGAGAAAGGTACCGATGCTTGGGGCCTTAGAAAGTCTCCTCTATGGGATTCACGACTACATTCAGTTCTGTGGAGGGGCCCCAGGGACCTTCCCCATCCCCATCTCAGGGGAGTAAGAAAGCCAAAAGGACACATGAATCCTTTTGTCCTCTGCCCCCGCTGTAACTCACATAATTCCACTTTATCTCTTTCGTATCTTGGAGATTCACAAAAGATGTAGTTTGGAACAAAAGATTCCTCTGATTTCAAAGGTGTGAAAAACCAGTGATATTGTACATTTCACAAATAGGAAAACAGAAACCCGGAGAAGCTGAATGCTATCTATGGATCTACAACCCCATTCAGAGCAGACCAGCACCGCACCTTCAGAGCAGCAGTCCTCCAGAGGTGGCCAGGATCGATGGAAGCAGCATCTCTTGGAAACTTTTCAGAAATGAAAATTCTCAGGCCAATCCCAGATCCTAATCAGATAGGGTAAGGGTGGGACGGTAGGGTCCCGCCATTTGTGTTTTAATAGACACTCCAGGTGATTTGGACGCCCTGAAGTTTGAGAGCCTCTGTTTTGGAGCATAGCCCATTCCTTCCATTATTCTCTTCCTCCTCCTATTCGGATCCCACATCTCCACTAGAAGCACACATGAAGCAAATGCCCCCAAAATACTGAACCGAACTGCAGATTCACCCACTGGAAAGGTGGAAAACATCACAAGGAGGAATTCAAATAAAGCTATCACACAGTCCGTGACTTTTTTTTTTCTCCCAATAGGAATATCCACAACCCAAAAAGTCAAATAAACAAAAGGACCACAGTTCTCAAATAATAATTCAAGAGCGCAGGATTCACTAATATTTCAGAAATTAAAGCTCAGTGGCGCACCTGGGTAGCTCAGCTGGTTAAGGGTTTGACTCTCGGTTTTGGCTCAGGCCACAATCTCTGAGTCGAGGGATCAAGCCCCACACTGGGCTCCACGCTCAGCAGAGAATCTGCTTGAGATTCTCTCCCTCTCCGTCTACCCCTCACGCACTTGCTCTCGCTCTCCAATAAATAAATAAATCTTAAAAAAGAAAGAAAGAAAGAAATTAAACCTCAAAAGGGTTTAACAATACTAAGGAACTTATTTTCAGAAAACCAGAATCATGGTACCCTAGACTGCTGTGACCAATAATATCTAAGGAAAGCACCAAAAAGAGAGCTAAAAGATTATTAAACTACGGGAAGAATATTAAACTATAAGACAGCTCCTTTTAGAAAAACCTAGTTCAGATACCTAGAAATAAGTAGAAACACAGCTACTTCTCACCCCCAGCCTGAGGAGATTAATTCCACTAGGCCTCAGTGTTTGTAAGATCGGAGGTAGAAATCCATAACCTACACAGGTGAATTTGCTGACCTTCTGCGGAATAAACATACAAGAGGCGCTACGCAGAGTAGCTGTTGTGAGCCATGTGTCAATTTCATGCTATGTTAACAGATTTCAAGAGTGTCAAATGAGAAATTATAACATGAAGGTTGAACATCTAAAAATTAAGAAACAAAGTGAGAGTCACACTATTCAAACGCTTGATCATCTTTTTCCTTTAGGAAATAAAATCTTTCAAACTACTTCCTATTAAGCTCTCGGTAGGTGAACTTTCACCTTGGAAAGTAAATACCATATATACCAAAGTGGAGGCTTGGGGGGAGAAGTGTTAAGAGGGAGAAGCTTTTAGCTAATTTCCTGAATTAACTAATGTGAATAGTATGATTGGCTCACAAAGAACATTAACATAGCCTCTGCTCATTTATTCACTTCAGATTAATTAGCATACAGGAATGCACTGCAATATTGAAGATCTGATAGGTAAAGCCCTCCTCATCTCCTCGCAACGTTCCCCTACCCCCACCTCACACAAACTCCTGTTTGCTGACCTGCAAAAGCCTACAAAACACTTCAATAGCAAAGACACAAAATGTGGAAACCAGACTTCAGACCATGATAATTAGCACAGGTTGATAGAATTTAAAGTATCAGTTGTTGCTTTTCAAAACAATTAACAAAAACATCACAGCTATTTATATTTTTTTTAAGATTTTATTTATTTATTCGACAGACAGAGATCACATGTAGGCAGAGAGGCAGGCAGAGAGAGAGAGAGAGAGGAGGAAGCAGGCTCTCCACTGAGCAGAGAGCCCGATGCGGGGCTCGATCCCAGGACCCTGAGATCATGACCTGAGCCGAAGGCAGAGGCCTTAACCCACTGAGCCACCCAGGCGCCCCTCACAGCTATTTATAAACATAAAGGCAAGACAAAGCCATGTATCTTCTTACACAAAATAAAGGGGTGAACTAGAGGTGCCCCAGCTGGCTTAGTCATGAAAGCATGCAACGTTTGACTTCAGGGTTGTGAGTTCAAACCCCACCTAGGGTGCAGAGATTACTTAAAAAAATAAAATCTTTTAAAAGGTCGGAGGGGGGTTGGGGGGAGTAAACTAGATTGCTTCTAAAATTCCTTTCACCCCCAATAATGTATATAGTATCCTCAAATCCCCTACTCACAATTTATTAGAAAAACGTCTATTTTTCTTTGTGCAGATGACAAAATCTGCTTGAAACAACAACATAAGCTCCAGCTGTAGGCCGTCCTATGTAAAGTTGTGCCTTCCTTTGGGCCACCTCTAAAGTACACAAGCTAAGAACCTGTTACTGCCTTTCGCGGATTCCAAAAATTCTATAAAGTTATAGGTTTCATTTCCATTCCCAAAGAAAATCTAAAACATTTCCTGGTTCTTTGATGCAGTCCTTGTAACAGGTCCTCCTCACTGTCAAGCAGAGAAAAAAAAAGTCTCGACAATCCTATGATCTATGCCTAGCTCTGCTTGCCACTAACTTATGATAGAGAATTAAAGCAGATCGTTTCCCTCAAACATCAAGCCTCTCTTCTGAGAAATGGGCTGAATTAAAAGATTTCTAAAAGTTACTCTGTTCTAAAATGCTGACTGACTGGCACCTAGGTGGCTCAGTCTGTTCAGCAGCCAACTCTTGATTTCAGCTCGGGTCATTATCTCAGAGGTGTGGGATCAAGTCCCAAATCCAGGCTAGGCGTGGAGCCTGCCTGGGAATCTCTCTCTCCCCCTCTTCCTCTGCCCCTCCTCCCTCCTTTCTCCCCCTCTCTATAAATAAGTAAATAAATAAATAATAAAATGCAGATACATGACAATTCTTTTTTTTTTAAGATTTTATTTATTTGACAGAGAGAAAGATCACAAGTAAGCAGAGAGGCAGGCAGAGAAAGAGGGAGAAGCAGGCTCCCCGCTGAGCAGAGAGCCCGATGTGGGGCTCAATCCCAGGACCCTGGGACCATGACCTGAGCCGAAGGCAGAGGCCCAACCCACTGAGCCACCCAGGTGCCCCAATACATGACAATTCTTGAAGTAATACTGCAGTTTGAGATTTGAGACATTTTTAATGTGTATTTGAATATAAATCCTGTCTGTATCATTATTTTTAAAAGTCTGTCATATCTTCTGCACACAGAAATATAAGTGTACTGAAATTATTCAAGAATTTCTAATGCATTCTAGGGGCACATGGGTGGCTAAGTCAGTTAGGCATCTGCCTTTGGCTCAGGTCATGATCCTGAGGTCATGATCCCACATCGGGCTCCCTCCTCTGTGTGGAGTTTGCTTCTCTCTGTCCCTTATTCCACTTGTGCTCTCTCTCTCTCTCAAATAAAATTACGTTTTAAAAAAAAAAGAATTTCTAATGCATTCTATAAATGTTTAAAATTTTTCCTTTAGACAACACAAAAATTCTGAGGTGTTATTTCACATTGACAATAAAATGAGAATGTGCTCATTTATTTTCAGAACTACTCATTTATTGATCTGCTGAAAATTCCAAGTGTTGTCTGCCAACTGTGTATACACCATTCAAGTTTGAGTCAATTCAACTAATGAGATTTATCAAGCTATCAAAATTTAGTTTCTGTGACAGACAGCTCTTCAGAAAATGCCATATTGCAATGACGTTCTCATAACACACACCAAGGCTCCAGAGATGTCAACCATCCTTCTGGACTCCATTTCCTCACACATTTAGACTAATGGCCAAGGTGGAACTTATAAAAGTTGGATTTAGTGACAACCCCCAGTTTCTAGACAAGTAATTTTAAAATCCAAATTACACAGAAACCTGAAATAGAACTAAGCAAAATCCTGCCTGTTAGGGTTTTTCAGGAAATAATCTTTATTGAAGATAGAAATGCTTTTTCATTAAGTTATTACAAAATACATGTTCCTAAATACACTGAAATTTTCTCTACTAGTTTTCACTATTAATATGCTTAGAATTCATATAATTAACAAATCTTTTCTTTAATGACCAAATGTTTAAGATTTTTATTTAGAGAGAGTGCGCACACACGCGTGAGGTGGCGGGAAGCAGAATCCCAAACAGACTCCCTCCTGAGCACGGGCTGAAGTGGGGCTCAATCCTTGATCTCAAGACCTAGAGATCATGATCAAAGCTGAAATCAAGAGTCCCACACTCAACCACCTGAGCCACCCAGGCACCACTCACCCAAATGTTTCTTTTTAAAAATAGTGCCTGTTACACTACAAATCACAGATCAGTCAGAAAATAAGGAAAACTATATTTGTAGGTGGATAACCTCCGAGTCTCTTGCTCCTCTCTGGCAAATTAACTAACATGGTTAGGTCCTCCCAATCCTAGACAAACCACTTCAGACAAGCACCAGGCAGGGGACAGACACAGGAAAGGTGCATGGATTCCACTGGCACAACCCAACCTCCTCTCAAAGCCGAGTGTCCTACAGGGCAAATGTCACCCAAAGGGCAGAGTTTCTCAAACTACAGCCACCAGCAACACCTAATGTGCTTGATAAAATGCACCCCAGATCTCCAGAATCATCATCACAGGGTAAATTCCAGAAATCTACACTTTGATCTGCCGTCAAAGTACTGGGTTATGGGCATGAAGGAGGGCACATGATGTGATGAGCCCTGAGTGTTATACACAACTGATAAGTTACTGAATACTACATCTGAAACTAATGATGTATTATATGTTAGCTAATTGAATTTAAATTTTTTTAAAAAGCTAACTTTAATTTCCAAACTGACAGGCAAAGTCAAGTTTGAGAACTGCCATCACTGGCCTCAGTTTCTCCACCTGTAAGAGAAGGTAACAAGACCTGACCACCACCTAAATCCTCCTCTGACTGGTCATCTTCACAATCCGTCACATTGAGGCTCAGCAATGCCATCATTTTACCACATTTTCAGGATAGCTCCATTTGGGTCCCAGGACAGCTAGCTTCTACACGCACTCCACATGGCTACTGTGTTTATACACATTCTGTGCCCGCCCTGCTCTCCAGAAAGCCACCTTCATCACCTCCATGAAGGCACAGTTCTCATCTCAGGTTCTTCCCCAGTCCTCCTTCTAGCTCAACACAGAATTCCCCTATACCCAGAGGCCTTGACGCTCATATTACCCACAGCCCCCAAGACCACCGATAACTACCTCCTAGCCATGCCTAATTACTCATCCTGGATTTACCAAGACCCAGCATGCTCCTGGCCCTGCCCTCCTTACTAGTGTTGGGTGATGGCGACCAGTCCCCCAGTAATGTTCAAACACCAGTGAGCATAATAATAGAGAACAAATACGCTCCTTAAAAATTCTCCTAACATTTTTTCTTCTGTTTCCTTGTACTCAATAATGCATAGAACCATTGAGTTTTATAGCTGAAAAGTCATTTAGTCCAATGTGATTAACCTGGCCATCAATGCTGCAAATTAAGAAATGGAAACACAGGGAGGAGGTCATGTTTTCTTCAAGATCACAAACCTATTTCTGGCAAAACTACCCAAAACCCAGGCTCTTAACTCTATCCAAAACCCACAACTCCAGTCTTCTGTCAGTACAGCATGCTGACTGCCTAGACAAGTACCAAGAACAATTCAATTAAACACATACAAGCATCTTTCAACTAGTTCATCCTTTGCTGTCCATCAGAATGGAGAAAAATGAGGGTACTGATAAAAGTCATGCGCATCCCAAAACATCACAAATAGCAGATGATCACTACTGAACAGTTAATAAGGAATACATCTGAGAGAGGGGAAGGACACAGACATACACACAACCTCTGTGTGGGCGATACCATCATTTAGCAGATGGACCCTAAGAGTACAGAGGATAGAGTATACTCTTCGAGAGAAAAGAAGGGGGTAAGAAAGTATGAGAGAGCTTCAGAAGGAGGACTGAGCTGAGAGGGCTGCATGTTCTCCAGATAAAACAACAAAATTCTGACACAGGAGAAAATGAAAAGGAGTGAGCCACTAGTGGCCTTGGATGTGTATATAAAGAGTGGATCCAGAAAGTGTTTCTGATTCAAGGCTTATGGAAAACGAAGTTATCTGCCCACATGACATGCAGTGCCCTTCCCAACAAGAAGTTCGGCAGACAGCTATGAAAGGAAAGTTTAGAGAGAACTATGGTTTCATAGGGTCATTGTGTTTTTCCAGAGGCAAAGTTCAAAATGGAAGTTAAATGGGAAAATATTTCAGTCTCTGATTTGGCAAACGTTCATCAAGGGTTCATGTCTACACACAGTAAGTATTAATCCCAGACGTTTCAAACACCACCAACACAAATGATAACTTAATTCATTTTAATGTATTCCAGATGTGTTCTTCCTCAGTTTCTGTTCCTATGTACAAATGCCTTCTTTTGAAAGAACAAAAATGTCCATTTCAAACCAGCTTCATGGTTATCCAGGGTAGTGAGGGTAAATATGACTATTATCCTGTCAACTACCACCCTAGTGTGAGGCCTGAAAGGGAAAACTGATGAGGACTTGATGCCTCAGCGACCGGAAGGCAGTAGATGAACCGCTCGAACACAATCCCATTTTCTTCCTGAGAAATCTAAGGTCTCCTATGGTTAGGGGAGTTGCCAAATGAGTAAAAGGTATATTCCAGGCCAAAAGCTAGATATTAATACCCATTGAATGACACTGCTACCACCCCCACACTTAGGAAAGATGGAACAACATCTTTAGCCCTTTGTTACTGATAAAGTCCACTTAAAGAGTCAACTACCTGGCAAAGGGACACTCAACTTTATCATCATGGTATCACCTTCAGAAACATTTTCAACGACCACTTCACACACTATCTACACCACCTGGGAGTGTCCGCGGCTTACCATGCTGGACCCGGAAGGGGTGCAGAGAGTAAGTCCAGCACTCCCTGTGTCATGGCGATACCCCATGATGAACGCAACAACTGATACGGACCACATGTCCACAAAGTGCCTGGAAACCCAAGAGAAGCAGACGTTGGGAAGGAAGGCTCGGTACAGTCTCGACGGATGAGGGCGACAAGGAGTGTGACAAACAAGGAAGACGCCTCAAAGGGAACGCTGTGCAAAGAAATGGGAAAACAAAGGAGTCAGCCTGTACTTGGCCATACCACCCCACATCTCTGTCCTGCTGAACGTCCATATTTTACACAATGTGAGACAGCCACATGGCAAGGAGGGGGGAATGAACACTTCCGCAACTCTTTCCCTGGGGCAGGCAAGACTCTAATAAGCACATTATGTAAATTCATTCATTAATTTCTCAATTCTCAAAACAATCTTCTATAAGAATGCACGGCTGTCACCCTCCTTTTGGAGATGAAAATCCTGAGGCATAGAAACCTCTTTACTAGACAAAAACCACTTAGAAACCCGATGGTCACGGGGGCGGGGGGGGGGGGGAGTGGAAGGGTGGAGGTGTGAAATAGATGGCGGGCATTAAAAGTACACTCATTGTGACGAGCTCCAAGTGCCGCACAGAATTGTTGAATCACTGTAGTGTACACCTGAAATGAGCAACACTGTATGTTAACTATACCAGAATTTAAAATTTTTTTTTAAATCTTGAATTTCAAAATAAAAAAATACTGCACTAAAACCCATCAGCACACTTTAAAGGCAATGGGAATATGTACCTTTTATCAATTTAGGGGGAGAGCTGCAAGCTTATTCACTATGCCGTTTCCCAAACCACTAATGACAAGAGAACCTTCAAAATTCCAGTTTTGCATCTTGTTCCCAGCGCAAAGGAATCCGTAACGGGAACTCCTGAAGAACTACGTCCAAGAGACACAGTCAGAGATCTAACCATGACTTTAAAAGAAACCTTGTAACCCAGCACCATGAAAACACAATGAAAGCTGCAGTCCAGATTCTGTTACTCAATCTACAAACCTCATAAATGGAAACAAAGCAGACCCACTTCCAGCTGGATGGAATGCCTGGAGAGGATCGGGCTGGATCCCAGGGTGGGCAGAATCCAAGACAGGAAACGCACCACACCCCCCTGGCGGGGAACCCTGTCAGGCCTGTATCTTCCAACCCTCATCTGTGGGAGGGCTTCAGATTGGGAACGTCTTCATAAAAATAAAAGCTTTCAAATTCTAGGTTGTTATTAAAATCCTTGATTCACTTACAATTACAGACATGCCAACAGCTGACAGGATAAGAGGGGAACGTGGAAGCAGACAGAGGTGGGTCCGATCGCAGCTGCTGTGACTGCATTACTAGGTGAACTTGGATGAGGGCCCCCCACAGGTCCCCAACCTTCTCCTTCTGTGTCACTGAGATCAGTGAACATCCGTAACTGGACACAATCCTCCCTGCCCTCCACATGCTTGTCACTCACCAAGCCCATTTCACCAGCTAGTTCAGGAAATCTTTCCTGGTCAGTCCCCAGCCCCGTGAACCACAGCCTTACAGCCTCCGCCCTATTACAACTGCTCCTCCTTCCACCAGCGCCCCCTTCCCAAATCCACCCGGCACAAACCTTGGAGGGGGCGTGGCCTAAAATGCAAATCTCCTCTGCCTAAAAGGTGATTCGCTAAAGTGATTTGTTCTTCTATTACAATGTCACTTGCCTTTCTTCTCTACTAGAAGTTCTCTTACTTCAAAGATTTAAGGGACTTAAAACAACTTAGGAGCTCAGTAAATGCCTGTTCCATACTGAGGGGCAGTGCAGGCTTCAGTTTCTTCCTGATTCCACAAATAGAGCCCCTGGTGCTCTCTCTGGAGGCATAAATGGGACCATGCGTACAAAGAGCCCAGCACAGTGCCTCGTAGGCACTTCCTGCCACAGATTCTCTCCTTTTGTTACTATTCAGTGTTCCAAAGTGTGCGAAGCATTTTCACACATGCGAGCTCATCTGACCCCTGGAATAACTCTGAGACTCTGGAGGTTATATGAAGAAACTCGAGCGGGTGAGATTTAAGGCCCCGGAATCAAGGCTAGTTTTTGGCACGATCTACTGATTCCAAATCCTGAGTTTTTCTATGATCCGTTGTCAGGAGTTCTGGCACTGTTTATAGAAAACCATTCCTGCCTGTATCGTCCACGAAATTTATCCAACAGAAGGTGTTATTTTACTGCACTTACGGAACACAAACACATAGGCCAAACGCCACTATAATGGACTCAAAGGAGTTTGGTTTGTGCTGTATCGAATAATTCAAGTAAACTATCAACTGACTCATTCATTCACGCCTTCATTCAGCAAATATTTATCACATGCCACTTTGACAACAGGCATCGTGTTTTGTGCTGGGAATCTTCCCTTTCCCGGAGAAATTATAATTACTCTGTACAAGGTTTTCCAACTGAAGCCAACAATGTAAGAGACAGAATGCTGGTACCTGAATAAATATAGCAACAAAGAGCCAGAGAATCTGAGAGCTCATCCTGGTCATGCTCCTACATAAACTCTGTGACCTTAGACAAGTCCCTGGTACTGGAGTTCCTTATCTATAAAATGGAAACATTAGTCCATATTATCTTTAAAGTTATTCTGTGCTATCAATTCCAGAGATTCCAGGATTCCACACAATCAAGTTCCTTTGACATTTACAAGTACTATTTTATACCACAATTTAATTAAATTGTGTAATTTTTAGGATGACTTAAGTTCCCATATGAAATGGCACTTTGGTTCAACTTATTAACACATGTTAATGTAACCAAAGCTCTTTATGGCCTTACTTTCAAGACTCTTTTACCCTGGAGCGCCTGGGTGGCTCAGTGGGTTAAGCCGCTGCCTTCGGCTCGGGTCATGATCTCAGAGTCCTGGGATCGAGCCCTGCATCGGGCTCTCTGCTCGGCAGGGAGCCTGCTTCCTCCTCTCTCTCTGCCTGCCTCTCTGCCTGTTTGTGATCTCTCTGTCAAATAAATAAATAAAATCTTTTAAAAAAAAAGATTCTTTCACCCTTCTCTCAACAAATCACCATTAGACATGTAAACCTTAGTGCCTTAGAAAGTAGCTAAGGAAGCCCATTACGTGTTGGCACACATCTCTGAGGCCCACCTATAAAGTCATACTCCCAGGTTCTTCCCTATAATCAAGCAGAAGACATCTGTTTAAGAATCACCCTGAACAGCCAGACGTAAGATAGAGTGAACCGAAGCACATTCCTACATGCTGACTGATAGGAGAAATCTTCCCCCAAATACTTGCTTCAGAATTTTCTAGAGTCCTATAGAAATAATCCTTTCTTTTGTCACTTATTCCAGGAACCTTAACTGAGCTCCTGCTCTGTCAGCCTCTCGGATGGCTGCTGAGTACAGCAGTGCAGAGTAGCTGAAGCAGGGTCATCACTGGCCCAAACTGTGTTTTTGGATGAATTACAGGGGATGCCCTGTACCAGTGAGGACGAGTGAGCCAGGAGTTTGGTAAGAGGGGTGCAAACTGGATTTCTACCTCTGCTTGTGCACTGGACAGGATAACCCTGTGTGTTAACAAACTGTGCCAACTGTACAAGGTAGCATACCTAGATGTGTTTTTTAAAAACCAATGTTCTAGGGGCACCTGGGTGGCTCAGTGGGTTAAAGCCTCTGCCTTCGGCTCAGGTCATGGTCCCGGGGTCCTGGGGCTCTCTGCTCAGCGGGGAGCCTGCTTCCCTTCCTCTCTCTGCCTGCCTCTCTGCCTACCTGTGATCTCTGTCAAATAAATAAATAAATATCTTAAAAAAAAATCAATGTTCTAGTAGGGGCACTGCCTACTATAAGAGAAGGAGCTTGAACGCCTAGGGATAACCAGGAAGAAAAGCCTCCTAGAGAAGGTATTTGACTGACACATGAAGGATGTGTGGGTAAACAGCAGATGGAAATCGGAGTAAGAATAGTGTAAGCGGAATGTTCATTCATTCCAGACAGTGGTCTAGAAATGACAACTTGGAAGTAGTATGATGTGTCTGGCAGTGTGTAGTGCATGTGTGTAAGGAGGGGAGGGAGGAGAGACTCTGGGAACAGTCCCTGCACAAAACTGAAAAGGCAGGCAGGAGCCAGACTACAAAGCACCTTATATGGCATGACATGTTAAGGTGTGGAAACCGGATTCTGAGATCACTAGGGGCTTGTTTTGCTGCTGAAAATAAACTCTTCCTCAATTACACCCTGCCATATATTTCACATTTGCCAATCACAAAAATCTCCAAAACCCTAAAGCAACAAGTCTTATAAGCCAAGCAGGCAAAATCCAACGGAAAACAAATTTGCTTTTAGAACTGCATCAATTTTGTTTGATATTTCATTTTCAGAGTTTAAAAACCTTAAGGGATATCAGGAAACATCTTTAAATGTGTATATACACAAGTTCTACTGGTTATGCTCAAATTATTAGCCCAGTAATTGACACTTTTTATTCAGAGCCTAGGTCTGAAATACTTACAGCATATGGTCTGCACCTGTAAGAACCTTGCAACACTTATTTTAAGAACTTCTAGAGATAACCCAGCTTAAACTATTGGAGAGGGAATTGGAGATAGCCAGGTGCTATCCATTATGTCAGCACCCCTTGAGAAACAGGAGGTAGAATGGGTGAACAACCGTAAGATGAGAACCCCAAGACCTTCACTACGTAGAAATAAACATCGTATCAGGACCCAAAGTTGTCTGGAAGATTTCGAGGGAATCCAGGCTGCCTCTCTCAGAGCCAGGGCAGAGGCGACGCAGAAAAACCGCCCCATGAATAGCATTATCTTCAAGCCAAGCAGCCTCCTCTCTGCCCCCTCCCCAATTAAACAAAGTTACCCCATTTTGCTCTTTTAAAAACAAGGGAGAGAAGCCCATCAATATTAAGTTTCACCGCTTCTTAAAGATAAACTACCCTGTGCAATCTTACTCCATACCTTCACGGAGGCTGTCAGCCGTCAATTGTGGGAAGAAAGGACTCTTTTCTTCCTTAACTGGTTTTGGTAAATATGATCCATTTGGGACACAACGTGTCGGCTTTCCCAGAAACTTGGCACCTCGGCCGCCCCCAGGAGCAGGGCCCGTCGGGGACAGTCGGCGGGGCGGGCGGGGCGGGACTCGTCCCCCTCGCCACCTCCCCCCGCCTGGTCCTCCCCGTCGCGGCGGGGCTCCCGCCGCCCGCAGGCCCCGAGGGCTTCGCGGGGGCCGCGCGCGCCTCTAGAAGCTGAGCCGCCGAAAGCCGCGATCCGCAATCCAGCCCCCGCCCCGGGCTCCGCTCCCGGCCCCCACGACGGCTCAGCGCGGCGACACGCTGACACGCGAGGTCCCGGCCGGCCCCTGCAGGGATGAGCCCCGCGTGCTCGCGCCGCCCGGGCACCTCGTGGAAGCGAGTTCTGGCGAGCGCCGCGGCTGTCACCCGGCCCGCTGCGCCGAGAGAGTGGAAGCGCCCCGCGCGCTGCCGCCGTCCGCGGGGTCCGGAGCTCCAGGACCCAATCAGCTCCCCGTCAGCTCCCTCCCGGGGAAGAGGGAGGCCGGCGCCGGGAAACAAAGCGGAGGGGAGGTGGGACGGCGGGCCGGGCGCCGGGGCCTCCGCAGGGGTGGCGGCCGCCGGGAGCCGCGCGCGGGGAAGGGGGCCCTGGGCGCGCGGGCCGCCGCCCGCTCCGCCCGCCCGCCGCCCCTTACCTCAGCTGGAGCGCCCGGCCCTGCCCGCAGCGCTGCTGTTCCCGCCGCGGCCCCAGCGCCGGGCCCCTCAGGGACGCCGTCTGCGCGGGGCGCGAGAAGTTGTTGGGGCGCGGGGGAGGGTCCCTCGGTCCTCCTGGGCGGCCGCGGGCACGGCCGGTCCTCGCCCTGCGCGCAGCGCCTGTGGCAGCGAGAGCGGCCGCACCTCCTCCCCGGCCGCTCGGCCCGCCTCCCTCCCCGCCCGCCGCGCAGCCCTCCCCTCCGCCCCGGCCCCTCCCCAGCCCCGTTCCTCCCCTCACCCCGGCCCGCGCCGATCCCCCGCCGCCCGGCCCCGACCGTCGCCTCCGGGACTTTCTTTGGGGCGCGCCCACTAACGAACACCCAGAACTCACGAAGTCTGGGTGGGCGCCTACCCTGGGCGAGGAGTCCTTCCTGCCTTCGAGGCGCGAGTGAGCTCCGGTTCCTTCCGCAGGAGAGCGGATCGCGGAGAAGACGGTTGCTCGGGTACCGCCGAGAACAGTAGCCGGCGGAATCCCCGGTCTCGTTGGGCAGGCGGGAGAGATGGAGGTGACGCCGAATGGAGACCCGAGGGTGCAGGAGAATGCGGGCGTTCCTGCGGGCTTTCGGAGAGAAACCTGGGTGCTCCCGGGGGCCGGGATGATGGGGGCGGGCGGGCGCGCAGGGCGGGCGGGGGTGAAGGCTGTGCTCCTGCGATCCCAGTCTGTGCCTTTGCAGAGTCTCTCCCCTGAGGAGGACGGGGAAGGGGAGGAAGATGTAGTCCCCGTGGGGTCGTCCAAGAAGAAGGCGCCGACACAGGACCAGCCGTGGAAGAATTTCTTAGGGGGAATGGCTGTGGGGTTAAATGGAAAAAGGAGAGAGTTTGCTGTATGCACACCAGATCCCAGGGAAGGACGGAGGGAAGCAAGCCCCCTGGCCTCCCTGCCCGCAGTCTAAGGAGGACCATCGTGAGTCCCACATTCCCAGTTCTCCTTGGGACCCAACTGCCCCTTAGCCGTGTTTCTACCAGTCATCGGCTGCGAAGTGTGGCTTCCGCACAAACCCAGAGGTGAATTTCAGAGTAGGAAAGCCGGGGCCTTTGGTCAATTAAGCTCCAAGACAGCTGAAAGAAGGTTCTCACAGCTGCCCACAGTCTAGAAGACAAACAGAATCAGCTCTCCCACACACACCTACACATTTTAGATGAAGCCCCAAGGGTTGGTTGGCTGGGATCAGACGGACCTGGTTCTCCCTCCACCTTCCGCTGAGTCGGGCTCTGTTCACTGAACTGGTAACTGACCCCTTTCGCCTACACAGGCTTCCCCTGGCCCTGTCTCCGCACCTGCGCAGGTGGCTCTACCGAGGAAAATGCCTCCTCACTCCGCTCACCCGGCAATACTGAGTTCAAGCATCACCGCCTCTCAGAAGCTTTTCTCTCTTGACACATGACTTAATTCTGCCACCGAGTTACCACACGTGCAGTTTGGAATTTTGTGTTTTTAGTTAGTGGTTTTTTTTGTCTGTGTTTTTTGTTTTGGGGTTGTTGTTGTTGTTACTGTTTTTATATTTTTCCCCTTTCTTATATTGCAATTTTTCACACTATTTTATAAAATTTATTTTTTTCTCAGTTATACAAGTAATATGTTGACTGCACAAACGGAAAAATACAACCCAAATACCTCCAACTCCCCTAATCTTCTAGGGACGGCTTCCCTTGATAGCCAATTAATCAGAGTGTGAGCCCCCGTTCCATGTGTTATCGGTCTGGGTCCAGTCAGGAGAGAGAAGCCACCCAGCAAAATAGTTTAAAGAATCTTTAACTACAACAGGATTTGGAGCAATGAGGGATGGGCAAGTAAGCAGAGAAAAAAGAAAATAGGTATAGCAGATAAAAGGATCTAGGCACAGCCACTTCTGCTAGGGCTGAGACAGAGCACCAAAGGATGAGCCTCCTGCTCCCCCAGAGTGAGACCCACACCTTGCTGGGGGAGAGCATGACCATGGCTCACGGAACAGCAGAGAAGTCACTGTGGTATCATGCCGGGAAATTTGCTGGAAATCCATGCTCTGCAGTTTGCTAATAATCTACCCCAAGGTTGTGAGGAAAGGTGCTTCTCCTGGAAGCGCTTCACTGCAAAATCACCCAGAGAGGAAGGGGCTGGGAGACACTGCTGGCTGCCCTCCACTACAGGGTCTTGGTGCTAGAGACAATGCCCAAAATGTGGGAGCCGCCCAAGCAAGGGCATGGCAGCCTTGGGCAGAGCTCTGTCCTCCTGCAAGATCTCCCCCACACCGCATAGTGACAGGCAGAGGAAATTATATAAAAGGCCCAGATCCATTTTTACGGAGAAGGCAAAAAGGATGAGTTTGGAACTGAGGGTCAATGAGGAGGTAAACAGCACACTAGGCAACCTCGAAAAGTCCAGGCGTAGCCACTGGCCCACCCCAAACACACCTGCACATCCCAGATGAACACGGTCAACGTCTATGAATCTTGTCCCCCAGCTGGCCATTTTGTTCCTGGCGACCAGGCCGCCTCCTGCAAGCGGCCTCAGCCTTTCCCCTCTACAGCTTTGCCCCACCTGGAGGCAGGGCCGCCTCCTCCGTGAGTTCCTCCCAGCACAGCTCTGACCGAGTTGTTAGGCTCAACACTATTGAATAGAAGACTTGGAGAAACCAAATGGGATTACAGAAAGGAAAAGAAAAAAGTTAAAACCTAACAATGGTCCCCCAAATATGAAACCATCCACAGAGCTCCATACTGCATGTCTCTCTCCTTAGCCAGAGCCCCACATAGGCCACATGGTGTGCCCCCCACCAGAGTCCCGGCTGCAGTGCCATGAGGGCCTAGTGAGGGAGAGACAACTTTCTCTTCACCTTCATCTAATCCCGCTCCATTAAATACAGGATAATCCGCAGAGATGCAACTTTGTCTACAGTAAAGATGAATGTACATGTTACATGAATGTACATGTAAAGATGAATGTACATGTTACATGTTAGGAAGAGAAACTTAGTCCCCCAGTACCCAAACTCACTTATTAATCCACTTAACGGAGCATCTCCTCAGCACCTGGCACTGAACTGGGCGGTAGAGATATAATCTGTGTAATTGTTACAATCTGAGGGAGAGCAAATCACTTTACAAATCACTTTTCAGATAGTTCTTTTTTATATCTCTGCTTAAGATGCAAAGCATATCATAATGCTTTGCATAAGATGCAAAGCATATCATAACCGAGCACTAAGGAATTAGAGAGGGGCCCCCGGAGAAAGCAACACTTAGCCTAGCGCTAGGACTGAATTGGAACATTCTAGAAAAGGGGGATGGTGAATTTGAGGCTCTGCGGTGGGGAAGAGCTGGGCGGTTCTGAAGAAAGGGTTTAAGGACAAAGCACCAGGAGAGGAGACCAAAGGGACAAGTAAGAGGCAGTCATGCATGCTCATGTAGGCATGTTAAGAATTTTGGATTTTATCCTTCCAACAATGAGAACCCACTGGAGGGTTTTAAGCACCAACCAGTCTAGCTAGGGGTGGAGAACAGACTGCAAAGTACATCTGGGAAGGGCCTGGGGAGAATGTATGAGACTAGTGCTCAGAGCAGAGGTTGGGCCTGGAGACAGAGACTGAGAAGTAACTTGTCTGTAGACATAAATCATAGCCCCGGGTGTGGTCAAGGTGGCCCCGGTAAAGACTGTGGACAGAAGAGGCAGAACTCTTTCAAGTTGGGGTTGGGTGAGCAAAGAGAACTGAGAAGGAAGAGCCCGTGGGATGGCGGACAATCGGGAAATTACACCTCATCGTCGTTAAATGGCAAGATCAGCTTCCCTGTAGAAGAACCAAAGGCCCAATCAAAGCAAATCTACTCTCAAAGGTAAATTCAAGTTTCCATGCTTGGCAACAAGAACAGCATGAAGGATTTAAAAAGGCAGCCCCACTCTCCTCGCCATGCACTCACTTCAGAGCCATCAAAACTGATCACCCGGTTTCCTATTTTCTGAAACGTCAAAAATAATAGTGGCTACAATCCCACTTCCTAGAAATACCCATTTTGTTATATTCTCTGATAGAATCTTTACTTAAGTTACCCAAATCTAAACTCAAAGTTAAAGATCATCCCCAATTCACCTTTTCCCCCGCATTTTCTGGCATCTAGAAGGTGCCTAGCTGTGTTTACAGAACTGAATTTTGTCTGCAAATTTTTTCCAGGGTTGTGCAGTATTTCTGATAGAAGGACAGTGAGCTAACGGTGTCAACCAGCAAATCACCCTTCCCGAGTTCAACGTCAGCAAAGGTTTTCTTAAAACACCTTCGCTTTGGGAAGATTTTTTTTTTCTTTTTTAAGTTGTGGCTTTTTGCTCCTTTTTCACCCTTTCCTGGCACCTGAGGAAAGAGTCTTCCTGCTGCGTAGAGTCTGTGCTACAGCCCAGACCCTGCAGGTTATAGAACCGACGTCCCACATGCACACACACACCCGACACCGCTCAAGAATGGTTGTGTTTAATCCATAGCTCCATGGAGCCCAAAAGCAGTATTACAGCCCGTGGGCAAAAATGAGGATTCCTATACTTCTGCTAAGTGCTCTTCTGTTCTTCATGCCCTTAACGTGAACAGGCTACCCACACTCTTCCTCCCAGCAACCCCGGGATCTAGTAGGGAACCAAAGAGCACCATGCCTCTAGTCCAGCTGTCCCTCCAGCAGAGGCATGCCACTCTGCCCTGTGTCAGGCTACTTTTGGAAAAGTACTTTTGTCCTTGACCTTTCGAGAGTTCTAGAAGATAGCCTTTTCAAGGAAGGGCACATCTCTCTTTTCTGAAGATAACTTGGTCCTTCATAAATGGGTCTTTCCTCAGGCTGTTTGGGAACTTGCATGATTTACTTCACTGCATTTTTCTAATTCCTGAAAGAAAGAAAGCAGAGGCTTGACACAATCCCAAAAAGCTGTCTTTAACCCCAAACTCTAGATCCACCCTCCAGATCCATCACCGTAAACCATTTGCCTGTGTGTCTGGTGTGCATTTGAGAGGTAGAGCACTGCAGTGGGCGCCCCACACACATGGATGACCGGTCTTCTTTCTCCTGGATTCATTCGACCAGTTTTCCTTCCCACTGCCAAGTTCATTTTTTAAAATCTTTTTTTTTTTTTTAATTTGAATCCAGTGTGCCTAACATACTGTTATATTAGTTTCAGGTGTATAATAGAGTGATTCATGATTCAATCATCCTGTACATTACTCATTGCTCATTGTAAGTGTGCTCTTAATCCCCTTCACCAATTGCACCCATCCCCCACCCATCTCCCCTCTGGTGACCATCAGTTTGTTCACTGTAGTTAATAGTCTGTTTTTTTATGGGTCTCTTTTTTTGTTTGTTTTTTGATTCTTAAATTCCACATATTAATGAAATCATATGGTATTTGTTTTTCTCTAGCTTATTTCACTGAGTATTATATCCTCTAGCTCCTCCCATGCTGTTGCAAATGGCAAGATCTCATCCTTTTCAGGGCTGAGTAATATTCCTTTGTATACATATACCACATCTTTATCCATTCACCTATCGAAGGACACTTGGGCTACTTTGATATCTTGGCTATTGTAAATAATGTTGCAATAAAGACAGGGATACATATATCTTGGCAAATTAGCGTTTTTGTTTTCTTTGTATAACTACCCAGCAGTGGAATTACTGGATCATATGGTAATTCTATTTTTAATTTTTTTCTATTTTTAATTTTTGAGGAACCTCTATACTGTGGCTGCACCAGTTTGCATTCCCATGAACAATGTACAAGGGTTCTTTTTCCCACATCTTTGTCAACACCTGTTGTTTCCTGTGTTTTTTATTTTAGCCATTCTGACAAGTGGGAGGTGGTATCTCATTGTGGTTTTGATTTGCATTTTCCTGATGATGAGTGTTATAGGACATCTTTTCCTGTGTCTGTTGGCCATCTGGATGTCTTCTTTGGAGAACTTCTGTTCATGTCTTCTGCCCATTTTCTAATTGGATTATTTGTTTTTTGGGTGTTGAGTTGTAGATGTTCTTTATATATTTTGGATATTAACCTTTTATCAGAGATGTCTTTATAAATATCTTCTCCCATTCAGTAGATTTCCTTTTAGTTTAGTTTTTAAAAAATTTTTAGACTTTTATTTTCCAAAACATGGATTACTTCTGTAAACAAGGGGAAAAGTTAGAAAAAGACCCTAAATATCATACTGAGACAAGCTTAACAACATTTTTTATTCTTTTATTTTTAAGACTTTCTTTTTAAAATTTATTTAAAAGATTTTTTAAAGATTTTATTTATTTATTTATTTGACAGAGATCACAAGTAGGCAGAGAGGCAGGCAGAGAGAGAGAGAGACGGGGAAGCAGGCTCCCTGCTGAGCAGAGAGCCTGATGCGGAGCTTGATTCCAGGACCCTGGGATCTTGACCTGAGCTGAAGACAGAATCTTTAGCCCACTGAGCCACCCAGGCACCCCTAAGTTTATTTAAATTTTTGATAGTTAACATACAGTGCAGTATTGGTTTCTGGAGTAGAATTCAGTGATTCATCCCTTACATACAACACCCAGTGCTCATCATAACAAGTGCCCTCTTGATTCCCATCCTCCATATAGCCCATCACCCACCCACCTCCTCCATCAACCCTCAGTGCTCTTATGACTTGTTTCTCTCCTTTTTTAACTTTCCCCCTTCCCATGTGTTCTTTCTTAAGTTCTATATATGAGTGAAATACGTGGGATTTGTCTTTCTCTGACTTATTTCACTTAGCATAATACCCTCTAGCTCCAACTATGTCATTGCAAATGACAAGATTTCATTCTTTTTGATAGCTGAGTGATATTCCATTGTATATATGCATATCTTCTTTATTCATTCATCTGTTGATGGACATTTGGGCTCTCTCCACATTTTGGCTGTCGTAGATAATGCTACTATAAACATCAGGGTACATGTACCCCTTTGAATCAGTATTTTTGTAAACTTTGGGTAAATACATATAGCGCAATTGCTGGGTCATAGGGTAGTTCTATTTTTGAGGAACATCCATACTGTTCTCCAGAGTGGCTATAAGAGTTTGCCTTCCCACCAAGATTATAAGATCGTTCCCCTTTCTCCACATCCTCATCAAAATCTGTTGTCTCTTGTGTTGTTAATTTCAGCCATTCTGACAGATGTGAGTGATACCTCATAGCTCAGTTTGTTGAGTCTTTCCCTCACAGTGCAGAAGCTTTTTTTTTTTTTTTGAATGCCAGTAATTCATTTTTGTTTTTGTTTCCCTTGCCTGCAGTGACATGTCTAGTAAGAAGTTGCTAAGGCCGAGGTCAGAGAGGTTTCTGCCTGTGTTCTCTAGGATTTTGATGGTTTCCTGTCTCACACTAAGGTTTTTCATCCATTTTGAATTTATTTTTGTTTATGGTGTAAGTGGTCCAATTTTCCCAATACCTTGCGTTGAAGAGACTGCCTTTTTTTTTTTTAATTATATGTGCTGCCGAAGCAAGCACAAGACTGCCTTTAAAAAAAAAAAAAAAGATTTTATTTATTTGAGAGAGAAAATGACTGCATGAATGGAAGTGGGGGAGGAGCAGAGGGAGAAGGAGACTCCCTGCTGAGCAGGGAGGGCCCCACACAGGGGCTCCATCCCAGGACCCTGAAATCATGACCTGAGGCAAAGGCAGGTCACCCAGGTACCCAAAGAGATTGTCTTTTTTCCACTGGATATTCATTCCTGCTTTGTTGAAGATTAGTTGCCATATAGTTGTGGGTGCCTTTTAGTTTTGTTCATTGTTTCCTTTGCTGTGCAGAAGATTTTATTGTGATATAGTCCCACTAGTTTATTTTTGCTTTTGTTTCCCTTGCCTCAGGAGACATATATAGAAAAAAGTTGCTATGGCTGATGCCAGAAACATTACCACCTGTGGTTTATTCTAGGATTTTTATGGTTTCAGTTTTCACATTTAGGTCTTTAATCCATTTAAAATTTATTTTTGTTTATGGCATCATAAGAAAGCGGTTCATTTTCCCAAAACCATTTGTTGAAAAGACTTCTTTCCTATTGCATATTCTTTCTACCTTTGTCTAAGATTAATTAACTATATAATCACAGGTTTATTTCTGGGTTTTCTAGTCTGTTCCATTGATCTATGTATTTATTTTTGTGCCAGTACCATACTATTTTGAATACTACAGTTATATATTATATCTTTTCATCTGACATTGTGATACTTCCAATTTTGTTCTTCCTTTCCAAGATTGTTTTGGCTATTCTGGGTCTTTTGTGGTTCCATACAAATTTTAGGATTGTTAATGCTACTTCTGTGAAAGATGCTGTTGGTGTTTTAATGGGGATTGCTACAGATTGCTATCAGTACTATGGACATTTTCACAATATTTATCCTTCCAACCCATGAGCACAGAATGTCTTTCCATTTGTGTCATCTTTACTTCCTCTCATCAGTGTTTTATAGTTGTCAGAGTACAGGCCTTTCGCCTCTTTGGTTAGGTTGATTCCTAGGCATTTTATTATTTTTGGTGTAATTATAAATGGGTTCATTTTCTTAATTTCCCTTTTTGCCATTTCATTGTTAGTGCTTAGAAATGAGATGGATTTCTGTGCATTGATTTTGTACACCACGACCTTATTGAATTCATTTACCAGTTCTAGTAATTTTTTGGTGGAGTCTTTAGGGTTTTCTATATATAGTACCATGTCATATGCAAAGAGTGAAAGTCTTACTTCTTCCTTACCAATTTGGATGCCTTTTAGTTCTTTTTCTTGTCTGATTGCTGTGGCTGGGACTTCCAGTACTATGTTGAATAAAAGTGGTGAGAGTGGGCATCCTTGTCTTGTTCCTGACAATAGGGAAATGCTCTGGTTTTCACCATTAAGTATGATGTTAGCTGTGAATTTTTCATAAATGTCCTTTATTATGTTGAGGTATGTTCCCTTCAAAACTACTGTGTTGAAAGTTTTTATCATGAATGGTTGTTGTACTTGGTGAAATGCTTTTTCTGCATCTATCAAAATGATCATATGGTTTTTATCCTTTCTCTTATTGATATGGGGTATCACACTGATTGATTTGAAAATATTGAACCATCCATACATCCCAGGAATAAATTCCACTGATCATGGTGAGTGATTTTTTAAATATATGGTTAGAGTCATTTTGCTAGTATTTTGCTGAGTTTGTTGAGGATGTTTACATCTATGTTAATCCAAATTATTGTCCTACAGTTCTCTTTTTTGGTAGCATATTTATCTGGTTTTGATATCAGGGTAATACTGGCCTCATAAAATAAATTTGGAAGCTTTCCTTCCTCTTCTATTTTTTGGAATAGTTTGATAAGAGTAGGTATTAAGTCTTCTTTAAACATTTGGTATAATTCAACTGTGAAGCTGGACTTTTGTTTGTTGGGGAGTTTTTTGTTTTTTGTTTTTTTATTACTGATTCAATTTTTTTTTTTTGCTGGTAATTAATCTGTTTAAACTTTCTATTTCTTCCTGGCTCAGTTTTGGGAGATTATATGTTTCTAGGAATTTATCCTTTTCTTCTAGGTTGTCCAATTTGTTGGACAAATTCATAATATTCTCATACATAATATGAGAATATTCTCATAATATTCTCTTACAATCTTTGTATTTCTATGGTGTTGGTTGTTGTGTATCCTCCTCTTTCATTTCTGGTTTTGTTTGAGTGTTCTCTCTCTCTCTTTAAGGAGTCTAGCTAAAGGTGTATCAGTTTTGTTGATCTTTTCTAAGAACCAGCTGGTGGTTTCATTGATCTATTCTTTTTTTTTTTTTTTTCATTTCTTTTTTATTTATTTCTCTCCTAGTTTTTATTATTTCCTTCCTTCTACTGTTTTTAGGTCTTGGGGTTATTCTTCTTTTTCTAGCTCCTTTAGGTGTAAGGTTAGGTTGTTTGAGATGTTTCTTTCTTCTTGAGGTAGGCCTGTATTGCTATAAACCTCCTTCTTATAACAACTTTTGTTGCATCCTAAAGATTTTTGGACCATTGTGTTTTCATTTTCATTGGTCTCCATGTATTTTTAATTTCCTCTTTGATTTCTTGGTTGATATATTCACTGCTTAGTAGCATGTTATTTAACTTCCATGTATTTGTGTTCTTTCTAAATTTTTTCTTGTGATTGATTTCTAATTTTATAATGCAGTGATCAGAAAAGATGCATGGTATGACTTGTTTTTTTTTTTTTAAACTGGCTGAGATATGTTTTGTAGCCTAATATGTGATCTATTCTGGAGAATGTCCCACATGCACTTGAAAAGAATATGTATTCTCCTGTTTTAGGATGGACTGTTCTGAACTATCTGTTAGATCCATCTGGTTCAATGTGTCATTCAAAGCCACTATTTCCTTGATTTTCTGTTTGGATGATCTATCTATGGATATAAGTGAGGAGTAAGTTATATCTATGGATATAAGTGAGGATATAAGTGATCTATCTATGGATATAAGCTTACCATTATTATATCACAATCGATTAGTTCCTTTATGTTTGTTATTAACTGCTTTTTGAATTTGGGTGCATAAATATTTACAATTGTTATATCTTCTTGTTGGATTGTCCCCCTTATGATTATATAGTGTCCTTCTTTGTCCCTTATTATAATTTGTTTTAAAGTCTATTTTGTCTGATATAAGTATTGCTATCCCAGCTTTCTTTTCACTTCCATTTGCATAATAAATGCTCTTCTATCCCTTCACTTTCAATCTGCATGTGTCTTTAGGTCTAAAATGAATCTCTTGTAGGTAGCATATAGATGGGCCTTCCTTTTTTATCCATTCAATCACCCTGTGTCTTTTGATTAGAGAATTTAGTCCATTTACATTCAAGGTAATTATTAATAGATATGTACTTGTTGCCATTTTATTACTTGTTTTACAGTTGTTTTTATAGTTCTTCTCTGTTCCTTTCTTCTCTTGCTATCTTCTCTCATAGTTCATTGGCTTTCTTTTTTTTATAAGATTTATTTATTCATTTTTGGAAAGAGAGTATGGGGGAGGAGGGCAGAGGGATAGGGAGAGGAAGAGGGAGAAGCAGACTCCCCGCTGAGCGGGGAGCCTGTCTCAGGGCTTGATCCTAGGCCCCTGAGATCATGACCTGAGCCAAAAGGCAGATGCTTAACTGGCTGAGCCACCCAGGTGCCCAGGGCCTGCAAAGTTTCTGCTAAAAAATCAGCTAATAGCCTTATGGGGTTTCCCTTGTATGTAACTGTTTTCTTTTCTCTTGGTGCTTTGAAAATTCTCTCCTTATCACTACTTTTTGCCATTTTAATTATTATGTGTCTTGGTGTGGACCTCCTTGGCTTGATTTTGTTTGGGGCTCTCTGTACCTCCTGCATCTGGATTTTTGTTTCCTTCCCCAGACTTGGGAAGTTTTCAGCTATTATTACTTCAAATAAATTTTTTGCCCCCTTTTCTCTCTCTTCTTTTTCTAGAATCTCTGTAATGCAAATGTCATTATATTTGTTGGTGTCACTGAGCTCCCTAAAACTTTTTTCTTTTTTTTTTCCTCTCTCCTCTTCAGGTTGATTACTTTCCATTACTATGTCCTCCAGGTCACTGATTCATTCTTCTACTTCTTCTAGTCTACTACTTATTCCATCCAGTGTATTTTTTTTTTAAAGATTTATTTAGGGCCACCAGGGTGGCTCAGCTGGTTAAGTGTCTGCCTTGGCTCTGGTTGTGATCCCAGGGTCCTGGATTGGAGCCTCATGTTGGGCTCCCCTTCTCCCTCTCCTGCACCCCCTGCTTGTGCTTTCTCTCTCTCAAATAAATAAATAAAATCTTTTTTTTTTTTTAAGATTTATTGATTTGAGAGAGAAAAAGCATGCATACAAGCTGAGGGAGGGGCAGAGGGGAGAGAGAAAGAATCTTCAAGCAGATTCCCTGCTGGGCGTAGAGCCCAATATGGCGCTCGATCCCAGGACCCTAAGATCATGACCTGGGCCAATATCAAGAGCTGGCCGATCAATTGACTGACACACCCAGGCGCCCCTCCCCAATCCAGTGTATTTTTAATTTCAGTTATTTATCTCTTCATCTCTGATTGGTTCTTTTTTATGTTTTCTGTCTCTTTGTTAAGGGTCCCATTGAGGTCCTCCACTGTTTTCTCAAGTCCAGTGAGTATCTTTGTGACCATTACTTTATATTCTCTTTTGGGCACATTACTTATCTCCATTTCATTTAGGTCTCTTGCTGTCATTTTGTCTTGTTCTTTCATCTGGGACATATTCCTCTGTCTCATTTTGTCTAACTCTCTGTGCCTGTTTCTATGTGTTAGGAAAGTCACCTACATCTCCTGTCCTTGCAAGTAGTTTTGTAGAAGAGCTTCTGTAGTGCTCTGTGGCACAGTGTCCCCTGTTCACCAGCACCTGGCACATCAGGGATGACTCCTATGTGTGTTGTGTGTGCCCTACTGTTGGGCTTTAGCTGCTTTTGCCTTCAGATCAGTTGTCTGCAATGGCTCTCTTTGCCTGTTGTGGGCAGAAGTGTGTCCCTGTGGTTGTTAGTGAGCCAGTCTGGGGCTGTCTTGTGTTTGAATTGAGTCAGACTAGACATTTGCCAGCGATGTATTAACACTGAACTTCAGGGCTCTTTCTCCATGTTATGACAAGAAGATTTGTTGGTGAGTAGGGCCTGCGATCTGACCAGATGTCTGCTCCCAACCCACTGTTGGGACTAGGTGTACATGGTCATCTTTCCCTCTTCTCAGGGTGGGAATCACCTTACAGTGGTGCTGGTCACTGTCAGGGCTGCCTGAACACTGCCGGGCCTGTGGCCCCACTTTGGATGGGCTCCAGACAAGTGTGTATTTGAGGAGGTGGGTCCACAGAAGAGTGCAGCAGCTGGGCTTGTAGTGCCAGCAAGGTCCTTTGCTCCCAGAGAAGACCCCCAGTGATCCCTTCCATGCAGCATACACTCTGAGATTAGTAAACAAATCTCCTGCTCATATACCTCAGGCAACATTTTTCAAACTATTTCTATGCTGTATCTCCAGGCGATTCGCTGTGCTGTCTCTTTAAGTTAACTATTTTCTGAATCCAATAAAGTGCCTATTATAATGCTATACACCTTAAGGGTGTCCAGTCAATTCTTGTTCACCAGATGGTTGTATAGCCAGCATTTCTTTTCACTGGAGCTTTCAGCATAGGAAATGTGTTTGCTGAACCCATAAAATTTCTGTGAAATGCAAAACTTACAAACCACAAGCACAGCTTTTTTTCTCAAGTTTCCCTTTATGGCCCCAAGTTCCACTTTCTCAATCCCCTCATCCTGTGACACTTGCTCTTGGACACCATCACAGCTTCTCTGGTTGGACGCTTCCTGAATTCCTTTTACTTCCTCCCAACCCTGTTCATTATGTTCAGACATTTCCACTCTCCCCTGAGCAGCATTTTCTTCCTAACCTTCTACTAGGTTCACGCTACTGCTGCTTCTTATCAGAAGCATTTGCATGTGGCATCTGGATGCCACAGTTCTACGTGGGCAAGAAGAAAGGAGAAATAGATACACTTCTGCTTGCTGACAAAGATAGCTCATGCCACATTTGGAGTGGAGGGTTGCTGGCATGAAGTCAACTGATTATGGATGGGATCTTTAGATGGGAAGTGATTTTTTTTAAATTGAACTACCTAGAGAATGGACTTGGCCCAGATATTAGACTAGCATCTTTCTCTTCATAAGCAGAGGTATGAGATCTGTGCAGGTGCACTGCTATATAGTTGAAGAGGCATGCATGAACTATTTTGTACCTCCTTAGAAAGTTATAATTTGGTGATGATATAGTACTTGGGTTGGGGTACAAGCTAGGGTATTCAAAACAAGGGTATTAAATGAGCTAAAACCTGACCTGGAGCTCAGATTTATATATGCTTGTCAATTTTTTTAAAGTCCAGTATATCTCAAAAGAAAGAAAAAGTCTTAGGGTACCCTATGATTATTATAGTGGACATTCATCAAATGTGTTATATTATATATCAACTATTCATATATATATATATGGGATATATATATTTGCATGTCAGTACATATAGACTTACCTGATTCACTTAATGGCCTACCTATTGCATTTTTTAAAAGGAGTTTATAAACATTAGTAATAGAATGAAAAAATGATGTCAGACAGAAAAAAATCTGGCTTTTAAACTTCGTGTCTAGAATATAACCTAAATACTTATTGAATTAACAGATACAGAATTAATGAATCTTTGTTGTCTTAAGTTAGAGCAATAATACCTTAAATGTGTAGCTATTCTTTTCCTTTTTTAATCCAAACTTTCTAACTCTAAGTTTTAAATAAGCCACAAGCTTTAAAATCCAAAATTCAGACTTTTAAATTAGATACAGTTTTCTATAGGACTACTTATAACCTTTCTATAAGAGATGAGATTTATATCTTTACACTATAAGGAATAGGTTTCCATTAAAAAATAAAAAACAAATTTGACATTAACATTTTCTCTTCTAGATTATTTTAAAATTACCATCAGTGTCTGCTGTGATCTCTCAAAGGTACAGGACTGATGACATCCTTCTGCCGTGAATTTTTCTCCAATGTTGAATTTTTAAAATACTGGTATTTTACCATTTTTCTAAAAGAAAAGAAAGAAAGGAAATAGAGCTCTTGTCTATTCTTTATGCCTCTGGAATAGTTTACTTCCTTCCTTACCCCACCCGTTTACCCACCCCTCCCAAGAAAGTACATACATTTGGGTACTTTATTATTCCGTCATTGGAATGAGTCTCTGCAAACACGCTTTCCCTTGTGGAATTCCCTAATAAAAACAGACAGTCTGTTTTAAACAAGCAGCCATGAGATCGGAAGATGACACATCAGCACAGTGTGTGGGGGTGGGGGGGACTGTACTTTTTCCCTCTCACCTCACAGCCTGGCTGTCTCTATCATCTGCAAATCTCTACTCCTTGCCAGCAATGCCACAGAGAATTTATAAAACAATTTCAGTTCCTTCTACTGAGGTAGACCCAATTTATCACATGTTTTAGAAAATTTCTTTGTTAAAGCACCATTTCCTATCACAAGATCTTGTTAATTTATGTGGAGTCCTAACAACCTGGAATTTAACTGAGAAATGCGCACCCCTCAACTATTATTATGAGCCAGCAGCGTTCCTGTCCCTACCTGCTCACACAGAAACCTGAAGGCAGTCCAGGTTTGCCTACTGGAGAAGGAAGTGGCTGAGAAATCTGCCTTTTGTCATCACACTGAGGTCATGAGAAACAAGCCGTTCTGAGAGGAGCACTCTCCTGTCTCCCCAGCACTGTCCCGAGGGCCAGCTGAGCAGTGGGGGGGAGGACTGACCCCAGTGATGCAGTGGTGACCCTACACGCGTCCAGCTCCTACGAGGAGTAACTGAACAAGCAGTGCGTCAGGGGGTCACCCAGACCATCCGGGGACCATAAGCCCCATCTATTCCTTCTAAAAGTTACATTTTATTCCCATTTTCTTTCTGTCCAACACAATTTCAGCAAAACACAGACCTACAAGTGGAGAAGGACAAAAAAACAAAGTTCCAGAGAATGAAGCCCTGCTACCTAACTCCCAGCCCCTGCCCTGTCCACACCCACCTCGCCATTCTGCCACTTCCCCAGACTGCCTCCTCCTCTGTCTTGCTCCCTACCTCACTCAGTAGTGTACCTAATTCCCACACAGCTCGGAGCTGCCTCTGACCTTTCCTGACCTTCATGCCCACAACAATTTGTTCCTCCAGCCTTCTCCGGGTCACATCCTAAAAAGCGTCCAAACCTCTCCTCCTCTCCACCATTCCCACCGGAATGGGAATGGGCAGAAGCCCCGACAATCACAAGGTCCTGGTAACTCTCTGATGCTTTGGGACCTGGCAAAGTGGCATCTGTCCGTGAACACCTCCCAGGGTCTGTCTGGGTGGCACCAGCTCTGTCCTTTCACTGCATTTTGAGGATTTGTTCCCCTCCCTAACTAGCCACGGACTCTGGGATGGGGGTATATTCCTCATCTGGGAAATGGGACAATAACATTACCTGTCGCCTTAGGCGGTAACAAGATGCAAATGAAAGCCATTATCTGCAGCACGGAGCTCAGAATCTCCTCTCCCTGGGCGAGTAGACGGTGAGGGTTTGACGATTCCCGGACCAGGACTCAGAACATCCTAGGGACTTGAAGGCCTCTTGCCACATGAGCAGGCAGTTCCCTGATGGAGCTGGTCCATCTCTTGCTGGACACACACATGGTGCAAAGTCCCATTCAGAGACGTGGCCACAGGATGCTCAGCCCCCTGGGCGGGAGTCTCTTACTTCTTCCTGGTCTATCACGTTAATTTCCTCTATTCATTACCATAACTAGGTTCTGAAAAACCTCCTTTTTTCCTTTTCCCCTTTCATTGGGAGCTGCTCGTGTGTAACTCCTCCGCAGGCTCGAGTTCACCTTCATCGGAGAGCGGAGATAAGGAATGTTGTCAGAGCTTTTTAGATAAATGCCAACTCTCCCCTAACCCTCTCTGCCCCCAGAAGTTACATGGTTGGCAGAGGCTCCCCTTTGATAAAAACCCAGTGCCCTTCCTTTCCTGGGTATCTCATGCTGCATCATGCCAGATGTGATTACACGAGGAGATGTCTGTAAAGCACCGGCCATCATATGTTTTCAGGGAAGGTGAATGTGTGTGTGTGCGTACCTGTGCACCTATGTGTGTGTGCGTGAACTCTTGTGGCAACAAGTGTAACAGCGAACGGCCCCTACTGGAGTCAGAATGTCTGGTTTAAATCCTGGCTTCATGTCTTACACTCGTTTTGTGACCCCTCCAAGCCTGTTTCCTCATGTGTTGATGGCGATAATAATAGAGTGCGCCAGATGGGATCAGCTGGGGAGTAAATGAGTTCCTACCTTGTAAAGCACACAGTAAGCACCATGTGTCATACAAGCTACAAACAATTACAGAATTCTTTTATGCTGATGCTTGCTTTTCAATATATTTTCAAACACGAAAAATACATAATATGTGGCACAGTGTGGGCTTTGTCCAATGCAGGAGTTCTCTATTGCTCTTTGACGGACTGATATCTGAATTCACATTCACAACACAGCCCTGGATCACTCCGTGAAACAACGCAGATGATTTTAGCACAAAACCAGCATTGCGTAAAGAAACTCAATTGTCTACTAGCCTAGGGAGAGGAAATTCAGAGACCAATGATATACTAACGTTTATTGAGCGTTTACTCTGTGCCAAGCCCTGAGCTCAATGATTCAGATAATGTATCTCATTTGCATCTTGTAACTGCCTCATTAGGTAGGTGACACTATTGTCCCATTTCACAGACGAGGAGATACCTCGGTCATAAAAAGGGTAAGCAACTTGCCCGTAGTCATAGAGCTGTCTCCCAGCTGACCCAGAGTGGATAGGTCAGATCACTAACTGCATGGGGAAGACGGGACTCCTCATTTTATTAATGAACTCCTTTCCATTTGGAAAGCAAAGTTCCAGATTTCCATGTTAATTATCATTGTTACCACATGGATGTTTATTAAATATTAGCTGTTGATTATAATGACTGAGCCCTAGACCACATTGGGAAGCTGACCATGGCCTTCTGGGTCCCTTCCCCAATATCTCCTCTAGGTCCCAGGATAGAAATCACACAAAAAACAACCACTGGCTGTTGCTAAGAGCTCACACCATGAACCTTCTCAGGGGACATTGGTGTTTAATTGAAAAACTGACGATGCCTTTGAGAATGAAAGGAATGATGAAACATTGTGGACTCTCAGACATTCATATGAGCAATGAGGGCAATTTAATAGAGGAGGCCTCCCCACAGCCCGTCAATCACTCCAACAGATCAACCCTAATGGTACACATTTATATGAGAAAATATTGTGACTGCATCGAGTACTTTCTGTAATTCCCTTCCTGGTGAGACCTTGGCCCAAGTTATCTCTTATTGCAAAGTTCACATGGTTATAAACTGTATCCATTTCCTCAATTGGTGTCAGTCCTGACTCAAGCAAGTTTAGGCTAGTCATGAAACAAGAATCAGAAAAGCAAAAGCCCCCTGAGCCTTGCCATGCTGGTGTGCTTAAGGTAGATACAAACTTGAGAGCTCCTACGTGGAGAGAGGCAGATCTGCACACTGAGGACACGGGGTCACCTGAATTCCCCTCACAAGGAAAACATGCGCTCAGATCCTGAGTTGAATATAAAATGTGGGGACAGGTACAGAAATCTAATTATCTTTCTTCTTCCCTTCTTGAACTCAATTCAGTCCACCAGACCCCATTTCTAGTTAGTAGTTGTGTTAGTTTGCTAGGAGGTGGTAACAAGTCACCTTACACTGGTGTCTTTAAACAACAGAAATCTATTCTCACACAGTTCTGGAAACTAGAAATCTGAGATCAAGGTGTCAGCAGGGCCATGATCTCTGTTAAGGCTCTAGGGGACAATCTGTCCCATGACTTTCTTTTAGCTTCTCGTAGTTGCCTGAAATCCTTGGCGTTCCTTGGCTTGTGAACACATCACTCCAACCTCTGCCATCCGGTGGGGTTCTCCCTGTGGGTCTCTGTCTCTTCTCCTCTTCTAGGGACACCAGTCATACTGAATTGGAGCCCTCTCTAATGACCTCAACTTAACACGGTTTCATCAGTAAGACCCTATTTCCAGATAAGTACCAAGAGTCAGGACTTGAGCATATCTTCTGAGGAACCATGACTCAAGCCACAACGGGAGAAGGATACTAAATGTCATCCCCAAAGAAATTCAGTCCCTTCCAGTGTAGAAATCTGGTCTCTTTCAGACACTTATTTTGTTAATTTCGGATGCCCCCTCCCCACCCAGTTCCCTGCTCCTTTTCTCCTCTCTGGATATAAAATAAGCAATAAGGTCCCTGAGGAGGCCAGGGGTGCGGGCAGGTGAGGGATTCCTTCGAATGACAGCAGAGCCAGCCTGGCATGAGGGATATGTGATTGGCACACACGCCTTAGGGCTCTGAGTCTATCTAGCCTGGACCTGACATCACACTTGGACTTTATGGTAAACAGCACCGCACAAGCCCCACACAGGCTCCCACCAGCAGGACTCCAGAGGGTGTGCTCCTGTATCAACCTGGAGGCCTCTTCCAGTCTGCTGGGCCATTTTTGGCCCAGCCCTGCGCCTTTCTTTGGGCAACAGACAGGTTTGGGAAGTCCCCCTCCCAGAGCACTTGGGGCCTTTGGGATACACAGGACTTAAAAGCTGTCCTCTGCTTCTCAGTCTAAAGCTGTTTGGGGTTTTGTTTTGCTTTTTCCAATTCACTGCTCTACTGGATGGGGGCTTCTCAAGAGGCCCCAATTTCCTAGGGGCTGACGCCCAGGACACTGCTTTGGGATCTTCTCTAGGTTATTTTATCTCCAGATCTTCTCTAGGTTATTTTATCCCCATCCCCAGGGACAAGGGCACAGCCTCACACAGCAACCAGCTAAACTCTCTGATCGTCTCTGTACCCCAGTTCCCCTGGCCCTGTGCCCCAGCCCAGGACAGGTGTTTCTCTCCAGTCTCAGACCACGTTTGAGCATGGGGTCAGGGGTCATTGTCCTTAGGATATCACACATGCTTCTCTATTCTATGGTTTTCCTTTGAGATGCCCAAAAGTTCTTAACTTCATGCTTCTAGAGATGGAAGAAGAGCTTATAATAGACCAACGCTTCGGAAGTGAAAAACTAGCAGTAAATCCGGATAAACCATCAGGCACACAAACTCATGTTTGGAGTCATTAAAGAGCCGCCCAGAAACTGAGGTCTAGGACCAAAATCTCTGAGAAAAGAGAATTCTGGAGAGAGGAGCCCACGATTCAGCTACTTTTTCTCCTAGAGACGTTTGCTGATCACTAAGCTCCGAAGACAGCCAGAGAGAAGGTATTTGCAAGAATTGGGCCCCATAAAAGTCTAGCATCCAAGCAATGCATAGAACTTAGACAAATCAATTAACTAAAACAATCAGTCATTGCAATTAAAAATGGGCAAAAGGTTGGAAAACTTACTCTACAGAAAAGATACCCAAGTAGCTCATTAACATGTGAAAAAATATTCTACATCAGTCATCAGGGAACTAAAAATTAAGACAACAAAGAGACCCTAGAGTATGCCCCCCAAATGGCTAAAACTAAAAAGACGATCATCTCCAGTGTCAGCAAAGCTGTGTATAAGGCTCACAACTCCTGTGCGAGTATAAATTCATACAGTCACTTTGGAAAAACTTTGACAGCGACTACAGATATTGAATCGATGCGGAATTTAGGATCCTGAAATTCTACTCCCATGCATATACCCAACAGAAACACACTTAAATGTGCTCAGTGTAGGTATAAGAACATTTATAGCAACATCACTTGTATGTGATAGTCCAAAGAAGACACAATCCAAGTGTCCCTCAATAGCAGAATGGAGCGAGCGTGACACATTCATATTATGGAATACTGCTCAGTATAGTAAATAAGTCAACTCTTGAATGAATCTTACCAACGTAAGGTTGAGAGAAAGGAGCCAGGCATAAATTAATTGGTACTAGGTAGTTCCATTTCTAGAAAGTTAGAAACAGGTGACACTAATGTCTGGTGTAGGCGTTGGGATAGCGGTTGCCTCTGATGACTGGGAAGGGACCAGGGAAGGGAGATGCACCGGTAGTGTTCTATTTGTTGAACCAGGATGTGGTTACACAGGGTGATCATCAGAGTAGATCCGCAAAGCTGTATCTGAGAATCAGTGCCTTTTTCTGTGTTGATGTAATTAAAATGTTAGAAAACCAGCGTTCATCACACAGACTCTTGACATCAAACATCAGAGCTCTAGCTTTTAAGGTACTTGGTCTTTGTGTAAGAAAGGACAGAAATATCATTAGGACTGGAATGGGTTTTTGGATCTCAGCATTAAACCCGATCGCATTTGCCTGTTGGCAAGGCCTGCTCACGCTCCCCACCTTCAAACGCAAGTTCTCGAGGTGAAATACCACTCCACCTTCATGCGCTCACCTCCAGATTTTGCTTGTTTGAATTGGCTATTGAATCTTCTTGGAGTCCCGCCAGAGTCCATCAACCCAAGGACTCCTTCTGCTCCAAAAAGCAAACTTGCTCTCAGTGTCCTGCCTCTGGCAGAGAGGACACAAAGACAGCAAGCTCCTCGAGACCAAGGACCACCACTCCCAGACCTGACCTCTCTAGCCACCTTGATCTTCCCTTATTTTCCTTTGTACCACGCTGTCACTGCATAAAACATCCCTGGGGTGATCAGCTGCCTTCAGATACTATAGCCTGTCTCGGTGACAGGACTGTAGGGTCCTAAAAGGCAGGACAGTGCTTCACTCTCTGTTTTAAATGCCGCAGCTTTGGCATGGTTTCTTGAGTAAAGCCGCTGCTCAGAAGTATTTGCTTTTCTCCATTCTGGCCCCCTGAGGGGTGCCGTTGGGGGGAAGGAAGAATGGGAACATCCTGAGCTCAGCTTAAACCTTTTGATACAAGAATCTGCCACACTCACGTGACTCAAGGCATCATGATACAAACGCGTCTGCAGGTCCCACGTGGAGAAGCGGCAGAGTGGGGTGACTTCATGGAGAAGCTGCAGCCCAGAAGCAACGGGGCACCCAGAGAAGGACCTCGGGCTTCAGCAGCGCTGGCGGCTCTGGGCTGCGAGTAGATCCTCAGAGCTCCTCCCTGATGAGGAAAGAGCCAGGGTCAAACCTTGGTTCTACTCAAGAGTATCATTACTGATGACAGAGGGCACTCCTCAGTGGTTACAGCATGCCAGGCGTCCCGCTATCCAGGCTCATCTACAAATCAACCCAAAAGGGTAGAAACTGTTTTGCAGATGAGGCAACTGAAGCCAAGACAGAAGAAATAATTTGTCCAAGTTTTCGTGGCTAATAGAAGTCGTAAAGTCAGGGTTCAAATCCAAGGTTCTTGTGCTCCAAAGCAAGGGCAAAGGAAAACATGAACATATGGGTCTAGTAACTAGTGAAAGCAGCCCAAGATGTGACAAGAAGTACACACAAATCACTGTCTACCAGACAGACCAAGTGCCACAGAAGAGAACAAGTGTCATGACCGTTTTTTGGCTGCAGGGGACTCCATCAGGAATACTAAGGTGAGTAGGGAAATTTTATCTCCATGTTACAATATTACTAAAGACTGAATTTTCAAATTGGAGGCCTTTTCTCTAACGACACAGCGGGGCTGAGCTGAGCAGACACTTTCAGAATTCCTCCTTGCAGAGGAAAGATCTTGGATTTAAATATCAGTGGAGTATAATTGAAAAGCTAGAGCTGCCTGGAGGATGTCCCCCTCCTGGCCACGCCTCGGCCAGGTCCCTCCCAGCACCACAGGCAAGACCCTGAAAAGACCTTGGGGGCCTTGGTGCTCTCCAAGTGCCCTTCTGGCCATGGAATGTTCGTGAATTTTTATTGCACTATAGACAACCTCTTATCTGTTCAAAAGGACAGCAACATGGGAAACACCGCTTCCATAAATGATTGTGGGTTATATTATCTATAGACAATAGTAATTTTCTTTTTTAAAAAAGTAATGATTTCACCGTCATTGCCGTATGTTTACCATAATATACCAGTTGTGGAAGCTGCTACAAGTTGCCCCCCAAATCTTCAATATTTGCCTTCAGCCATTTATATTCATACTTAGGCACCGTGGTTTACCCCAGAATGGCTCTTGTTTGGAACTTCCCATTTTAGAGGAAGGCCTATAGATTTAGCGCTAGCTTAAAGCACCAAAATTTGGTCATGGGAAGACATGAGGAAGATTCCTATCTAAGCAATATTTACAATTTATTTGTGCAGAGCACTTTTTTCTTGGAAGTCTTCAAGTTTCCAGTTCTTTTATTGAGGCTTTATTTGAATGTCTGGCCCATAGATTCCCAACCTGGGAGCTGAAACATTCTTCTATGACCACATTTTCATAAAAATAGTGTGATATCAAGATGCAGAACCCATTGCGTCTGCCGTTTGCTCAAACAGGGCTCCTTTATTTACGTATTCCTTATTCATCAACTAAGGATGTACTCTGTGCCAGGCACAGCACAAGGCCCTGAAAATAGAAAGACATGGCTTCCACTCTAGAAGACGTTCCAGAGCACGATGAGTAAGGCTTATCCCACTCTCGGACATTTTGGGGGCCAAGGAAGTGGGGGCAGCGACACCTAATACCTAGCATGCTGTCGTTCAAAAGGGAAGCAAAGAAGCCCGGCCCGGGGAACTGGAGTCATGTGTCCATCATCAGCCTGGAGGCTTGCAGACAGTTACGGCCTTAGCTTAATGCCCAAGTGGAGCATCTCTACCCGAAGGCCTGTTCGAACTGCCATTAGAAAGGACACAGGGTACTTTGTAAAATATCTAAGTCTTACACCAGAGCCTGAATCAAAGGGAAAATACAAGATTATGTAGCATTTCAAAGCTTAGTTCTTCAACACAATCTCCAAGGTGATACGGTCTTCCTGTGTTCTTCCTGTGGTTTTGTTTTTGGTTACTCCCCAAAATATATAGATATTCTTTTCTTTTTAAGATTTATTTATTTATTTGAGCGAGAGAGAAAGAGAGCACACGAGCCAGGGGAGGGGCAGAGGAAGAGGGAGAAACTCCCAAGCAGACTCCACGCTGAGCGCGGAACCTGACGAGGGACTCAATCTCAGGAGCCTGGAAACATGTCCTGAGGTGAAATCAAGAGTCACACTTTCAACCAACTGAGCCACCCAGGTGTCCCCTCGACAGTATTAAAATGAAAGGGACAAATGTGGCTGTTGATCTGGTGGCTGTGAAAAATGGTGACAACAAAATTAGACAAAAGGAGTAGAAAATATTCCAGATAATTAGAGGATGAGTAAACAGCCTGCACAGCTTCTCTGCTCACATCCTTGCTGAGGAAATGCGGAACCTCTGGATATGGTCCCTAGTTAAAATAAACACGTGGGCTCTCACCCTGCTTCCATTCATTTCTAGCTGCTTGACTTCAGATAAATTCCTTCATTTTCCTTAGGCTTCTTCAGTTTCCCCATATGTAAAGTGGGAACAGTCCTACATCACTGGCTTGTCGCGGAGAGCTAAGTGTGGTGTTCAGGGCATGGCCCTGCCAGGACTCATATATATGTATATTTTAATACATTAACATCATTAGTATTTAAATATCAGGTTTTTCAAAATTACAACTGGTATTATGTGTAATTTATTAGATATATGGAATTTTGAGAATTCTCAGATGTTTTGAAGGAGGTGATTTTTCAATATAAAAATTTTAAAAAGCTGGGCACCTGCATTAAGCGTGGGACTCTTGATTTTGGCTCAGGTCATGGAGATCGAGCGTCCAGAGGGCTCAGTGCTGGGCATGGAGCCTGTTTAAGATTCTCTCTCTGCCCCACCTCCCACCTCCACTTACCCTCTGTTTCTCTATCTCTCTCTCATAAAAAAATAAAACAAGCTGGCCTGTACCTGCTTTTAACAATCGCACTGCACGGTCCTGCGTGTTGGAGTCTCTGCATTCCTCCACGAAGTGTGAAACATTCATAAAAAGCAAACGCAGCCGTGCCTCAAATTACCGCCCCACCTCCCACACGCACATATGCTTTTCTACTTTCTCCAGCAGCATGAGTCTAGTTTTAGTCTTTGGAAAAAGCTTCCCCAATTATATGAAATCAGTCATTTACTGCGTAGTAGGAAGGCACCAGAAAAGAGCATTCAGGATTTCTATTTCACGAGCAATGCTGGGAAAGGTCTGGAATCGGAAGCAGGAACCATGTGTCACCGCGAGCGCCCAGAGCCACCCGCACCTGTTTCCCACCCAGGGCTGCGCACGGCCCCTCTGATTCCCGCCGTGGCATTTCTTCCTCACCCGCATGACAGTTTGCCCGATGAAGGAGGCATGAGCTCCCATTTCTGCCAACCTTCTGGGGAAAATACTTTCCCTGCCTCTCATGGTCCCGCGGGAGGGTCAGCTCACCACTGAACTGGACTGCGGAACTTTGGGTATTGCCTTACATACACAATGAAGGAAAAAGAATTTTTTGAGTTGTTTTAACTTAGTAATCATGACAGAGGAGGTTCTCTGTGATGGGGAAATGCACGTTTCTAAACGGAGGCAGAGGGATGGCACAGACTGTTTCATATCTCAGGATGCGGAGGGAGGGAGACTTCTGTGCTCACTCACCGGCTCTTCCTACAAAACAAGGGCAGAGTCTGTCCATGTCTTGCGTGGGGAGGGATGCATAATTTATATGGTGACTTGCCTGTAAACCTTAATCAAAAATCTGCTCAGGTTGTGTGAAATGAACAACAGCTGAGTAAAACAGCTTCATGGGAGAGTTCTCTCCTGAATATAAAATTGATCAGGAAGATAAATCCAAATACCGTTTTTCCACCTTGAATCCAAGATATAGATAGAAACTCGTAAGTCCAGGCAGCCCCCTACTTTAAAACACTTAAGTGGTATCAACTAAGCAAGAAGAATTTTGGAAACACAGTAGCCCTTTCATGAATTTTGTCATTAAAAACATTCCAATATAATTAAGGGAAAATCAGTTTGAAAAAAAATTTTTTTTGACAGAGAACGCACATGAGTGCACTTGTGAGGGTGAGGGAGGGGCAGAGAGAGAGAGAATTTTAGTCAAGCTCTGCACCCAGCCACTACCCCTATGCAGTGCTTGATCTCACAACCCTGAGATCATGACCTGAGCCAAAATCAAGAGTCGGGCACTTGACTGACTGAGCCACCCAGGGTCCCAAGATGTTTTTATTTTATTTTTATTTTTATTTTTCTAAAAGATTTTATTTATTTGATAAAGATCTCAAGTAGGGGCAGAGGCAGGCAGAGAAAGAGAAGGAAGCAGACTCCCCGCTGAGCAGAGAGCCCGATGCGGGGCTCAATCCCGGTCCCTGAGATCATGACCGGAGCCGAAGGCAGAGGCTTAACCCACTGAGCCACCCAATGGCCCCAAGGTGTTTTTAAAGGAGGGTTCTTAGGGGTTCCTGCTGTAGCTCAGTTGGTTAAGCATCTGATCTTGATTTCAGCTCAGGTTGTGACCTCAGGGCCGTGAGATTGAGTCCTGAGTCGGCTCTGTGATGGTCATGGAGCCTGCTTGAGATTCTCTCTCCCCTCTGCCCTTTCCCAATTTGTCTTTTTTTTTTTCTTTTGTTGTCTTTACGTTTCAAAAATATTTTCTACACCACTCCTTCAGGAGGAGGAATCTAGGATTGAAAAGGGTGTCGATGAACTATGGCTAAAATATACCAGTTTTAGGAGGGAGAAGACCATATGAGGTCTGTCCAACTATTTGTGCATTTCTACATCCTCAACACATGGCCCTGTCCTGGAATATCCTGGGCACTCTTAAGTGTTCAATAAATGGATTAATACATGAATGAATCACTTAAAATGATGAACTCAGTCACTAACAGAACAAAGGACGTTGTTCATGACAAAGAAGAAGACAAGAAAAAATAATTAGAATTAGAGTCTGAAGGCATAATTTACTTAAGACGTGCTTCTGTTGTGCTAATCCTATTCTTTCTCTCGGCCTTAATCTCCTGGTGGCCAATGTTTGTGTCAGATGTGGGAAGGTAGTGTAGACAGGAAGGGATAAAAGCACTGGCCGTCATTGCAGGTACCTGCTTCGTGTCTTCATGTGAACAAAAAAGGTGCATAAAGATCATTAAGTCCAAGCTTTCACTCTGCAGATAAAGAAAGTGAGAAAGCAAATGACCTGATGAAGGTCCGTCCTTGGCCCAACCAGCTGAACATAGCAATATTATATCATTATTTATTGCTTTGGGAGGGGAAGGGTTATGTGTTGCCAAAGGAAACTTATCACAGACCTAGCTGATATCAGCTCCCCACCCCAAAGGCTGGGTTAGGTTTGTTTAGTTTGACCCAATTGATGGACTGCTTTTGCATTGATTTTAATGAGAAAAGCTCAAAAATACTACTCTCTCTCTCTCTTCTTTTTAGAGAGAGTGTGTGCACGCGTGTGCACAAGCAGGGGGCAAGAACAGAGGGAGAAAGAAAGAGAGAAAGAGAGAGAGAGAATTCCAAGCAGGCTCCATGCCTGGCACAGAGCCTAATGTGGGGCTCGATCTCACGACCCCGGGATCATGATCTGAGCCAAAAGCAAGGGTGGGACACCTAACCGACTGAGCCACCCAGATGCCCCTCAAAAACAACGCTTCTAAATTTTACTCTGAACAATAATGCCTGGGGGCATTCTTGCTGGAAAGGCGGGTGTCTGATCCCAGCGCTTGAGATTCTATTCTGTGGACCTGCCCTGAGACTAAAAAAAAAATGGGAATTTTTACAAACACACACAGTTGATTTGGCTGTAGAAGCTGTACGCTGGGACACTGTCCCAAAGCGCCTTAGCTCAGCCAACAACTGAAGCAACACTTGCAGGAAGCCGTGCTGACTGATTCACGGAGCTGGAAGTAACATGTGTACATCATGCTTTGCAGGATACTGCTGTCTCATCACTGTTAGAGAGACATGTTCAATGATATGTAATTATATGCTGGTAACAAGTGCTGTATTCAAAACCATTTATTTTTCTTAACTATTTGACACTTTGTAAAAGTCGAGCTCACTTCCCAAGACCAAGCCAAATGCTGTGCTCTTAACATGACGGAAAGACCAAGAGACCCCACCAAGACTTCAGAGAGAAGATTCTTGAGGAAAGCAGCCCAGCTGGTCCAGCTCGGCTCACAACAGCATCCCTGGCACCCCACACTTGCTGAACACATAGTAGGGGCATGAAAAAAATACGTGTTTGTAAGTTAATGCAATATGAAGGAATATGAAATAGTAGAACATTTGGATAATGCCTCTGTGTATGTAAATACCAAATACTTGTAGTCATAAAATGGATTCGTTCTTTGTTAGAAAAATAACTGATACATTTGAGAAGCAATGAACACGAAGTCTGAGAGGAAATGGAAGGCAAGAAATCCAGGGCTGGAGGGGAAATTTGACCTTTCTTCCTGGGATCTGTCTATGTTTCTGATTCCCTAAACTTTCCATTACTCTAAACCACAAGTTTCTGCAAGGCTCAGTGTATTTTAATTAAGCCCCAGTGATGAACAGACTTGCCAGCCTTCATGCTGATTTGTGGCACAGGGCTTCAAAGCAGGGTCCAGAGAAAACAGTGAGGAGGGGACCCCAGCTCGCCCTCTCATTAGCAGTTTGCATGACCCTCCCACAAAACAGAAGCACAGAATAAAGGGGTTAAGAATTACCCTGAGTGGGTATAATGGTACGGAACAGCGATCCTTCCCCTGCCTTTCAGGATCAGCATTCTGTTCTTTATTTGCCTGTTCTGTGTTCACAGACGAAAGGTCTGTCTGTGTGACTCAGGCTACGAAAATGCTTCACTTGGCAGCCAATGTGGGTATCCCCACTCGGGCCCCAGCGCAAGTCTAGGAGAAAGAAGAAGGCCGGCACAGCCCCCCTCCTCTGGTGCCATCTGTAATGGTCCAGTGGCCTGTGCCAACAGCCACAGTGGAAGATGGAGGCTGGAAGGGAAAGTGTGACCTGAGCTAAACTCTTCTCAGAGTGGCAGCGATTTAAAAGTGGGTGGGCTTGACTGCAAGACAGGCTTTCTTTTTCTTTTTCTTTTCTCTTCTCTTCTCTTTTTTCTTTTTCTCTCCTTTTCTTTCTCTCCCTTTCTTTCTTTCCTTTTTCCTCTCCTTTCTCCAATCCTTTCCATTCCCTTCCTTTCCTTTCCTTCCCTTCCCTTTCTTCTCGTACTCTCTCCATTTCTGTCTTCCTCCCTCCCGTCTTCCCCCCCACCTTCCCTCCCTTCCTTTCTTCCTTCTTTTCATTCTCTATCCTTCCTTTTCTTTTTCTGTGGATCCCTCCCTCTGCCAATCCTCCTTCTTCCCTTCCTTTCTTTCTCTTTGGGTCTCTTGGGAAAATAAAATGATCAAAAATCTCAAAGAAATATTCAACTGGCCAAAAAGAAAAAAGAAAAAAATCGACTGGTAGAGATTTCTGTGAACAGTGTTGGCTTTTCCCCAAATCTGTTACTCTCACCCACTCAGCCCTTTCCTGTCAGAATGAGAGACACACAGGTGGCTACCATGAAAAAGTATGGAGAAATGAAGAGAAAATTCAATAACTAACCCTTACAGGATTGCTGCACATACAGTCTCATCTGCAAAGCGTCACCCGATGGGAACCCGCGAGGCCCGGGCATGTCATGCACATGACCCCCCTGTACCGGGTACCATCCTTGGCTGCCACAAAGCACTCAAAGGTGTTGGCAAGATAACCTTGGTTCAGGACATTGAACCATATTATGCCTGAAATATACTCTGTGAAATGAATTTTGGACTCTGAACACAATTATGACAGTCGCCAACTCTGCCAAGTTTACCAGGTAAATAAGGAAAAACTAGGTAGTTTAAATATTAAACCCTTCAGGTTTGGGGACAATCACCTCCTAAAATGGGCCCAGAAACTAATTTTCCACTTGCACATATTCATTTCACAAAGAAGGGTGGGTTTCAGTGAACAGGTCTCCAAGGCCGTCCATTCTGGGACTGACCGTCCCAGGGAAACTGGATGACTACAGTGCAGCCAGGTGGCCATAAAGTTCAAGTCCAGGGGGTAAGTTGATATCTTCATGTTAGTCCAGGTCAGCATTTGCTGATGTGTTTTAAAGGGGAATTCGTGAAGATTTGGAGGCAGCTCCAAGCTTGCATTTTGATTTTTGGAAGTCATTTTGCTCCTGAGTGGCAGTCGTCTCAAATCATCCTCAGTGTCCCAGTGCTGTCATCTGTGAACAGGTGCGCTGAGTTGTGGCAGGTAAATGCCAAGCGCTCAGCCCAGAAAATTGTCATCTGAATGATTTACATGCACGTCTTGAGCCCGATCAGGCACTAGAGATGGATGCTTTGCTAATACATCTCCCATTTGTCAACATTAATTTAAGGCACTTGGAGTTGGCAGCCAAGAGCATACTTTTCAAATAAGCAGCCAACTTTTCTTCTATTAAATCTTTAGGAGAATATATTACCAACTTCTGGGAAATACCATTTGCAAGAAGCCGAGCTGGGGTGGGTTGAGGAATTGGCAGTAAAAAGCTGCGGACCATGGGTACATGCGTGATTGGCAAGTCAGATGGCCCCTACAAGGCTTCCGTGGTCGTCTCTGCCCAACCACCACCCCTGGCACCGCTCGGGCTGCCCCATGGATGGTGCCACTCTGGAAGGAGGACCGAGAAGCACCTCAGCCACAGAGACAGGTTCAGAGTCTGTGTTCAGAGAAGGATATGAAACAAAGAAGAAATTCCTGGGCCATGAGCTCTTGGAACTCATAATCTAGCTGAAAAATAAGATGGTGCCCAAGAGAGCATGAGCAACATGGCTGAGCAGCAGGTAACCACGTACCAAGAGGTGGGACAGAACTTCAAGAAGGGAGGGAGAGCATGTTGGAGGAACAGGAACGACGGTGCTGAGGCAAGCTGGAGGCCCACGACCCGCAGAGGAGGGGGAAGGGCCCCAAGGGGGTTATTAGAAAGGACAGCAGTCATGGTGGGACACCAAGTGCCCTGAGGGTCAAGCTGGCAATGGGCTTGTCCTCTGGGCGCCCTGGGGCACCAGAGTTTTCTGAGGAAGGGAAAAGAAGGAACCAAAGCTTTATAAAGATGACTACAGAGGCTGGGCAGCATCAGAAGGCACCACAGAAGCCCAGCAGCAGACACAGCCGTCAGGATGTTGTCGTCATCACCAAGGCCCACGGGGTCGTGTGACAGGCGTGCACGCCTACGTGCACTCGAGGTGATCCACTAAGAGAGTGGGAAGAAAATATCGGCATTCTTATTTGCATTTACCTTTAAAAGTGCTATGTTTTTTAGTGTATATTTTACGTATTTTAAATAGTTTAATAGAACCTTCGTATGTTACCAACTGACATGTGTCCCTGCCGAATTCATGTACCGAAGCTCCGACCTCTAACGTGACTGTATTTGAAGATAGGAGGTAGGATCTCTCCTCTCTCCCTCTGTACCCCCAGCCTCCCCTGCCCCACCCCCTTGCACGCATAGAGAAGAGCCCAGGTGAGGACACAGTGAGAAGGAAGCTGTCTAAAAGCCAGGAAGAGAGCTCTCACCAGAAACCAACCCTGAAGACGCTTTGATCTTAGACTTCTGGCCTCTAGAACTGTGCAAAAACAAAGTCTGTACTTTAAGTCACACTTAAAGTCTGTGGCAACGCCAGCAGACTAATACACTAGATAACACGTAAACAATTTAAATCTGGGAGAGTGAGTTATATCTCAATTAAAAAAAAAAAACTTTTAAAATCTGAGGTCCATATATGAATATATTTTGCTAATGTGCATGACCAAAAAGTTCGGTGGAAAAATGCTCTAGATGCTAGGCGCCCGGGTTGAGATGGCAGTGAGTGCTGAGAGCTACTTTGGAGGGAAAATAGAATCTCAGTAAACCACTGGCTGTAGGAAATGAAGGGAAAGGAAGTGCGAATAGAAGCTCTCAGTTTTTCAGTCTAGGAGACAGGGAGCGCTTCTGTATCTCTGTCAGAGAGGGGAGGGTAAGACTTGATCCCACAGGAGGGTCGGAGAAGCTCAAGGACAACAAGGGCTTGTGGAATTTGTCGCGGACTGCCCTCTGAATAAGAAGGGAAATCACCAGAAGGGTCAAAGGAAAATGGGAATTTCAGGGCCACAGAGCTCAAAGGAAGAGAGACTCTCAAGGAGGAGGGTAGTTTGGACAACGGCAAGGCATCAGGGAGGTCAAGCGGAATGACCTGAGAAATACCTTTCGGAATTGCACAGAGTCACTGAAGACTTTCATAAAGTGAATTCTTTGGAGGGGAGAGAGGGGACATTGGACGGTGGGGGGTTAAGAAGGGACAAATGGGGAGGAAATTAAGGCAGTAGGTAGTGTTTGGATTTCAGCCATGAAGATATCAGTATCAGAGTCAGAAGTGTGTGGGGTGGGAGGTTGGAATGTGTGCGCTTCCCCCTTTATCTCGGACCCCAGAGGCTTTCCCCGTGGCTAGTGAAACAGTGCTAATGGGATGGGAAGAGGAATAGGAAGTTGGGCTGGCCAGGCAACAGCAGAGTGTTCCATCCTGTCCCAGAACCTTCCAGACATCTCTGGTTTTGTGTGTGAGTTTGTGTGTGTGACAGAATATAAGGCAGTTCCAATTTTGTTAAAGCCAGAAGGGAAATACAATTCTTCAGTCCACACATTGATTGGAAATCTGGAAATAGCTCCCAGACTACTTGAGAGTTTAATGTCAGAGGAAGATCTGATGTAAATGGTGGGAAGAGCTTGGAGTTAATTTGGGTGTCAGTATCAGGTCTCATCCACCAGGAGACTATCCATTTCAGTATTCTGGCTTTGCCTGGGTGGAAAAGTATTTACCACCTATTTCATGAGCGTGCGAAAGAGTTCGAAGTCACACATGAGAACTAAATGATGTTTATAAAATTCTTTGAGAACCACAGATGAAAGTTGCCATTAAGTACAGAGTGTGATCAGCCAACAACAGGGCATTCTGAGCAAATCAGATTCTCCCAGAAAATAAACATGTCCTGGGAATAAATTCAGTAATTCTGGGACCCGCATTAAACATTTTAGCTGAAAAGCAATAATAACTGATAATGCCTCAGTAGTCAATCTTTCCGCCTCTAGAATTATCTTCCTCATTCACATCCTTGGATACTTGTGGGCCCCATAGAGAACATTGACATCTGTCTGCTAGAATCACTGACTGCCAGGGCTAGAGCGATCTCCTAGTCCAGCCACCCCTTTGCTCATTTAACCCTTCTGTGATCCCCATTCTCAGCCTCTTCCGTCTAAAGATAGTTTGGAAGTCCTTTTAACCATCCTTTGCATCTTTGCAAGCCAAGGCTCACTTAAGGCTTCTGCTGCCTTAAATCTCTTGTCTTGTTTATCCCTGCTTATTCACTCTTCTCTTTCTGTGTTTTTTGCACATTCTTTAAAATCAAATCCCACTGGTGGAGCCCCAGATTTCTTGCAATAATGGTTTTTGTGCACAGCAACTTGCCTGAACTTGACCAATAAGACCTGACCTGACCGCAGGATCGTGGGGCTTGTGTATATCCTCAGAGAGCAGTTCAGCCTGCCACTGGGTGTTAGGTGATGAGATTCTAGCTGCGTGAGCTCTGCTGTTACAGCATCAGGCCCTGGCTGAGGCTCTTCCTGAACTACCAGTGTTGGAGCACGACTGGTTAGAACAAACTGACGATGGGGCTCAGGGCTGGCCCCCCCGTCCTGGGCTTAGCCCTCTCTTGCCCAGATGGTTCAATGGACTTGCCAGTGGCCTTGGTTAGAAGGGGGAGGGGCAGAGTGTGGATGGCTCAGGATAGTCACCGAAAAAACAGATCGCAGCAGCACCCCCATGATGGATACCTCAGGCTGGAGCCTTACCAGGGAAAGAAGACAGTGACAGGAGAGACAGGAGCCTTGAGAGAGAAGGTCTCGCGGAAATACGTCTTGGCAAAGGGAAGCGTGGAAGGGTGACGTACAAAGAGGAAAGAGGGAAACTCAGAGATTACTCAAGCTGTGCCTCTAGCCGATCTCCTTCCATACTGGGACTCCGCATGCAGATCTCCCATGCATGTTTGAAGAGAAGCTTTTAGAAACCCTGGAGTATGTGTGTGCAAGCTTGGGGGCGGACGGTTGCAGGCAAGTGTGTACACGTGTGCTTGTGTGCATGCATGTGTGTGAGTTTATAAGGTAGGGCTGCCCATAGGGCAGGGCGGGGTGGCCCTTGTCTGTTTCTTCTCCACTGGCTCAGACGTTCAGGTGAGAGGAAAGAGCAGGTGGGCCTGGAATGGGGAACAGGCCCAATGCAAAGACAGGATCTACCCCTCCGTGCGCACCCTTGAAATCTCAAGGAGTTCAAAGAGGTAACAAAAGGCGTGTGTGCTCAGTGTGAGTTTGATACACATGAAAATATACACACAACTATTTACCTTCCAGAATTTTACAGCGCAAATGAGTAAGCTGGTCCTAACACCATGACAACAGAGAATGTCAAACGGTTAAGCTCCGGTCCCTCAGCAGGCATGGGAAAATGGTTTATCTTGGATCCATGAGCAGCCATTAAGGCAATGAGGAAGTCATAGAAGGAGGAACCATCCAAAACAAAAGTTTCAAGGTCACAGAGAATTTTTCTTCTCATCCAAGCACAACAGAATCTCATGAATGTCAGACCATGAGCACAGGCTGGAAAATTCCACAGAAATGGAATTTTCTAGATGTGAGATCGTCATTCCAGAGCTTCAGTTCACAGAGGTTTTCACCTCAAATTAATCTGTGAGGATCGCACAAGCAGCTGAGGGGTGCTCTTAAAATTAGAGCACTTCACAGAAAGAGAGCAAAATTGACCATCGATCTCACTTACCTGAAACCAGCCCTTTTTTAGGCATCTGGAGGGGGGGGGGAGCTAATCTCCAAGAAGACCATTTTCATTTTAGCTCAGTATTTGACTTTGATACTCATATAAAAAATTCAATAGCAATACGTGTTAAAAGAACTTATTCAAAAATAGAAATTCAGGCAAAGGGTAGCCCCACAAAATAGTGACAAGGAAGCACACCCTTCTCAATCCACCTCAAAAATGACCCTGATGGGGGCGCCTGGGTGGCTGAGTGGGTTAAAGCCTCTGCCTTCGGCTCAGGTTATGATCCCGGGGTCCTGGGATCGAGCCCCGCATCAGGCTCCTGCTCAGTGGGGAGCCTACTTCCCTCTCTCTCTGCCTGCCTCTCTGCCTACCTTGATCTCTGTCTGTCAAATAAATAAATAAAATCTTAAAACAAAAAAATGACCCTCATGATCGATCCCTGCATCGGGCTCTCTGCTTGGCAGGGAGCCTGCTTCCCCCTCTCTTCCCCCTCTCTGCCAGTCTCTCTGCCTACTTGTGATCTCTGTCAAATAAATAAATAAAATCTTTTTTAAAAAAATGACCCTTATGTTTTTTCTATAGGAGTGGGAGGCACTTTGGTCTGAATGTTTGTGTCTCCCCTCCCCAAAGTCATATATTAAAATCCTAACTTCAAGGTATTAGGAGGGGAAGCCACTGGGAGATGACTGGGTTATGAGGGTGGCGCCCTCCTGATTAGGATTAGTGGCCTTACAAAAGAGACCCTGGAGAGCTCGCTTGCCCCTTGTACCACGTGGGGAACCCTGGGAAGGCAATGTTGCGAGGAAGCAGGCTCTCACCAGACACCAAATCTATGCGGCCATGACCTGGGACTTCTCAGCCTCTAGAATTGTGAGAAATAAGTATATTGTTCGTAAGACATTAAGTTTAAGCATTTTTGTTATAGCAGCCCGAACAAACAAACACAGGCTTTATAGGAACCTAAAATGGACTTCAGAGACCTCTAAAGGGTCTATACACTTAGAAGCATCTAGAATCAAAGCAGTGGTGATGCCTTCCCAGCCTGGCGATCCTACTATTTAATGAAGAGGAATGAGGAAACCCCTAACATTTCACAAAATATTCTATTTCCATTCAGCTTTCTTCAGCCAAACGTTCTAAAATTTCCAGAAAAGAACCACTACCTACAAATCACTGTTGTATTTGCCCGGCACTCATCTTCAAGGGAAAACACCCAGTTTCATTGAACTTAGTCTTTAGTGAGCACTAGTAATAGATAGAACGTACACAGCTCGTACCACTACCTGCTAATCTCTCAGGTACTTCATATGTCTTATTACTCTTGACACACACAAACCCTGTGATGTACGAAATTTTGTGACCCTCATTTTATAGAGAAGGGAAGAAACATGGGAGGTGGTCTAACCCAGTCAGAAGCGATAGAACTGAGATCCTGGGTAGTGAGGCCCCAGCGACTGTGTCCTTGACCACTATGTTCTACCACCTCAAGAGTAAGGGAGTCCTAGACTAGAAAAGTGCCCAGTCCGGCAGGAGGGTGAGTAAAGTAAAAGGGCAACATGGCCGCAATGTGGTGAGTGTAGGACGGAGGTATGTGCAAGGGTTTCGGGCACACACGGGAGGCAACAGCCTGGAATGGTGGGTTCCAGAAAGGCTGCCCAGAGGCACTGTCACATGAGGGCATCTTGCAAGGTTGGGGGAAGAAGGGGCTGGAGATCACACCAGATAAAGATGGGTAAGAGCAAAGACACAGAGGGACCCAACACATGACGGGTCCCAGGGTGAGAAAGGAATGTGAGCGATGAGGCTGAGGAGGGGGTGGGGACTGGGTCACAGAGCCCTTGAAAGTCAGGTTGGGAAGCTGGGTTTAATCTTGGGGGAGATGGGAGCTGCTCAGGGCCATTCTCAGGGGAGGGCCATGGTGGGACAAGCATCTGTTTTACAGGGAAGGTAGAGCAGGCCATGGAAACTGATCAGAATGTCAACGCAATGGGCCAGATGAGCCCAGGAGAAATGAGCTAGGAGAAGACCACTGCTGACGTCACCTTCTTTTGCTCTCTATACCAGCACCCACGTGATAGCCCCTGAATTGTATGGAAGCTCAATACATGTTCATTTTGAAAACAACAAATTGGGCGGGGGAAGAGGAGAGCTTGGCTTTCAATTTGAACCACTGATTATCTGATTTTCTTCTCATCAGAATCTCTATGAGGGCAAAGCCTAGAGAGAGCACACAAGAAGCTTCTGATATCCTCTCCACACCAAGCATTTGACTTTTCCTAGACATCTGAAAACATTGTAAATTTAATGCCAAAGCAGGTCAGATATTCCTTATCACCCGGCTAACTTCAGGACAGCCTGCACACTAGGAACTGGTGGCCAATGGAATTCACTACTGACCTTCTTAAATTTAATCCAGACAGCCAGAGGGGAGAGACGCCATATTCTGCTAGGCTTAGAAGCTCCATGATCCTCTGAGCCACTCTGTCCTGGAAAGAAACAAGTTGGTTCGTTAAATCACCTGCATGTGAATTATAAGTTCACATCACATGAAATCAACTGCTCACATTTCATGGGCAAGATGAAGTACAATTCCAAAATAAATTACTATGACGATTCATGCAAAAGCTAGATTTCTGAGGCTTAATTGATAACACTCACAACCTGACTCGTTGGCCCTCAGGCCAGTGAAACACTGGTTAAGAGCTTCTACATGAAAGACATGAACAGATATTTCTGCAAAGAAGACATCCAGATAGCCAACAGACACATGAAAAAGTGCTCCATATCACTCGGCATCAAGGAAATACAAATCAAAACCACAATGAGATATCATCTCACACCAATCAGAATGGCTAAAATTAACAAGTCAGGAAATGACAGATGCTGGTGAGGATGCGGAGAAAGGGGAACCCTCCTACACTGTTGGTGGGAATGCAAGCTGGTGCAACCACTCTGGAAAACAGCATGGAGGTTCCTCAAAATGTTGAAAATTGAACTACCCTATGACCCAGAAATTGCACTACTGGGTATTTACCCTAAAGATACATACAAACGTAGTGATCTGAAGGGGCACGTGCACCCGAATGTTTATAGCAGCAATGTCTACAATGGCCAAACTATGGAAAGAACCTAGATGTCCATCAACAGACGAATGGATAAAGAAGATGTGGTATATATACACAATGGAATACTATGCAGCCATCAAAAGAAATGAAATCTTGACATTTGCGATGACGTGGATGGAACTAGAGGGTATCATGCTTAGCGAAATAAGTCAATCGGAGAAAGACAACTATCATATGATCTCCCTGATATGAGGGAGAGGAGATGCAACATGGGGGGTTGAGGGGGTAGGAGAAGAGTAAATGAAACAAGATGGGATTGGGAGGGAGACAAACCATAAGTGACTCTTAATCTCACAAAACAAACTGAGGGTTGCTAGGGGGAGGGAGGTTGGGAGAAGGGGGGTGGGGTTATGGACATTGGGGAGGGTATGTGCTATGGTGAGTGCTGTGAAGTGTGTAAACGTGGCGATTCACAGACCTGTACCCCTGGGGATAAAAATATATTATATGTCTATAAAAAATAAAAAATTAAATTAAATTAAATTAAATTTTAAAAAAAGAGCTTCTACATGAGAGTAGCAAGAAACTGTTAGAGAAGAGGGTTCAGGCACCGTACTTGATTCAGACTCTGCAAATGCAATAGGTTTTCATTGGACTGTAATCTCCTCGATGGCCAACGCATTCCCGGGAGCATAAAATGAAGGACTCCAAGGTTCGTGTTTGGGATCACAGAATTTCGAGGACGGGTGAGATTCTCCTTTTCATAGATGAAGAAGTGATACCTGCAGAGGCTGCCCCACCCCCAGTTACTACTGGAATCAGAAGTTCACCAACCAGTGTCTTTCTGCTACAATAGAATTTAGTACCTCTGAAGTGAGAGCTCTCATAAAGACTTTTGAGTCACAAAGCCTTCCATGTTCATGTTAAGTTTAAACTTACTTTATAATCTTTTTAAAACGTGGAAGTAATTTTCATTTTAGAAATTCTAATAAGCTCAAGTCTTTACTTTTCATGGAGAAATGAGTCCCAGGCCAGGGTAGGACAAAAAGCACTCTCCCCTGTGACCTTCCCATAGTTTCAACCTGTTCCTGGAGGGCACTTTGTCCCTGGCTCCATGGCAACTCAGAAAAGCTTAAAGTACTTGGGCTGGCTGAGGCCTTAGGCTAACAGACTTCAAACCCTCATTACCTTTAAAACACACACACACACACACACACACACACACCCCAACACACACACCCAAAACTGCAGCGCAGACAGTGAATTAAAGGGACAGCTAGTCTAGAAAATCCTAAAGAAACATATGTTAGTTGAGCATCTGTTGGAGCTAAGCCCTGTGTTCCCTCCCTGAAATACATGATCTCACTCAGTTCTTAAAATTGCCAGGCAAGGTATAAAGACTCAGGCTGATTTCCTCCCCCCAACAAGTATTTCCCTGAGCATCTGCTCCACGCCAGGCGCCAAAGTATACAAAGGAGATATAGACATACATTGTTTCCGGCCTGCAGTGAGGTCACTGTCTAACAGGGATGTGGGAGAGGGAGTCAGGTGCATTAACGAGCATTGTGTTGTTCAAACAGCAGCTTGCGACTTGTTACATGATCATGAAATTAATGTAGTGGGTCTTGATCAGCATAAAAAAAAGAAACAAATGAATGAACAAATAAATAAAGTAGAACAGAAGAGCACAGAGTAAGGAATGTCAACACGTAGGAGGTAAGGAAACTCCCATAGATGGACGTCGTGTATCTGTACTGATTGTGCATATGTCTGTGTGCACTGGTTTGCAGTGTAAGATAGATTTCCTTTTGTGGGTCATGGTGAGAAAAAGTGTGAAAGCTCTCCAGTTACAGAACCAAGTGACAAGTGCTCTATGAGAAGTTCATGCAATATGGTGAGGGCAAAGAGGAGTCAGCGAGTGTCCTGTCGGTGGGTAGAACGATTAGCACCCGGCCCCAGAGCGAGAACTTCTCCTTAAAGCGAAGTTCTTTTAAGGATGAGATGTCCAAATCTAACAATGCACAGCATTAGGACATGCTCCGCAAGGACTGGTATGAAGCTTCCAGGACTAGAGGTAGGGGTCTCTTCTCCTGCAACACTGGAAAGAAGGTGGGTACCTCTGTGGCCAAGAGAGGGCACAATATTAGTTCTGTGTTTGCACAAGGCAGCCAGGCTCAAGAAGAGGTAATTAATCCTCAAGAAGATGGAACCCATATCTAGCCCTGATTGCTAGATGTGTGCGAGCTGCTGGAAGGTCCACCAGCACCAGCTAGGTCTGGAATGAATTCCCATCATCCCAGTGTGGAGAGAGCAGGAGCGAGCCTCTGGAGTCTGGAAGGAGACACGAAGTCGGAGGGGAGGCCCTTTCTGTGATCTTACGCTCAAGAGCAGCGCCCTCTTTGGGATGCCAGGTTACTGCAAGCTCCCGTATCAGGATAGAATCATTAAGTTTTCTCTTCTTTTAATAACGCTACCTTCATATATTCTAGATACCACGTTATTGTTTGAGGATCGGTGGCAGTCCACTAGACTGCCATGCAGAGATACCTTCACCAGGTTCCGAGCAAGGATTCAGGGCAAGAGAATTAAAGACCTTCCTATGTGAGGCTCTCGGACGTGGGAGTTAAGTGACTGCAACAAGACGTCGCTCAGGGGCTACCCTACGACCCAGCGATCACACTACTGGGTATTTACCCTAAAGATACAAATGCAGTGATCCGAAGGGGCACGTGCACCCGAATGTTTATAGCAGCAATGTCCTCAATAGCCAAACTATGGAAAGAGCTTAGCTCTCCATCAAAAGATGAATGGATAAAGATGTGAGATACACACACACATACACACACACACACACACACACACACACACACGATGGAATACTATGCAGCCATCAAAAAAGAAATCTTGCCATTTGCAATGATATAGGTGGAACTAGAGAGTATTCTGCTGAGTGAAATAAGTCAATCAGAGAAAGACAATTATCATATTGATATGATATGAGGAATTTGAGAAATAAGACAGAGGATCATAGGGGAAGGGAGGAGTAAATGAAACAAGATGAAACCAGAGAGGGAGACAAACCATAAGAGACTCTTAATCTCCAGAAACAAACTGAGGGTTGCTGGAGGGGAGGGGAAGGGGAGGGATGGGGTGGCCGGGTGAGACATTGGGGAAGGTATGTGCTATGGTGAGTGCTGTGAATTGTGTAAGACTGATGAATCACAGACCTATACCCCTGAAACAAATAATATATGTTAATTTTTTTAAAAGTAGCTCAGGGGGCAGTGAAATCCATTATTTATTTTGGTGATTTGGTTTTTGCATATTTATCATTTAATAAGCAATGACATGGGTTGATGTCAAGATTAATTATTATGTATATTATTTAATCCACATTTCCCTTGTACAGACTTGTGATAATAAAGATGATAAAGTGGTTTTTTTTTTTTTTTTAAATAATCTCTCTACCCAACATGGGGCTCGAACTTATGCCCCTGAGATCAAAGAGTCACATTCTCTACCAACTGAGCCAGCCAGATGGCCCCAGACTTACAACAAGAACTGGGTACTATAGAAAATAAGTAGCCCCCCCAAAATATATAGAAAAATAACAACTAGATGTCTATTTTTTGTTTCCTCACCTATCATGTGTGACAGAACCATACAAAAAACAAGGTCTTTCCTAAGCCCCCTTTCACTATAGGTGATGGTTAAAGAAAGAATACTAGCATATGTTGAAAGCAGAATAAATAATTAGGGTATGAATATTTATTCTATTAAAAACAAATTAAATAGTTGATGTCAAAGTGCTTCATGAACTATATGGCATTCTGTAAGTCCTAACCACTTTTAGTTATTATCAATGCCAATAAATTATTGCCACGTAAAAAGTTAAAAGCGTTAGTGCCTTCAAGTAAGTAACATTGTATTTGATGCTTCCCGAGTATGTTGTTTTTCATACATCTTTAGTTTTAAACCAAGGACTCAGGTGTCACTAACATTTTCAAGGGTTAACAATAAAAAGTTGGAAAGTTTAATAAATAATTGTTCCTCATTAAGAGAAGTACAGATCGACTTTGATTAGTAACAATGACCTTCACTGTACAGATAGAGAAGTAGAGTGATTTGTTTGGCATCACACAGAATCAGAATAAAAGTCAGAACCCCTGTGACACCAGAGTCCTGGCATCTTTTTTTTTTTTAAGATTTTATTTATTTATTTGACAGAGATCACAAGTTGGCAGAGAGGCAGGCAGAGTGGGGGGGTAGCAGGTTCCCTGCTGAGCAGAGAGCCCAATGCGGGGCTCGATCCCAGGACCCCAAGATCACGACCTGAGCCAAAGACAGAGGCCTTAACCCACTGAGCCACCTAGGTGCCCCCAGAGTTCTTACATCTTAACTTCTCACCTCACTCATGATCTTGGTTGTTGGTTTGCTTTTTCATACACGGCCAGGAGCTGTTTTCTACTCTTTGTCCAGAATATAGATGATCATATGTAATGTAACAATTATATATCATAATCACACACATCACAGAATCAACAGTATCATAGAATGAAAAGCTCTCCCTGAACATCAGCAAGACAACTGTTGCTAAGTCTAGATTCAAAAGTTTTTTGGCTCCTCAGCTTTTTAAATTTTGTTTTGACTTGTTTTTGGTTTTGCCATGTTTTAACTAAAATTAGGTGTCACAACCTTGTGTTTAGGGGGGGAAAGTCTCAAAATAATATCTCACACAAGAGAGGTAACTAAAGTGGGGGTGTTGCTGGTATAATTTAACTTAAATATGTTAAGTTCTACTTAAAGGTTGTTCAACAGATAAGTTTTATGGGGGTGGAGGAAGTACCTACAGTTTTAAAAAGTAGTAAAAGATATATTCAATGGTTTTAAATGTGTGAGATTAAACTTTCTAATCTAGAGATGTACATTTGGGTGGTAAAACTATTAAAAGTTAAACCCAGGGGCACCTGGGTGGCTCAGTTGGTTAAGCAGCTGCCTTCAGCTCAGGTCATGATCCCAGCATCCTGGGATCGAGCCCCGCATCAGGCTCCCTGCCCAGCGGAGAGCCTGCTTCTCCCTCTGCCTATACCTACTTGTGCTCTCTCTGTATCTCTCTGTCAAATAAATAAATAAAATCTTAAAAAAAAAAAAAAAAAGCTAAACCCAAGGAAATATTACCATAGAAGTTCAGCCAAAGAATTACTTGTAGGAGAGGAGGGGGCCTGTGATTGGGGTGGGACACACGGAAGGGACTTGCAGGATAATAGCGAAGTTCTATTCCTTGACTTGGGTGGTGTACCCTTACGGTAATTCATAAACCCATGCACTTGATCTGTGGGGCTTTCTGTATTGGCAGGGCTTTTTGTTTATTTATTTTTTTCTTTCTAGACCAAAGGGATTTTCATAAATAAAGCATTTGTTTTAAAATTTGGAACTAACAATACATTGATCAATTACTTGTTGTTTTCAGGTCTGGTAGGACAGAGAGAAAATGAAAGCACATGTTCCTTTTTAGGTTTTAATCAAGTTCGGAGCAGCTCAGAATTTCCTCTCTCAGTAGGCATGGTCAAGATAAACCCCAGGCAAATTCTATGGAACAACAAACCAGGGCTGGCAGTCCCATTTACAGCAGAATACCTGGGTCTGGGCTCCCAGCCAGCACGGCAAAGGCCTCTGCTGTACCTCCTGGCCTGGGTCCACGGACAAGAAAAGCAAGCACATTACAGAGGACACAGGCCGTGGTTATGCGATTCTAGTTCTCCAGAGTCTAACTTCGCTCCTGTTTCTGTGGCTGAATAAAATGCTTTGCCCTCTTCTGTTTATTTGCACAGAGGGCTGTTCAACAGAGGGGCCCAAAGGGTGGGGGAAAGGCATAGCCATGCGGACTAGAATGATTTCCAATCACAATAAACACGCCCAAAGAGGGAGGAAGATGGCAAGTGATATATTTCCTTTCTAACATTCTTTAAAATAAATGCAGGGCCCTGGAGGAGGCAGCCTGACATGTTTCCACTAGATGAGTTAAGCGTGGAGAAGCACGACGCTTTGTGCTCTATCTGCGCTATGCCCAGGCCCCATTCCAGACCCCAGTATGGCAACTGGCTCCCAAGGGCCTGAGTATCTGGACCCCGTCTACAATGCCAAGCCGCCTGGGCTGCTGGGAAATTCACAAGGCTCCCGTCTCCTACATCGGCCTTTGGCAGTTTGACATCAGGGAAGATGCTCCTCTCTGAAACATTCTGCCAAACCTCCCTCATCTGCCAATGGAGTCACAGACCACTGAGCAGTGCTGTGATGGCTTAGATGCCCCAGCCACGCCAGGCCACAGCTGGGACCGAGCCAAACCTATATTCTGGTCCGTGGTCACATTTTGAAGCGATTTCCCCAGAAGCTTGTGAGCAAAATCCACACAAATTTTAAGTAATATATAATTGTTGGGAAAGAATATAGGGGATTATCTTTTCTTCATCGGCTTCTATGAATTTCTCCCCTCGAATGGCTAAGTCCACATGTCATTCCACATTACTCGCTTTGAACAACATGCGGAAACGCGGAGCACCAAGGCACAGGACAAGCTTCGCACTGTGAAGCCATAAAACATAAACACCAACAAGAAGCTGAATTCTCCCATTGCTGTCCAAATGGAGTATAAGAGCATAATCCCTCAAGTCCCATAAAAGGAGAAAAACTTCTCTCATTTTCAATATGAAAAGACACCCTCCCCCACCCACCTACCACACATCCAATACTAATGACCTAGCCATGGAAGGGCAAGTCTATCAAATTCCCATCTTAGACAGCTTATTTATTTGTTGTTCAAAGCAACCGTCTATGAATATGTTGTGCTGAAGCGTAAGAGGTATATACAATAGCTTTACACGGTGGTCTGTTGCCATTATTAATGTCCCCTAAAGTTGTGCAGTGCGCAACCTGTGAGACTACATATGGCAGCCCTGATTATTCTTATAGCATCAGAATATAGTCTTTACTTGTACATTTGCATATTATGTGTACTATAAGAGTAATATTTATATTTCTTATGCCATATAAATCTGTTCCTTCTGTCACATACCCATGTACATCCTATTTGTTTATCAACTCTTACACACTAAGTTTCATTATTCTAAACCAACAATACTAAGCTAATTATGTTTAGAGCCTAAGTGTGAGGTTCTTTCTCTTTTTTAATCTTTGAATTATAAATCTACTTGAAAGTCAGACTGTTTCACCTGAGTTCACTGTGATCATTGATTTTCCCTCCTTCCCATTCCACTGGTCACCCAAATTGGAGCTGGATTCTAATTCTACCTTATAAATCTCTCTCAAGTCTCTACCCTCTCAAGCCTTCTGATATCTCCTCCAGACCATTACAGTAGGTTTTCAACTGGTCTTCCAACTTCCAGTCTCTTGCAAATCAGTCTGTCACATTATAGCAATAATTTCTGTCTCAAACACAGATAGGTTTAGGTCACTCCTCTGCTTTAGAACATTCAAGGGCTCTATATTCCCCAGGAGATGAAGTCCAAACAAGTCTCTGTAGTACATGACCAGTCAAAAGTCCAATCAGCTCATCAGTCGGAGTTACAATGACTTCCAATAGCAACCAACGTCCAATCATGCATTCATTCAGTGAAAATCCATTCGGTCCTCTAAACAACTCAGCGGGATGGAGATGTTACTAGTGTCACAGTGGTGATCATTTTGCAATATATGAAGGTATCAAAGCAATACAACTTAAATTTACAGGATGTGATGTATCAATTATATCTCAACAAAGTTGGAAAACAAAGTTACAAATAAAGATGTCTTAAACACACACACACACACAGTGGGACTCAGAAGAACTGAAGAAAAGTAGTAAGACCCATTCCCAGACCTCGGGGTGTAAATACTTTGGCCGGAGAGACCAACATGTAAATAAGCAATTCTAATCGACCACCGTGAGTGCAGTGTGGCCCCAAACTGCCGTGCCAGTCTCATATCCAGTGGTATTCCTGGCCATAAGTATTTGCTTGTTTTTTAGGGCTACTTGTTTTTTACTTATACCCCTACTCTAGCAAATTCTTACACTGCGCTGCAATCACTCGCTTTAGTGTCTCTGCTCTCTGCTACACTGAAGGCAGCCCCTCTATTTTAAGGAGCTGTGACTTCTCCAGCTCCTCTCCTACCACTTGGCCCACAATGCAGAATGGTCCATTTCAGCAAGGGAAAACCGGGCCCCCAGGGCCGGAGCCACTTCCCATCCAAAGCAGGCACTCAGTTGGTCATGCCTCAGCCCCTGTTTCACTCCGGTAAGCCTGTCTACTCCTCGGTGTGGGGGAAGATGTTCTCCAGGTGGCTGAGCCCAGCCCAGGCCCTCAGTGTGGCAGAGGTGGGGGGAAGCACCAGGAAGGGACGCCAAACTCCTAACAGAGTGGGTTCATTGGGCTGTCCTGCACAGCAAAAGATCCCCGGTCGCTAACTCCAGTATCTCTTGCTTCTTGAGGTCGGTAACTAAGAATCTGGGTTCCATGGTTTCTAGAAGTGGTTACCTTTGCCCAAGGCCAATAAGTTAAGGCAACTGGCATAAATATGAAAGAAGAAATGAGGAATCATACCTGAAATTAAGTACAAATGACTTCCTTCTTTCCTTCCTAAAGATGGAGAAACTAACTTGCATGACTGATAGATGTTATTTTTATATACCTGAATATATTATTAAACAGTCCATTTAAAAAATCCATTTCAACTAAGTGAAATTAATTTGTCATCCATTTCGTCTTCATTTATCCCACGAAAGAGGGTAAGATATGGAAGCTGCCCTCAAGAAATTCATAATCTAGGGCGCCTGGGTGGCTCAGTGGATTAAGCCTCTGCCTTCAGCTCAGGTCATGATCTCAGGGTTCTGGGATAGAGCCCTACATCGGGCTCTCTGCTCAACAGGGAGCCTGCTTCCTCCTCTCTCTCTCTCTGCCTGCCTCTCTGCCTACTTGTGATCTCTGTCAAATGAATAAATAAATAAAATCTTTTAAAAAAAGAAAGAAAGAAATTCATAATCTAGTGGCGACATTAAGTTCATCGATAGATCTGCCATTTTCCCCAAACTGAGACACTTCAACCCACAGACGTTTATTCCGGGGACGCAGGTGGGCGGGGAACGCAACTCCCACTAGGCTAAAACTGGTGACTTCTTCAAGAAAAATGAATAGACCAAAGCCCAAGCAACTGAAAGACAGACTGGAGTGTGCATGTTTGCAGAACAGTGTCTGCACATAAATATTTACAAATACAAAGAGAGGTGGGCAGGAGACGTTTGCCCTTGAGATCGGCGCGTGGAGGGCGGGGCCCGGGGCCGGAGGTTTGGGCAGAGGCGGTCATCCCTGGTGCTTGTCCCAGCCCGAGGGGGCAGCAGTGGGAGGTATGGTTTCTTGCCCAAAAGCTGGCATTCCCCAGCTCATCGCTGCATGACTGTGAAAGCTCCCAGTCTGCTCAGCTGTCTTCCTGTGGAAAGGGGGTGAAGAACCTTACATGCCGGGTCCAGCCTCTGCCTGCTCCTTGACCCGTGCACTCGCTGGGACCCCTGTCTCACTGGCAAAGGAAGGGTTAGGAGTCTGCTCCTTCCTTGAAAGATCTGATATGCTCCTAAGACGGGATTCAGAGACCTGACATTCTCCTCCTTACTACCCCAGCTCTGTCTCTTCTCCAAGGGTTGGGGCATGGGACTGTGAGGCTGCCTCTCCCTGCAGGGCTTGGGATTGGCCAGGTTGGAGTCAATAAGTCAGGATCTTCATCTCAGAAAAGAGAAAACTGGGATTCAGAGTGGCTTACCCAAAAGATGTTCAGTAAGTAAAAGCCATCATGGTAAGTTATGGAGAAAACCAAAGAAATGCTGTTCAAGTCTGAGAAAAGCACATTTTATAGCAGTGGTTTCCCCCCCTCGCCCAGCCGAGGCCCAATACAAAGCAAAATTGGCTTTCTGTTCCTTTTCTTAAATGAAGTAAACAGCCTCACTTTTAAATTCATTACGTAAAATCAGCTCCAGAGAAACAAGGAGCAGGGACTAATAAAGTCTGGGGGTGGGAGGGAGTTTCTAGTCTACCAATCTGGCATCTCTAAAACCCACAGCCTTTCAAAAAATTCAAGGCGGTGTGTACCCAGAGAGCAATTTCGTCTTGGAGAGAAAACCCTGTAGTTGGGCAGGAAGAATGTAACAAGGTGCAAGGATCAGCATAAATTTCAACTTCAAAAGGAGAATAATCCCTGTTTCTGTAAACGCTCCCCTTCAGATAAACAACTGGGTCCCCAGATTGGAGATGAGTCATGCCCATCCCCAGAGGCTCCCCCAAGCCACACATTCCTCTTCTGTCCTCCACGGGCATTTGCATACATCCTAACCTAAACCAGGGCCACTTACAAAAGGGCTTGTGTTTAACTTTATTCTATTTAATTCCAGTGCTTTCTTCCAGCTACCCAATCTGTATTTAATTAAAATCATATGGCAGCAAATGTTGAATGGTATGAAAAGTTTTACCATATGTATACAATTGACTAGCTGTAGAATTTGGCATGTCTGCAGTGATCCCATTAAGTGGGGCGAGCCTGGCTTATTTTGGAGTATACGTTATATGTTTTGGATCAGTTCTGTTTTTCGCTTCTACTCATGCTGTCTGTGATGCTTAACCCTTTGTCAACAGTCTCCAGGTTGTGTTCCTGCCTCTCCACAATGAGGGTCACTGCACCCTAGCCCTAGAACGATTTGTCTCCTTGGAGGAAGGCTCCTTTGAAAATTTTCCATTTTCAGAAGCAAAATTAGCTTTCTCTGTCTTGACAAAGGCGGAGCAGATACCATCAAAGCCTCCAGGATCAAGTGGAACCGAATAGAGAAATTGCAGATGGAATCATTGCTTCCAGATCCTAAAGGCACACTCCTTGAAACTTGAAAGAAGTAATTTTAAGACAAAAAGAGGAAATACTGGACTACCGTAGATAATAAAAATATGAAACTTATGTCCCAAGAAGTAGCAGATACAATATAAAAGGATTGAAGCAGGAGTTAGCAAAGGGCATGCTGACAGATCCACCTTTGAGGAACATTCTTGACATTCTGAGACTGACACAAGGGAGGGAAACCATATCTTTCCAAACTGATCACACGCCTCCCCCTCCACCCCCCTTCCCTGCCCAACAAAACAGCCTGGATGCCTTTATCAGAGGAAGAATTCTTGGTTAGATGGGCCTCCAACCTGACTCTCTTGGTCACTCTGCTGTGACTTGATAGAATTTTTAGTTAATATAGCTACACGGTTGCAATTTTGCTTTAAGACATTCTTCAATACAGATTTCAGAATGAGTTGAAGTCTCTTTTAACATGTGACATGAAGAGACACATGTTCTTAATCTGTGCATTTAAAATTGTTTTAGAATTACATCAATGAAACATAGCCTCATAAGAAAAGTTGGGTCACCAGTCCTCAACTGTGAGAGCGTGAGAGTAATGCAGAAGAAGAGCTCCCAGGTTGGCGACTATGTGGAGATGTGGGGACATGGCATGGCCTGGAACCTTGATACCCTCTCCCCATATGTCACCTTGTGCATCTCTGCTTCTGGCAAAGCCTCTATTCCTAAGACCACTCCTGCTTCGGGGACCTGACCAGATGGAACAGAAGAAGCTGCAAACCCAAGTGGCCTCACCTCGGAGCCATTTTCATAAGATACTATGATGGACTGGGTAGTGATTGATGACTGGATGAGATACTAGTCACGTGCAAGGACCTTTTGACTTTTATGACTGTTCTGCTACAAGGGATCCATGTTTAAAGACCAGGGGGTGGAGGGTAATACTGTGATTTGAAAGTATGAAAAAGAAAACCACAGGCTAAAATGGTGTCACTTAGGCTCTGTCACCAAACTGGGGCTTCATACTTAATCTAATGCAGTTTCAGCATCCCCCAGAAATGAAGAATTGACTGACCACTCAGGAAGTTTCTGGTCAACACCAGTGAGGGCATTTGTCCAAGGAGCCCTCTCCATCCCTCAAAGGAAGATGAGATCATCCGCATAAGACCCACTGCTCTTCTCCCTCAGGGAAGGTGACCTTGCCTGAAAGGATCTTTTCTTTTACTAATAACTTCCTTGCCCCACCCTTCTTCGTATAAAAACCTTCCATTTTTTTTTTTTTGTAGCATTCTCAGAGTTCTCCTCTCCTTGCTAGATGAAATGCTGCCCAATCGGTGAATCATTTAATAAAGCCAATTAGATCTTTGAACTAAAAATTTTTAAAAAGGCTATGTGGGATAAAACTACTTTCTAGCTGAATGTCTTACAACAAATCAGTTGTTAAAAATCTTTAAAAAGGGACTTTTATCTGGAGCTAAAAAAAATGCAAGAAAAAAAAGAATAGAAAAAGAAAGGAGTTTTGGAAAACATGAGCTTGTTGCTAGAGGTGGAAGTCCTGCTAAGCGGCTGTAAGGAGAAGACGAAGGCAAAGGTACCTTTGCCTGGGAAAGGGAGTCACAGACAGAAATGTCCTCAATTCTTTAATCAGATCAAGTTCCCCAACCAGAACTCAAATCCTGGGACTCAGCATAGAATACGAAGGAACAGATCCCTGAGATTAGAAAAATGAATCTAAAGAATTAATCCCTTAAAACAGGAAAGTATTGTGAGTGTTTAAAGATCGTTTTGGAGGGGTGCCTAGGTGACTCAGTCATTAAGCATCTGCTTTCAGCTCAGGTCATGATCCCAGGGGCCTGGAATCAAGCCCCACATCGGGCTCTCCGCTCAGCAGGAAGCCTGCTTCTTCCTCTCCCACTCCCCTGGCTTGTGTTCCCTCTCTCACTGTGTCTCTCTGTGTCAAATAAATAAAATTAGGAAGAAAAAAAAAAGATTGTTTTGGAGACAGAAATGTCATATTTGCAGCTTTGGGCTCATGGTAAATAATGAAAAACATGAGAGTTGACCAGTGGAGTGAAAGAGCAAATAGAAAAAAGAAAAGCAGGAAGACGTTATAGTGGGAATAATGGCCTGAACTTAGGGAAAGGAAAAATGGGTAATGAGAAGACCTCACTAGCTGGAGAGAGGAGCTCCAGATGGTAACGAAGACTGGTCAGTGGGACTTCCTGACAAGTGCATCGCATCCATGAAGACCATCACCTTCGTGTGCCTCTCGCCTGCACCATGGCCTCCTCACACATGTTCAAGACGCAGGGAGGACAGGGCTGAGCTTCTCAATCTACAGATGAAGAAACCGAGGCTCAGATGAGCCCCAAAGTCACCACATTAGTAAGCAACCTCTTTGATTTGAGTCTTGTGCTCTTTTTCCAGTAAAGTGCCATGATTTGTTTTTTTGTTTGTTTGTTTTGTTTTGTTTTTGAGAGAGAAAGAGAGCATGAGTTGGGGGAAAGGGGAGACAGAGGGAGAAGGAGAGACAGAATCTCAAACAGACTCCCCACTGAGCCTGGAGTCCAATGCAGGGCTCCATCTCACCACCCTGAGATGATGAGCTGAGCTGAAACTGAGAGTCAGACATTTAATCAACGGAGCCACAGAGGCACCCCCGGTGCCATGATTCTTGACACGTTAAACGATTTGAAGAAAAAAGTTTTAAAAATGCTTTTTCAGGGGCACCTGGGTGGCTCAGTGGGTTAAAGCCTCTGCCTTCGGCTCAGGTCATGATCTCTGGGTCTTGGGATCGAGCCTCGAATTGGGCTCTCTGCTCAGCAGGGAGCCTGCTTCCTCCTTTCTCTCTCTGCCTGCCTCTCTGCCTACTTGTGATCTTTCTCTGTCAAATAAATAAATAAAATCCTTAAAAAAATGTTTTTTCAGCATTTTCTCCTTTCTTACATCTATTACAGAAAAATAAGTGGGCTCCAAATGTCTTTCTCCACTTTGGAAGATGTAATTAAATCATTAGAATAGAAGTAACTAATTTAGGTAATTGATCAGATTATTTCTGAAATGATACCATCATCTCCCCCACCCCCATCCCTCATTCATTATCTAGGTAGTACTAAAAGTTTGGGGGAGATGGTAGTGTCTTTCAGGAGGCTAGAGTGAAAAGTCTTTCTTTCGTGTTCTGTTTCTTTCACTAAAGGCAAAATGGGGAAATGTCATATTCCATCTGGGGACTCACCACTGGGACCAGTAAGGATTTAAGGGGCACACAAAGGCTTTCTTTGGCATCAGGCAGAGTTACGAACCTATCTGAGGAAACCAGATGGGAAGAACAGTAGATGCCAAATGTACTGTACAAAAGAAACAAATACTGCATTTATCACAATCTCGATTCTAAAAATAAAAGAATCGACTTGGGCACCCAAGTGTCTCAGGTCACGATAGGTGAAATGATCCCATAGATTAGCCCAAGTACTTAGTCTTATCTCTTTTCCATGGATTAGTCCTTAATGTTTTTCTGACTTTCTCCTGCTCTGGCTGTTACTATAGTGTGTGTTAGTGGTCTATAGATGAGAAAGCCCATTACAAGTCAGTTCCCTGTTAATTCAATATATTTTAGGACTTTTTTCCCTTGCCTAATAAAATATAGTATTTTGATCTTGAATATTTCCTCCCAAATAACCAAATAGTTGCAATTTCTTTCATAACTTCTTGGTTCAACTTGAGCTTGTGTGCCTTTATTTCCACCGATTCCAAAGAGTTGAATAATAGGAGATCTTGCATTTTCCAGCTCCCTTTAAGTTAGAACATAAGGAAACAAGGCTTAAATTGAACTAAGAAAGTATTAATTCAGAAATAAGAATTACTTCCAGACCATTCCAAAGGGTTCAGTCTCCACAACCTCATCAAGTTAAGTGCCTTAACTGATACAGAAGCATAAGATGCTTTAACCTAAATAACTACTCTGTATTACCCTGAGAGAGTAACCAAAATTTTTGAATCCATAATCTCTGCAGGCTGGGAAAAATATTCCGCAGATCACTACTGGAGCTAAACTGAGCATGGGTAGATGACGGGGGAGGGGCGGCAGAATCTGCCTGAAGCCAGAAGTGTGAGGCTGTTCTTTGTGTGTGGTAAACCCATTAAGGAGCTCCTCCAACAACAGTCTAATCTTGAAGTGAGTGGCTGAAAGATGGTCCGTGATCCTAAGTGTCACTTAACTATATAAGTAAAACTCCAGTCTCAACTCAAGGGCTCATTCGCATAGTCAAAAATTGAGCATGGAGGGCCCTCCAAGGAGCCCACTTTCCTGACAGCCTGGGTTCAAGTAGTTACAGAGTGCTCCTTAGAGAAAGGGGCCTTGGCCTTATTTGGGCAGAAGCAATTTACTCTGGTCACTAGAAACTCCCTCTGTCTAGACTATGGTGTTGATCCTAAGTGTGGGGATGAAGAGGAAATCTGTGACTTGCTTGCCAAGGTAAAGACCTCAGGTTCACTCTCATAGCAATTATAATCAGTCTCAAGACATCTTTTGTGTAACAGGGGATGCTGAGACAGCTGCTACTTCATTAGTCAAGAAAATGGAACGGAAACCTCTTGTGAGTAGAGCATCCCATGGCTGACACCGACTCAGTTCCCCAGTGGAGGGCCCATTTAGATGAATGGAAATGCTTTTTTGTCCAGTAATTCTATCAATTACTGTCAGAAAGATGTTCAAATCCCCAACTACAACTGTAGGCCTTTCACTCCCTTAAATTCTGTCAATGCTTTCTTCATGTATTTTAAGCTGTATTACTAGATACAGACTTCTGATTGCGATGTGTTCCTGGAAAATTGTCCCTTTTATCCCTGATAATATTTACCATTCTGAAGTCTATTATCTTGTATTAGTATGGCCACTCCAGTTTTCTAAACCATACAAAAACCATTTGTAGGATGTACTTACTCCATCTTTTTCCTTTTAACCTACCTGTATTTATATTTAAAGACAGCATATCTTTGGATCTTTTTTCCCCCCAATCTAACAATCTCTGCCTTTAAATTGGAGTATTTAGTCCACTTACATTTAATGTTAATTATTGATGTGATTTGTTTTCTATTTGTCCCAACTGTTATTTTTTTTTTAATTCCTCTGCTCCTCTTTTCATACATTTTTCTGGAATAATTATTTTTTTTTCTTAGAATTCCATTCTCATTTATCTCCTGCTTTTTTAGCTGTGCCTCTGCATTTTCTTCAAAAGAGCTAATGTGATTTTTATAAAGCATGAAAACAAATGCCCTCACACCCCCTCCCTTGGGATACTGAATCGGTACACTAAACTACGTGTATGGTTCCTGAGGAGAGCTGCGAATCCTGCCTCCCGCCCCCTGCTGTATCCTACCCAAAGTACTTAACAATAGAGAAACGTGTGGAGATTCTCCTTGCCTTCCTGGGACCCTGTCTAGTACTGTGACTCTACATGCTAAAAGAATTACAAAAGTTTTTTCTTCAAGTTTTCTTTATAGTAACTTTTATAGATTCTAAACCCCTGGATCTTCATGCCCTCCATCCTAAGAATTCAAATTATTGGATTTCTATTTTGTTTCCTCATGCCTCTTCCATGAACTTCCTATAGGATTGCAATCCAGTCTCTTAAAAAATTTTCTTTTAATTGATAAATAATTGACAGACAATATTCTGTTTCATGTGTATTACATAATGAATCGATATTTATATACACTGCAAACTGATCACCACAATAGTCTAGTCACCATGAGTCACCATACAAAGTTAATACAATGTTATTGATTGCAGCATTGCCCAGGCTGTACATTACACCTCCACGACTTAGTTATTTTATAACTGGGAGCTTACACTTCTTGATCCTCTTCGCACGTTTTGGCCCCCTCTCAATCCTTCTGGCAACCACCACCCTGTTCTCTATGAGTCTGAAAATGTGTTTAAAACCAAGTTTCAGGCCTGAGAAAACCAAATACCTCTCAGGTTTGCAAGGAGCGCCCTCTTGAGGTAGCTTTCGGAAAATGTTGGAAGCTGCCTTCGTAGGACTTGGCTGTGGCCTTGGGCAGCTTTCAGGAACTAACAAAATTAACCCAGAAGATATCCTGGCTAAATAATAGATGTAAATATCTCCTTATCAGAAATAATTCTAACTGCTAAAAGACAAGATAATCTCTAGCAGAAAAATAAGCACAGTGCCTCACTAAATGCATTCCCTAAACATAAAATAACAAAAACACAGGAAATATACTACCAACCACAAAGAGAAATGTGATTCCAGAGTTCTGGCGCCTTTGTTAGTTTTAGATACTGTTTCTTATCGTGAAGAAAAGCACGCTTTCTGCAGAGAAAGAAGTGGGTGTGGGTTCGGTGAGGCTTCTGAGTCAGAGGGACCAGGATTTGGATATTGACTCCACTGCTTTGAAGCAAAGTGACCTTGGGGACGTTTTTAAGTCCCCTTAAGCCATCGGCAAAATGGCGGCGGGGAGTCCTAAGAATTTATTTCAGAAGACGTAAGGAGTACTAAGTATGTAGGCGGACACTTAGCACAGGGCCCAAGGGTCACAGGAAGTTCTTGTGAGTGCTTAGTACTCCCACTACTGTCTACATTTATAAGACTCTTAGATGACAGGCAGGACACCATTTTTTTTTTAAGTCACCAATATTCTTCTTGCATCCCTGATTACTGCATATTTTCTACTTTAGCTAAGAAGAATTTCTTCCCTACCTTTTTCACATCATCTGCTAAATCACAACATTAGCGACCACAGACTCCTTCAAGATTCTGCGCATACGAGGCTTGAACAGACTCAGTGTCCGAAGAGTCCGTTAAATTATGGGTATCGGGGCCACTTCTCCTCCGTGAGCCCGAGGAGGCTGCCTTCCAGACCCGCTGCTGGAGAGGCAGAAGGAACAATGTCTATGTGGGGTTTATGCTGTTGTTCCGAATTCCCTCTAGCTCCAGCCTGGTCTGGGAACAGAGGTGATGTCTACTCCTTTAGAAATGCAGCCACGGAAATGCCCTGTTTGTGTTTGTTTGTTGACTTGTTTTAGGTCCCCAGCTCTGCCCACGTATTCAAACAGCAGACAAAGCTGGGAAACGGGCAGGAAAGTCGGCCAGATCTGACCAGTCTTGGAGAAACAAGAAGGAAAAAGGGGCAGAGAGATAAGGATCTCACTTTCCCACAGACTCAGCAGTGGGAGCTAGGGAAACACCCAGGTAGGAGAGGCGAGATAATTGCAGAATGATAAGGTGGGAGAAAGCCAGATTGGGGGCGGCCCCAGGAGCGAGCAGTGTCTGGAAGGCCCAGAGTACAGTGTGCAAACAACTCTGCGAGCTGCCAGGGCCCTTCTGCTGCAGGGCAGGGGGTGGGTGCTGCAGCCAGGGAGGGCTCGGGGCCACCCGGGTACACCAAGAGCCCTTCCAACGAACACCGAACATGCTCCCAGAGCCTCAGGAGAGGAGCGGCAGGCAGGGGGTTCCGTGGTTTGACAGAGCCCTAACCCGGACTGGTGGATGGAAGCAGAGCTGTCTGTCGGAAGAGAGTGCCTTTGCCCGTGTTCTGACCATCATGCAGGAGTTTGGGGATAAAACAGCTATTTCAGGACTTGTGACTGACCCTTGCCGTGCCCTCAGCCCCTAGAGGACAGCAATGTACTTGGCTTCCTTGCCATCGAGGGTCCCTGGCGGGAACCGGTAGCTGTCCTGCCCTAAGAGCGTTAGGAAAAGGCCCCCAGTCCAGGGATGAATTTGTGAAACCTCCCTCAGGCTCACCCTGTGGGCCACGCGGAGTGCAGTGCGCCTCTAATGAACAAGTCTTGACATGGGAAATGGGTGCGCAGGAGGGAAGCGCAGAACCTTCAGGGAGGCTCCAGATGTCGCCCCCCAAGGGCAGAGTGTGACATCCCTGATGTCCCTCCTGCCCAGCCTGGCTCCCCAGGCTTTAAAGGGAGGAGAATTCAGGGAGGGGCTGGAGGCGGGGACCACAGACTCAGGCAGAGGTGGCTCTTGCCTTCCCAGGATGAGCACGAGAGGGGGCAAGCTGGGTACTTTCCCACCTTCCTCTTGGGGCCTGGGAAGGCCTGGGAAGGTCCCAAACATGAGAACAGAAGCCACACTTTGTATTTCCCGGAGGCGTCTCCATGAGATCTTCTCAGATCTTGATACGCCCTAGATGACAAACTGAAAAGGGAAGGTGATAAGCAGAACACCTTACTTAAAGCATGCAACGTGGGCCTTTGTTTCTGTGATATGGTAGCCCCCATCAGCCATTTTTGTCAGGATGGTGAGGGAACCTGGTGGAAATATTTGCTGTCTCAAGAGAAGGGGTGATGGCGTGCATGTGCACATGTGTGTCTGTGTGTGTTAGAAGGGGTAAATCGTCTGTAGTTAGAAAGCACCCACACAAATGCACACTGGTGAGAACGCTATGGAGGTTCCTCAGAAACTTAAATAGAACTACCCTACGGTACAGCAATTTTACTACTGGTATTTACCCAGACAATACAAAATGTTGATTCAAAGGGGCACATGCACCCCAAAGTTTATAGCAACATTATCAGCAATGCCCAAATTATGGAAAGAGCCCAAAAGCCCTTCAACATATGAGTGGATAAAGAAGATGTGGTTATATATTTTATATATATATATATATACACACACATACATACATACATATACATGATGGAATATTACTCAGCCATCAAAAGAATGAAATCCTGTCATTTGCAATGCCATGGATAGAGTTAGGATATATTATGCTATGAGAAATAAGTCAGTAAGAGAAAAACAAATACCATATGATCTCACTCATATGTGGAATTTAAGAAACAAAACAGATGAACATATGGGAAGGGGGGATAAAGAAGAGAGGGAAACAAACTATCAGAAACTGTTAACAACAGAGAACAAACTGAAGCCGATGGAAGTAGGTGGGGGGGATGGGCTGGATGGGGGATGGGGATCAGGAAGGGCAACTAGTGATGAGCACGGGGTGTTGAATTCACTGAAACCAATATCGCACTGTATGTTAACTAAAATGTTTTAAAAAATTAAAAATAAAAATAAAAAGCACCCACTGGGAAAACTCAAGTTCTGTTTTTAAAAACATTGGCTTTCAGGGGTGCCTGGGTGGTTCCGTCGTTAAGCATCTGCCTTTGGCTCAGGTCATGATCCCAGGGTCCTGGGATTGAGCTCCAACTTGGGGCTCCCTGCTCAGCAAGGAGCCTGCTTCTCCCTCTCCCACTCTCCCTGCTCGTGTTCCCTCTCTCGCTGTCTCTCTGTCAAATAAATAAATTAAATCTTAAAAAAAAAAAAAAAAGCATTAGCTTTCAGTAATTACAGCTTGCCCAACCTATGAAATGAATAACTGTGATTGTCCCCATTTTCTGGTAAGAAGACAGGTGCTCCCGATGACTAATACCAGCTCCTCATGATGATGTCTGACTGCACCGGGCTTATTCAGGTCAAATACCTGTTTAAAGTCCATGAAAATCTACTTTGAGACTAAAGATTTCAGCTCAACTTCCACATTCAATTTAGAAGCTTTAAAAAGCACGTTTTAAAAGAAGTGTGAATTTTGCTACAGAAAGAATTTGGGACCACAGAGGAACATCTGGGCCCCAGCTCTCATTTGCTTATCATCTCACTGTTGTGTCCTCACCACACTGTCTGTGTGGACCTGCGGAACTGTGCAGCGCAGAGGGGCTGGGGACCCAGCAGGGCGCAGACCCCCAGGAGCCACTGGGGGCTGGCGACCTCCTCTCCTCCAGGGACTGGACAGCAGACACGGTGCAGTGTGAGGACGACTGTCCCCTGAGGGCGTCGGAGCCAGGCTAGGTGCCGTGTTTGAATGCTGCTGCAGTCAAGAGTCAGAGATCTAGAAGCTTCCAGCCCATGCCTGGAACCTGGAGGGCAACATGAACCTCTGAGGACAGACTGACAGCTCATCTATGTCTCACCAGCAGGTTTTCAGGGATGGAAAACCTGTCCTTCCTTACACTGCTTTTGAGTTTTCCCTTGGTGACCCTAAGGGACATCCAGCATTTATAGGGCCCTCCAGCCTTGACCTGCAGGCCTCACCTCTCCTTTCCTGTTCTGTCTGTCCTCTCCTGGCTCTTGGAAGGGATCCTGCCTGTTCCAAATGCAATAACAGCTCCCGTTCAGGAGTCATCATGGTGCTCCCAGCATCGTGCTAAGGCTTTATCTCACACCCTCATTTGATTAATTCTTACAAGAACTCCCACCTCTGCTTTTCCCCCACATCACCCCTGACCACTGGACCCGCCAGTGTTCCCTGCTCTCTCTTCCCCCTGGCTCTTTAGGGCCCCATACAAGCACCACAGAGCCCCTTTGCTTTGACGCCTACTTTCTCCATCTAGAAAATGTCTGTCCAGTCAGAAATCCCTGAGTGGTCCCTGACTCCATCCTCCCACCTTCTCGTACAGCCCCCCACAACGTCCTGCTAAGGCTCTCTCCATAAACATACGCCCTCTTCTCTCATTTCCACTTCTGCCATCTTTGTGCAGCTTCCTCGACCTAGGAAGGACAGCCTCCGAGCTGGGCTTCCTGCCACCACACACGGTCCACTTCAGTCTTTCCAGAAGTCGTGTGATAGAGCGGTCCCATCCTCTCGCCTACCACGCCTCACGCCCATGACGCATGCGGCCTTTGGCCTCAGCCAGAACGTCCCCTCTCTAGGGAGAGGTCTTCCTGGGCAACACGTTTCTTTCTCTCTCACTCCCCACAAATTCTCTCTTTCAGACTCTCGCCCTCATCCTTACACTTATCACAGCTGAAACGCTGGAAGCCCTTTGCTGTGGCTTTGTGTCTTAGGACATCCAGATCATGCCTGTCACCAGTGCATCAGAACATAGTCCTACGCGGGCAGACGCTGGCATCCCAGAGCCGCAGTAAGGTTTGTTGAAGGCTGAATAAATGACCCATCTGGTACTCGGATTTTTTCCTATCCCTTCACTCAACCCTACCTACCTCGTCCCTCTCTCAACTTTTCAGCCCTCTTGGTCTTGGTGACATAAACGCTCACTGATGGCCTCCCAGACAGAGGCATGAGATCAGACATCCCACGGGGGAATTTAGTTCCTGGCTGTCCCCTCCCAGAGCCCTGCAGGAACGGTAGCATCGAAAGCCTGAGCTGGAGTGTCTGGGCTACATTTCTGTCCAGCCAGAGTCAGCTTCGAGATGCAAGACAAGCTATCAGCAATCCTGAAGCTGGGGGCCCCAGAAGGATAAAGGACTTCCAATGATTCATTGGCTTTGACCTTTCCTGTCTTTCTTTCTTTTTTTAACCGACAACACATTCATCACTTTCTTTACCAGACTGCCAAATGCTATGGCATCTCAGGAAAGACAAGGGAGTTAATCCTGACTGGGAGCTTGCCCGAGCACGTGGCAGCATTGCTTGCTTTCAGCCAGCTCCCGGCTCTGGGCAGGGAACCTGAAACCTTCATGCGTTTGTTTGCCCGTCCTTCTCTCAGTCTCCGTCTTGGGGATCCTGGTAGGTGGCAAGGTGGGTAGGTAGGTGCCCTACCTTTCTAAATTCCATCACACAGATGAGAGAGAACCCTTGGTAGATCTGTTGTGAGGATTAAGTGGGTGGTGCCCAGCCCACAGAAAGTACCCCACAAAGAAGGTCGGTTCCCTGTGTGTGTGTGTGTGTGTGTCCCTAGTTGGGTGTACATGAGGGATGGAGCAGGAGAGGGGTGCAGCCTTTCACAGAAAGCCCTAGTTCTGCAAGGGGCTGGTCTCTGTTGAGGCCACTTACCCTAAGTGGTCCCACAGCCGCTTCTAGCTGGCTTGTGCTCCATTCTCTCGCTTGGGATGGTAGCGGGGAGGGGGACTGTTTCCAAGAGACTGACTACCCGGTATCTGCCCCAAGGAACTGCATTCTGGTTTTGTGGGAACACTTGATAAGCTTGTGGAGGCCATTTAGATTTTTACTGAGGTCTCGAGTACGGAGGGTCAGTGGTCTCATGGAGCTGGGGGCCCGTGAACCGAATGAGCACACCTCACTTGCCCCCTCCAGAGGTCGCTGGTAAAGATAAGGAAAAGAACACGGACAAAGCAGGTCTGACGAGGGTGACCTCTCTGGGCAGTTTGGCTCCACAAGAATAATAGCATTAAGGGGTACCTGGGTGGCTCGGTTGGTTAAGTGACTGCCTTTGGCTCGGGTCATGATCCCAGGGTCCTGGGATAGAGGCCCATGTCAGGCTCCCTGATTAGCAGGGAGTCTGCTTCTCCCTTTGACCCTCCCCCTCTCATGGTCTCTCTCTCTCTCTCTTTCTCTCAAAAGAAAAAAAAAAAAAAAAAGAATAGCAGCATTAAATTGCCATGTGTATTTGTGATCTGGAAACCACCCCAACCAGCATGTTGATTCTCTAAAGATGGTGAATTTTTTTTTTTAAGATTTTATTTATCCATTTGAGGGCGGGGGTGTGGGAGAAGCTGAGGGAGAGGGACAGCAGACTCTGCACTGAACATGGAGCCCAAGGCAGGGCTCAGTCTCACCACCCTGAGATCATGACCTGAGCCAAAATCGAGAGTCAGATGCTTAATGGACTGAGCCACCCCAGCGCCCCCAAGATGGTGGAACTTCTTAAAGCAGTCAGGAGGCCAACTCATGAAAACACTGCACTCCGACTGCCACCACGTGGCTGACTGTGACTATTCCAACAACCACGACGGACAGCCATTTACATTCCCTCTCCTCCCACTTCCCAATTTCCCAACATCTCCGCAAACCAGGATGACTCGATCCAAAAAGAAAATGTGAAATTCAATCCGCATTTTTTTCTTGAAGTTGACTAAAAGCCAGGTTCGCCACCTGCTGGAAGGATTCTAAATCCCTGTGTTCTTCCTCAGTTCCCTGACACACTATTAGGCTTTGCTCAGTGAAAGGGGAGGAAGGACCACGGCCTTTCTGGGAAAGGGCAGCTGCTGCGTGCACACATCCCATGCGTGCACCCGTCCCATGTGTGCACTCATGGGCTAACTGGCGCGTGCAAACCAGAAGTGCACTGCAGGAAGGATGATGGCAAAACAGAGCACGCCGCCTTTGCTCAACATCTTGTGTAAACATTCTGACGACGGGTTCAGAAACGAGCAGCCGCTCTCTCGCCGGAAGTCAGAGCCCTGTCAGAGTTGTGGTTCACATACGACTGTGATCAATCTGGCTCCAGTGAAAAGATCATGATGGCCTTTTAGCTGGTAAGATCCTAGGATATTCAGCCACTGGCTTGAAACAGCCACTCCGATTCCCTAGAGGCTGCCCTCCAGAGGCAGTCGTGGGGCCTGACGTGTCTGTGCAATCAGGTCCCCCTCCCACTGTTTCCAGCCGGAGTCTGTGGACTCTGAGGCAGTCCGACTGTGGACTCTGACTCTGTCCCCTTTTGGTCACTGCCCCTGAGCTGGGCTCAGGGGGGTTTTACAATCATAACCATAGGGTACCTTGAGCTCTCATGCCCCCCTCATCCCAGAGCTCCTTTATGTAAGGGGAAACTGTAAAGCCCTCCCAGGGAGACAGGTTGATGGTCCTGCCCCACAGCTCCCCACTCAGGCCAGGGGCAGGTGGCCTGGCGGACTGGAGGCTGTCAGTTGGAAAGAGGCACTTTGTCCCTGGCCTCCCCACTTCTGCCACATTGTGTATTTTGGTTAAATACACTAGACCCTACAAGCGAGGCACATTTCACTCCCGAAACCCAGACCTACACGTTTAAAAAAAAAACAAAACAAAAAACTGATTATCTTTGATCTCTGTAATGCTACTACGACTATTATAAGAATGGGATTTGGAAGCAATGATGAAGAATTTCATGAAACAGATTGGACAAAAAGAAACTCATTTCCTGAGACTTGATGAGACATTTTCCTCTACTGGCAACTCGCTCCACTCCAGCCCCTTCCAGCGGGATGACAGTCCACGATTTGCTTCGCCATCAAATACTAGGAAGCCTTACTACAGAGGGAACCGGCATCGGGCTCCTATTTTGTCCTGGTGAGTACCTTGGGCTGGTCCAGGAAAGAGGCCCTAGAGTGCCAGGAAGGGGGGGCGGGGCCGAGTCACAGGGTCCCCGGACCCAAACCAGGACCGCACATCCTCCACTTGCCGCTTTCACTGGGCGACCACGGTGACTACGGGCTACGGGCACCGCTAACGCAGTTTGCAGGAGGCGCTGCCCCGGAGGGGGTGGCGGCCCTTCCTGCGGGCCCACCTGGCTGAGCTCCCCATCAGCGCGAGGAAGATGCGCTCGGCGAGGTCCCCTGCCTTGCGCAGCATCCCAGGGCTCATTGGGGTGGCTGTGGAGAGGAGACCACAACTGGATGACCCCGAAGTCGGGCCCCCCACGCGCGCATGCACGGGCGGGCGGCCCCGCTCCCAGACAGGCCCGGCTCCCGCCAGCTCAGCGCAGCATCCAGCGAAGCTGAACTCCGAGGGGTATAATTATGACATTCTTGGGGCGCGGGGAAAGATGGCTCGCACACCGTAAGCCACAGAAACAGACGCACTGGGGTCAAACAGCAAACATCACTCATTTCCCTTTAACGTTTTCTTTCTTCTTAAGATTTTACTTTTAAGGAATCTCGAAATCAACCTGGGCCTCGAACCCACAACCCCAAGATCAGGAGCTGCATTCTCCAATTGACTGAGGCAGCCAGCACCACCACCCCCCCCCCCTTTCAATTAATCAACTCTGGCTTCTTTCCTACAGCCTTCTGATCTCGACTCAAACCCATGTCACCTCACCATGACATCCTCCCTGACCATTACACGTAAAGGATGAGCCGTGGTCTCCCCACCCTTTCCCATTCCTTCCTTACCTACTCCATTCTCTTTGTAGCACCCATAGCCACCCGGGAGATCACAACAGTGGGTCTCTTCCCACTAGATTAAAAGCTCTATGAAATCAGAGACTTTGTTCTGCACATAGTTGCATTTCTAGTACCAGATCTATATTAGATATGGTTTTCCTATTTTAAGATTGAGAGAGAGAGCACATGCATGTGCAAGCAGGGGGAGGGGCAGAGAGAGAGAGAGAGAATGAATCTCAAGCAGACTCCACGCTGAGCCCAACTCAGGGCTCCATCATGCTCTGAGCGGAAACCAAGAGTGGGGTGCTTAACCAACTGAGCCCCCAGGCCCCCCTCGATATGACTTTTTAAATGAATTAAAACCTTTGTTGAAAACTTAAAATGAACAAAATGCTGCCCTCCAGGTGGGGGGAGAAGACAGAAGGTATACAGTGTCATCCTCCTCAGGATGGGCTCAGACCACAAGCCCTCTGACTCCAGGCGTGGACTCTGCCCTCTCACCTGGAGCTCCTTACGGCTCCCTGCTCTGCCTGCCCCCCTCTCCCTGCTTTTGCTCTGGTGTTTCCTTACCTGGGGATCCCATTCTACCTCTATCCACCTACAAAGCTCAGCTCAAATGGCAACTCTTCCACGAAACCCGCTCCATCCCTCTCCTTTGCCTTTGAAATACTGACTCTTCTCTCCGTGGAACAGCACTTTTTGTTCCCTACTAAGCCACTGACTTCGTCTTCCCTTGTAGAAGTGTTATGTTGGAAAAAAAAAAAAAAAAAAAGAAGTGTTATGTTGGTCCTCCCAACCATCTCCAGGCCTCTGTGCCTCATTCAGCTTTTCCTTTTCTTCCACAGCAAGCAGAGTCCTTTGCTTAGCAGGAACTTAACAAATGTTTCTAGAATGAATGAGATGCACAGAGCACATGACACCAGCTTCTGCAGGGGAGGACCAGCAAGCCAAATTTAGAGGAATGAGCAGAATGCTCTTATAGTGGGGCACTCAAAGTCTGATAAGATGGTTACCTAACCAAATCACTTTTAAGTCTTGTCTTTTTCCTAGAAACAGTCAAAATGATCAATTTGGCCTATGACTAAACATTATTTTTTTATGGGGCCCAAGTCCAGATTACAAATCAAAAGCTGAACAGGCATTCTGAGCTCCCATCAATTATTTGAGCAAAACAGACCCTGAGGTAGCAAGTGACATGAGTAATGAGTATGTTTGGGACTAAATATCAGGCACTCTCGGACTATACCAATATTCCCAGAGTCTCGGTACTAACCTCCCGACAGCTATGAGATCTGAAAACAATGCACTGTTCTCAAGATATGAAAAAAAGAACCCTACAAAGTTAAAATTACTGTTTGATAAAAGGCAAATAAAACAAAACACACTGTCACCTTTTGGGTTAGAATTTAGCAGTCATAAATATTTTACTGTATTTTCTTAAATAAGTGCAAGTTGAGATGATCTCCCTCCTTAAGACTTCTTAAGCACACAGAGGTTGTCCTCTTAAAGGAGTCACTCACAGTCAAATAATTTCAAAAGCTGAAATATGAAAACCTTTAAAATATCTTTGCACCAAAAAAATATTTAATGAGGCTGGTGAATGCCTTCTAATATGTTTGATATGCTATGAACTGAGCCTTCAAAATAAAACTATGGGCTTCCAAAGCTTGGGAACAGCCCTTGGGGCAGGGCATCTCCACTGGACCCAGAGCTCACCAGTATGGCTTGAGGTCAGAGAGCCAGGGGTTGTATGGAAGGGAAGGCTGGCGAGGTGGACAGAGCCCGATCACCACAGGCCTGTGCGGGTCTCCTTAGGGATCTGGGTTTGATTCTCAAGCACAATGGGAACAGGTGTATGGGTATCTCCATATGTACTTGCACAATGAGATTCACATTCTGGAATGTTCCCTTTCCACACCACAAAGGGAACATTCCCTTTGTGGTGTGGAAAAAAAAAAAAACAAACAACTGAAGGAGGCCTATGAGGAAGGTATTGTAATAATTAAGGAAAGAGAGGATGGTCATTTGGATTAGGAAACATGATGAAAGTAAAGAGGAAAGCACAGATTAAAAGATCTTTGGGTCGGGGCGCCTGGGTGGCTCAGTGGGTTAAGCCGCTGCCTTTGGCTCAGGTCATGATCTCAGGGTCCTGGGATCGAGTCCCGCGTCGGGCTCTCTGCTCAGCAGGGAGCCTGCTTCCCTCTCTCTCTCTCTCTCTCTCTCTCTCTGCCTGCCTCTCTGTCTACTTGTGATCTCTCTCTGTCAAATAAATAAATAAAATCTTTAAAAAAAAAAAATAAAAGATCTTTGGGTCTTTCCTAAGTGCATGTCTTGGGCATGAGCTTGGGCCCTTTTATGGAATTCCATTTCACAGTCAACGGCATCGCAACATTGTTCATGTGATATTTCAGGCTATTTCATATTCTACTCAGGGCAGCCATGAAGGCACTGGCAGAGACCCCAAGGAAACAAGATAAAATTCTCTATCTTTTTAGATAGATAGGACATTAGGACACAATTCAGGCTCAGGATTATGGCATGTCGTGGGTTGAATGGTGGTCCCCAAAAGATATGTTCAGTCCTCACCTCTGAAATCTGTGAATGTGATCTTACTTGGAAAAAGGGTCTTTGTGGATATACTTTATTATTTCTGGACGGGATCATCCTGGATTATCCGTGTGGGTGCTAAACCTAACGGCAAGTATCCTAGTAAGAGACAGAAGGGGAGACGATGCGGAGAGAAGAGGGGGTGCCATGGAGGGGACAGAGGCAGCCCTGGGAAACTAACACCTGGGGCCTATAGAGCAAGACACGGACAGGGGTGCTCCGAGAGGCCCCAAACTCCCTTCCTCAGCTGCATTCATTCCTCACATACCAGAGGCCCTCCCAACATGAGGCTGGGAGCCGGTGCCCTGAGATTTGGTGTTCCCCTGTGCCAGGCTCTACGCCGGCCTCATCCAACCCCACCCATAGAGAGGTCACTCTGTGGCCCTTGGAAGCAATGTCACTCACACTTGTAGGAGTTACGGTAGGAAGGGCAAGGCCTTTGAATGAGGGAGTGAACAGATCCTGTCTTGGGGAAGAATTTGAAAGAACAGCAGTAGGAAGGGGAGAGAGGGCACCCACAGAACCCTGGACAAGCGTGAAGGAGATGCTTTCCATGACTTGAAAAGGAATGTCCTTAACCTCTCCGTCTCCCCAGTACCCTCTCCCCCATCTCCTTATGTGTCCAAAACCTGGGCCTAAGTGAGGAGGATCCTGGCTTTTTGGTCTTATCCTTGTTTTTCCTGGCTAGGGTGGAATGGCTGAACTCCCGGGTCTATCCTGGGGCTGCCGAGTACAGTTGTACAAATTGCATACAGCCCAAGTGCACCTGTGAGGGGGTGAGCAGGAGCTGAAACCCAGCTGTGCTTCTCCTCTTGCCATGCTGTGTACACTAGGAGCAAAGAGGGCCCCCTCTGTAATTAGCCAAAAGGCACAGGCTGTACTAGCAGCAGGCCTGCCCTCTCTGGGGTCAGCCTGGCCTTAGTCCCCAGTGCCACACCCTCAACAACCCACTGGTCTCCAGCAACACCAGCACCAAATTCTCTGCCTTCCTAATGAAACCCTGTCCCCAGAACAGTCTCTATCTCCCCTCTCCTTCCTTCTACGTCTTTTCCTGCCAGAGTCAGCCTCTTGTGCCCAACACTGCCGGAGCAGCAAGGATACTTTCTGAAGGAGAAGATGCCTCTGTCAAAATGCTATTCCTGGAGTGCAAAATTCCTCAAACCCTTGTGACAAGGAAACCCGGATGTTAGGCAGGTAAAACATGCAAATGCATATCAAAGACATTTTCTAGGCTTTGCCACATGCGGGCTCTGCCAGAGCAGCTTACCTAGAAGGGTTATTAGCAGCTGTTTTAGAAAAACATGGACGTGTCACCTTTTACTCTATAAACTTCTGTGCTTCTTAGGATCATTTAGAATAAGAACAGATTCCTTCCTTACTCAAGTAATTAAAAAACAAACAAATTGAGAAAAGCTGGAGGTCAGCCACAGGAGAGCAGCCGATGTGGAAGGTAAAGAAAAGGCGATCAAAAGATCCAGATCTTTGATTTTCATCGGAGACACAGGACTTGAATGATCAAGGCCTGATGCCCTCCTTCCCGAGGACATTAACTGCAATTTAAAGTGACATGATTTCACGATGCAGAATGCATTCAACACAGCACAGGTGGGATCCAGTAGACCCAGAAACCACTTTCAATCATTTTCTCCTTGTTCTCAAACAATCCCACTAAGTAGGCACAGCTGTCCCCATTTTATGGCGGCGGCAGGAGGGGTGGGGCGGAACAAAGGCTCAAGGAGGCCAAGGTTCGACGCCAGCCCAAGGCAGAGCAGGCCTGTTGATTCGGGAGCCCCAGCTGCTTGGCACTAGCTCGTACCCTCTCCTGGAGAGGCCGGAGGGGCGTGCTTGTCCCTCCAAGCCTTTCCCATGAAGTGCTCTCAGTGGACCCCACAATCTTCCCCCACCTCCAGTTTAACCACAACAAGTGAGCCCTGCATGGTTATGTTTTCTCTCTCATTGTTAAGGTGGTCCGGTTGGTGTCAGGGTTTGAGAGAGACAGTTGTCAAAACCTTTCAGCTTGCCAGACCTCTCTGGCCCAATGAGCCCATGCAGAAAACTAAATCATGTAAAAGAAAGAAAAAGATAAATCATCCTCTTCCTCTAGGCCTTTGCTTAAGGCTCTAGATAATGTTTGTGCTTCCCTCCACCCCCACCAAATTCATAAATTGAAAATCAAATCCCCCATGTGATGGGGAGGCTTTTGGGAGGCGGTCAGGAGGCAGGGCAGGGCCCTGGGGAATGAGATTAGCGTCTTTATAACAGAGACCCCAAGAGCTGCCTGCCGTCTCCCCGCCCCCAAGGGAGGCAGCCCAGCGAGAAGTTGGCCCTTACCAGACCCCAAATCTGCCAGCGCCTTGATTTTGGACTTTCCAGGCTCCAGAACGGAGAGACATCCACTTCTGGGGTTCATAAGCCGCCCCCCACGCCCCCGTTGATGGCGTTCTGTTGCAGCAGCCGGAACGGACACCTACTTTCCACAGTGAGTGGCCAAAATGCCTTTGGACCCGCCCAGATCCCTGCTAGGACCGGGGGCCAGACTGGTTCTTCCTTGCGGGACAAAATAATGAGAACTTTCCGCAGCTACAACACTTCCCCCTTCCTCCTAGTGCTTTCAGGGGACATGGCATCCTCAGTGAAAGGGAGAGGGCAGCTGCCGTCCGCACACGCTCAGCACCGCGGGACTCGGTCTCCGGCGGTTCCAACAGTCCCTCCCCGCCGATGGAGCTGGGGGTTCGGGGGGGCGCAGCCCAGGAACTCTGTCCCCGTGGGGCTCTTAACTGCTTGTGTGGCTTTCAAGCTTCCTTCGTCCAGGTCTCCTTACTAATAAATTCAGTCTTTAATCCTGGGGGTTACCAAGCTCTGTGCCCTCATTAATACACCTACGAGCTTGCATTTAACTTCCACGTGTTCACGGTTAGGAACCTCTGGGATTCAGGTGACTGATCAGGTTCCTTTCAGCTCACCTTGCCAGGGTTCTATGCCACTAACCTCCTCTCTCCTCCGCCACAAAGGACGCTTCCCGGGTCGCAAGGCAAGACGAGATAGGCTTCCTCTCCTCCCCCAAAGTCTGAGTGCAGGCACTGCCTTCATCCCAACAGGCATGTTGTTCGTGGTTATTTTTAAAATGGAATTAATCTTTGCTGGGGCGCCTGGGTGGCTCAGTCGGTTAAATGTCTGCCTTCGGCTCCGGGCTCCCTGCTCAGTGCGGAGCCTGCTTCTCCCTCTGCACCCCCTTCATGCTCTCGCAATCTCTCTCTCTCTCAAATAAAATCTTTTAAAAATAAATGAAGTTAATTTTTGCTTATTTCACAAATACAAAGCAGTAAGTAAGAACGACTGGAGGAGAGGAGACTTATTAGATTAAAAATACAATCAGGTGGCAGACCCTAATGGGCGAGAGCCTAGGACAGGGGAGGCGTGGGGAGCCCATCACAGCCCCCTCCCACTTCCCTTCACATCTGTCCCGGTGGATGTTCCTCGGGTTGTGGCCAGGCGCCATCAGCAAATGTGCCACCGACTCATGGAGTCAAGCTGTCCTTTCAAAAGTGTCCCCTTCCCCGATTTTCTCTGATTGATCTGCCAGGCAGATCCTGTTCCCAAAACCCTGGGCAGACTCACCCCATCCTGGGAAAACAGATGAACACAATAGTCTTATCTCTGAGTATAAGGTTCTATCATTGCAGGCTCGCAATAGATGAACAATTCAATTGTCAGTGGCTGGGAGGTGGGGGGGGGGGGTCCCATGTGGCAGCTTGAGCCTGGCTGTCATCCTACTCATTTTCACTTTCATTAAGCTGACATCACTTCATCATCCACGGTGTATGTCCAAGTCTTGGGAAAGGATGAAACTTGATTCTGCCCTCGGGATAAATAATGCCAGCCACCATTTCCTGTGCCAAGGGCATGACACGGACTGTCATTAATCAGTTAATGCAAACGGTGTTTTCCCTGTGCAGCCGAGGAAACCGCCAGCATGATTATCTCCACTCTGCAGATGAGGAAACCAGGGCTCAGCGAGGTTAAGTAACTGGCCCCCCGTCGCACAACTAATAGGAGACGACTGGGTTTACCAAGCCTTTCCTTTCTTTTCTCGAGCCCAGCAGCCCCCAAACTGGTCTGCACATTAGAATCCTCCCAGGGATCTTTTTAAAAACTCCCATGGGCAGGACACCCGCAGAAATCACAATCTTTAGGGAAGGGACATACGCATCCGTATCTATATTTTTCAGCTGGCCAGGTGATTCTAATGTGCACACACCAGTTTGGGAAACACTGTGAAGGGCTTGGAAGCATCTTCAACCGCAAGCACTTAGCAAATAACCCACGTGCAAAAAAAGAGAAAGGAAGGAAAAAGAAGCAAATCAAAGACTGGGCTACGACGAGTGGCTAGAGAGATGCACGTGAGGGAAAGACTCTGCTTTCTCTATGGGCCATGGAAGAAGTCGGATGAGAAGCGGCTTCCCGGAGGCGAGTGCAGGCAACTCAAACGGGGTGCTGCTGTTTACGGGGTGAACTGAGATCCCCTGAGCACGGTGCTTCTATTAAGTGGGGTTCCTCTCTACCCCTGCTCTTGGGGAGAGAGTGGCTGTTCATCCGTGTCTATACTAGCTAGAAGCTCATTCATTAGGCACGGGGCTCCGCGGCCGGTGCTGCCCTCTGCCCTTAGACCAGCCCGGGAGCCTTCCCAGGGCCTTTTGCAACAGCAAAGACTGGTAGGCTTACAGCCAGTAGAACATTTGCTTTTGAGCCTTTAAGAAATATATTCAAATTCCTTAAGAACTGGAAGTTGGTTGAAGAAGCCTCAATCCTTCGCTATGCTAGAAATAAGTGTTTATTGTGAGGTTACCTTGTGGAAACTGGATTTGAAAATTTTGATGGTCAAGGATACTGAGGAATTACTGCTTTAATTGGAGAGCAGATAGAATTTTAGCTGAAAGGAACATGACTGCTATGTCTTGGCTGAAGTCCAAGAAAGGATAATTAGCAAATGACTTAGTGGTAGTGCACTTGCTTTAGTTAACACTTTGCTTTATTTTAAGTAACACAAGTCGTCCACATGGGCCTACTGTTCATCCCTGAATGGAAACACTTGAATTTCCAAAGCAAATCCATGTATCACGAGTCTAATATCCCAGTGAGGTAAATTCCTGTACTTAGAGCTGATGGCTCTTTCTGCTTCAGATAAAGATACAAGCCAATGAGGCATGACCTCCATAATTCACTGGTGTTCTATCGGTTTTGTTTTCCTCTTTTATATTTCATGGTACTACATCTAAGCATCATATAACTAGACCAGAAACACCGAGTCAACCCTCCTGCTAGAGTTCATTGCTTTACTGTTATAAGGATCTAGGGAAACCTACCTTGTTGTTTGGGAACAGCTAAGATGAACCCAGGAAATTCAAACTCACTTTGGAAAAAATGTGGGCCAAGAATAACTTTCTAGTTATTCCTTCCCACTCTTACTATAGCCTATCCTTGTTCCATTAACTGTCATTTTTTAAATACAAGAAACTCACAAGAAACTCTGAACTCTATTGGTTCGATAGTAGAAATAGCATCTGGTGTTCTATTTATAATTTCCCGAAGATTGCGAGAGAGCTAGGATGTGCTTGAGGGTAGTTTGAGGTTTTCTTTCCGCTCACTACATTTGAAGCTTGTCATGCTGATTTCACTGCAGGGTTCACGGATGGTGGTGCTTGCTTCCTCAATCTTATTTACAGATTTAGAAAAAGAGGGGTCCTGCTTAGAATCTGCTGGGAGGAAGGCTCACTGAGAACATATTTGTGAAATCTTGCCCCAAGGTTGTTAGGCCACTGAAAATCAGGTAAGTCCTTGGAAATACTATCCTTTTGCATAGGAGTGGTGCATGACTCTACGTAAATATAATCCTAAAATTCTGAAAACCAAATAAGTGATAAACTTGTTGCTGGCTAGAAAATGGCAGAAAAGAGAAACAGAACTTTTTTTTTTTTTTTTTTTCCTGTAGTGGAAATTTGAGCTAAAGAACGCGTCCTTTTTAGGGAAACATGTGGTTTCTATCTGCCTGTGGGAGCTCCTCTGCGTTCCTCCTCTGTTTAATGTATGACACACATCTGTCTTCCTTTTCAGCATGCAGATCATGATGATATACACGGGCATCATTTAACTCCCAGCTCTGCCCGTGATCTCCACACAGCACCCAGCATTTACGAAGACCAAAGTATGTGTTGGATGCACGAAGGAATATTGGTATTTGAAGACAAAAGCACAACATTCTAATAGAAAGCCAGACTTGTGGGCTGGGGTCAGAGGGCGTGAAAGAGACGGGGCCTCAGCTGTGGCCAGGCCTCTCACACAAAGATGAGAGGGCCTTGACCTGGGGCTGCTGGTCCCCTTCTGGGCGGGAGCTCCCCGGGCTCTTGCAGCCAAAGCCCAGGCTGGCCTCTCCTTCCCCACGGTCTCCCCGGCTGGCCACGTCCTTGGAAGTTATGCTTCTCCGTGACCTGAGTGGATTCTGGTCACCCTTCTATGAGGCCTCCAGTCCCACGAAGTGTACGCATGTCTGTGTGCTTATGTCTACACAGACAAAACGAAACTCTTATAACATGGACATTTCTGGCAAAAATGACTTCCTTTTCTTCATCACTCTTTTTCCTTTTTTTGTCAGTAGTAAAAGGATGGGAATGATGTCATGAGAGAGGGAAGTGCCAATGGGTATGTTAGCCGTGGCTCTTTACTCAACTTGCTTGACATGGAGGGCACGGACTTTTAAATATGAATGTAACTCTTCAGGAAGCGCCCTTTAAGATCATATAAATAAGAATTTGGCTCAGTCTTCATAAGAAATTTTTTATTTTAAAAATCTTCTGAATAGCAATTCTTCCATTCACTAGCAGGCCTGCCCTCATCCATGATCACCCAGGCAAAATTTACAAAAGATGCCTTCAAGTTCCTTCTCAACTGGGTATACTGATAGTCTCAGCCATCTGAAAGCCACAGGTATTTCTAGAACTATGGATCCTTTGGTGGATTTTAAAATTTGTATTAATATTGTATCTAATATCCTTTTAGAAAATATATTTGAGCACAGTGCCTGAGCTTGTATATAAAAAAAGTTTAGTTAATATTGTGTGTCTATATTTTCTGCTACTTTATAATCTTCTTTCCCAAGCTGTCTCTAATAAGAGTTATTTGATGTTTATATATTTTTGGATTAAAAAATAATTTATTTTTGCAGTAACACAAGAAGGTGTGAAAATGAGCTTTATTTCCTTAGAGCCCACAGATAAAGTCTTTGTTTATGAGATTAAAAAAAATAATGCTTTGGGGAGGGTGGGTGCCTGGGTGGCTCATTCGGTTCAGTGTCCGCCTTCAGCTCGGGTCATGATCTCACAGTCCTGGGATCAAGCCCTGAGTTGGGCTTCCTGCTCAGTGGGGAGTTTGCTCCCTCTCCCTCTTCCTCCGCTCTCTCTCTCAAATAAATACATAAAACTTTAAAAAAGTGCTTTGAAAGAGATTTGTGTCTCAGAGAAGAAATAAGAGAAATAAACATAGGGTTTCTCACAGATACTAAAAGGTACAGTGAGTATCTATAGAACAATAAGTAGGACACGGTGATGCCAGCCACAAGAGAGTGGAATATTCCCCAATTTAAAAAATTGGATCAAGAAACAGTGGATTTAGGAAAATTACTAATAATGAATGGAAAGAGGCTTTCTTCTAAAGCACCAAACTCGACCACTTTCTTAACTGCTTGTGTGCTTAAATCATCTAACACACAAATTGCTTTTGATAAAAGGAATCATCTATGTGCGATTCCTGAGCAGAGAGCGTCCTGAAGCAGATGTTTCAGGTTTTTTTTTTCCTCTCTGAAGAATTTATTAACTGCGAAGGAATTGCTTGAGACCATCTCATTTGAATGAGCTCTCGGTATTAGAATTCAAGGGAGAGGCTGGCATTTACTTATAAACCAAACAACCCACGCCGACGATGATTCTTTCTAATTGTGTAAACACCAAATAGTTTGTCAAGTCACCTAATACTATTTAAAAACCTAGCTGGATACAGACATACATATGTATATGAAAGCGTTCCTTTGCTGCAGACAGAAGGGAGGGAGGGAGAGTGGACTATTAAATATTCACGCTCATTCACAAAGAGAGCTTTGCCCAGATGCTCAGGCAGAGGGTGATAGAGAGACTTTAGAAAAGGGAATTCATCCAGGGAACAAAACCATCAGCCTCTGCCCTTATTAAGGCACCTCCTGGGAGTTTAGAAGGATTGGCTTGGTCGGATGGACACCTCCGGCTGAGAGGAAGGACTGCGCGTGACCTCAGTTCTGAAGGAATGATCCTAATCTTAAGTTTGTTCACTCTTCTACATTTTCTTCTGCCCCATCCACACAGAAGACCTCCGGAATCTCCTGTTGGCTTGCCTTTTTTCTCTAATTTAAGAATTCCAAAATAATTTGCTTATAGATGCACAGATTTATTTGGCCAAAGGAAACCCCAAATCCATGCTGTTCCTTTGGTTGGGGGGGTCAGGGGGTTGGGAGCAGGGAGCGAGCTGAACGGCACATCTGCCAGTTGCAGCTTAACTTACAAATCATAGAAGGAAAGGGACCTTGTCTTATTTCCCTATCAAATTTAGTGCCAAGCAAGGTCTGAATTTTCTGAATAGGCTCACAGGTTTATATTTCTTTGGAGTTTTAAAGTTTCATACTAGAATATTGTGGAATACACAAAAATATACTCCAAAACCCCGACAGAGAGTCAAACAAAAAAGCGTGTAGCTGTGGCTAAATTACCCACAGCCTTCTCCGATTTACAGCTTATGTACTAGAGGATAGAATCAAAATATGTTCTAATTCTATGATAATCCATTTAACAGGAAATACGGTATAGTCAGAAACCGGAGAGCGCGAAGATGTAATATTTCTGGGGAGGAAACCATCTTTGATCCACGTGGTAGAATGCATAATCGAAAGGACCTTGGCCCTCATAAAGAGCTCAGCCTTTCAACAAACAACAAAGGCTGGTTGTGCAGATCCAGGCATCAGCAGCCATTCAGGGCAAGGGACTGAAAGACCCAAACCATGTATGCGGCTCTGTCTAGGTCCAGGGCCACAGAAACGGCTTGGCCACGAGGCAGAAACGAAGCACGGAAGACATGCTGAGCTCCAAGACCAAGTAAATGACTAACAACCCAAATTAGTTTCAGTTTTTATTATGAATTCCAAAGTGACAGCATTCTGTGAAAGTGTCAAGTTTCTCACTGATTCGATTTTGAGAGACCACAGACTACTGCATTCCAAGTACTTTAATTTGTGACAGAGCCAAAACAAAGAATGATAAAAAAATATTCTTCTAGGTGTCAAGAGTGCTCTTATTTGCATTTTTGCCATTATTTTGTTCTGTTTTCCCTGCAGGTCTCATGAACACTGATAATTTCCAAAACACAAAATCCTGGTCTGGATACTTGCTGCAAACTTTTTATAATCTCTGCCTGAACAGGAAGCTAATAAGAAATGTACTTATAAAGTATGTGTACAATACAATGTAATATGCCCGTTCATTGTCATTTCCTTCCTCTCACACTAGGCTTCTCATCTACCACCTGGGTACCTGCCGTTTGTAATAAACAGGTCACTGAAGGCTGGAACGAGATACCCAGAAGGCTATCTTGAACCCTGGATTTTCTCAAAGCTGCATTGTCTTTTCAACAAAAGCTCAAGACTTTCAATGTCTGAGAGGTCCAAGGAGATGACTCATGATGGATCAAAGTCACCAGTCAAGAACTACAGTCTATGCGTGTTGTGTTCGAGAAAAAAAGCCGTGGTTTACTAAAGCTATGGTTCTAATAATCTGTAGTTCCAACACAGTGTGACTTTTTCCCCCTCCGCAGGGTTTCCTCGCCATCTGCCCTTTCCATCACTGGTACTGGATGATGGAGTTTGTCGCCATTTATATTCCAATCAGCTCGGGTCCTGCGGAAGTGCATATCTCTTACAGATGTGATACTGTTCCTCTGAGTGCATCCTCAAAAAGAACAATTATGAACTGGAAACTCATAGAGTTTGTGTTTAAAATTTATAAAATTAAACCTGCTCCAACAGGTAATACAGGGAGGCATGCTTGCAACCTCTGGATTCAATCAGAGACAATGCCTGAGAGCACAGAGCCTTCTTAATAGGTAACGGCGGGTTCCTTTTAACGCTTCCTTAAACAAGATCCGATGTGCTGCACATTAGAACTTTGAAGCACGTCTCATTTATTTCTACAAGGCTTGGGACACAGGAAGCTGCCAGACCTTCATTCGTCACCTTGCCTGTTGACAAAAGGAACAATAACTGGTCATCACCGGTCAATGGAATAAGTTTTCCTAGTTTTTTTTTTTTTTTTTTTTCCTCCCCAAGATAATTCCTAAAGAAGGGATGGTGTCCATGCAACAGCAAATGTTTCAATATTTGATGAATTTCTGTGCGCTAAAATCCCGTGTCTTCTTCCAGGACAGCGGGAAGAACCAGAGTATGCGGTGTTCATCTCTCTCCTGGGGCTGGAATTATTCAGGAGAGACCCCTGTCTTGGAAGTCAGCATGCCCAGGCTCCAGATGTGATCCCACCAGGAGCTAACAACATCACCTAACCCTCCTGGTTCTTCGTTCCTTCGCCTACAGACTGAGAAGCCCTCAGTGGATGAGTTCTAAAATGAAGCTCAATCCAACCACCTTCATGGCTCCATGGGTCCTGCCACCATGGCTCTACACAGAGCACAGCCTGGTGTAACCATTCCAATCCTTGGCAATGGTGAAGCTTCCAAAATACCCAAACCTGGGCTGCTCTGGCCTAACGTTCTGCTTGGAGTTTTGAACTAGGTGAACGTTCAGAGAAGCGGCAAAATATCTGTTAGCGTAGGAAGTCAATTAAAATCTCGAGTGAGGATGTGATTAAGCTGAATGGGTGCAAACTTCTGAAGATACACATCTCCACATCTTCTGCTGTCTTAAGATCTAAGAAGTGTCTTTGGTGGGGGAGGGGGACGTACATGCTGGTTTTCTTAAATTAAGAAATAATTATTTTTTTTAAAGATTTTATTTATTTATTTGACAGAGAGAAATCACAAGTAGGCAGAGAGGCAGGCAGAGAGAGAGGAGGAAGCAGGCTCCCTGCTGAGCGGAGAGCCCGATGTGGGGCTCGATCCCAGGACCTGGGATCATGACCTGAGCCGAAGGCAGTGGCTTAACCCACTGAGCCACCCAGGCACCCCAAATTAAGAAATAATTATATCAAAGTTGGAGAACACACTGGAAAAGGAGAGGAGCGTGGAAGCCTTCTATAAAAACATACTACGTAGCCATGACTTTCTTTCAACTAGCTGGAGGCGGGGAAGTAGTGATAACTAGTAACTTTGCCATGGTACACGTTGTAGAGGTGAGGTCTGGACTCCGGAAGTCTGGCCATAAGTCCATGCTTTCAACCATGATGCCAAATTACCTCACCATACCTCATTCAAACGATAATGAACTGAAGAATTTAATGGGACTTTCACAGATGCCACAGGTACAACCAGGAATTAGGTTGAATATTTGGAAATTTCGGGCAACTGGTTCCCATTAGTAACAAAATGATCAGTTTCAGCAATTGAAATATATAGTCATTTTGACTTGATCTTTATGCTTCTGTGGCTGGTAAAACCTAGATATGCCAAAACAACTGTTTATTTATATAATATATTATTTATTTCTGAGGGCATCCCGGCTGTGACGTGTGGTAAGAAAAATGTGGACTAAGTTTTTCATCTTTCTACCGTGTGGGTGGCATAAGGAGACACACAGCTCTGAAATGTGTGAACGAGCCACACAAAACAAAACGGGCACCAAATGTCATCTACGATTTAGGATTACTCTAAGCGTCTTACTAATGTGTTTATCCTTCAAACGCTGAATTACACTCTATTCAAGAGAAAGCAACAATGAAAATAAGCTCATCTTCACTATCGGCAGCTGCAACCCGAAAGTAACAAGAGCTGTTTCCCTAAATCTGGATGAGATGTGCCAGGTTGTAAGAGGACAGGGTTGACGTCCAGAGCAAATCAGCATCTGTGTGGTCAAAGGCACCAAGACCACACTGGGGAACAAAATGAAAAAGACACAAATTTACTTAAAGTGTAAGGTGGGGACGTCTGAGAGTGATCTAACACATGCACATACACACCAACGCAGACTCCATTTCTGTGGGTTTTGTTGCCAAGTAAGAGGATAGTTCTGTCTTGACAAATAAACTTGAAACAAGCAAACAGTACATCTTTTATGGAATTCTGTCAAGTATTTTTATGCCTGTGCGTTTTGGGGAGGCGGATATCTGAAGCACCCGGCGGACTTGCTATCAGAGCGTGGAAAATGACCCACCATTGAAAAAGGTGGGCATTCAAGAGGGACCCTCTGCTACTCGTGCAGGAACCATTCAGGGGTGGGGGAAATGGTCCCAGAGCTTCTGCTTGGAGACTGCCTTCCTTAGCAAAGTGCCTTGCCTTTCTGAACGCTCTGGCTCTGATAAGGGGGCCCCAGCCTAGAGCAGTGGAGATCTGAGCGCTCAGGTGACCTGCCCAATGTCACCTGGGAATGCGAGCGGCCGAGCCCACAAGCGGGAACGGGAACCAGGTCCCAAGTCCCCGGCCAGGGCTGGCTCTTCTCCACGCGGTATCTCTGGCTAATAACACTGAATGTCAACGAATTTGTTATTTGTTACGACGATTCAGCTCTTCTGCCCAGTTTCGTTGCTACCATCAGCCCTCACCGATTAAGGGGCTTGTGAAGCCTGTCTCGCGGCATAGATCCAGCTGCCTCCACAACGAAACTGAGGTTTGGACAAGTGTCTTGGCCTGTGTCACGTGGCAAAGAGCTGCGCAGGGGGTCCCGAGCCATGCTGGCTTGGATGCCTCCGCTCGGGCTCTTTCCATGCGCCGCGTGGGCCGTTCCAGTGTCTTCTGGACCATGAGGCCCGAGTGTCTGGACGGGCCACGGAGCTCTGTCTTCAGGTGCAGAGCCCGACACAAACTGCTCTGTCTGAAGCCTCGTCACTAACAAAGGACACCCAGCGGCTCTGCAGTCCGTGGCTGAGCAGACGCTCCTCACAGGGAGCCTGCTCCCAGCTCCGGCTCAGTCCGTTTGCAGCTACCAGTGGGCTTCACTTTCCTCCTTAATAATGGCTATAGGGGCGCCTGGGTGACTCAGTGGGTTAAGCCTCTGCCTTCGGCTCAGGTCATGATCTCAGGGTCCTGGGATCGAGCCCCGCATCAGGCTCTCTGCTCAGCGGGGAGCCTGCTTCCCCCTCTCTCTCCGCCTGCCTCTCTGTCTACTTGTGATCTCTCTCTCTCTCTCTGTCAAATAAATAAATAAAATCTTTTTTAAAAATGGCTATAATTTCATAGTAAAGAGCAGGAGGCCAAAACCCCCACTTGTCAACGACAACATGGCACAAAATACGACTTTTCTTTTAAATAAACTGAGACACGGTGGTAGTGTCTGGAGGTGAGTAATGGTGGAAGGTGATTGGTAAAGTTCTAGAACCGGTTTTCTGCAGCTCAAGTTGCCATTAATGATGTATTTGCTGCAACTTAATTTTGAACTGCAGTCATTCTTTTCTAAAACGGGCATAATTAAGGCAAACGGACACGGAGGTGTCATTCTCCAGCTATAATCGACTGGTGGGGGACAGCGGCTGCTGGTTCCTGGTAACTTACAGACATAACCTCCCTGAGTCAATGCAAACAGTCCTGCAAAGCGGAGTTTCATTAATCCCATGTTGCAAACCAGAAAACAGGTTCAAAGAGGTTAAGGGACCAAAGTGTTACAAGGTGGCAGAGATGCACTTCAAGCAAAACGTGTCTGATCCCAAGAGTCTTGTGCCTTTCCTCTGACAGGCTGCTTCCCCCCAGATATGCCTGGGCTACCAGACGTGTGAATGGCCACCCCATATTGTGACCCACATCTGGGACTGCCGAGGAGGGGCCATCGGTGACCAGCACAGCAGGGGAGGCCACCTGCTCCCAGAACAGCTGTACCCTTTCTTAATTGCAGAAACCCTGCTCTAGACAGAGTGGCCAGGTCTCCAGGTCTATTATAAAGTGGCAGAAGAGGGAAGGAGTAAGGACGAGGCAGAGGGTTTCCTCAGAGAACCCACCACAGGCAGGTGAGCTGCATGAAGAAACGGAAATGAACTTAACTTCTATTACAACGTAAAGGCTTTGTGGTCTATTTTGCATTTTACCCGCTTCAAGTAAACGCCTTCTGATTTCCAAATGACCCATCAGCAGGCTGGACACTGCCGAAAGCCTCAAGAATCGTTGCTAAATTACAGTTGAGAAAGAGAATCTAGGGAGAGGCTCTGACCCCTTTTTAATTAATTGCCTTCATTTCCTCCGCAGCAAAACTCTCACCAGAGCTGCGCGGAATCAGCAAAGCTGACCGAACAGAATTCACTGCCCTCGTCTGTCTCTCTGGTTCTCCCCAAAAGGAGGATGCGTGAGATTGCGAAGTCAGCCTCAGAAAACCTACCCAGAGAGTGATCTGTTCCTGCACAGACCCAGTGGATTCATCACCAATGGGCTAATCGAGGTGGGATGGAACAACACCAAGAAAACCATGTCCTTGCAAACAGACTTTCAGATCCATGCCTCAACCGGTCTGCCCTGCCACGTCGGAAGGAAAGTGCCAGAGTTATTCATGGATGCCAGACCCCAATCTGCCTCGTCCAGCTGATCCGTCTGGCCAGCCCATATGGGAGCAGGATGGCTGGCACAGATCTGAAAGTATCAGTGTGTGCAGACATGTTCTAGCATCACTGGCTAATGTTTCATTGTTCTGTAGCTAAAAACCTACTTAAAATGTGTGGAGTGACATCCCATTAGGTTAGAGCAGTACGAAGTCAACTCTTTCCAAGTACCAAGTGTAAGAATAATTAAAATAAAATAAAAGCAATTATTCCCTATTAGGGAAGTTTATCTCTATGATGAGGGACTCAGGGCTCCTTCATTAAACTGAGATCACGTTTTCTTTCCTATCATACCCACCCACATATTGTGCACATAGTCTTTGTGCATACATAATCCCAACATAACAGAACAGTCATATTAGTGCTAAAACAGACCTAAGGGATCGCAGGGCACAAAATTCTCCTTCTAAACTTTAAAATAAATGGAAGCTCAGATGTGTACCATTTGCCCAAGGGCACACAAAGACTGGAAATCTACATGACATTCTGATCTCTTGTCCAACAAAACACTGTATGTCCGAGAATGTTCCTTTTTCATTTAATTCAAATATCTCAGATATTATATCCTGGAAAATTATGCCATTTGGCATGAATGAGCCAAATAGAACACTGACTTTTGAATAACGCAAACATAACAGACTTCCGGACCATCACAGACTGGGCTGTTTCCGTAGGCGGTGAAGTCTGGTCTCCTGTGAACCAGCGGACGGGTATAGACACGAGAGGTGGCAGTACCCTCCCGGGAAGCTCGTCTATGGGAGACACAGTTCAGCACACTGGTTAAAGGGTGCGCCCCGGAACTGACTCGGCAGGCAATTCTTGGGTGACTATAGCGTCCACGACTGTAAAATGGGGATCAGCACCCACCAGCGAGGCTAACTGTAGGGATTAAGTGAGGCGCCGTGTGCAGAGTGTCCATCACACAGGAGGCAGGAAGGATATGGATTCTTCCTTGTCACCCAGGTTCTCAGGGAGCCCTGGCGACAGAGGGCAGAGCACCGATGCTCACCCACTCTTTGGTTATAGGAGCGAGGCTGAAGGTTTCCATTCCCCTGGCCCGGTACGCTAGTCCCTCTCCTGCCCACCTTGAGATTGCTCAGTCAGCCACCGAAGACACTGTACGCAACAGCTATCTCATCTGTGAGGCCTTCTCGGGGCGAGGGCCCAGTCACCGGCCTCCCTTGGTCCGTACGCCTGGGAGAGCTCAGCTCCCATCAGCATCTTCTCCCTCCTATCCTTGACTCTGAGCTCCTCTGTGACTGACGGAGGCTCTCACCTTCCTCAGGGATCAGGCCTCACCATTATGGGGCCAGGATCCTTCCCTTCACCCCACCCCAACAGCCAGCCTGCCCTCCTCCTTCCTCCTTCCTTCTCAGTATTCTCTCTCTGGGCCATCCCTATTTACAGGAGAGAATCACCACAAGTAACTAGGAATCAGTGTGCATTTTTTTTCTTTTAATAGGCTTCACGCCCATCATGGAGCCCAACACAGGGCTTGAACTTACAACCCTGAGTACGCCTATATTTAAAAAAAAAAAAAAAGAAAAAGAAAAATTGAGTGTATGCCCTTATTGAGCTAAAAGGAAAACAAAGGATCTCTGTTAACAATTCACATATGACCTGATAAGTCTTCACTTGGACACCCTGAAGCTTTGAACTTGGGGGGAGGCTGGGGAGAAGAGCAGAAGCAGAAAGCAAGAGGAAAAGAGCAAGTTATCAAAGGCACCATTCTACACCCTTAAGATAGGCTCCCAGGGGGGGCACCTGGATGGCTAAGTGGGTTGAGCCTCTGACTTCGGCTCAGGTCATGATCTCGGGGTCCTGGGATCGAGTCCCGCATCGGGCTCTCTGCTTGGCGGGGAGCCTGCTTTCTCCTCTCTCTCTCTGCCTGACTATCTACCTGCTTGTGATCTCTCTCTGTCAAATAAATAAGTAAAGTCTTTAAAAAAAAAAAAAAAAAAAAAGACAGGCTCCCAGGCTTGCAGGATGGGAAAGCAGACAGCAGGCTCCATGCGATCCAAGGCAAGGTCTGTCTCTGCTGCTGTCGGAGCCCCGCTGCTTGGCACGGGGCTTCTCAACGGCTACTCAGCGAAGGGCAGGAGGAATGGGAGTGAAATAAGGTGAGTGCCGTCCCGGAAGTCTAACAGCCCACTCGCTGCACCTTCAATCGCCCAGACCTTCTGGAGTAAGGAACAGGCCTGTGACACCTGTTCCCTTGGCAGGAGAATCACCTCAACTGCACGGAGGCCTAGGCTCCGGGCTGTTGCTAAATACGAATGAATTTTATGTGGGAGCTTGCTTTGGACAGCTCTCCTTCTAGCTTAAAGGTTAACAGGTTTGACTTTGGGTTTCCAAGAACAGACACTGTAAGATCAATGAGGAGTAGGTCCCAGGATCTACTGCCCTTGGTTTTAATTTGGCACATGCCAATGGTCACCGGTAGGATGTACTTTTTCCTCCACTAGTAGGCTGGAGCAAAAACTATTAATACTTATTTAGTAAACTTGAATCCATCAGATAACAAATTTTTAATACATTTCAAAGTTAGGGACTCCTGGGTGGCTCTGTGGTTAAGCGTCTGCCTTTGGGTCAGGTCAGGATCCCACAGTCCTGGGATCGAGTGCCGCACTGGGATCCCTGCTCAACAGGAAGCCTGCTTCTCCCTCCCCCTGCCTGTGCACTCTCTCTCTCTCTCTCTCTCTCTCTTTTTTGGACAAATAAATAAAATCCTTAAAAAAAAACCAACTTACAAGTTAACTTACAAGACTTTTAATATTTCTTATAGGCAAGCCACCTTCACGCATAAAGTAAACTCTAGAAACCTAGGACAGTGATTCAATTTCATTTTTAGAGTACTAGAAAAACTTGGTATTTAAGGAAATCATATTGTAGGGGTACCTGGGTGGCTCAGTCAGTTAATCATCTGCCTTCGGCTCAGGTCATGATTCCAGGGTCCTGGAATCGAGCCCCACAAGGGCTCCCTGCTCAGTAAAGAGTCCGCTTCTCTCTCTCTGTTTCCCTCTGTCCCTCCCCACTGCTCATTCTCTCTCTCTTAAGCAAATAAATAAAATCTTTTTTAAAAGAAATCCTATTATAATCTTTTTCATAAGACAAAGGAACCTTTTGAAAAGTGAACAATCATCCATTTTTTTTAAAATTTCAATTTTCATATATCAGTTTGCTTAAAGCAAATTCAATCTGGTGTCCTCAGCTGTCATCACAACTGAATTGGAGAGACTATATGGCCACCCAGTTGAGCAGATGCTTTTTTCTTTTCTTTCTTTTTTTTTAATAGCTGCAGAAACTAATTTGCAAACTGAATTAGTGGCAAGGAATTGACATGACTTAGTCAAGGAAATGACAATCCACTCACTTTTCTTGGATGCCAGAAAATACAACCCCAGGAAAGGTGACCACTGGAGTTTTTTAGGACATGGAGCCCTGAAAGAGCAAGGCCCCAGGGCTGGAGGGACAGGTGGCAGGAAAAGTAAGTGCAGAGACCCCACCTGCTACATTCACGGGCTGCCCCTTGGAGTGGACTCAGCTATGGCTGCATCCGATCTCTCTTTTCTATGTCTACGCTTTACCTCCTTATCTAGAACAAATAGTCAAAATCAGGAATTTGCTGTTTAAAGGAACCACCAGAGTGAAACTGAAAGGTAAAAGAAGGGAGAGAGACTAGGATCCTTCATGTGCATCTGGAAAGGCGTAACCAGGAAATGCATTCATGCCTGTTTGGTAAATTACCCGAGTTGTGTGTGTCTGTCTTCATATCCCGGTCTTTCTCTCCTGTGCACGTAAGATAACTAGGACGGGCACTGGGGCGCCTGGGGCGGGGTCAATCACCTAGGCATCTGGCTCTTGCTTTCAGCTCGGGTCACGTTCTCGCAGTCGTGATATCGAACCCTGCCTCCGGCTCTGCGCTCAGTGGGAAGTCTGCTGGAGATTCCCTTTCCCCCGCCTTTGCCCCTTCTAGCTTGCACACTAGCTCGCTCTCTCTAAATTAAACAAAACTTAAAGACATCAACAAACTGAGGTGGGCACGAGGGCCCCACATCCACACAAAAAGCACAGTGCGACAGCAGCAAATGCAACAAGTGGGGTCGTCTTTACCTAGACCATAGCGCAGAGAGGACCAGCTTTTCCACAGAAAACATCTGCCATCAGCCTGGACTTTAACTGAGGCGCCCCCGGGCGCCCTGAGTAGTAACTCTGACATCAGGGAGAAACACTACACCTGAATTGCATGTCTTTTTAAATGGAAGAATGGCTTTCAGGAAGGCACAGTATCTTACTTAACAAGCTCACAGAGAACTCCAAACAGGACCCAAGCAAATGAACCACCAGGCGACACTCTTTTTCTACAAGCAGCACAGTTTCAGGCATGTCTATCTTGGGCAAATGTGAAAGCACAGAATAGAATGGGCTATGACTTTTTAAAAAAATATGGATTGCGACTGCTTTCTGCTGTCCTATTTCTCACGAGCACTGACCAGGAATTGGAATAAGAAAATCTCTTCATCTGCACTGTTTGAGAGCTGACATGTACCGAGCCTGTTTCCCACCCAGAATTCCCTCACATGCTCACGAGGTGATAGGGCATGGAACATCCCAGAACACATCTCATACCTCGCTTGGCCTATGGCACCTGCATCCCATCCAGCTGTCCAGACTCCTGGGCCTTTTCACAGAAGACCTTCAACATCAGAGAAGGGTCCTTCTCAGATGTTACCAGACCCCCAAATTACAAATCCCATGACAGTATGCAATTTGCCCCTAAACAGGTCTGTGATAATGAGTAGAAAAAGGCCAGGTGGAGACCCAGATGTGGAGGGGGTCCCCTGGGCCACAGCTGACCAGCAAAGTGACACGTAGCTGACCATTTGCCTTGCAGTGAAGGTTAATTCACATCTGTGCCTTAGCAGAATTACAGATTATCACATGCCATGAGTCGGCTTGGAATAGCTAACGTCACACGTGTTAGGGCCAGGAACGCTAAAAGGCGTAAGCATTAGTTCATCATCAGTTTCCTAGTTCCAAGCCGTGAGCGCCCAACATGTCAGACACACAAATGCCGAGCAGCTTGGGCAGAAGCCAGCCGCCCAGTCCCCTGGAAGACCCTGCACGGCCCTACCTCACAGACCCTGGCATACACTTTGAAAGCCACTGATCTAATATACATACAACTTCTGTTTGGACAGACTTGCCCTACAGTGGTTTTAAGCAGTCGTGATGAATCAGGTCCAGTGAGGGGCCACCAAGGCAGCCTCTCTCGGACCCATGCAGGCACTCCTGGGCAGCCCCTGCACTGAAACTCTTTGCGTAGGAACTCAGGGGCTATTTTCTTCATTGATACCTAATGCTCTTCGTTTGGGATCGTATTTTGGAAAACGGAACCCCTCTCTGAAATTACAATGTGTACGAAAGGAAAGCTTGATCCACTTTATAAATGCTAATTCGAGAGGAAATCACCTCTTCCATCTGTTGTTAGGCGTTCTAAAAATATCAGGAACAAAGGTGATTCTAAATAGTTTCTTGTCTAAGTCTCTCCCTCTTTTCCCCCCGTCATATATATACACGAGAAATAGGAACCCCCCAAAACACCTCTCAGTTGTTTGTACATTATCATTTGTATAGGATTGGTAAGTTAGCTGTTAAAGTAGACAGACTTCTTGGGGTCCAGCAGAAGGATGGGCCAGCAGAGTCTATACCCAAAGCTAGGAAGCCGGGTGAATCTGGATTGAAGGCAAGGACAGGGGTAGGTACTCTTGGCTTGAGTGGCTTGGCTGGGAGACAGGGGGAGCTAAGGAAACAAAATTCCAACAGGTCCCAGGAGAACTTGAGCATAGCCCTGCCTGTAAACTATTTATGACAGAGTATTACACAACAAGAAAAATATATCCATTTTGAGACGCAGACAATTGATTAAAAGTTGGCAATTCAGTTATCTTGTTAAAAAAAAATTTTTTTTTAAAGTAACCTCTGTGCCCAAACGTGGCTTGAACTCATGACCCCAACATCAAGAGTTGCATGCTGTATGGACTGGGCCAGCTGGGAGCCCCTCACGTGTCTTTTTATAACTTCAAAAAAAACCTGTTCCTTACTTTTCCAACCACCTGCCACTAAACACGGTCAAAAGCCTGTGTCCTCTTTGCCTATTTTGAAGAAAATACTCCTGCCTCTTCAGGCAACCTTGCTCTTAACTCTCTACCCTCTTCCTTAAATGACTGCCTGAGCTGAGCCAGCCTTGGCAAATCCTGGCAAGGGGCCCACCAGGGGACTGCAGACCTTTCACTGCAGTGTGGCGGTGGGGGGAGGGATGAGGACCTCACCCCCCTTCCTGACCTCCAAGCAGGCGTCACAGATGAGCACACCAGCTCCTTGAGGGTAGGACCCTCTTGGCTCCTACTGCTCCTGCAAAGTAGGGCTTACATTTGCGCCCCAAGTCTGTCCTCATTTTGGTGATGTTTCCTCAACTCAGGAAACATTTCATCCCCCAACAAGGGTCTCTGGTATGGTGCAGGTGGGTGGACAGGAAATGTCTGAGAGGCCGTAAGAGAAACCCAGTCTGACAAGAGCTCCTCTGCCTCCAGAACCCATGGTTGGGTTTGGCCATGCGCACGTGAGTGGATCATCTCTGGAGAATCTGGCTGCCAAGAATGTGGTCAAAATTTCTGGCTTGCTTTCTCTCTGAAATGATGACAAGTTGTACATCTTTTTACTTGCTCTAGCTTCCTCTTTGGAACATCTCCCAGGGTGCTCAACAGGGTGCCACTCGGGAGAAGCTGTCCCAGGTTTACATAGCATCGCTGGGCTCATACCAACACACCCCGCAGCAGCGAGGGCCCAGGGCACCGAGTCCCGACACAGGAGAGAAGGCAACCCACAGCTGTTAGTTCTAATACATCCCCAGGAGGTCCCAGGTGACAGCAAGACGGGCATTCACGTCCCTCTTCCATTTGCATTATACTCCACTCAACCATGCATCAGGGATGTCAGACGTGTGGAAAACAGATATCTGACTACCACCAAAGGAGCCAAGGAAATCGTATGTCTCTTCACTTATTTTGTAGGTAGGAAAAAGAAATGAAAACTCAAGCTATAATTTAGATGTGGTAGTATGTTAGGGCTTCTCTTAAAAAATTTTTTTGTATCAAGGTGCCCTGGGTGGCTTGGTTGGTTGAGCGACTGACTCTTGATTTTGGCTCAGGCCATGATCTCAGGGTCATGAGACCAAGCCCCATGTCGGGTTCTGCACTGGGTGTGGAGCCTGCTTGGGATTCTCTCTCTCTCTTAAAAAAAAAAAAAATTTATATCAATCCTCAATTACATTTCAAAGTAATAATCTAAAAATTATCTCTGTAGAGGGGCCCTCGGCTAGCTCAGTTGGTAGGTCATACAACTCTTGATCTTTGGGTTGTGAGTTTGAGCCCCATGTTGAGTGTAGAGCTTAAAAAATAGTGTAAAAAAGTATTTCAGAGGATATTGGTTTATTCCAATTGTGATTTAGTCCACTGACGTATCTCTGATATTTCTTAAACTGCCTAGGCCATTTTTACAGTGAAATAATTAGACATATGGTGGGGGATATTCTGGTATACCTCACTCTATTGCTCTCCGAAGATCCTGCATTCTGTACAAAATGAAAGTCTGGGGCAGCCAAGGGTCAAGCCATTCCACTGGTGCAAATTTTCCAACAGCATTTCCTCACTTCTTGTCTTTGTGCCATATTTCGGTAATCCTCACGATATTTCAAATTTTTTCATATTATTATATTTGTTCCTGTGACCCATGATCAGTGATTATGACTTGCTGAGAGCTCGGAAAATGGCTGGCATCTTTTAGCAATAAAGTATTTTAAAATTAGGTATACACTGTTTTTTAAAATGGAATACTATTTTGCATACTTGATATACTACATAGTGATAATGTAACTTTTATATGCACTAGGAGACAAAAGCCTGAATGTGAATCACTTTATTGTGATATCTGCTTTACTGTGGTGGTCTAGAGCTGAGCCCATGATACTTGCAAGATGTGCCTGTACTCATTTCTCACTAATACAGCTCTTTGTATTCTCAAAAAGCTTTTAACTACAACTATTTAAATGACCCTCTCAGTGGGGTTCAATTTTGTTTTGTTAAGTGCAAAAATGAAACTGTCAACTGACTATTAACAATGCCTGTGCTTGGGGTGGGTGTTTCTAGTAGGGAGGTAAGCTTCTCACTCTGCTGTCTCCTTAGAAAGGCCTTCTTGGGTCTCAGACACCTTTTCTCTTGCAAACAAAGCAATACATCTCTGGAATGAAATAAAACCCATAATTCTCATTTTTTACCACTAAATTCTAGCCATTCACCCTCAATCTCAAAGTCAATCTGCAGTTCGCTGAGAGGTGACTCAAGTCATTTCTAGGGTTAGTGACACTAGTAAAGGACAAACCTGAAAACTATTTATTTTAAATAATAAGTCAAAAGGATTCAAGGTTATTCCTAAAATAGTCCCTATCATTTAGAGTCAATGTTTTCTTGAGTAGGAGAAATGGAGAAGGAGTTAAGGGGGATTCATACATAAACATTGTTCATCATATGTATTTCAGTTCAAGAAAGGTTCTGAATGAACCATGGCTCTACTCAGTGGTGCCCTATTTTGAGGGTAAGGCTGACATCAGAGCTGATTTCTTTTGGGAACACTGTAAAGAACACGGACACATCCTAAAAGATGACAAATCAATATATATCAGGGAACTTGTGGCAGGGGTTGCCAAATAGACCAAATGAAAATACACAAGAAATAACTTTTAGCGTTAAGTATGTCCCCAAAATTGCATGGGACATACTTGTACTAAAAAGTATTTGTTGTGTATCTGAAATTTAATTTAATTGGCCATCCTCAATTTTATTTAGCACCCGACCAGGGAGTCAGAAGTGTGGATACCTCAGGGACACGGAGTTAACAGAACAGGTTGTGTTCATTTCTACAGAAACATGGTTAATCTAGAACCAAAGATGTTTTTCAGAATGTGTATCCTTTACTACTTACTCCTGACGGTAAGAATGCTCCCTTTCCAAGTTTGCTCCTTTTCTCCTCCAGAGAATTACTCTGAGCTCACCACATGCCCGGGATGTTCTAAGAGCTGGACACAAAGAGGTGAGTAAAGCACAGACTCTGTCCTCGGGCAGCCGACACGCTCGGAGAGAGATAATGGGAGCAAGTGGACGGAAGCGTGGAGAACGTGAGAGACCGTCACAGAGGCTGGAGATGGGCACTGCTTTAGACAAGGTGCTCCTCAAAGCTTTCTCTAAATAAACACAGAGAGAATGTGTGGGAGTGTGAGGAGTGTGGAAAAGTGAGAGGGTATGTGTGTCTATGACAGAGTGAGATTAAGAGAGACAGAGAGAGAAAAGAAAAGAGACTAGGCGAGGGGAGGACTGGTCGCCTGACATTCTCAAAGCAAACCCACGGGAGCCACTTAGGGTTAATGACAACAAGTCTTTTGGGGCCAAGCCGGTAGCACAGGAAACCAGCATCCTCAGAAATGAAGCCCCGTGTAGAACTGGGCCCAACTACAGTATGTTTGGGGGAAGCCCATAGTTAACACCGTTTACATGCTGTGTTTAGAAGGTACACCTGTGACCAGGAAAACCACGCTCTCAGTCCCTGCCAGCAAGCCCGTCTGGAGCCAGGAGGAATATGGACCCCCACTGCACCCCTCCTCAGAGCAGCCAGGGGACTGTGGTCTCCACATGGGCACACAGTGCAAATAAAGTTCAAGTGCTCTTGAATCCCTTCGCCTGTTCAAAAGGACAAGGGCAAGCATCTGATCTTAGGTCATGGTCATGGCAGCACTGACCAGAACCAGGAAACTTGCCATCACCTGTCAGTGGTAGTTAATGACATCGTGCCTTTGCCTGGCACTAGGGTTCTAAGGAAGGACGAGGCAGCCTGACTCTTACCCCTCTGGTATCACCCAAGAGAAGCCCAATCTTAGGGGCCAGAAGACCTGCACAAATGTTCTCCAGGGTGAGCACACTCATCCTCGTCTGATTTGCACAGACTCTCCCAAATCTGGATCATTCTTCTATAGACACATTCGAAACATGTCCTTTAATGTATGCGAACTGGGGGCACCTGGGTGGCTCAGTGGGTTAAGCCTCTGCCTTCGGCTCAGGTCATGTTTTCAGGGTCTGGGATTGAGCCCTACATCGGGTTCTCTGCTTAGAGGGGAGCCTGCTTCCCCTCTCTCTGCCTGCCTCTCTGCCTATTATTTATTTGATCTCTGTCAAATAAATAAATAAATAAATAAATAAATAAAATCTCTAATGTATGCAAACTGGAACTGAATTAAAAACTTCAGCTGTGGGCTGACCCGTGTGGAGCAGGTCCGAACCGTCAAGGATTACCACCCATCTTGGCTTGAACCACATTCTGCCGCTGCAGGCATCCGAGCGTCTCTTGTGTCTGACCCTAATCCTCTGCCTCCTCCTCATGGTTTTTTTGTTTTTGTTTATAGTTTTCTTGTTATATATATATATATGTGTGTGTGTGTATATACATATATACATATTATATATGTATACATATATATATATGTATATATATATAAATATATATATATCTATTTTAGCAATCTCTACATCCAATGTGGGGCTTGAACTCATGACCCTGAGGTCGAGAGTCGCGCGCTCCCCAGACTGAGTCAGCCACGTGACCCCTCCGGGGTTCCTCCTAAGCAGGATCACTTTATCTCACACTTGTGACAGCTGAGTTTTCTGAAAGCAGGTACAGAACTCATACAACATTTTAGTTCTCTCTTCCACCATCACACAACCTATTGGTTTAACTAAATGATGCATGATATCCATTCAAGTCAGTAATAAATTCAAGTCATTCAAGTCAGTAATAAATCAGTTGTCAAGGGCAAATTTGAGGTTAGAAATCTGTCTCCTGGGGCATCTGGGTGGCTCAGTCGGTTAAGCATCTGCCGTTGGCTCAGGTCACGGTCCCAGGGTCCTGGGATGGAGCCCTGCATAGTTGGGCTCCCTGCTCAGCAGGGAGCCTGCTTCTCCCTGTCCCTCTGCTCCTACCTCTGCGTGCTCTTTCTCTCTCTCTCTCAAATTAATGAATAAAATCGTAAAAAAAAAAGAAAAAAAAAGAAACCTGTCTCCCACTTTGGACTCTTTAAATGGGCCAGCACCAGTCTGTAAGCGCGCCCTGCGAATGAAGACGTCGCTGCCTCGCCTCCTTGGAGACCCTCTATGGCAGCCCCGCTCTTCCTCAGTCCCAGGTATCCTTGTCCCTTGCTCCCCTCATTTTTGTCCCGGTACTTCTTTTTGCATCCAGTTGGGTTTGCTTGCCTCCCTCTGCGCCAAGATGTGGCTTCTGATCTCTGCTCCACGCTGTCCGGCAACGGCAGGTAGAGGGTTTCCCTCCCCGGCCCAACCCAGGGCTCTACCGTGAGATCAGGGGCCACCGTCAAGCAGGCCCACCCCCAGGGTTGACGCTGGTCCAGGAGCCGGTGCTCTGAGTCGGGCGGTACGAGCCAGCCAGGCTGCTCTCCACCGTGGCCATAAATAGATTTTTACTGACTTTCTCAGACGCCTCAATCACATCCTGACACAGAACATCCAGAACATTTTTCACCTGCCAATCAGACGACCCTCTTTAAAAGCTGCGATCTTATTTCTGGCAGGAATTATTCTTAGTGAACCTACACCAGTGCCTTTGGGACACAGAATCCGCCCCCCACCCCTTTTTTGTAACAGCTGACAAACCTTTTAATGATTTCTTTTTGGCACGATGCTGGGAATGATGACAAGTTCACTGGCCTGTAGTTCTAGGAAACTACCTTTCTTCTGCTTGAAAATCAAAACATTTGCCTCGTTCTGAGCACAGGAATCCCTTCCTGTTCCCCACAATTTCTGGGTCTTGCAGCAATTTTGAGGTCAACCTTTAAATTCTTCTTGTTCCCAGGGATGCAATTTTTCAAGGCCAGGGCGACTCTGAGAAGAACTAGGGCCTTCTCGTTGTCCTCTGACCTTCCTTAGAATTTCCCCCCTTACGTCGACACTGAGCTTTGTCTAGCAAGACACCATCACCTGCGCAGCGCAGCCGGCCTCTCCCTTCCTCACTGTTTCCACTCTGAGCCACACTGAAGACACAGCGTGGCTGTCTGCAGTATTTGACAAAAGCCGCCTCTCAAGCCAACCGGCAGCCTCCTGCCTGGCTTTCTAGGGTGTTGTCCTGCCCTTTCATGGTCACCGGGGACCCTGCGTCTTCTCCTCCAAAGTGTCCTCTGCACAAAGACCTTGATTCTTTTTCATGGGGATGAGGCTCACTCTGCAAACATTAGCAGGATCCCACTGTTGACTTTATTATCCCTCCTATGCCAGCTTCCCTCTTGGAGAGTCTGGCCACTGAACTGACCTCCGAACCCTTTGAAAGCTGTTTTCCCCAAAACTGTCACAGTGGGAGCAGCAGGCCTGCCACGCGGGCTCGGGGCCAGTGTCGTGCCTGCCCACACGCTTCAGAATGATGACAGCTGCCCACTAACGTCCCACGGTGCCTCCGCCATAAGTTGCCATCAGCGCCCTGGACACACAGGCATCCGCATCCCCATGTCTGCGGCGAGACTCAGGGAGATGCAGCCCGTGGCCCAAAGAAACCCAGCGAGTGCTGGGAAGATCAGGAGCGCGCCACTCGGGGGGCGCCGGCGCTCGGATGCTTCCTCCAGCCAACACGGTCTTATGCTCGCTAAAGAGCTTATCTTTTAAAAAATGTTTTACATTTATTATTTTCTTAAAAGATTTATTTATATATTTTCAGAGCGAGAGCACAGGTGGGTGGGGCAAAGGGAGAGGGAGAGGATCTCAAGCAGATTCTGCCCAACGAGGGGCAGGACGCGGGGCTCGATCCCACCACCCCAAGACCTCGACCCCAGCTGAAACCAAGAGTTGGATGCCTAACCATCCACACCACTCAGGTGCGCCTTTTCTTTCTCTTTTTTTCTGTTTTTTTTTATTAAGAGGATAATTTAACAACTGCTTTTCCAATATTTATACATTATTTCATCCTTTTCTCCAATTACATTTTTCATGTTGACCTCTCTCTCTGTATATATATATATATATATATATATATATTTTTTTTTTTTTTTTTAAGATTTTATTTATTTGACAGAGAGAGATCACAAGTGGGCAGAGAGGCAAGCAGAGAGAGAGAGAGGAGGAAGCAGGCTCTCTGGCAGGCTCCCTGCAGAGCAGAGAGCCCGATGCGGGACTCGATCCCAGGACCCTGAGATCATGACCTGAGCTGAAGGCAGAGGCTTAACCACTGAGCCACCCAGGTGCCCTCTCTCTGTATATATTTTTGAGGTACAGTTGACATAAGATTTTATTAGTTTCAGGTAAAAACCTTTTTCTTTTTGCAGGGTTTTATTCTATACATTCAAGTATTCTATATGGCAAACAAACATCTATACTTTCAGGAATAAAAAAAATATGTCCAGATTCAGGATTTTATTTTTTCCATACTTGCCTCTACCTTATACTTTTTTCTACCATGTACATTACTTGTATGATTTTAAAAGTATTTTAAGATAGAATCTGCCTATTCTGAGACCCAATTTTATCTATAATTACCTACACAATGGAACAGATACTCTTTAATATTTAGCAAAAGTTTAAAAAATTACAAAAGGGAAGTTTTGCAACATGTCCATGATTAGAATTTATTATAAAAATAGGAGAAAGATACATTTGCTTATTTTTTAGAGGCCCCTGGTCAGCTGGACTGAGTGCCGGGGTGGGGGAGGGTGGCAGGTGTGTTTTACCTCAGGCCGCCCCTCTCTCCAGCACCGCCAGTACAGGGAGTAAATGCTAATGTCTCCCCTTGAGCTCCTATTTTGGGTTGATTGGCAGCTGCGTATGGAAGTGGAGTCTGGCTCCTGAAGGCCTTCTCTGTCCTCCCCCACCCTATTTACCTCTACGTGGGAGCAAATATGGTTAACGTCCTAAGTGGGCGTAGAGTGGGCCTGGCCCCACATGCCTCGGTAAATTCATGAATTAACTGATGTGACTAGTTGGGGAGTTTTCCTAAATATTCTAATAACATATAGATGATATGTGCATGGTACAAATCTCAAGCTCAGGCTGGAGGTAGGCTCTGACAGGAACCCGGGCATTTCTGAGGCAGGCTAAGGAACCCGCCCAAGGTCACACAGGTAGGTAATGACTAAAGTCAAGGACTAAAATTTAAAGGCTGTTTTTTTTTTTTTTTAAACTTGCTGTAAATTGCTTTTAGATAAACTCCTGACTTAATTTAAATAGCTAAATTCTAGTCAAAGCCAGGCTCAGTTTGGAAATCAGATGTTTACGGTAAATAGTACAGAGAGGAACACTTTTCCTCAGTCGGACAGTTTTGTAGATTTATACGCATATTTCCTAGTTTTAAAAAGTTACATAGATCAATGGTTTGGTAGCTGGCTGAAATAATTCCATATTTTAAAAATCTGTAGGAGACATCTGTTAGCAGTTTTGAGTTTCTACCGCAGACTAACAATTTGGTGATAGCAAGCTGTCTTCCAATTAATGTTCCAGAAAACATTTTATTTCAAGATTTTCAGAACCAGAGCCAAGATTTTCTGGGATATCATTGTAGATTTTTCCTTTTATAAATCTTTCACAGCTAGGGTTAATAAGCAGTATGTCTTGGAAAGTGTTTTGATTTCCTAAGAAAACGTAACTGAGACTCATAGGTGACCTGCCTTTAATCTTTCCTAACCTAATGGATAAAGTCAAACATGTAGCACCGCCCTCACGTTATATTCACATCATTCCTTTCCCAAAATTATGCAATTTCCCTTGTGTTGTCCCTCCTCCCCCTTAGCAAACTTGGAATCAAACTTAACAACGGTTCACCCTCCTTAAGAGGTTCATTTGGTTTTCTGAGGCTTGCGTCCCTGCCCCCCACTGCCTTCTTTCTGTGAAATCACACCCCCGTACCATCTTCAAAAATTGTGAGACTAACCTTTCTTATGAAGCCTTTCAGATGACTTCCTGTGAGCCGCGAGAGCCGGAGCCCATGGAGTCACATGCAGCACTCCGGGTACACATGGTTTCCATGCTTTCCTGCCTTCTGCTACTATTACGCTCAGAGCTTCTACATGGGGGGCGCCATTTGATTTCTCTAGCACCCAACACAGTGCCTGGCCACTCACTTACCTGTTGGGTGAACAAATAAAACAAAACCTAAAGCCAAACTGATGACCCAAATGTGCTCATTCTTTATAGCTACAACTTTTCCTTTTCCTGTACTTTTTCTTTTTCTCAAGATTTTACTTATTCATTTTATTGAGAGAGAGAGAGAGAGAGAGAGAGAGAACGTGTGTATAGGCATGAGTGGGGGGAGGGGCAGAGGGAGAGGAACAGACTCTGTTGAGCTCGAAGAAAGCCCAACGTGGGGCAAGACAGGGATTAAGGCAGCTTCGTGAATGAGAAACGGGCTCAGGTGTGATAATGGTGTAAGGCAGGCGGCGGGGCCAGGACTTGAACCCCAGTCTTCCAACGCTCTTCCCGCTCTACCCCAGCTACCTGTGAAAATCCAGGTCCTGGGTGTGACGTCTATTATAGGAAACTGCCACTTCCCACCTTTGGTTTCTGGGAAACTGTTTTGGGGGGTTTTTTTTTGAAGACTTTATTTATTCATTTGACAGAGAGAGAGAGAGAGAGAGAGCACACAAGCGGGTGGGGAGAGGCAGAGGGAGAGGGAGAAGCAGGCTCCCCGTGGAGCAAGGAGCCTGATGTGGGACTCTGTTCCAGGACCCCGGGATCATGACCTGAGCTTAAGGCTTAGGTTTAACTGACTGAGCCACCCAGGTGCCCCTGGTTGTTAGGAAACTATTAACGAAAATTACACACTACCTCCTTGCCCCAAACTAGAGAGATCATAGCTAAAATACTATTATTTGGAAAACATGGGAGAGGGTAATATGAATTTCCACAGACAACTCACTACTCCTTGCCTTCCCTGAGGGGCTGTTTCCCTCTAGAAGAATACGAAGAGCAGACCACCACACGCACATCTGCCAGCCGACGTGCAACAAAGCCAGAGCCCGCGCCCCGCGCAGCCTCCAGCCCTCAGCATCAGGGCTGTACCATACTGTGTGTTTCCTCTCTACCAGTGAGTCCTCCCAAGGACCCGGCCCTTCTGTCCACAGGGGGCTCTTGGCCCCGCCTGCCCCCTGGGGGAACGGGGAGTTCCTGGGCCCAGCTCCTGGCAGAGACTTCCTGGCCTCCCCCATCAACACCTGCCCCTTGTTCTGCTCCCTCATTATCTCCAACCTTGCCCCCCGCCCCTCTGGGCCCTGGTTCTGCACTCCACAAGGAAGGCACAGCAGCATTTAAAAAAAAAGAAAGAACAAGAGAGAAGAAAAACGCCCACCACAAACAAACATGCACAATCCTACCACTGTTTCCACAGCCGAGTGGTTCTTCCTGGAGCGGGAGGAGGACGTTTACTTAGTGCTCCCTTACACTTCATAAATACAGCCACGGCTAAGTTTTAATGTATATATAAATATTCAGCCTAATTGAGCACTTATGAGGCTATGTGATGAATATTTTTAGCTAAGTATAATAAAGAGTGGAAATTTTAAATAGAATTTCCTTGGAGAGTAAAAGGAATGTTCAGGGCTTTCCAAAAGTGTCTTTCATCAACTGCTTGCTGCCAAGTGCCGGCCTCCCCCTCCCCCGCCCCGCACAGGGACGCCGCTCAGCTGGACTGGAGAGCTGCGGGGATCACCAATGGCCTGTGGGGCTTCGGCAGTAAGTCTGAATGCGACTCACTTAGCTCGCAATCCAGTTCCCTCTTAGACTCTGGAAGAGCCATCAGATCCAATACATTCAAGATGCCTTCTGTTCGCTCCTCAGATAGGAACATATAAACACAAACACACGAACTACAGGCTGACACAAAATGAAAAATGAAATATCCACCCAAGTAACTGTCATCTAGAGCAATGCAGAGACCTAACGGGGTGGGGGGTCGGGGGAAGCGATTGCTTCCAGACAGGGTTACTGAAGGTCAGCAGTGATCTTTTAAGGGAAAATTCAAGTTTGCTATGGTATTTTTCATCTTTCAAAGTGAAACCCAAGCTCCTTCCCTTTAACAGGTCATGTCAAATGTACGTTTTCCCTGTCAGCCGTTGGCCTCTCCCGAATATTCCATGGCTTTCCCTAGGGACCCAAGGGCACCCGAGTGATTCTCTGTCTCCTGTCCTCCCTCAAGTCAGGGCCAGGTCTGGCTGGGCGGCTTGGCAGGTGTGGGCAGGCGCACAGTGAGCAGGGGCCTGGGAGGGAGGGAGGAAGGGGGGCTCCAGAATGTTCCTTACAGAGACTGAAGTCTATAGCATGAAGGAGCCTTTGAAGAAACAGTCTGGATGAATGGAGTACTCAAGTGCCAACAAGGCACCGTGCTAAGTTAAGCCTCAACATACATGACCTCATGCTATCCCCAAATGGCCCACTGCAGAAGGCATTATCCCTGGAATTCCTGCATCACGCGAGGGAATCTGGGCACAGACAATCCGAGTGTGTTCCCTTCCCCCTGAACGCTGTTCCGTGGGAGACTCTGGATTTGAGTGCCATCAACCTCAAAGGCTCATGCTTTTCCCAGGACCTAATAACTGCCTGTTTGACACGAAACCATCGTTGCACTTACTTTCAAGGAAAATAGACTTGCTACTGTTTTTTGTTCAACAAAAATAAACTTTCTTAATTACACTGGAAGAATTTCAAAGTGTTTTCAAACGAAAGACACAATTAAGCAGTGCCCATTCAGAAAGCCCTTTGGTGTTGAGAGGGAAAATAATGGTACTCCATGTTCTACGCACACCAGCAGCAGCCAAGGCGAAAGCCAACATCCCTCTTTTGCCTCAACTTAAAAAGTTGGTCTCTTGAAAATCAACCAGGAAAGAAAAGAAAAAAAAAAAAAAGGAAAGAAAAGAAAAGAAAAGAAAAGAGAAACAGGCTTCAGAGTTAAATCTGAATTTCTGGTTGTGTGAACTAACTTGTAAAGAAAACAGATGACTTCTAGTCTACAACCAACATTAAATCTCAGTTATCTACAGTGTTGAAAAATGGGCCGTTCTACATAAGATAATGGTTCAGAACTACAAATGTGCACATGGAACATAAATCCTACTCTGTCTAAGAGGCGTATCTGGACACCATACAACGCACCGCCGCTGGCTGGTTTCTGCGCTTCCTGACCAGATTCCAGAGCTCCCGGCAGGTACCGCTCGCGGCTATCGCCGGGACTCACTAGGTGCGGGCTCGTCTAGCTGCTGGACTAGATGGAGGATATCTCCTGTCCCACCAGGACAGCTTACAGCTTCACCTCTGTACTAACTGCGGACCCGAAGATCAAGGATCTCAGAGCAGCGTCTGATACGAACCTGAATTCGTATCACACGGGCTTCACAGAGCCCTGACTGTCTTCATGTAGACCAGGAGGAAGCTGGACCCATAGGCCTTGTCCTTCAATCTGCCTTGAAACACACACATACTCTCCACCAGCTCCCAGGTGCCCTGACACCCCCTAACAACAAGACCCCGGCCCACATCCACCTTGATCGATTGTCCTGGCCACGACCTCCTGGCCTGCCCAAACCTGTCCTACTGGGCCTTGGCCCCCCCCACCAGCCCCATGTGCCTCTCTAAAGCAGACCTTGTCACAGCTGCTTCGGCCATTCAGGAGCTCTGGAATCTACCTCCTGGTTTTTACTGGCTGAGTTTCAGAAACACAGGACATCCTGGGCGGGTGCCTTTAAATCAGTCAGGATTTCTGTTCATTTTTTTTATTTAAAAAAATTCTTAAATGAAAGCCTTTTTTAAATGATACCGGTAATACGTTACGATTGTGCAAATACTACCGCGGGAGATGAAAGTCCATCTGTTCCCTCCCGCCATTTAGCTCCTGAGACTTTCTCATATACACATACAAACCACCCTCTCTGCTGGTTTTTCAAAAAATCTACATACAGGATAAAACTGTCTTGTAATTTGCTTTTTTCCCACTCAGTGTATGAACCTTCAGGTTCAGCGTATGCAGACCTATCTGTTTAGCGGCTGGAGAGAGCATCCCGATTCAGGTTCTGTATATAAAACGCAAATAATGCATATTACGATGCATCTGCTTTTGCACTTACACAAGTATTTCCTTGGGCTTGATTCCTGGATAAAAGGGAGTGCGGTACCCTTCCAGCCTTTTCTACAGAACCTGTAGATCAGTCAGGATTTCTTATAAGTACTTGACCATTTGAATTGTTTTGGAATGTAAACCAGCTTGCTTCTGTTCTCAGGTGTTCATCACAGCGGCCACTCCGATAGCCCCTGGGCAGGGACTGCGTGGTGGCCGCACAGCAGGTACGGGGCATGCCAGACGCGTAACTGATTTCGTGAGGTTCAAGTTCTTCCAGGTGTTTCCTCACCAAGTTTATGATCCAATAAAGCAGCATGCTAAGGCTATGAGGTTAGCGTGCAAACTACAAACAGCCAGCCTTCGTCTTTGCTTCACCAAGTAAGGTTTTACCGTGACCTGTTTACCAGGTTGGACAGAGCCAGACGGGACAACTCCCGTCAGTGCCTTGAGGGCAGGGCCAGCTCCCCCACGATCCCTGCGGGATCACCGTTGCCCCCAGCCCTGGCACCGGGCGGATGGCAGGCACTCCTCAATCGTTTGTTGAGATAAATGTCCACCTCCAGGTTCAAAGCCATTCCGGGGCCTCAGCTATCTGCCGTCAATCCTCCCAGACCCCAGCCGGTTGCTATTTCTGCCTTTCCCTTCACAGTCGGGAGATCAACCTGCCGCGTTCTGACAACTCCCATTCTCCTAAGTCATTCAAATTTCATGTGTTGTTGTCTGCCTTGTAACTACTGCAGCCATCGGATTTCACAGTTCAAAGTACGAGGACCATATAATCGACTGCGCGTGGAAGAGCATTTCAAGATGGAAAAGAAGAACTATTAGTCATCACAGCGGGACAACAGGCATGAAGCAGGGATCCCTGGGGACAAACGGGGACGTAACGGTCATCCTCATTTTAGGTAGGGCGATAAAGGACCTTGGCTTAGCCAAAGTGAATTCCAATATGACATGTCCTGGACCAAAATCGAAGGAGGCTGCGGCAATTCCGAGAAGTTAAGTGTGACAAGGACACAGCAGGGCCCTGTTCTATTTCGGTTTTGCCACCAGAGGCACAAATGCTAAAGGTACCAAGACTGGCAGATTCTAAGGGAACTGTGACAAGACTGCTTAAAAAATAAGACTGTTTGCATCGACTGGAAGTATAAAATTGTTTTTAGAGAATTAAGTTACAAGATCCCCTCCTCCCCTAAACTGTAACTTCAGACTCTCTCAGTAACCAAGCGAGATCCCTGGGCCTGAACCTTTCAGCCACAAAATTCCCCGTACAGTCCCCTCCCTGTAGTTAAATTAATAGGAGGATTAAAAAGTCCGCAGAACTGGACTCAGCATTGTTAGTTACAATTTAACTAACTTCGGGGTAGAAACACATTTTCCAAACTGCTTTTCTATTTCTACTCGTGGGTCTATTCTTTTTGCCAGTCATATCGCTCTGTAGGCAGGATTTTTACTTAAGGGGAGAAATTCCAGCAAAACCCATTACACCTCAAATTCTTATTTATTTTTCCTCACTGATTTCAGTGACAAAGGTGGGATTTCTCCTACTGGAAAAATACGGTTCTCCTCGTGGGCCAAGTGGAATCTAGTGGATGGTTCTCTGCCAGATGATTTTTATCTATTATTTACTTGGACACAGTTTTATTGTTATGTCATTGGGCACAGGATATAACTTATGTCTATAACCCAGGATAGAGATGTTCACTGTTATCAATAATAATGCCTGCAGAGAAGTTTGAATACAAAGTCAATGCTATTCTGTAACTCCTACTCTTAAGAGCAAATTTTTAATGATAGGAAGTTTTGACTTCTGGGGAGAACACTTATCATTCTATTGTAAAAAACTATCTAGAGAATTCTACCATACTTGGTTTGGAAAACCAGAGCATCGGGAAAAAAACAGGTAACTGATGTAAAAGATGCTGATAAAAATATACATATATATTTTATGAATAAAGAGTACAATACGTGGTATCTTCATACGTCTATTTTATCAGCATCTCTTGCATTGCTTTTTCATTTTCTTGGTGTCTGTGTATGAAGAAGTAAGTATAGTTATGTGCTTCTTGAGAAAAAGCCTCTTATAAAGGATTTTATTAGTACTTCTTAAATGTTATCTTTGTTGTTCACTGAAATAGTTTAGAACCTCAAATTTTCTATTCCTACATTCCTCGATAATCAGGGGAGCATGTCAAGTGAAATGGAGAAAAGATCTTTTTATTTCTCTGTTAGAGATAATAAATATAAACCCACCAACCACGACATGTAATTTCAATTCAACAAATATTTACTGAGAACTAGGCATGGCCTGGCACTTTGCTAAGCACACAGAGATAGAAAGTTGCATACCAGCAATATCTAAAAATTAGCTCATGGATATTGACAGCCATACGCATTACCACTATTGACATATGCATGCGCAGAACTCCCACACTTGCCTATTAGCATTAGTGTGCAGAATCTCTCTCCCGATCACTTCTGTCTTGAATGATTATCAATTCTACTTAAGAAACCCCATATACATAGTTTCCGCAGAAAATGATATCAAATATATATCTTAACTAGATTTTGAAATTCAAATGTACGGCTATGCATGGTTGTAGTATCAGCTTATACTGGTGAACCGTATGGAATCCCATTTGAGGATTTCCTATGCCCCTTAGCCCAAAATGTTCTCGAAAGATACTTAAAACTGGGACTGTTTTGTCGCTGTTCCTTCATTTTATTCCTTATTTAAAAGATACTGAATGCAAATGCCTTCGGCTTAAGAGATGTAGTTTTCGTATGTATTTAAATCAGCTACTAAAATCCAACTGCAATTTTGAAAGCCATTTCCCAAATGTCACATACAGCTGTCAAATGCAGCTTAAGGAAATGAGGAAGATGACAAAGACAGGGCTTTGCAGGACACAGCCCGCACGGAAGCTCTCAGAGGCTTTTAACTGGGCTGAAGGGACAAAACGATCTGAGGAGAAGTGAGCACACAGAGGAAGCTGGTCAGGCCACAAGCCACTTTAAATTCCTGTAACTAAAATCGCCCCACAAGTTCAATTAGGCCAAAACTTAATCTTTAATCACTAGAGAACTGGAACACTTTCTAGACTGGAAGAACTTACTGGGTAGGTACTAATCCCAGAAATGAACAGAACACGACATTCCTTTAATCTGTCAAACTGAAATCAATGATCCTGAATAAAAATAGATCCTCCGTTTCATAGTCGACCACCTGTCATCTTTCTAAAATCTTTGCAGCTAAGAACACAGCAGAAGTGAAATCAGATGGAGAAGATGGTTGTGTGTCATGGGGGGCTGAAAGAAAATAAAAATAACTTCAAACATAATTCGCTTGGTAAAATATTTTTCAACAATGGAGTCCATTCTTCCTCCATGCAGCTCATTTTACAAGCCGTGTGTCGTGACTAGATCAACGGTGAGCGCAGACCCACTTCTGGGGACCCCTGCATGTCTTGCTCCAAGTTGTCACATGTGTGAGGTGGACATGAGCTCATTTATCTCATGCTGAGATCTACAGATGTGAGGACGGGACCAAACATTTCTGAAGGGATCAAAGTGCGCTATTTTAATTAGCAAGATCAAATGTTGTTTTAGATAAACAAAGCGAACAAAGGCTAAATCCGAAAAGAAAAGTGACAGTATGGACTCTGGGGAGTTCTATGTTCTGAAGAGTGATTCCTGTCACGGACAGTGAAGGAAGAGGAGATGAGCTCTCAGTGACTTTCTGGCATGGCGTTGGTCACAAGCCATCCACATCCAAGACATGGAGAGTGGATGTTACAAACACAGGACTTATCATCAGACACTCTTGAGTCAGAACCCATCTTTCACCCAAATGAGCTGTATAACTTGGGCTAGAGTGTATGTTTCATCTGTGAAGGGAAATAAATAATAGGATAAATAACTGATGTAAAGGGTCTAGTATATCAGGTGGTCAGTACAGAATAATCATCACTGTGATTCAACAATTACAGTGACAACCACACAATGCTCTATTATGCCAACACTCCACGATTCTGGGAATAAGGAGGAAGGAGAAGGAAAAGTGCAACAACGTTTCCAGGTTATCTAGAATAGTCCAAGGAGACAAAGGCCACTGGTAAAACCCCTACACATTCTAGGACATCAAACAATCAGTCGATGTCTTGGCTCTATCACGATTCTGGGTTTCTTTCTTTCTTTCTTTTTTTAAAAGATTTTATTTATTTATTTGACAGACAGAGATCACAAGCAGGCAGAGAGGCAGGCAGAGAGAGAGAGAGGAGGAAGCAGGCTCCCTGCGGAGCAGAGAGCCCGATGTGGGGCTCGATCCCAGGACCCTGGGATCATGACCTGAGCCGAAGGCAGAGGCTTTAACCCACTGAGCCACCCAGGCGCCCCACGATTCTGGGTTTCTAATCCATTAGGGATGCGAGATAAAACACAGGATGCCCAGGTAAGTCTGAATTTCAGACATACTTACACTAAAAAATCACTCATTGTTTATCTGAAATTCAAATTCAACCAGGTGTCTCGTACTTTACTTTGCAAAACCTGGCAACTCCATTTCTACTGCCTCTTTCCCCTTTGCTTAATTCACATTCAGAGGGCCTGAGGAAGTTCTCTTTTATTTTCAATTCCCAGACATGGAGAATGGGGTTTCTAAAAGTGCAAAAAACGGCACCATTCATTTACAGAACTTTTTCACGTTTCCCCAAACTTCCAAGGAAATTTTACCGTAATGTCACCTGATGCTCATTCTAAGCAGCTGGGATCTGCACTCCCGTCTTACACACTTATAGACGAAGAAACAAGGCAGAGGTGGGCGCCGTCACCTGGTACGTACAGCTACCCTAAACCTACTAACTCCTTTGCACATAATCAGACTCCACATATCTTCCCTCTCCCCGGAGGACATGAGACAGCTTGAATTTGGCAACCTAAGAGTCCATCGATGAGTGAATGGAGAAAGAAGATGTGGTGTACACATACAAGGGGGTATTACTCAGCCATAGGAAAAAGAAAAACCTTACCGTTTGCAACAACATGGATGGACCTAGAGGGGGTTATGCTAAGTGAAAACAAGTCAGACAAAGACAAATATCTTAGGATTTCATTTGGATGTGGGATCTAAACAGCAGACAAACAAAACACAACAGAAACAGACTCAGAGGTACAGGAAACACACTGTGGGTTATCAGAGTGGGCTGTGGTTGGGAGGCAGGCAAAAAGGGGATTAAGAGGTACAGATTTCCAGTTATAAAATAAACCACGGGCTGTATGGACAGCACAAGGAATATAGTCAGTAACTTCATAATAACTGTAGGGTGAGAGACGGTAACTAGACCTCCTGTGGGGATCATCTCATAATAATGAAAATACAGAATCACTATGATGTGCACCTGAAACAGGACAGGGTATGTCCATACACTTCCAGAAAAAAAAGCTTTACTATGCATTCTGGAACAAAGTACACTAACCATGCTTTTCACACTCCCTTCTTCTCTCTCGTTTGACACACTGTAGTTCTTACTCACGGACTAGACGATCTGTCCAGGGCCTTCCAGCTCCAATTTTCTTTGATCGATGACCCATAAAGGTTGCTACGTCCCAAGGCCAATTTTTTCAAGAATCTCCAACAGAATCTGTACTCCGAACTCAGCCTCACAGCCTGCTCTCCCTCGCACTTCATCATGCAGGACAAACTCTACCACACTAAAGGCTGCAGAGTCCCATGCCGCTGGTCAGTAGTGTCGCAACAACCCTGGGGCTGGTCCCCTGTAAGACCGCAGAGCGTTTGGCATCAGACTCCAGGTCAACCGGGGACGGCGGAGAGCTGGCTCCGCTCACTGACTCCCCTGGTCACTCCCCACCAGAGCCAGATCGTTGGAGGGCCTCCAGCTTCCCTCTGCACAAAGCAGCCTCCCTTTCTGCCAGAGCCTTGTCTCTGCTGCTGACTCTTCAGAAAGACTGACAATGCATGAACCATGAGCCGTGATGCTCTCAAAGAATGTTCTTGCTCCTATGTCCTCCCGGTCCTTGATGCTCCATTATTTCTGGAATGGCTGCCTTTTTGCTCTATACTTTCCTACAGGTTTCCGTACAATAATAAGATGATAAGAAGGCAGAAGGGGAGTTGGGCAAAATGCGTGTAGAAGAAAGAGTGACACAGGCCCCCAGTTATGGAATAAGTAAGTCATGGGAATAAAAGGCGGGGGTAGGAATACAATGATATTGTAATAGCCATGCAGTAGGCCACAGGATAGCTATACCTGTGGGGAACATAGTTTAGTGTATAAACTTGCCAAATCACGTTACGTACCTGAAATGAATGTAACTTTGTGTGTCAGCTAGACTCAAATTAAATAAACACCTATGATTGCAGAGGCTTTAACTCCTAGCCAGCACATTATCTTATAGGTATCTTGTAAAATGTATGCTTTTTTGAAAGTCAAGTCCTGCTAAAAAGAGAGACTTTAGGGGCACCTGGGTGGCTCAGTGGGTTACAGCCTCTGCCTTCAGCTCAGGTCATGATCCCAGGGTCCTCACATTGGGTTCTCTGCTTAGCAGGGAGCCTGCTTCCTTCTCTCTCTCTCTCTGCCTACTTGTGATCTCTGTCAAATAAATAAGTAAATAAAAAAATCTTAAAAAAAAAAAAAAGAACTCTCAGGTTTAAAAAAAAAAATCTTTTAAAGATACCTCTCCATTCCATTTCCCCTGGTATTTTTAGGTCACTTTCCCTGAAGCATGAATATTAACAAGTAGGACCAGGTGCTCCCAATGTCTGTGGGCCTAACATCTTTTTCTCTAGAATCGAGATAATAATGGAAATAATAATCACTAGCGCATGCCAGTCCGATTCTAAACGTCAGGTCACACTATCAAGTGCCGTTATAAATCCTCTTAAACAGATGAAGAAACAGAGTAACTAAGTGACATGCCCAAGGTCCCACCACAAGGGGCTTGCCAATGTCAGAAGAAGAAACAGGGCAACCGAGGAACTTGTCCAATGTCCTTGATGAGTCTGGTTTCAAAGCTATGCTCTTCACCTACACATTATTCTCATGCCCTAATTTAGAATAAAACTCTTTAAAGTTTTACATGAAGTATATACATCTGGACAGAAGGGAGAGGGTATAACGGGGGAAAAAAAAGTGCTGACTAGTGATCTAACTAGTAGTCTCAGCTGTTTCCTAAGCATCCAGAACAGAATTATCGACAAAACCTGTCTTGATACAGTGTCATTCTGGAAAACTAAAGTAAGTTAGGAAACTAATGTTTCACCTCTGACAGTCTTATTTATTAAACTTGTAAAATGCATAGAACACACTGATAAGTCATGAAAATTGTATAACATAAAAAGAAAACCCTGTAACTTAAGGCTTACAAAATAGACCGCAGTGTATTCCAGCAAAAGTTTCTTGTCTCCTAGCCATTGGGCCACATGGACAAATTTATTTATTTTTTATATTTTATTATTTTTTAAAAGATTTTAATTATTTGTGTGTGAGAGAGAGAGAGAGCAAGAGAGAGCACAGCAGGGGGAGCAGCAGAGGGAGAAGCAGACTCCCTGCCGAGCAAGGAGCCCGATGTGAGACTCGATTCCAGGACCCTGGAATCATGACCTAAGCTGAAGGCAGAGGCTTAACCCACCGAGCCACCCAGGTGTCCTGACAAATTGATTTAATTCAATGTTCTGAATTCACCACTCATAACAGATATTGATATAACAGAGAAATGTACAGAACGAAGGCCTGCCTCCTTCTCTGATGGCTGGCTCACTGAACAGTTAAAATAGAGTAGCATGGGAGAAATATCTAGCATCCTACTGTACCATGTGATGTTCTGTATCAGGATGGGGTGTGTGTGTAGGGAGGGGTATTCACATACAGGACTAGTTTAAAACTGTGAGGGCAGTTATCTGGTTATTAATAAAGCATGTTCTTTCAAGAAATACCTCAGTAAACACTGCATTTAACACCCTTGACCTAAGAAATACACGGCTCTCTAGTTAATGGCCTTTTACCTATTCTAGAGATTCTCTCCACCCCTCCCGTAAAGAAAATGCCAGACGTTAGACAACACACTGGATACTAACCCCCAGCCCTCCAAGTTCATACATCTGTAACACATTGTGGCAAGCTGGTGCCAAAATGTCTTATTATAATTGATTTATCCCATCTACTAAGAGGCAATGAGTATCTGGATAATTGCTTAGGGGCATAGAATTTAAAAGTATATAATGAAAATAAAATTTTCAAACATTTATGTGGTCTTACTTTTCAACACCAAATCCATACCTATAAAAATGTCTATGTATTTATGTGTCAGATATTGTTTCTCTCAGAATTGGTATGTGGGTAATAAATTTTTACTATATAGAATTTGAAAGTTAATAGAGAGATCTTTTATATAAGTGACCAGGTGATTGTTTTAAAATTTTTTTAACTGGGTTGAATTTAAATGCCTTAGAAATGATTTAATAGATTTTTGAATGAAATGCTATAATAAATTAGAATGTTATAGAGAAATTCTGTTTTCGAAAAAAACACATTATGTCTTGTGATTTTCACTAAAACTAGGGCATTTAAGTGCAAAAAAAGGTGTCAGTATGAGTCACTGAAAACAGCAACTGAAATACGATTATATACTCCACAGGAAAAATTCCAGAGCAAAGTATTACATCAAAAGAAGGAAACTCATTGAATTAATATGAGAACTTCAAAGAAAAAAATGAACGCTTAGATCATTAAAAATGACATACACAGGGGCGCTTGGGTGGCTCAGTGGGTTAAGCTGCTGCCTTCGGCTCAGGTCATGATCTCCGAGTCCTGGGATCGAGCCCCGCATCGGGCTCCTTGCTCAGTGGGGAGCCTGCTTTTCTCTCTGCCTCTGCCTGCCTCTCTGCCTGCTTGTGCTCGCTCGCTCTCTCTCTGTCAAATAAATAAATAAAATCTTTAAAAAAAAAAAAAAGACATACACATCTGTTTCTTGATACAGATGTCTGTAAGTGAGGGTTAGAGAAAACACAGAATAAACCACTCTGATCCTCAGAGAACCGTCAAGAACAGAATAAAGTCTAAGAATTCAGCTACCATATCCCAGAATGGGTTCTAGAAAAATGTGTGCGTAATAACAGCAGCCTAAGAACTGACCATGTTCTAGGTTCTATTTTAGGTACTTCACATCTGCTAACGTAGTGACTGCATCCTGCCCGTGCTATTCTCAACCCCATCCTACAGAAGCAGCGTGGGTAACTGTAAGGTAACCTCAGAATTAGCAAGTGGCAGAGCCAGGACTCCAATCCGGGCCACCTCCTTGCAGGATCCGGGTGGTTGGCACGACAGCCCGCGCTGAGTGCCAAGGACTAAGAACGCTGGCCCCGAGCGCAATATTCTCCTTCTACAACCAGAGGCCCAGGCACGCTGTCTATGGAAGAGTTCCTTGGGCCCTAGAGGCTGGCTCCGTTCACAACATTCCTCATCGCCGTTTACAACCACTTTCCAAGTACCCTGTACCACGGGGCAAGGCCAGCTGAAGGTGCACAGATGGGCTCGGGATCTCCAGTTGGGGCACCGGGGCAGTTTTAAGACAGACGTGCTTTTGTTTGGCTCTTGAACCTCTCCGTTGTTATTAGCAGGCACAACTACAGCGGTCACTGTGTGTGTGTGTGTCTGTCTGTCTGTCTGTGTGTGTAGGGATACACACACATATTCCTATGAAATATTTTGTTGAGATGCTCAGAGAAGGAAACACTCAGAAGTAAGGACACCATGGTGTTAGGGGTGAAGCCATTTTAACAAGTTAAACTTCCTCCGGGACTATTTTGGGTTAGTAAATTAAAAGTTAAAATAATGTTGAATCTAATGAATCTTAAAGTTCCTTCAAACACCGAGAGTGTGATTGTGTGTGTGGGGGGGTGTGAAAACAGAATTTCTGGTGCTTTAGCTGGTGTGTGTCCTATGGGAAGTGTCCTAAGTGTCCTATGGGAAGGTGTGCCATGACACCACTAAACACTGGGATATGCTTCCACTGGTGCAAAAATGGCAAGTGAGCATCTCTTAGATGATGACAGGCACTTGTTAAGGCGGGGGAAGGAATGTGGTTCAACTCCCAGAAATACCAACGATGAATACTAGCTCTAGGACAAACCAGCTCATCATCAGGAACACTAGTTTCCTTTCATAGGTGCACAGCGACCTCTACTGGTATACAGGTAGCATCCCAAATGCAAAAATTTTCTCTGTAAATGAATTTTCAGAGGCACAACTAAGAATATCTACTCTTTTGGAGCCTTAAAAAAATCTTTAATTGAAAAATTTCCTTCCTCTACTGGTAGTAAATATTCCAATCAAAATGGTCCACACATAGGGGTGCCTGGGTGGCTCAGTTGGTTAAGCGTCTGCCTTTGGCTCAGATCATAATTACAGGGTCCTGGGAGGGAGCCCCGCATCGGTCTCCCTGCTCAGTGGGGAGCCTGCTTCTCCCTCTCCGTCTGCTTGCCACTCTGCCTACTTGTGTGCCCTCTTTCTCTGTCAAATAAATAAATGAAATCTTAAAAATAAAAATAAATGCTCTAAATATATATTATAGAGTAGAACTGAACTGAGCAGTACTTCAATTAAAAAAATTAATCCCACCGGTGATAGCAAGAATAAAAGTATCAGGGCATCACAGCTGTTATTAAAACAAACCCAAACCAAAACCAAGCTTTTTGGGAATACCTCTAATTATGCTCAGAAAGTTACCAAAGGCACCAATTATAGAACAATATATATTCAAAATTCTCGAATGCTTTGAAACTTTCAGTTGTCAAATATCACATGGCCCATTTTCTCATGAATATTTTGCTTTTTCGTTTTCAAAGTAATACTTAAAGCTTTTTTTCTTTTTAAGTCTCAAAGGTTATCAGAATTAAAATTAGTTGTAAGTGCGATTATTACGTTTATTAAACTTTCAGTGGATGAATTTTGCCTAACGTGAAGAAACAGCAAAGACGGCCTCACATGCTTCATTATGTAACAGACATGCACACAAAAGTATGACTGGAATACTGAGCATGCCTTCAAAGGAAAGCATGAATTAAAAAAAAAAAAAACAGGAATATTTTTGATTCTCGTAAGCTGAACTAATTCCTTTGAAATTTCATTTTCATAACTTTCCACTGCAGAAAATGAAGTTAAGAAAGAACTCAAAATGATACCCCAGATTTTATTACAATGGTGGGGAAATAAGAGCCTCTCTTCTTCTTGTTCATGTTCTTTTTATTTTTTTAGATTTTATTTATTTATTTGAGAGAGAGAGAGGGAATGCAAGCAGAGAGACAGAGAGAGAGAGAAGCAGGCTCCCTAATGAGCAAGTAGCCCGCTGTGGGACTCGATCCCAAGACACTGGGATCGTGACCGGAGCCGAAGGCAGACGCTTAACCAACTGAGCCACCCAGGTGCCCCCATATTCTTTCTTTTTAAACAAGCTCAATTAAAATATCTGAGGATTAGGGAGTTAGTTGGGTTTTGCACAGAATATGTACACAGATTAAATGCAGAGTTTGAGAAATATTTTATTGCCTAAATAAGAGTAATGGATTGGCAGGGGGCACCTGGGTGGCTCAGTCAATCAAACTACCGATTCTGGCTCAGGTTCTGAGAGCCAAAGGTCATGAGCTCGAGCCCTGTGTCAGATTCTGTGCTGGCTGTGCAGCCTGCTGGAGATTCTCTCTCCCTTACCCCCTGCCCATCCCCCCACTTCCTCTCTTTAAAAAAAAAAATGCGTAACGGATTAGGAAAAATGAAGACATTTCTATTTAACTTTGATAACTAGGATATAAATGTTTCCACACTTTCTTTTTTTTTTGAAAGGAATTTGAAAGTTATGATTTGTTCATTAAATCAATAATTATTTATTGACCTTCTACAAGGTACAAGAAATAAAATTAATAGGCCACTCACATTTAATTAAGATCTTGCTATATGCTAGACACTCTTATCACCCACTTTACATGTATCATTTTGTTTAATCCCTACAATGACCCTATGAGGTAGTTTCTACACTTTCATTATTTTCATTTATTAATTTATCAGTCAATATATGTTGTACTACCTGTAGGCACCACCAGGAATAAAAGGGTGAACAAGGCATTATATCCTTGCTCCCAAGGAATTAAATAGGAATTAAATAGGTATGGAAAATACAAATCATTTGCTATACAAATAATTATAAGGACATATTTTAAATAACTTTAATATGCAGTTTCACTAAAAAGCTACCTCCCTACTTTCATCCCCCACAACCATATCTGCAGCCACTGGGAGGGCCTCGTGTCTGCAGACCTGTACATTTCTTCTCTCTCCCCACCCTTTTGGGTGGGGGCTGGGAAAGTGACACTTCTGGCTCAAGGCCTATCCATATTAATAATCGTTAAAGCGATTATCACCACATAGCTCTCCTACCCAACCAATCATATCCACAATCACATATCGAACAGACATGCAGCTTTTAATAAGGAAAGACGAAGCAGAAAGTGAAAGCCCACCGAGTCTACCACAGTCCTGCCTGCATGTTCAGACCCTCTCCCCCGGCCTACAGGATGACTCACATCAGGATAACATGCCATTATAAAAGAAGCGCAAGCACTAATAGCTTTTAAATGATAAAGAAATTCTGTGTAAATACTGAATGTAATACTGAATAATAATACTACTATTAAATACTGAATTCAGTATTTTATATATACAATATATATCATATATATACTGAATACTACTGAATAATAGTAATGCTGAATAAATACTGAATGTAAAATGTGTAAATACTGAAGCCTTGACCATACTCGAAAATAACGTCCAAAAAGGCAATAACATCATTTAAAACACTGCCAGGACTGTGTGTAAGAGAGAGAAACAGGAAACAGGAAACACCTAGAAATATTCCTCAGTAGAAGATTAGTTAACTACACTGTCGTTCACTGACCACTGGAATATTATGAAAGCATGAAAAGAAATAATATGCTTATACACACTGGAAGTCTCTAGAAGGTCGCATGGGGACATATCAGGGGTTGCCTCTGCACAAGAACTGGCTGGCTGGCTAATTTTGAATTTTTTACTTTATATCCTTCAGTGCTTGTTGAATTTTTCATGATGAACATGTACTATTTAAAAAATAAAACAAAAAAATAATCATAAAATAAATACTATTTTTAAAAGAGAGAAAGAGAGAGAGTACGCACACGTGTGAGTGTGAGCTGCGGGGAGGGGCAGAGGGAGGAGGAGACAAAGATTCTCAAGCAGAATCCATGCTGGGTGTGGAGCCCAATGTGGGGCTCAATCCCAGGACCCCAGGATCGTGACCTGAGCCAACATCAAGACTCGGGTGCTTAAATGACTGAGCCACCCAGGCGCCCCGAAATAAATACTATTTTGAATGACCAAAAAAACCCCAGCTGCTCTGTGGAGAAGAGAAAGAAAACAGGGATATTGCTGGGTCAGGGTGAGAGTTTTTCACAACAACAACAAAAAAACAGGATAGAGTACCTAACTTTTTTTTTGGTCAAATGAATATTTTGACAAATTCATTTGACAAAATAAACTAAATGGATTTTTAAAAATAAGCAATGACTGAACTGGGTTAAGTGACAGTATTCCTAAAAGGAAATAAACCTTTACACAAGAGTTATTCACTGTGGGAGTGCTACAACATTTTATAAAATATTTTCTATCTCCACAGTAATCCTCGCAAAATTCCTATCTGCTTTATTCAGTGCTTTGCTCTAAATGTTAACACTCCAAGAATTATTTTTGAGTAACATTCTGTTCTCCTCTACCCGTGGAATCTTCTGTTGTATAAACAATGTGATAACAGAAGATGAACTATCCACACACGTCCTCAAGACCCTCAGATGACAAAGTCTGTGCTTAGGACAGAATTCACCACGGGGACTAAGAATGCGGTAAAAACAATTCGGAAAACCACCTCGGTTCAGAAACACTGCTTTTAAAAGCAGATCAAATCTTAAGGCCCCACAATGCTAGAACTGACAGATGCTTTTTTTTTTTTTTTTAAATAATCACGACACCTAATGTGGGGCTCGAACTCACGACCCTGAGATCAAGATTCATATGCTCTACCAACTGAGCCAGGCAGGCACCCCAGCTTTTCTTTTTTGACTTTTTGAAAGTATTATAGGGGAAAAAAAAATCTAAAACAGCAAAAGCAACTATATGATCTAAGATGAAGTTCTGCAATATAAAATTTCAATTTCGTAACTAGTATAGGTAGAGATCAACCGGAACAGAGCAAAAAGGGGAGAAAACAAAACCAAGGTGGAGTTGTGGCTGCAGACTGCGCACTGCTCAGCTGTCTGAAGGGGGAAGGGAGAGAGTGGAGGTCTGGAAGACCAGGAATTCGATGCGCACTTGTGAACTGATCGTTTTTTAGTCGTGCATTTCAGTTAAAGGCAGATTTTGTTCTGTATAAAAATGTGTATGCTGGAGAGTGATGGTGCACGTGGGGGGTGTTTAACTTTGAATCTGAAATGTGCCGGGGTAGATGAATTTTAAAATGGGCAGAGAAAGGCAGAAAAGAAAGCTAGGCAAAGGGAAACACTAATTTTACGGTATCACATGAGCGGACAATGTATTTTCAGATTCAGACTGCGCTCCCAAAGTACCTGTGCTTGTGCGTGTGTGTGAATATACCTTATAAGTCATATAAAAATCTGTGCATGTAAAGAAAGCAAAACAACCTTCCACTGAATCTGACTGACCTTCTTGTGTAATTAAGCAGTGAGAATAATTTTATAGTGCAGATGTTTTTGTGGCTGTAATTAGGATCGACTCCATTCATCTGTCCATTTTCAAAGATTTATCATTTTTAGGACACCCTAACAGTAACATTCCTCCATTGTCATCAAATGATTAGTAAAGAATTTGCCCCTCATGACTATTCATCAGAGTCAAAATCCTGCACCAATGAAGCCACTTAGCAGTGGCAAAATCCTGTTGGAGATCACCAATGAGATGAATGCTGTAACTCTCCACACACGCTTACAAAACTTTGAATGAAAAATTACAGAATCCTCCAAAGGGGATGCATCTAGCACCACACAGGTAGAAAAATGAACTGACAACCCTGAAGACATGCGGATTAGCCTTTGAAAGAGTTAAAAATGTTTTACATTCAGCTAAAAGCTTTCATACTACTAGGTCCAGATTTAAATGGGGACATCTTCTTTTCTGAGCTTCACAGCAGAAACTGCAGGTCTTCTCGGCTTTTTAAAAAATTTTTTATTTTATTTATTTGTCAGATAGAGAGTGAGAGCCAGCGAGCAACTAGCAGGGGGAGTGGCAGGCACAGGGAGAAGCAGGCTCCCCGCCGAGCAAGGAGCCCAATGTGGGACTCGATCCCAGGGCCCCAGGATCACAACCCGAGCCGAAGGCAGACGCTTAAACAACTGAGCCACCCAGGCATCCCCAGATCTTCTGTTTTAATAACTAAAAGTACAGTGCAACTTTATGGTGGATTTGAAATGCTCTTTGGAAAACTGAGAACTAGAACAACGGAGTGTTACTTTCTTGCTATGGCTAAGGACGTTTTTAGTTTGTAGTAATGCTGTATCATGAGCATTTTATTTTTGACAATCAAAATTTCAAAATCTTACTTTCTCCTTAGAAACTTACCAATTAACCCTTTACCAAGAGGCTCTAACACCCACCTTGATGGGATCTAATTAACTACTTAATCCCTCATTTAAATACACAACTAATTGCACATTAAAATGCTATATGGTCCCCATCAAACTTACTGTACTGTATAGTTTGTTGAATAATGAGTCTGTGTTATGATGGAGTCTTGAAACACCATTAAGTACAAAATTATTTTCCTTTTGAAAAACATACGTTTTTAGGTCATTAGAAAACAAGCCGAATTAGAAAAAAAAAGTAAAAATCAGAAACAAATCTGCCTTGTTGAATACTTTTCTTAGGAAAGAAGACAGAATGCACATTTGCATCTTAGGTGGAGAACTAATCCACCTAAAGTGCACTGTTGCTACTTATATGTATCTCCTTAAACAATTACAGCTCTTGGGTTTTACAGGTTAATGAGAATACGGATAAATAAACTGCTTCCTTCCTACTGTTGCTCTTCTCATATCATAAACAAGAGGTTCTAATTTTAATACGATTATCAGCATGGGCACATGAGAAAGAATATTTCAGGGGCGCCTGGGTGGCTCAGCTGGTAGAGCGTCTGACTCTTGATATCAGCTCAGGTCATGATCTCAGGTCTTGAGATTGAGCCCTGTATCAGGCTCTGCTCTGGGCATGGAGCCTGCTTGAGATTTTCTCTCTCTCCCTCTACCTTTGCCCTCCACCCCCCCGCCTCTCCATCTCTAAGAAAGAAGAAAAGAAAGAAAGGAAGGGAAGGAAGAAAAGAAAGAACAGAAAAAAGGAAAGGGGAAAAAAAAGAAAAGAAAAGAAAAGAAAAGAAAAGAAAAGAAAAGAAAAGAAAAGGAAGATTTCAAGGTTAACCAGGAAGCTAGAACAAAAAGTAGCATGCTACATGCTATAGTTGTAAGGAATAAATACTTCTGAATTCCATTCCTAACTCCACCTAATATGAATATACAGAAATCCTTTATCTGTTAAGTATTTAATATGCTTATCAGTCAAGTGAGTAATAAAACAATAATATTAACCAAAGGTCGGTAAAGCTAAAGGAGAGCCAGGTGCAGTAAAAGAAAGGGGAACTACAAGGTCAGCAAGAAGTAAACTATACATGATAATATCCCCCTTACTCCCCCCAACAATAGCCTACTTTCACTTATTTGTCTAGCTTCTGAGTGTTCTAGAATTCCTGTTTTAACTTTTTTTTTAAAGTTTACTAGAATTAAAAAATATAGGTTCAGTGTTCATTATAACACGCTCTAAGGACAAGCCTAATAATTACAAGAGTTTGAAATGAGCAGTCCAACAGCGGAAGAGGAATCATTCACCTCCAGACATCCGTAATACTGTCATTTTTATAGAAAAGGAATTTAATTTAGTTAGACCTGACAAAGATTAAACACAACACAGGATAGGCTGCTTATGTTGACAGTATTCAACACTTTGAGGGAGAAACTGTTGACTTTATTACACAACAAGAAGTCAATTTCATTATAAGAAAAAGGGCAGGGGCGCCTGGGTGGCTCAGTTGGTTAAGCATCTGCCTTGAGCCCGTCATGATCCCAGGGTCCTGGGATGGAGTCCCACATCGGGCTCATTGCTCAGTGGGGAGTCTGCTTCTCCCTCTCTCTATACCCACTCCCCCCTGCCCCCTTCCTGCTCACTCTCTCACTCTAATAAATAAAATCTTAAAAGAAAGAGAGAGAGAGAGACAAAGGAAAGAAGGAAGGAAGGAAGAGGGAAGGGAGGAAGGAAGGAAGGAAGGGACGGAGGGAGGGAGGAAGATGGCAACACTGGGGAAAAAAAAATGTATCAGTAGATGATGTAGTATTCCTGGTTTCCACCTGAGAATGTTACCTCTAATACCCTGCAAGGAAAAGACCTAATATACAGGAAATGGAATCTGAGAAGACCACTTGCTAGAATAATTCCATAGAAATCGACAATGCCTTAATCAGTGGTTCTCGAAATTCAGTATGTGTGTAAGTGACCTGATGCAGGTTCAAAGAGGCAGGTTTCCTCATCTACTCCAGAGCTTTTAGCGTCACTTGGTCTTGAGAAGGGCTCAGCTGGCATTTTGAACAAAACTTCTGGGTATTCTAATTCAGGTTACCCACAGCCCACACTTTGAGAGACACTTAATCTTACAAAGGGAGATACCCTTATCAGTGGTCCCACCCACAGCGCAATCCCACTGAGCAGTATGCCCTGTCCAAAACTTTGAATTCCCTGCCATTCCATCAACCTCTAATGAAAAGTCAACATGAAAAGCTCTGTTTACAAAAATCACTTATTAAAGTGAGTTTTTTAAAAAAAAGGGATTGTATCTAAAATCACAAACTCAGTAAGAGGTAACTGTCTAGCATTTATTATGAGGCAATGAAGACAAAACAGGAGAGAAAAAAGTGAAAAAAAAAAAAACAAACAGAACAGAAGGAAGGTAACAACTTAGAATAACTCTGCTTAGGGCTAGTCTTATATGTCACAAAAAAACACAAGCTACCCACAAGGGAACTACAAGCAAACCCACCCGTCTCTCTACTTGCACTCTCCCAGCCTACACGGAACTGCCAGATCAATCTCTCCGGAAAAACCAATCCATCAAATCACTGCCTCCCCCACTGCCTAACTGGCAAAATGTGAACTTCTCAGCTCCTGAGGCTTAAGGTTCTGTGGAATCCAGTTTCAACCTAACCAACCCAACCACGTGTCACGTTACTCCTAACGGAGGTCCCGAGGATGGGTCTTGGATCCCATCAGCCTCTGAATGGCTGACTCTCAGGCTTAAACCTTTGTCCTAGCTGGGTCAGTAGTCCCGCCTGGAATACCTTTCACCCTTTCTTCATCTAATGGCAGTCCTTCTAGGCCTACCCTAAATATCATTTCCACCATAACTGCCGTCACCACTTTATCATTTCATTCATAGCTTCACCCAAAACTGAAGCATGGGACTATATTCTACCTTTTCTATTACACCATTCGTCATAGTGCTCCATACCCTCTCCTCCCTCCATGACTCTCCCAGTTCCTGGAAGGCAATCACATTTAGAGAATTTCTTGGTATCTCCACTCAAACTGAAAGCCAGTCATACTGAATCGGCTTGATAATTGCTACCACAATTTATTAACAAATCATATCCTAGTACATATTTATAAATCAACATACTGAATGAATATCTTGAGTAAACATTTTTTTTTTTAAGATTTTATTTATTTATTTGACAGACAAAGGTCACAGGTAGGCAGAGAGAGAGGAGGAAGCAGGCTCCCTGCTGAGCAGAGCGCCCGATGTGGGACTCGATCCCAGGACCCTGAGATTACCACCTGAGCCGAGGGCAAAGGCTTAACCCACTGAGCCACCCAGGTGCCCCTTGAGTAAACATTTTACGTTACACATCCAGTGCTATCAGCAGCCATTCAGACTACACTAAGTAACTGTCTTTGTCCTCAACTATTTCTCATGTCTTAAGTATCCTTGAAACTATCAAATTATTTTCTGCTACCAGCATTACATGAAGCTGTATAGTACCTCTTTATTGCAGATTCTGAAACTCAGAGCTTCCTATTTGTGTAAGTTACTGACACTGATACTATAGCTGAGATGAGAAGCTGACGCATCACTTTCTCCCCAAGACAAAATCACTGAATCTTTTATTATACTGATGTCTTGTGATAAATTTCAGGTACAGATTTCCTGTGTGCCCTGTTTAGCACCTGGTATATATGAACGTGAAATATTATCTGTTAATGATCTAAAAGCTCCAAACTGAATATACATCAATCTGCCACAGAAATTTTTATCTCTGTGATTATCTGAATTAAGTAAAAAAAAGACAAGACTATAACATGGCAACGAGCTCAGGATGAACAACTTTCTTTAGACTTAGTATTCAATTATCATCTTTTAAATTGTGGTAAAATATATACAAAATAATATTTACCATTTGAATGGGACTTATTTTTACATTAAGAAAACCATTGAAAGGATATTGCAATATTGACTAAAACGTGGGATTCTTTCCTGCAAAAAGACTGCTACAGTTAACACCTGAATTTGGAAACTCGTGTTGGCAAATATCTTTTTTACATTGTAAACACTGCAACTAATGACAAAAATAATTAAAATTAAAGCTATTGGTGGTTAAACCACCTGTAAGTATTTCAGGCCAAGAAATAAAATGCAAAATATCACACTTCCTAGATTTTAGGCATTATTTTCTTAAAATTCATAAATGGGCCTCAGTAGCAGAAGCAGCTAATCTTTACAGAGAGCTAATTACGTGGTGGATAACTGCTTAGGGGTTGATAAGCATTATTGGTTCTTGTTTTCTCATTGAGGATTAACTGACATACCATAACATTCACCTTTCTGAGTGTACAATTCAGTAGTTTTAAGCATTTTCACAAAGTTGCACAATCATCACCACTACCTAATTTCAGAACATTGTCATCATCTAAAGAGAAACTGTTCCCATTAGCAGCCTGCCTCCATCTCCCTCCCCCCTCAGCCCCCGGCAACCACTCGTCTACTTTCTGACTCTACTGATTTGCCTATTCTGGACATTTCATACAAAGAAGGCAAGAATATATGGTCTTTTGTGTCTGGCTTCTTTCCTTTAGCATAATACTTTCCAAGTTCAGCCATACTGTAGCATTTCTGAGCATCTTACGGTACTTTTTAAAAAAGATTTTATTTACTCATTGAGAGAGACAGACAGAGACAGAGCGCGCGCGCACATGAGTAGCAGGGAGGGGCAGAAGGAGAGGGGGAAGCGGTCTCCCGGGTGAGCAGGGAGCCCGACACGGAGCTCAATCCCAGGATCCCGAGATCATGACCGAAGGCAGAACCGCAACCGAGGTCACCCAGGATTTTGAATCATAAAACTGCTAATATGGTTAACAGTCCACTTCCTGGGTCTTACACTATCAGCAACCATTGTTCTACAACACTGCTAGAAAGTAGAACTTTCTACTTTCTAACTTTCTGCATCTGTGCCATCCAGTTTGTAAGCCACAAGCCACATGTGGCTGAGCACTTAAGTGTAAGTAGTGTGACTAAGAAAGGGCATTTTTTTTTTTTAAGTAAATGCTATGCCTGACGTAGGGCTTGAACTCACAACTCTGAGATCAAGAGCTGAATGCTCTCCTGACTGAGCCATCCAAGTGCCCCCAAGAAAATGAATTTTTGGTTTCTTTAAAAGTTTACTTATTTAAATAATCTCTACACCCCACGTGGGACTCATACTCACGACCCTGAGATCAAGAGTCACATGCTCTTCTGACTGAGCTCCTCAGGCTCTGAATTTTTAATTTTTAATAGAGTGAAACGGTCACAGGTGACTAAGGAGGTCCTTACAGGACAATGCAGGTGTCGAATGATGAGAGGCAACATCCTGTAACAGGGCCACACCATGTTCCGGAAACTTTCAAAAGAAGAAAGAGACTTGGGTTATTCATACTGAGAGGGGAGCAAAAAGAAAAAATAAACTTCCAAAGAATTCTATATTTGACCTCCAAAATTTGAGAGAGCCTCCTTCAAATCCATGCCCTAGGGCTAGGAATATAAAAAGAAAAAAGAAGGGAGGCAGAAAGCACTACACTTGAAGTTAAGTGTTCACCACAGTTACACGGTCACGTCACTGAGTCCGAGCGGCCGCTATCATTTATGAATCAGTCTGGGTATTGTCCATAGCACTGTGCATGTTTTTCATTTAATCCTCGAACAAGCCTTCCAGATAGATGTATTTATCTCCGTTTTATAATAAGGATATTGAGACTTGGGGAATTAATTTGCTGAAATAAAAATGCAACTTTTGGGGTGTCTGGGTGGCTTAGATCATGATCTCAGGATCGTGGGACAGAGCCCCAAGCTGGGCTCAGCGCTGGGCGCGAAGCCTGCTTGAGATTCTCTCTTTCCTTCAGCCCCTGCCCCACCCCACATTCTCTCTCTTTAAAAAAAAATACTGGGCGCCTGGGTGGCTCAGTGGATTAAGCCGCTGCCTTCGGCTCAGGTCATGATCTCAGGGTCCTGGGATTGAGTCCCACATCGGGCTCTCTGCTCAGCAAGAAGTCTGCTTCCCTCTCTCTCTCTGCCTGCCTCTCTGTCTACTTGTGATCTCTCTCTGTCAAATAAATAAATAAAATCTTTAAAAAAAAAAAAAAAAGCAACTTCTAACTGAAATCTAACAACCAGTGCCCTTTCTCTATGTTCCAGTGGATCCTGCAGATCCTTCTGCCACGGCCGTCAACACATCATGCTGACAGAGAGCAGAGTTTGGCTCCCATTTGAAGGGTGAACTCCTTGAAGTCAAGGACTGTGCTCTCTCAGTCCCCTGCTATCTTTCCCCATCACCTTCTACTACCAACTTTCACCTATCGAAGTACTAAATATACATATTCTTCAGTATTTGCTGAGTTTGCTGTGGATTTGTTTCTCTATTTCAATGATAAACCCATGGGGTAACATGCTTTCTCTAACTCTCACCCCTGAAGCATTTATATTTGAGTTTTAGAATCAAGTTTAAAGTTTGCATTTAAAATAAACTTCTCAGGGTGCCTGGGTGGCTCAGTCGGTTAAGCATCTGACTTCATCTGCCCCTCCCCCTGCTTGTGCTCTCTCTCCCTGTCAAATAAATAAAATCTTAAAAAAATAAAATAATAAAATAATATAAAGTCAAATAAAATAAAATTAAAGTAAATAATTTAAAATAAAATAAAAATAACTTCTTTGGGGCACCTGGCTGACTCAGTCAGTAAAGCAGTAAAGCATGCAACTCCTGATCTCGGGGTCGTGAGTTTGAGTCCCATGTTGAGTATGTAGAGATTATTTAAAAATAAAAAATTTAGGGGTGCCTGACTGGCACAGTTGGTTAAGCATCTGACTCTTGCTCTCAGTTCATGTCTTGATCTCAGGGTCGTGAGTTCAGGCCCCGTGTTGGGCTCCACACTAGTCACAGAGCCTATTCTGAATGAATGAATGGATGAATGAGTGAATTATACTTCTTTATTTTTTTTAAAGATTGTATTTATTTATTTGACAGAGATCACAGGTAGGCAGAGAGGCAGGCAGAGAGAGGAGGAAGCAGGCTCCACGCTGAGCAGAGAGCCCAATTTGGGGCTTGATCCCAGGACCCTGGGATTATGACCTGAGCCGAAGGCAGAAGCTTTAACCCACTGAGCCACCCAGGCACCCCTGAATTATATTTCTTTAAACTGTTTCAAAAAATTTGCCAAGAAACTCAGAATATTAAATGTCTGATCAAAACATTTCAGTTTGAGCTGTCATTTTTTCAGAATCATTAATCAAAAAAAAAAAATCAGATTTCCTGTATCTTTAGAAATTATGCTATAGGGGGCTCCTGGGTGGCTCAGTGGGTTAAGCCTCTGCCTTCGGCTCAGGTCATAATCCCAGGGTCCTGGGATCGAGCCCCGCATCGGGCTCTCTGCTCAGCAGGGATCCTGCTTCCTCCTCTCTCTCTGCCTGCCTCTCTGCCTACTTGTGATCTTTGTCTGTCAAATAAATAAATAAAATCTTAAAAAAAAAATAATGCTATAGAAATTTTAATAGTACAACTGAAACTCTACATTTATACACAAATGCTGTGCCATGTAACAGCATTCACCATATGTTCATCTTACAAAGCCTTGACAGTTTCCAATTTTAAATCTCATTTTTCAATGACTTTTTTTAAGTTTTTCATACTTTATTAAATTATATTCACTCCATACAGGCAACAATATCTCCAGGTAAAGGAGGACCTACCTCTGCCTCCAAATCATAAAGGACTAAAAGAAGTCTACACACATTTATCTCCTTAATCCAAACTCATAACACCTATTCCAAGATTTAACAAAATTTAATCTAGAGACAAAATAATATTCACATGAGAAATACTCAAAGCTCGTTAGAAACATTATCAGAGGTATCAAATAAAACTCTTAAATATACCAAGAAGCACTTCTAGTTAAAAAATGATCTCCCCTTCCTTGTTAGAAATAAGTATCCTATAGGGCTGCTGCTAACTGCAGATCAGAAATATGATTATGAAAGTACTAATTGTACTGATCTTTACAAACACCAGAAACATTGTATGCATTCCTTTTGAACATATGGAAAACCCACATTTATTGGGGAAAAGAAAAATGAACTGGATCCCTGTTTCTCAAATATTATCATTCCTACAAATTACCAGAGGAACTTTTTTAAAAATGCAGATCTTGATTCAGTAGGTCTGAGATGGAGCCTGAGACTCTGATTTTCTAACAAGTTTCCAAGTGTGATGCTGAACTTCTGTGTAGCCTAAGGCTTTGAATCGCTAAGGACAGATTTTTCCAGGTCTCAGTGATCTTTCTGGACTCTTCTGATTTCTTTTTAATGTTTATTTAATCTTTAAAATTTTTAAAAAATTCTTGGGGTGAGTGGGTAGCTCAGTTGGTTAAGCATCTGACTTGGTTTCAGCTCATCTCTTGATCTCAGGATTGTGAGTTCAAGCCCTATACTGGGCTCTGTGCTAGGCATGAGCCTGCTTAAGATTTTCTTTCTCCCTCTCCCTATACCCCTCCCCCTGCTCCCATTCATACAAGTTTTCTAAAAAAATAATAAAAATAATTTATTAAAATTTGGGGCTAGTAGGTGGTGCAGTTTGTTGGGCAACCAAATCTTGGTTTCAGCTTGGGTCACATTCTCAGGGTCATGAGACAGCCCCAAGTTGGGGTCTGAGCTCAGTGTGGAGTCGGTTTGGGATTTTCTCTCTTTCCCTCTGCCCCTCCTCCTACCACGGGCGTGCAGGTATGTACTCTCTCTCAAATAAATAAATCTTTAAAAAAAATTTTTTTTTAATTCTTTAAACAAATTTTAGTACTTAATTGTGTACTGATTCAGACATTTCACCAGGAGCATAAATAAGATCTGATCTGGGCCTATGAAGAGCAATTATGTCAACAAGTAATTACATTATAACCACAAAATACTATAATAAAAATATGCAGTGAGAAGAGATCGGCTACTTTTCCAGGGGAGAGTAGCGAAGGTTAAAGATGCAGCTCTTGACCTGAGTACTGAAGATGAACAGGAGTCTGCACAGCAGAGAAGAGGAAGACCCCTTCTCAGGCGGAAGAAACAGCAAGACAAGCAGTGACCCACTCTGGAACTGCAGATTATATCAAATTGCTGAAACACGCTGTTTATGGTAGAGATCAATAGGGGACCAGGAAGAGGTAAATAGATCAGAGTCCAGCATGTCAGTGAGGGCTTCAGAAAGAACAAGGTCAGTGGATTGGTGAGGTCAAAAGCAGGCTACAGTGCACTGGAGAATGAAAGGAAGAAGAAACTGAGACACACATGGGGTAGAGGGGTAGCTCAATCAGTTGAGCATCCAACTCTTGGTTTCAGCTCAGGTCCTAATCTGAGGGTCCTGAGATCCAGCTGGTGTCTGGCTCCATAGTCAGTGCAGGGTCTGCTTGAGATTCTCTCTTTCCCTCTTCCTCTGTCCCTCCCCCCCATGTGTGCACGCTCTTTCATAAATCTTAAAAAAAAAAAAATTGAGACAAACGATACACTCTTTCCAAAGATCTTCCTATAAAGGAATAAGGAGACCAACAACTAGAAAAGAACAAAAGGTCAAGGGCACACTTACTTTTTTTTTTTAAGTGTGAGAGACAAGCGCATTAATAGGAAAGCTTGGGGTAAGTAAAGAGGGCAAGGTTAAGAATACAGGGAAAAGGTCAGGAGTGACCCTTGCTCCTAAGACTACAGTAAGGTTTCTAGCCCCAGCACTTTGACCATCTGGAGAGAGAATTATTGGGGGGTGGGGTGTGCCCTACGCATTGTACGCTGTTTAACCACATCCCTGCTCCTAATACTCACTGGCTGCAGTAGTACTGCCAACCCCATCCCAGTTATGACAACCAAAAGTGTCTCCAGACATTGCTAAATGTCTCCTGGGGGGGAAAGGAGGGCAAAACCTTCTGTGTCAAAAATGCATGGTCTAGAGGCAGAGACCAGATAATTTTAAATAAGCCTAGAGAAGGCTGGCTGGAACAAAGAGACTCCCATCTACCAGTTACACCACTGGAAGAGGAAGGTCCTCTGCTGAGTGGAAATAGGTACGTTTTATGGGGGGTGGAAAAGTTTTGGGATGATTCTGTGGCGAATGGGAGAGGCATGTAACCAGGGAAAGCAAACTAAGAAATATTTTCTATTCTCCCAGGGTTGAAAAGCAGTGTATCTCCCTTTATGAGTTCTCCAGAATATAGTACAAGAAAGGAATCTGAGCTTGGGGATTATAATGAAGGATCTTTATTAAAATACTTTGAAAATTTAAGAATTTGGATCAGCTTAAAAAGTGTTCTGACTCTTAAAAGAACCTTCTTCTTATTTGCCAGAACAAAAATTTAGGGGTAAAAACTTATCTTCTCCACCCCCTCCCCCAAATATGCAATTTTTTAAAAAGATTTTTTTTAAGTAATCTTTAGACCAAACGTGGAACTTGAACCCGCAAACCTAAGATCAAGAGTTGTATCCTCCATGGACTGAGCCAGTCAGGTATCCCCCGGAATAATGCAGTTTTATCATAATTTTGTAAAGTCTTTACTAGGAAAGTTTCTGTATTTTATTTGTTCCAAATCCTACCCATTAAAATCAACACATTTTTGTTATAAGACACAAAAGTAAAGTAATATAATCTGGGATTTTAAATTAGTCATCACATTTGAAAGAGTGTCATATTAATTGTCATATGCTTCTGGATATTAGTCCACATTATATTTATGCTTAGTGTAAAGAAAAAACTAGTATTTATATCTGGGTCCCAGAAGCTTCACTGCTGCACACTGTCAGAAGTGACTGGTCAGAAGACATTGGTACTAGCCACCTCACTTAAATTTTATCTTCTAAATACAGTCTTCACAACTTGAAAATCTGGAATAACCTTATAATTTCCTGAAAATGTCACAAGTGTACTTGTTCACAGTATAGATTGAACAGCTGCCCTCATACCAAGGAAAAGAGACCCTATGTACAATAATACATCCGATGTTTGTCAACATTGCCAAGAAAAGCAATCTGCAAGGAAATTTATCTCATCTTTAAATCTCCTGATGTGGTGCCTGGGTAGCTCTGTCAGTTAAGCATCTGACTCTTGATTTTAGCTCAGGTCGTGATCTCAGGGTCAGGAGATCGAGTGCCGAGACAGGCTCTGCGCTGGGTGTGGAGCCTGCTTAAGACCCCCCCCCAATAAAAATAATAAAATCTCCTAAAAATATCCTTTAAAAAATAGGGAACATACCCCAGAAATTCTTTTCTTTTCTTTTCCCTGGATCCATAGGCCTACGGAAGCACCTTCATGTGTAGCTAACAGGACCGGACTTGCATTTAGCAACATCTTCCTCAAGAGACCAAACACATCTCAACACAAATATCTCACATTAAAATATATTAAAACAGTAATCCTAGATATAGTAGGCAAAGATTCTTGTCTGTACTAAATAAACCTCAATGTAAACACATATTCAAGTGTATCAGAGAAACCGCTAGAGAGAAACCACAGTGTTGGTTACAATCTATGATTATCTAAATGGAACTCCTTTAGGCTCTGCAACCATCTGATATTGATATTAATATTGAATAAGGACTTTGGATCTGTTACCCATTCTCTTCCAAAGAAAGAAAATTCAAGTTGGGTTCACTTTCGGATCTGCTATATAGACTGATCAAAGGATGAAAAATTAAGCTGAAATTCCATGTTCTAAATACCAAAGTGAATGTCATTCAAGTGTATCTCTAACTGCAATTTTATCTATACACTTGAAGCCTGTGATACGATGATTTCTGATAGTGGGAATATGAGGAAAATCCCATGCACTTTATCCAAAATCTACCTACAGAATGTGATCTAGGATTACAACCAAGCAAGTAAAAGAATTTACTTCAGGAAAACTTGTTCATACAGCAATCAGGGTTATCCTTAAGGCTGTTAGATTATCTCTATTCCTCCCAAAAGACATGGAAATTCCATGTGCTTTGGAAACACACTAAGAAGCATAAGAATTAAGAAAGAGAATATAAGTACAGTTAAAGAGCAGACTAAACATAATATAATTCAATTATAGTTATTAGCAAACCTAAGGATTTCAGTATCTGGCTCAAGTTTTAAGCTACACTCATAGAAAAACAACTCTATGTATGGTGGCACGTTAGGAAATCGAATGACTTCCCAGCTAATATTAGGCAAATCAGATTACTAGACACTTCAATCAATGCAGAGTAGAATCAGACCAACTTCCAAAGCAGACAAATTTCTGAAACTACTTTTATTTTTCTTGATATAAACAAAATGGCTCATTTCTGAGGGTGCTCAGCATTAAAAAGTCAACAAGGCCATATGCACTGATTTCCACGATCACCCATAATTTTAAAATATTTTATTCTAACATATTTGGATTACATAACATGAAAGCTTGATGTAAAATTTCACCTTTTCATTTCAGAAAGAAACATGGGTTAGCGAGGTACTAAATAATTCCTGCTCCTTTCTTAAACAATCTTTGTACTGGACTCTCACTAGCTTTACTTTCTTTCTCTGGGAAATAATTCAATATACTAATCCCAATTCCATTCTGAGTTCTTTTCAATTCGGTTTCCTTATAAAACCTCTTCCTCTAATATAATTAAATAACTGTCCCCTTAACATTTTTTAAAAATAAAACTTAATATCTGAAACAAAAATTAACTGGGTTCAAAGGTCAAGTCTTAGCCTGTTTCTAGTAACAACTGAAAACAGTTTTACTGACAAGGTTCAAGTCAACCTAAATCAAATGGCAAAAGACAGAATTATTCCATTTAACATTTCCACTGAGGATTCTCTTTCCTATAAAGAGTTCAAATAAGGCCAAAATATAATTAGGGCATTATGACATCTGTAAAATTAAAAGCTAATAAATAATTTTATCTTACTCCTGCTTTTGTTTTAAAAACACTTTAAGAATTCACAACAAAACATTTAATTTATTAACTTATGCAAAATGAGACTGCATCTCAAGGCCAGTGAAGGCAGAGACAGAGAAATATCCCCAGTGTTCGTGTAAAATAACACAGAATATCACCTTAAGAAGTGAAAAACTGTACACTGCCAAGTGAGAGGAAGACATTAGAACCACTGCTTAAGAAAGGCATACAATGTTAAATGGTCAAATCCTTCAGGACCAGGATGAAGAGGTCTCAGGTCTAATGTTAACTGGCTGTCTGGAGAAGTGTGGAAAATCTGGGCCTTAGCCAGATTAAACTATCTGGGATAGTTTAATTACGTATCTGTCATAGTTGTGGTAAAAGTCTATGTGTCTCTCAGGGGGAGGGAAATGTTGGTACACCCTCTGCATTTTTTACCTTGCTCTAGATAGAAAACAGACAAAAAACTAGAGTAAAGTGGTATAAGAAGATAACAAATTCCATTACTATGGGTATTACGATGTTAACTCTTCTTAGGCTCCAGGTTCTTTCTATTGTGCAAGTTATAGTTAAAAAGGCATCCTAAAATATTTGAGTCCCTCTCCTATGACTTCAAAGATTTTTAATTACAGATGAAAGCTGTAAGATCAAAAAGATATGAGAAAACTGGAAGCAACGGTGCTAAGGCTTTAGCAATTCTGTTACAGAAGTAAATTCCAGATTATATTACGCTTAGCAAGCAGAAGGCTGTAGGAGTAATTACGGTGGCACACAGGCATTGGGAATGCTACTAATTCTCATTTACTAGAGGGCTCAAGGGTGCACATCAGGCTGTCTGAGCAGAAGTACCTGAGGGGTTTTCTTTCCTGGGCTAAATTCCAAAACCAGATAAATGTCTGCCTTTTTGTTTGATCATCATCCCAAGAGGTCTACTGCTTGGCATTTCGAAGATGTACTCTTAGCGCATGATGGGCCAAACATGCTATCTTTATTCCCATGAATCAATCCTAGGCACTTTGGCTCAATGAAATAAAGTACTTCACTTTGAATTTATCAATTTGATAAGAAGATTAGAATAGTGGTTCATAAATTAGAACCGTCAAGAGTACGCCCATAAAGGAAAAAGAAAAAACAGAACAAAGGTCTCTGAACTTGAACAGAAAGCATCTGGTCAAAGGCCAGCAGGGCCACCCACCTGCCCTCCCTACTGCACTCTCACCACTCACACCTCTGGCTCCTCCCTCAAGTCCCACTCAGCCTTAACTGACTTTTGGCAGCTTTGGACTCACCTGGTCCAAGAAAGCAGCTGAAGCAAATTCACAAGGTGAATCATAATACTGATGACATTAAGAGCACTGGTAGTAAATGAGTACTTTTAGGCTGCAATAAATCAGAAGATGAATCAGAAATGATTTAGTGCTAGTACTTTTTTTGTTGTTTTTTAGCCAGCTGTCAAGCTGTCAGAAATAATATTTTTTTTTTAAAGTAATCTCTACACCCAACAATGGGGCTCAAACCGACGACCCCAAGATCAAGAGTCACATGGTCACCCAACTGAGCCAGCCAGGTGCCCTAATACTATTGCTGTAAAAACTATATAGGTGGCTCTGTTGCTTGCTCTCATTCTGAGAATTTATTTAGTACTGAGTATACATTTAGTATTAGTTCCTGATTACTGGAGAATTTAAAGAAGTCATATGTCTAATGAAGACTGAGTAGGCCCTGATAAGAAAACATCAGGCATCAAAGATCTAATTCCTAAAGAAACACAAGTTTGGTAAACAGATGTGACTCAAAGCAGAGAAAGAAAAGATGGTTTTAAGTTGTCTGATTCCTTGCACGCCTGTGAGGCTCAGTCAGTTAAACACTGGCCTTTGGCTCAGGTCATGATCCCAGGATCCTGGAATGGAGTCCCACATTGAGCAGGGAGCCTGCCTCTCCCCTGCCTACCATTCCCCGTGCTTGTGCTTGCTCGCTCTCCCTGTCTCGCTCCCTGTGTCAAATAAAAAAAAAATCTTAAAAAGTTGATTCCTGAGAGAACAGTCAAATGCTATCACAAAAGATCAAAAGAAAAACTACATTTGCTGAAGGTTCTCTGAGAAGGTATATATGTGTGTGTGTGTGTGTCTAATACATAAGTGCATACACACGATGAATTTCCAATTACGAGCTGTATGAGGTTAGAAACGATTCGAAATATCAAATTAAAAAGGTAAACAGCCAAGAGAGAAACAAAAGTAAAGTCAGACTACTCACTGAACAACACAAATATTTATGAAGAAAAGTCCTGCCTGAGTAAGTGCTCTGTTTAAGGTGCCTGAGTAGAATAGTTGATGACAAACCCAACAAAAGACACTGCTCTATAATCACTCTCTTTTCCCATCAGACAAAAAGACACTTAGAGGTACAGAAAGAAATGGAGAGCTATCTAAACTGCCAAGAATGGAGGGAAAAGTAGCAAAGTATTCCTTTGGAAAAACAAAATTATACCTCAAAGGACTTAATGGCTAATCAAAAATTATCAGCCTCATTTAATTCTCCGAACCTAGATTATCACGACTGTTTTCAGGATCTGGTTACACTATTCCTATAACTCTAAAAATCCTTTCCATCTGATGTTTAGTGGTTTAGAAAGAGTCAAGGCCATAACCTTGTCTATAACCCTTAAATAGCTAGAGGCTCATGAGATCTAAATGCTAGTGCCTTTAGTTTCTCAGGTGAACCCTCCATCAACATTTTTCCTTCATGCATGACCACTTCCAGATTCCCTACTTTTACTCTCAGGTAAATAGAATTGCTTTTGGAGTGAGGGAAGCGGTTTTTTTCACCTTCTGAAAACTAATACTAATTTAGAAATTAACCTTAGCCTCCAACTCATTAAAATGTGAACTGATTTCACCTGCCCATAGTATAAAAGTCATATCATGAAGAAAAGTTCAAATACACAGCTTCAATAAAACAAAGACTCTGCATTGTGATTTTAGGGGCAGGTATATTATGTACTTAGATGCTTCCATGTCAAGTCCTACATCATAGCTTTGGTCCAACAAATAAAATAACCAAGGTGGTAAAGAAAGATCAGAGCTGTGACATTCTAAGGGACTGCCCCATTCCAAAATCAGCTTTCTATATCAAGGTAATAATTAAATTTTATATTATCCCCTAAAGAGTCTAGCTGTTATTTTTTAAAGCTCTAATTAAAAAAAATTACTGTTTCACATTTGAAAGAACAGATAATCACAGTAACTGTGGCATTTTGTGATTGCCAAGAAGATCCTTCCTGTATCTTCTTAAATTGGCTACTATGGGTGACTGGAGGTTCCAGAATTGGCAATACTTAAATAATTTTACTTCTCTCCCCAAATAGGTAATCTCCTGCATCTCAAATTTTATTTGACAGACTTAATTTGGGATAAAATGTTTTCAAGTTCTGTCATATAGAAATTCTGTCAAATTTGAAAATTGTTTTTCTAAATGTGGTTTCCCATACAATGGATTGAGGCAGACACAATTTAAGGAAGTATTTAGTTTTATTTTCAGTGATTAACAACATTTTTTAGCATGAATATATTCATGGGGAAAAGTGTAGATTTTTTTTTCCATTTCAAACGAGTCAGCATTTCTCAAGTCCCATGGAAAAAAAATCTACTCTTAAAATGTGAATTCCTACTTTATTGAATTAAAAAATCAGGAATACTATTTTTAACCACTAAATTATTACTATCTGGACATATTTAAACAATGAACCAAAGGTAGGAAGCTTTCTAATTGTTCTTCCTGAAACTAGATCACAGCCGTCTCGCCACGACATGCAAGCCACTTGGGACAGCAGGACACTTGCCACTAGCCTAATGCATCAGACAAATAACAAATACAGGTGGAGGAGAGTTTTTAAAAAAAAAAAAGCCTATAAAGCTCCAAAACCACACAAACTCCATTCCCTGTCCTATCCTCCCCTCCCCCATTTTGAATATCTGTATCTGTACAAAGAGTCTCTTACTTGCAACTGACACATGTCCCAAAGTCTTCATTGGCCATTACTGACAATTACAACAGTGAACACCTATGTAGTATGACATACCAGGCAGTGTTTTAAGTGTTTTGGTGTTCTTCAAACAAAAATCAAGAGAACTGTCCAAATTTCTGTAAAGTTACAGGGGCCTTTGTTAAGACATCTATTTGGTAAAGATCTATATATTCCTACGATTTGGAGTTCAGTCAATACAAAGTTGATTTTACATGATCAAATACAAAGTCTGCTGGCTAATTCTATGAAAAAATAGAGAAATGTATTAAGGTTGTAATACTACATAAATAAAAATAGTGAACAAACTGGTCATTTATTTAGCAAATAAAAACCTAATCTCTAAAAAACTCACTGAAATGGCAAAGTGACAGTCATATCCCTTAAGGGAAAATGTTAATGAGTACACAAAGCAGAAAATGCTAATACTATTTTTAAAAAGATACAAAGAGTAAAAGTGAAATGGAAGAAACAGCAATTTTCAGGGTAGCTGTATATAATAAAGTTTTTTAAAAACCTCCAATTTTTAAAGTCAATTTCTTTAATGCAAGGATAATTTGCAGTAAATAGATTCTTTGCTATCTAACAGTATTGGATTTTCTTTGCAAATTCTTTTAGTTCAATATTACTAAAGAAATTAACTTTTATATTACAGGCATTACAAATTCATCTAAAAAGCTAGGCAGTGCTGTGTTTAATGGCTTGCAATACCTGTATTAGGGATTTAAATATGACTTTTATAACAACCAAATAATTTAAAAGTGGAATTCTATGAAGAATTCTATCTATAAAGATTCTATAAAGAATTCTATAAAGACTTTCTCACTCTAAAAGGTGACTACCTTTCCTATTGTGTGTATTCTAAAATTTCCAAGGTTTATTTAGATCTTAAATAGTTACAGAATTCAGTCATAGGCTGTTGTATGAATTGTGTCCTCCAAAAATACACGTTGAAGTCCTAACTCCCAGTACCTCAGAATGTGACCTTATTTGGAAATAGGGTCACTGCAGACATATTAGTTAAGAAGACATAAGGGAAGTAGGGTGGGTCCTAGTCCAATATAACTGATGTCCCTTTAAGAGGAAAATTGAGACACACACAGAGATGATATGAAGACACATGATGGAAGACCACTCGTCATTTGACAATAGAGGCAGAGACTGAAGTGATGCGTCTATAAGTCAAGAAGACCAAGGACTGCCGAGAACTGCCAAAAATTTGGATGAGGAAAAGAAGGATTCTCCTCTAGAGCCTTGAGAGAGACAGCATGACTCTGCCGACACCTTGATTTGGACTTCTAGCCTCTGGAACTGTGAGAGGTTAAGTTTCTGCTGTTCTAAGCCCCATGATTTTCAGTAATGTTGTTACAGCAGGACACTAATTACACCAATCATGAACTAAAATCTATCTTTCCAAAACAGCATCTTTTAAAGTAAAGCATAGCTTCAGAGTCAGCAAAACCTGAGGTCAAACACCTGTGCAAATAAAACCTGTGTAACCATGGACTTGAGTTTGCTTCTTCATTTGTAATAAAAAGAGGGAACAAATCCTACCAAACAGTAGGTTTCTGAATGTAAATTATGTACAATGTCCACAACACAGAAGTCAAAAATGTTAAGTCTCACCACCCCAAGCCCTTCTCTCCCTGTAATGAGAATGCATTTTAATCTGTGGTCATTTGGCTAACAACTCGGAAAATAGTATGATAAAAACAGAGGGTTATAATTAAAATATCATTAAGTAAATTTATCAAAAACACTGTCCTAAATTAAGTCTTGATGGTTCAACTACTTAGAAATCTCTAAATCCTTATCCTGGGTAAGACCACAATATCTAAGATGTCATCCTTTTCAGAACTTCTTGATACGGTAAATGCTACCCTCTCCTTCTTAAAAAGGTTCAAGGTAATTTCAATTACCACAGAAAGATCAATTCTTAAACAATAGTTTATCCTTTATACTTTCAAAGGTTAATTTCATTCAAAACAAGTCTTCTGACTTATTAATATTCTTATTAATACACAAACTGACCCAAGTTCAGTAATAAACACAAGACTCCTGTTATTAAAAAGTCATTGTTCAAATACAGTAATTTTTTATTTCATACAACATAAGCAAAATAATTACCTTTGACAAGATTAGTAGAAATTGGAAGTATAACTCACAATATAATAAGCATGTTCTCCTGACATGTGAATTAGCCAGTAATATGGCCACAATGTTTAGAGTCATCTGAGGCCAGCACCATGACATGCTATGGATTAAACCTTATATGAACCTAAGTTTAATGATATGAACAGAAGACTTTGAAGAGAAAGAAAACCTAGAATCAGATTATATGGCCAAGTAAAGTAAAATCACTGCAAATTATCCACTGCCACCAGAGACAACAGAGCTAGGCTCTCAAAGACTAACACTGAGTGCTTACTATGTGTAAAGACAATTTTGCATATTTAACTTCATTCAAGCCATGGAATATTCCTAATGTGGGAGTTTTATACACAAGAAAACTGAGTGCTGAGTTTGGGCTAATACATACAGTGTATAAATGCCAAATTTTAGAAAAGAGCTGCCAAAGCCACAACCTAAAATACAAATCCGCAAGCAATCACTGGCTCTGCTTTACATGTATGAAAACATTATAAAAAATAATAAGTTTTGATATTTTATTTGTGGGAAAAGCTGTAATCAAAAACAAAACTTATTTAGTATCAATGCAAACCTGCCTCCAAAATAGCATGTTATTAGGAAAGTTAACAATGATTATCATGGTATAACCTTAAGAAAAACCTAAATCCTGAAAAACAGAATCTAAGAAAATGAAGCTGATTGTTTAGTTATAGGAAAAGAAGTTAGCCCCATATACTCTTATAATAGTGAAAACACAAGTTCAGTTTAGTGTTTACATGCAGCCTTACCCTACAAGGATAAGACTGGACTGGCTGTTCAAGTTGTTTCTCTGCACAAATTTATTTGCCTTTTAAAAAGAAGAGGAATTAATAGCTTGAGAGCTGCTGCCATGTAGGTAGTACACACAAATTTTTCAAAGTATTAAACCTGGGTTTCAATCTTTGCTCAAATATTTTTAAGCTGTGTGACCTTGGGAAGTGGCTTAAATCTGTGACAGGTTTCTCGTTAGTAAAATAAGTATTAAAAAAGTAATACTATAAGATTGTCATGAGGCTTATACATATAATAAAATTACTCCAGTTCTTGTCACATAGTACATGTTATTAAATATTAGCTAATATTATTATCAGTAATTTAAAAAGTGTAACCCTGCACATTAGTTATTAAGATTGGACAAATAGTAACGTGTCTCAAGATATATCCAGCAAATGTTAAAGATAGTTCTGAAAACCTAATGATAAAGAAATCTGTGGTCTCTCTTAAAGCTCCAATGTTGTTAGACGTTCCCTTTGCTCTTCCTGCTTCCTCAACTGGTCTTTTACAGAGAAGAAAATTTGTTTCATAGACTCAAGGTGTTTAAATGTTAAAAATGACCTTAGAAATCACTAATCCAAGGGTGAGCAAACGGCCTTCAACAAAGTTCTGTCCAATTGATAGTCCTCGCCCGAAATAAAGAGTCAAAAAGGAGGCTGGAGTGCTATGGCGAAAAGGATTTGAGAATTCTGAGACCGGCAGAAAAATAAGACGAAATAGTGATATAGCCGCCCACGGAGGTCAGAGAGGGACAAACAACACAGGTCAACCAAATGCTACACATCTGCCACTGCCACAAAAATGTAACGGACTCCTTAAACTCATCTAGTTCTCATTAATCCTGGGCTCAAAGTCACAAGTTCCAAGTTTACTCTCTACCATCTCGTGAGCTCTGTGCGTAAGAGCTCCCTCCACTTAGGTCTCTATCGGTCTTCCTACTATCCAAAGCACCTAACACTTCTACCATAAAAAGTTAGCCCGTTAGCACAATTCTACACCTTGACTTACTATGTATGGCTCACAAATTACTTAGAATATTCGTTCTACAGTGTGACTAGAACAAGTCTGAGTAATCAAGTGTACATACAGAATGAGAAGACCACCCTGAAAGAGCGGACATTTAAGCGGAGGGGAAGAAAAATGTCTGAGCAAAGCTCATGCAAAATAAACCACTGATCTGCTTTAGTTTTTGATGTGCAACCCACACCTAAATCGTCCTACTAGTAACATTACTAGTCCTTGATAAATTTAATGCTCACAATTTTGTCCCAAAAGGGCCCTTTCTATAATCAAAGCATTTAATTCCATGATACCGAGTCAATTTTTCTTTAAGGTATCCTATAACAAAGTTTCACTTGAGTCAAAAATACTCCCTAAAAAACCATCTCATATGCTTCCTTCCATCCCTTTGCTTTAATTCATTTTTAGATTTATGCTAAATGCCTTAATGAGTTTAAAACATCTGTGGTAATGACTTCCCTATTTTTTATTCATACTCCACACCAATTGCCACAAATTAAGTATATACACTTTATTGAAACACTAAACGTAATTTTTGGATCACCAAAGTATTTTACTTAAAAATTTCTTTAAGGACTCTTAGTACACAGTATATTAAGTATTTACATGTTTTAAATTATCTGAAGTGGTGGTATGTGAGGATCCAAAAAGTATATATACACCCAGGGAGTGGTGTGTGTATATATGTATATGTGTATAAAAAAAAATATGTGTTTTCCCCAGGGGATTCTGTCTTCATCTGTGGTGACATTCCCCCACCTCCCGATATTTTCAAATCGCTCCAACAGATGATTCTGTTATACATTTCTTGGCTGAGAATCACAGACATAGAGTATTTAAAATTGCTTTCAATATGTATGCCCCTATTTAAAGTAATCCCTCCCCAAGAAAACAATCTGGGCCATTAATTTTGAATTCTAGTTCCAGAAAGCTTTGCTAAACCAAGGTTTAGCAAGTTTTTAAATCTCCCATTAAAAAGTAGTAGTCTTTTTTTCTTCATAAGTGGAAAACAAAAATTATTGTGCCTAAAACTTATAGTTTAAAAAATGTTTTATATAAAACCACAGCATCCTCAATTAAGGAAACATTTATAATTCTCTGCCACACTGCAGTATTTATGACTATTTACAAATATTTAGTTTTTAATTTTGCCTATCTTAAAAATGAATATAAAGGTACTTGCTTCTCCTCTTCTACGTCATGTAAAATATTTAAAGAGAAAAATGTTAATGTTTTCTTTCGCTGAAAGAGTTAAAAGCCCTTAGACATTTTATTAATATAGCACCCAATAAAGTAACGATAATAAAGGCACATAAGGTATAGCAAAATTATTTTTAATTGAATATTAAATTTTTTTTTCTTTAAAGTTGTGCCCATCTAAAATATATACAATGACAAAAAACACCAAAATGTTCTTTAAATCACTGAATAAGGAATTATGTATATAAAATTCATAATGAATACCGTATTTCTTTGATTCTAAGACACTTTACATTTTGACATTTCTGAATTAGAATGGGTCTTAAAATCATTGGCATGTCATGCTGGAAACATTTTTTATTCCTGAATGGTGCTTCTCACAATCAATGGCACCTTAGATCTGACGAACTACGGTGTTTATAAAAAAATACTTTTTCAAATTAAAAGAGGTAACTTTTTCTTTTTAAATGTAGCAAAACTGACCCCCCCAAAAAAAACCTTAAATGTGTATCTCCATAAACTATAATCTTTTATATGTCTGAAAATGGCCAATAAATTTAATGAAGCAACTAAATTATCAGGACAAAAGAAACTCTACTAAGAATATAGAAGCTTAAATAATGAACAAATTTTATCAATTAAATGTTATATGAGGTCATTTTCAGAGTTTAAAAGCGAGTAATTTTATACTATTCCATTTTCCAATTTTTAAGCATTTGTCCATCTCATGTATTGAAATAAACCTGGCATACCACCTATACTTTGCTACAAATACTGATTGCTGTGCTATAAAATAAATTTCTAACTGCAATATAAGTGATCAAAGTGCATTATATTTACGCTATAAATAGAAGCCAATGTTTAATGAAATGTTTAAAGACAAAAACAATTTAAAAAGTAGTATCTACTAAAACTATACGAATATCTCAGAGAGTCATATCATTCTCTAACATATCACAAATCAAAACATTATTAATTTGGTGGCTAATGGAGATACTGCCTGCAGCACGTCGAACAATTTTATTGAAGTGGTTAGGTTACTCCTTGCATATTTCTAATGGCGAGCATTCTAGTGACTGTACTGGGATCAAAAGCATTAAAAACATGATCGGTCTTACGTAGAACTTCAAGTAAGAGAATTAACTTCGCTCCATATTTTAAGAAATGGTGAATGTAAATATCAACTTTGGAAATTCAGTATGAGGATGAATAATATCCTTTCACTTAAATACTATACTACAAAATAAGAACTAAGTGAGAACAAGTACACATAATTTTTTTCAATTACTTTCAGTGTCACACACTCCCAAGATGGGATTCTACAGTACTGACAACTGATTAGGTTAACTTTTACCACCAGAATCTTCAAAGCAGTGCAATACTTGGATATATTTTGTTTTCAAGTTTGCACATGAAGGCCCAACAGTGATAAAAAACTTGGGATCAAAGGTCATTAAAAAGTCTTACATTTTTATTGCTACTTAATCCAAGTGAATGTCACTTAATTTTAATAATGGTAAATGCAACTAAAGTAGTTTGAAATCCCAGTCAATACAAGCTCCTTAAGGACAAAGCTAATCATTCCTGAACATTAATACTTTGTACCAACATCACAGTTTTTCCTGTTTTCCTAAGGAAAAGACTGAAACTGATTCAAATTACTAGACTGAATCACCATAGAAATAAACACCCAATTTCCACTCGTACCCACTTTTTCATGTAACAAAACGAATACTGTACTATTTCTGTTCAAACCTAGAAGAAGAAATGACCTGATTTTTTGGCCAGGAACCATCCATAAAGCTCTTACAGCTCATTACATCATCAAGAGGTAAGCAAAAGCAATCCAATTTTAAATAGCTGGTGTGTTCTATCATTACTCTGGGCAGGCTTGACAAACGTAGCTTAAGAATTTTAGAGAAACAGAGCAAAAGATGAATAGTTGGGAATGCATAGGGAACAAAAATGTCTATTCATAGGACCAAATAAAAGTCTTCATTAGGAACCAAAAAAACACCAATGGTTTTATATATATGTATATGTATGTAAAACCCAAAGGAAAACAAACAGCAAATAAATGAAAATTAAAAGCAAAAATAAATAAATAAATAGAAAACCAATCCCCAATTTTTCTGCTACTCAGTTTACCTTGGAGGCTAATCTTAACAGTATTACCCAGAGCCTACAAAACACATGGTGGACGCTTTGTTCCTGATGTATATAATATTTTTAAATCCACCAACACCTGTATACATTCTTTGCAATTAAGAAATTCACTTCAGGCAAGTGACCAGTAAGTACTTTAGTACTAGCACTATCTATGCAGAATAGCAAATATAATGTGAAACAAAGCAATGCAAGCATTCATGTGAATTTTGGCTCCATGCTAACTCTGGCTTCATGCCTAACTACATTAAAACAGAACTGCCAAATGGCCAATGCATTTCTTTACAATCATTCTTATTTTACCTTCATAAAGGCTAAGAGTTTTGACTACAAGCATTGTCAACTAGCCAAATTTCTCTAATTTTCTATCTGATTTTGAAGAATATTTTATTATCTTAACTATTAATTATTTTTCTCTGTATGTACATGAAGACACACAGAGAAACAGAAAAATCTACATATGACTTACACAATAAATATATACAGATATTACATACACACTAATGAGACTGCATGATTTTATATCAAAGTACATGTTTTTCCACCACACAGTTCTTCATTATTGTTATTAAGAGTAATAAAAAAACTTCTGCAACTACTAAGCACATGCTGCTAATGATCCAGGGTTTTAAGAATTTGTAGATTAAAAAAATACAATTCCTAGAACACTGTTATCAAACAAGTAAGTTTTATTGGCATCTAAAAACAAAATTCACCCAACAATGAAAGGTACTTTAATATTTATGTTGTTTTCTTTTTTTTTCTTTTTTCTTTTTTACTCACTGCAGTATGAGGAACAAATCACAAACACTTACTTTGGAGAAACAGAGACCATAGTGTAGATTTTACAAAATCACTTTTTAAAATCTCTGTATTGTGCTCCTCAAATATCTAGAGCCAGTCTTTGCATAAAATATCACAGCTTTGTCTATTACCTTAAAATTCTGCAGCAGCCTAAAGATATGGATAAGATATACCACCACTTGCTATTTTGAAATATATCTATTACCATATCCAACCTAATGGTAGTATCTAAAAAATTCTTTCTTCCATAGGAAGTCTCTGACAAGCTGTTATTCATTTCCTTGAAGTTAAAAGAATCTGGGGGCAACATTTATATTTTATCAGAAAAATAAAAAAATGTTTACCTACCATGTTCATATTAAGAACAATGTCTATACAAGTCAGTTGTACAATTATTTTAAGAGAAAGGTGAACATGAACATCAGATTAACTTAATTCTGGCAGACAAAAGTGAACAACTATGGTCCAGTCAGCCATTAATCTATTACAGAGAGATGACAACTTTACAAAAGGTATCTTTTACCTACTGAGTGATGATTATGTCCCCTCAGTTTCTGTGCTTTCTACCACTGGTTCACTTTCTATATCAGCAACTGTGTCACTCTTCTCCTTGTTTATTTCACTTGAAGATGTCAGTTTTTCATAAAGTTCAGGATCATTCTGTACTGGTAAAGGTGGTGGCTGGGCATGTCTCTCAGTATTTTCACCATTAACCTGAGGCACGTTATCACCTTTTCGTTGAGAAGTGGCCCCTTCAAAAAAATCAAAAACCCGAGGATGAGGAGGAGGGGGGACCCAGGTGTTTTGAATTCTATCTCGTCCAAGACGGTTTCCATTAATTTCTCTGCAGAAATCAAAATCTCTGTCATCCCTATCCCTTTGCCTCTCCCAGGGTCTTCTGCGGTCATCAAAATCTCTGTGAACTTCTTGTCCAAATCCTCTGTTCCAAGGACCACTTCTAGGATCAAATCGATAGCTTCCAGACCGAAATCTACCTCTTTCTTCATGTAAGCCTTTTGGACCACCATAGACAGGTAGAACCCGATGTTCTCTCTCATCAAAATCTCTATGACCCCAGGGCTTCTCTGGATTAAAGCCAAAGTGGTCTCTTCGACCAAGATGATCTATGCCTGGCCTCACAAGATTCTCTCTAATATCGACTGGAGGTCTTCCAAAATGATCCCTACCATCTAATGGAGGCCTTCCAGGACCTTCTCTTGGATCTATAGGCCGTCCAACAACTTCCCTAACATCCACCGGGGGGGGTCTACTAATGCTTTCCCTGGCTTCAATGGGAGGAAACCGGTAATCTCTATCTCCTTCCTGTTGAATGTTATCATTCCCAAGTGGTATCCTTTTTTCTGGATTAGTAACATTGTCTACACTTTGTCTTCCAGGAACTAGAAAAGGTCTTTCTGGCTGACTAAAAATATCTCCTGGAGGAAAAGGACCACGGGGTGGTGGATGAAGAGGTGAATCCAGTACCGATGGGGGAGGGATTCCCCGTTGGGGTGGAATTCCAGGCTGTATTAAAGGGAATCTTGGTCCAGGTGTCTGTGGTATTAGTCCTGGACGAATGTCTAACATTGGCATTGCAGGCATCCTTTGATTAGAGAGATTTAAAGGGGGTAAGTTTTGAGGCCCAGCTGGTGGTTGTGTTCCCAAAAGTCCAGCGGCATTTGGAACATTTGGTGGCTGTACTCCTATAAGTCCAGAATTATTAGGGATATTTGGGGGAAGCACTCCCAAAAGTCCAGAACTACTTGACACAGTTGGTGGCTGTAGTCCCAAAATTCCAGAGTTATTTAGAATATTTGGTGGCTGGGCTCCAATAATCCCAGAACTACTAGAAACATTAGATGGTCGGATTCCAATAATTTCAGAATTACTCGATACATTTGGTCTTTGGACTCCCAGAATTCCAGAATTGCTTGTCACATTTGGTGGCTGTCCTCCTAACATTGCAGGGCTACTTGGAATATCATTTGGAATCACTAAAACAGAAAGAGAAAAAATAACACACAAAAAAATCATTCTGGTATAAAAGGAAACTGTATTTGTAATTACTAATGCTATAATTAGTCAGCCTAGAGTTAATCAATGACTTGTATCCCAGAAGAATCAAGACACATTAGATATTAAACAAAAGTTAAAATTATTAATACTATGCATTATAAAATTTAAATATTAAAACATAAGTGGGGTGTTACCTAAAAATCTTTACATGGAACATTTAAAGTTAAGGAAAAATGTCAGATATTATAGTAATTCTCCACCTTTAACAAAGATATTTCTAAAACACAAACAAATTTTAATATACTAACAGTGATGCCATGAAAGTGGACATGCTACTTTCAAATATATTTATTTTTTAGACCTAGTTGGAGAATATCGGGCAGAAGTTACTCATATGTCATTCTTATCTTTCATTCTTATCTTTAAGCATACATATTTCTTGCACTTGTATTTTCATACCAACACATTAAAGCAGTCCCAATAGATGCAAAAAAGAGGGGGTACAGGTCTAAAAAGAAAGGTGCCAAATCTATTGCTATCCTGAACAGAATGCCAACTTTTTTTGAGGAAAATTCTAGGAAACGGTGATCTCTTTTTAAACACTGCAACATTGCAATACTGGTGCAGTGGTTACAGTTCATCTCAGAATTAAACACCAATATAGAGAGGCAGTGCTTCTGATTTAACTATGTATTTCTGGGGAATTTATTTGTTTTACCTGATCTGGTATTTTCGCCAGAAGGAATCTGGTGGTCTATAAGATGAGGTACTTTTTCTTCAGGCTCTCCTTGTTTAGTTGGAGGATTAAAAACATTTCCAGCTGGCAGAGTGGAAGTAGCAAGATTGCTGGCAACAGAACCACCCGGTAAAACAAGACCACCAAATCCAACATCTTTCACAGTTTCTGGAGTCATGGATAATGGCGGCTGCACTAAAGCTGTTTAAAGAGGGAGAAAATATATTTCAGATTTAATTAGGCAAGCAATTCATGTGCTAAGTTAAAAATATTAACCATGACCAACAATGGCCTTGCCACAGTTTTAATGCCTTCCTGTCCTCTCTCTCCAATTGTCTGGTAAGACTACTCAGTTACCATGACACGCATGAATTCTCTTCTGGTACCTCTATTTTATTTATAATGAAAACTAACTTCTTACAGTTTGTTTCATTTATTGGCGTCTATTACCTAGCACAGTATATAATAAATGATGCTCAAAATAACAAGTCATGAGAAGAGGCTAAATTACATTTAGAGAGCTTTTTTTTTTTTTTAAATAAGGGAAAACAATAATTTTTGGAAATAGTTTCATAAAAAATGTTTGGTAAAATAAGGACCAGGACTTACAACAAAAATTCCAATAATACAAAAAAATCGTAACTTACAAAAATGTCAGTACATGAAATTCTGAATATACAGAAATGATTCATACAGACTGACAAACACATACAATAATACAAATCTACTCAAATCCCCTGAAATTATAATATACTAGGATCCTTACATTCACTACTTCTTGTCAAATGAGGTTAGAAACCCATCACATTAAGAAGAGGTAAAGTAGACTACAAATAAAAAAGTATAACCCTTTCATTTTAAAGAAATGAGTAGAAAACCCAGTTGTTAAAAAACAACCAGAGGAATATAAAATCACAATTAAACCATCAGAATTTTTAGTTCAATTTATGTCACAAAACAGTAACATCATGTACTTGGAAATTTTAAGAACTGTTTTATCCTCATATTTAACTCCAACTTACCTGGACACACTGTTAGCACATAACAGAGCTATAAAATAGGAGTAAAACCATCTGAGATCATGTATGGGAATTATGAGAATTAAACAAGACAGTGGAAGCACCTAGGAGAGTACCTGACACATGGCTGTATTTCTCTTTCTCCATTCAACTGATCCCAGATTTTCTAAAATGAATAAACTAAAGAAATAATTGGGAGGTAAACTCTAGGATGAATCTCTGTGAATGCTGAATTCAGAAATGGCTTCTGAGAACTTTTCTAATTTTTAGGAAGAATAAAGAATTCTTCCTAATAAACCAAAAATAACAAAAGAGAAGGCTCCTAATCCCATATGAACATGAAAGTAGAGAAGAGTTTACAAGGAACACGGATTATATTGTCAAGAGGTAAGTTCTCTGTTACACACACTGTCCTTACAATAAAATCCTCTGAACCAATACTGGAACAGAAAGCTACTAAGTTCTCCAAAAACTGATGTAGTCATCTTGAAAGGATAGAGAAGCAACTATGAAAGGTCTTGCTGTCTAGAGATAAAACAACTTCAAAACGAAAAGTGAATGCAACTGCTCTAAAGTGAAACTTTATTACTCCATAAACCTAAAGAAAATGAAGGAGAAAGAGATGAAGAAGAAAGGAGAAAGAGGAAGAGAAATAAGAAAAAGCCTCTTCCCCTTCAGTCACCAGGTATCACTGGAAATACCTATAGAATTAAACTCATTATGCTGAAAAATAACAGAGACAAGAACTTAGCATCTACCATGGTTCTCCTGTACAAATGTACCTCAAGATAACTAAATACTACTAGTTGGTAAGAGAAAGGTTTTTTTAAACAGAAAAATTCTAGGTAAGAAATGTGGAAAAATAAAAAAATTCAGAAGATTGGCACTTTGCAACTAAAGGAAAGTAGATTAAAAAGCAATACTGATCAATGGATGGAACCATCAGACGAAAATTTGAAGGGAAACTTTTTTAATGACCAGGTTCTGTTAACTGAATGCCCTGATCCATCTTAACACCATTGTTGCTAAAAATGTTGAAGCACATTCTAAGCAAACCTTTGGTACGAAAAAACTTACTCTGTACAGAAAAATCAGAAGACAGAGGAACAAATCTGATGCCACAAAGAAAAAAACCAAATCGATTGTATGGAATCTAACATACAGAAGTGACTGTTTCTTCACAAATCAAAGACACAAAAGATGAAAAAAGAAAGGGATGTTTTAGCAACACTGCTCTATACTAAAACATTTAATACACAATACAAACCAACCACACAACTCTTTGGGGACTCTGAATTGTGACTAAAACCAATTGTAAATGCCATTTTGAGACAACACAGCAAATCTGAATACAGAATGACTGTCCTATAATAATGTTAATTTTTTCAAAATCACTTAATAAAAAAATATTTGTCTAAAATTTTCATAATAAAAAAGTAATAATTCATAAGAATGAGAGTTAATAGGTTAACACTACCATGAATAAAATTCCCCAAGTAGAAAACTCACATGTTGGTACTACTGGTGGAATGGTGGGTGGTGGTACAACAGGTGGTGGAACTGGAGGTGGCATGAAACCTACATGGGGAAAAAAAAGACCAAAAATAAAATAGCAGAAGAGTTACTTCTTTCAACTCAAAGATTTCAACAGCTATAAATGAAATTCTATATTCTTAAAAAGTCTTCCATTACTATGACCTTAAATTTGTGAATATATTTTCCATCTAAAAAATCACTTTTAGGGGTGCCTGGATGGCTCAGCTGGTTGCGCAGCTGACTCTTGATTTTGGCTGGGGTCATATTCTTGGGTGGAGGGATCAAGCTCTGCATCTGGCTCCACACTCAGCAGGGAATCTGCTTAAGATTCTCTCACCCTCTCCTTCTGCCCCACACTCACACACACACTTCTCTCTAAAATAAATAAATCTCTTTTAAAAAGTCACTTTTATAAACACTACCTTGTATTTGACCCTAAGTAAGCTAAGTGAAGCACAGAGATCCTTATCATGATCATGTCCTATCTACTCGTGTGTGTAAGTCCTGTCACACTCTCTATGATGCTATAAAGTCAAAGTTTAGTATGAACCAGGCAACTTGTTTTGTATGTTAGGACAATGATTGTATGGGGAGTTAAATACTATATGTTATGCTGTTGATAACACAATATGCAATAATGTCATCTGTAAAATGTGATATTGTATTTCTTTGATTTATATGCTATCTACTAGATCAAAATATTTTCATTAACCTTGGATATTACTATATTATTTTTTGAGCACTGAAATAAACCTTCAGTTTAATACTGTTTAATAATTTTAAATGTCAAGTGATCAAACTATAAACCTGTTTCCTTGCATTTTTAAGATATAGAACTACCATTAAATTTAATTTAAAACCAGTGGCTAGAGGGGCACCTGCATGGCTCAGTCATTTAAGCGCCTGACTTCTGATCTTGGTGCAAGTCATGTTCTCATGGGTTGTAAGACCAAGCCCCATGTCAGGCTCCATGCTCTGCAGGGAGTCTGCTTGAACATTCTCTCCCTCTGCCCCTCCCCTGGGTTCACTCCTCCCTCACCAAATAAAACTTTGAAGAAAAATGACAAAAAACCCCCCACAACAAACCAGTGGCTAAAAATAATGGAAAAATAAAGATAATTCAACAAATGAATGCTAGGCAATGACTTTACAAAGTCCATGTGGTACGGTTTTTGAAATAATCCTTTAAAAATGATCTTCTGGGGGCACCTGGGTGGCTCAGTGGGTTAAGCCGCTGCCTTCGGCTCAGGTCATGATCTCAGGATCCTGGGATTGAGCCCCGCATCGGGCTCTCTGCTCAGCAGGGAGCCTGCTTCCTCCTCTCTCTCTGCCTGCCTCTCTGCCTGCTTGTGATCTCTCTCTGTCAGATAAATAAATAAAATCTTTAAAAATGATCTTCTGAAAGAGTGCCTGGGTGGTGGAGTTAGTTAAACACCCGACCCCTGGTTCTGGCTCAGATCATGATCTCAAGGTTGTAAGATCACCACATCCAGTTTTGCACTCCATGCGCAGAATCCTTGAGTCTTTCTCCCCACGCCCTCTGCCCCTCCCCCAGCTCTCTCTCTTTCTAAAATTAATCTTAAAAATTATCTTCTGAAAAATTTTAATTCAGATTCCACATTTTAATTGATTCTGTATCTGACAAGAGTAATTTTCCAATCTTTAACATGTAAGATAAAATTAAGTTCTGCATAAATTTAAAATTATGTATTTAATTACAATGTGAAAATTTTGTTGGAAGACAAATAAATTACAACCATTCTAAGATAATGTTGACAGTTTTTAGGAATTCTGTTCAATTGGTAAGAACTTAAATTACAGAACTCAAAGTACTTTTCTTCTTACAATATGTGAAGAGTTCATGAAGTTCAAAGAAAGATAAATATAGCTTTGAAAAACAATGTCTATCATTTGATCCCTGTGCCTCTCCCTCATTCTTCTAACCTCCCATGGTCTAAAACTTAAGAGTTCCATCCCTAAGCTATATAAGCTATTATTTATATTTAATTGATGTATGTTGAGTAACCTATAGCTTCTAAACTAGAAATGCTGACTCAATGAACTTTTATCAAAAATTTATAAGGTCAAAAAAAGTATTACAAATTCAATCAGCATTTTTAGATAGATTATAATTTCTTATGTCAAAATGAAAACTATGATTTTTAGGAGGAACAGTCTATATATAATGCATACTTCCTGATGAATGGGTGATAACCACAGAGAATTCTGATAAGAAAAATTCAACATAAATTTTAAATTATTTTAAAAATATTTCAATGCTTTTACAGGATTCCATTTTTTTCTCTGTCGGTGCTGGTCCTTTAACCATCTGCATCACCTGGGAACTTGTCAGAAATACAACCGTCTTGCCCCACCTCAGGTTAGTGAAGCAAAAGGAGGCCAGGCCCAGCACACTTGGCTTTTACTATGCCCTCCAAGTCATCCCTATGTATGCTAAGATTTGAGAATTGATGATCTATAGCATCTTAACCTGGAAACATAACAATCTGGATGATACTGTGGAGCACCTGGCTGGCTCAGTCGACAGAACATGTGACTTGATCTTGTGGTTATGAGTTCAAGCCCCACACTGGGTGTAGGGTTTATTTAAGGAAAATAAATTAAAAAGTTGTTTTTCCTAATTGAATGAATGAATGATATTCTAAGTAGAGTACACATAAGATGAAAATTCCTGGGGTGCCTGGGTGGTCCAGTCAGTTAAGCATCTGCCTTCAGCTCAGGCCAACATCTCAGGGGCCTGGGATCGAGCCCCATGTCGGGCTCCCTAATCAGCGGGGAGCCCGCTTCTCTCCTTTCCCAGTGCCCCCACCCCCACCGCTCATGTTCTTTCTCTCTCTCAAGTAAATAAAATAAAATAAAAAAGATGAAAATTCCTTACCAGGAGGTGGCTGTGAAGGGTTGAAACTCGCTCGCAGAAAAGGTGGTGGAGGGATTGGACTGAATCCAGGAGGAGGAACCGGCATTGAGACAGGAAATGCTGGTGGGACTAGACTAACTGCAGGCACTGCTGGCGCTACTGGAATCTTTTATGAATAGAAAATAAAAAGTCCATAATCACTTTACCCATCGGCAATGATTACATCTTAGAAAAACTAAAGATAAACAATTTCTATTTCTTTCTAAGAGAGATAACAAAACCATTATATTAAGTTGTTTTGTTATTTTCCTTCTTGCATACTTATAATTGACTCTAACTTGGGGTAGAAGCAAGGCAGTATCATTCAACAGACAGTATACATGGAAACTGAAATCTATCATACATTAAAATGACAAAAAGTAATGGGCATCTGCCTGAATAGTGAGTATCATGATCAATTGTAAACTATCACCTCCCACTAAGTTTATAATACCCAGCTATGGTATGCAACCTAACCATTAGGAAAGATGTCAGTAACAGTTTTAAAATGGTGGGAACTTCTCCTAAGTTTATTTTCTACTCCTAGCAAAGGTATTTTCTACTCATCCTAGGGACAATAATTCCTAAATATTTACTTGTACTATGGGTGTACCTCTTTCCTAAATTTCATATTATCAATGGTCTATTCAACTTCATTGTCCGAAAAACACTCCAAACGTCACTTACACAAAACTGAACTCCCAAATGTCTTTCCCATTCTCAGGTAAGGATAGCTTTATCTTTCCAATTTCTCAAACCAAAAACCTTACCTCTTCTCTTTCTCACAAAAGTCTCATCATGCCACAAAATCAAGACACCATCACATAACCCCTAATTATCTAACCATTTCCCATTCTCTCCACTGCCATAAGTCTATGTATCAGTCCATCATCAGCTCTCATCTGGATTGCTGCAACTGTCTCTTCACTGGTCTCCCTACTTTTATGAATGCCCACTAGTCTATTCTCAAAATAGCAGCCAGTGCGATCCTTTAATACCAGATCTTTTAAAACCTTTAAAGCCAGATCAAGTCACTCCTTTCTTCGAATTCCTCCAATAATGCTCCATCTCAGAGTGAAAACCAAAGTCCTTCCAGAATTCTCCTTCCCACTAAGCTGCCTCTCATTCACTACACTTCTAGCCTACTTGCTATTCCTGGAACACACCAAATACACTCCTGGCCTAGGGCCACCTTTGCACTGGTTGTTCCCTCTGCATAGAGCGCTCTTCCTCAGGTAGCCACATGGTTAATTCTCTCAGCAACTTTGAGTCATCACCCAAATGTCACATTCTCGAGTCTGCTCTGACCATTTTATTCACAATCATAAGCACTTATCCAGGCACTCCTAATAACCCTCATAGTCTCCTTTCCTTCCACAGTAGCTCACAAAATTACTTCTTTTACATTTTCTATCTCCCCTAATGAAAACAAAAGCTGCATACGGACAGGGGTTTGCATGGTTTTCTTTCCACTAATGTAGCCTTATCCCAGGTGCCTCGAACTGTGAATGTCATAGCAGCAGACCATGGATAAATACGTGTACAATAAATAAACATTTACATATAAATGACACCATTTAAAAAATTTTTCCCCAAAATTATTTGACAAAACTAATTTATTCTATTTTGGACAACTTCCTTCAAGTTTTATAAAGTAAATACAGGAGTAAAAACAGAAATGTAAGACAACACATTAACGATAACAAAACACCCAGCACTAACCTGTAACATAGCAACAGGTGGAGGAAAAACCTCTGCCTGGGTTGTGACCACTGTCTCTTTTTCAACTGGAGTTGGGCTCTGAGTTGTCTGGACCGTCTCTTTAACGGGTTCTGAGCTTTTCACAGTTTCCCACTCTAAACAAGATATTTGGAAATTGATTTCCTCTGGATAGGTGCAAAGTGCAAAATTTTCACTTTATTTCTACATATACATTTATTTCATCGCCACATCCTTCATCTACCTTGGCAGATCTTTAAGATGTGGCCACAACTATCGGTGCCAGGTTAAGTCTGATGAGAATACTAAGGAGTCCAAAGAAGCATGAGACAAGACACAAATGAGAGATACTAAAATAATTAGAAGATATCATAGATATTATCTCAAAGGCTGTCTGATACAGGAGGACCAAATCTTACTTTATATTGTGTCACAAGTTCAAGGGGAGACCGACAAGGAAAAGTATTAACCCAACAAAGAAAAATCTTTCTGAAAACACAACGATGCAAAAATAGAACAAAGAAGCTCATGGTTCTTCTAATGGTTCTCCACCGCCCTCAGAGTAAAGATCAAAGTCATTATTATGACTAATAAGAGTGTTATATGATTCTGTCTTCTGTACACCTGACTTTATCTCCTACTCCTCATTCCTTGCTAACTTCGCTCAAATCATACTGGTCTCATAATTTTTGAACAGACTTTGCACATACTGTTCCTTCTCTATAGAATGCTTTCTCCAGAGAGCTGTACGTCTCACTCCTTCAAATATCACTCTCTCCATTAATCTTCTTCATGTAAAACTGCAACAGCTCCACACCCATACTGTCCTCTTTTCCCTGATTTTTCTTCTTAGAACTTAGCAACCTAGAAATATTATAGAGTTTAACCATTTTGTTGTCTGTTTCTTTCCACTGGAAACACAGGTTGGCAAACTTTCCCTATATTAAGTATTTTAGACTTTCCAGGAACATGTTCTCTGTTGCAACTATTCAACTGCTGTTGAAAAAAAAAGTCATAAAATATAAACACAACTGAGTATGGTTTCAATGAAACCCTACAGAAGAGCTTACAGGCAGGATTTGGCCCATGGGCTATTGACTGTCAACCTCTGTACTACAATGTGCACTCCAGGAGAGGAAGGATTTTTGTCTGTCTCACTGATATAATCCCAGTTCCTAAAATCATGGCTGGCAAACAATAGGAACTAAAGTATTTACTGAATGAGTGTTAAAGAGAAATACCCATCAAAAAAAAAAAAAAGACTGACAAGAAGAAAAGCACTGAAAAAATGTTTGAAAATATTTGCACTGGCCTAAGAATGAAAATTAGCTAGCTTACTTTGGTAAAAGAGCTAAGATGTGAAGAAATAAGCTATATACCACATTTCAATTATTTTCCAAGTATCCATTTTAAGATTTCTTACTGGTTATAAATGCTAACTATTTTGTCAATTTATAACTGGTATTTTTATTTTATTTTTTTGTCAGAGTGAGCACAGGCAGAAAGAGTGGCAGGCAGAGGCAGAGGGAGAAGCAGGCTCCTCGCTGAGCAAGGAGCCCGATGTGGGACTCGATCCCAGGACGCTGGGATCACGACCCGAGCCAAAGGCAGCCGCTCAACCAACTGAGCCACCCAGGCGTCCCTATAACTGTTTTTATTTTATTTTAAAAATAAAAACACAAATTTAAAAAAATAGGCCAGATGATCATTTGGTTCTAAGCATTCTAGAACTGCATGAACCGGAAGTACAGCCCTCTAAACTAAGATTCTATTCCTGCCATTCACCACATGGATACTAACCAAAATAATCTAGAAGTCCTTCAAAGAAACTTCTTACGTTCCCAGTTCTTATTTAAACTCAAGTAACTGAAATATTTAATTTAAAAGTCTCCACAGGAACACCTGGGTGGCTCAGTCATTAAGCATGAGCCCAGAGTCCTGGGACTGAGCCTGCATCTGGCTCCCTGCTTAGCAGGAAGCCTGCTTCTCCCTCTCCCCCTCCCCCTGCTTGTGTTTCCTCTCTTGCTCTCTCTGTCAAATTAAAAAAAAAAAAAAAAAAAAAAAAGTCTCCATATACATAACTCTTTCTCTGAAACAGCAGAACTTCTTAAAAGACATGCAGGAAAAATGCTACATTTACAGACTTCTAAAATACTATATATACTTTGACATTCAGGAAATAAGACACATTAAGCATATATACTGGAAATGGCAGTGTTTTGTTTTTCTTTTCCTTTTTGGGGGGCATAGAATCCAGGAAATAAAATAAGTACAGTTCACCTTATCATACACAACTCTCATCAATTATAACTTTTTAAGCATAGTTTTTTTAAACTACCTTTAGTGTTCTTACCAGTATTTACAGTTTCCTGGTCAATCATGCCTCCTTCTGCAAAACCTTCCAAGTCATCCACTTTAACTTTCTCCCATGGTATATATGTAACTCCAAGATCCACATCCCAGAATTGTTTATATTCTGTTTTTACACCTTTGTTTAAAGCCCAAGCAATCTGTTAGGAATGAAGAGAAGAAAACAGAAAGTTCAAGTATACAGTTAAACACCAGATAAAATGTTCAAAATTATATGCAAATAATGTAAATGCAAATAAAATTATTTGGACAGGGATGCCTGGGTGGCTCAGTCGGTTAAGCGGCTGCCTTCACTTTGGGTCATGATCCTAGTGTCCTAGGATCGAGCTCCACATCAGGCTCCTTGCTTGGCAGGGAGCCTGCTTCTCCCTCTGCCTCTACCTGCCACTTTGCCTGCCTGTGCACTCTGTCTCTCTCTGACAAATAAACAAATAAAATCTTTAAAAAAATAAAAAAATAATTAGCTAACAAGCAAAGCATCACTTGATGCTAGAAAAATAAGAGTAGCCAAGTTTTTCCATGTATCTCCTGTTTTTGTTTTTAAAATAAAGCCTGCATTAGATAGCAACACCATTTATAACATGGGATTTATTTCCACTTTTTACTAAAACTGAAAAACACACTTCCAAAACAATCCAAATCTACTTTTCACCATAAAAATGTCAACCTACATTAGTAATAATTAGAGTAGTTATCATAATTTAAACAGTATCTTGGTAGTCCTGGAAAGGAGACACTTCACACAGAGGAAACTCTCTGCCATGAAATGACCCAAACACTGTCTACCTTGGAAGTATTTTTAAGTTTTTAACTCAGTTGCAGAAACTGATGAAATAAATTATCTTCAAGTGCAGAAATAAAATGTAAATTAGTCACAAGAAGTAAAAATAAACAATAAATATACAATATACAAATAAACTACAATATGTTTGAAATATACAATAATATATTTATATACAATAATATATTTGAAATATACAATAAACACTCAGTTTAAAGATTAAGAGGAAAACAAAAATATACTTATTAATAAACCCTTCACAGTGGCCTGGGTTGTACAACGTAAGATGTTAAAAAGGAGGAAATAATAATATACTTAAGTGGTATAAATTAGGAAGCATTAGGAGAAAGTAGTGAATGAAAGATAAGCTTATTGGGGTGTCTGGCTGGCTCAGCTGGTGGAGCATGCAACTCTTGATCTCCAGGTTATCGGTTTGAGCCCCATACATTGGGTGTGGAGGTTGCTTAAAAATGAAAGAAAGAAAGGAAAAGAGAAGAGAAGAGAGGAGAGGAAGGAAAGAGAAGGAAGAGAAAAGAGAGAAAGAAAAGGAAAAAGAATTTGTAAAGAAAGTTCTACTCATAAAATGGTGCCCTGGTTGAACTAGAGAACTGTAAGTGTGATTTCAAAGAATCATCTGACTAAAGTTTTAGTTACTATTTTTACCTATTTCTAATTCTATAACTCAACAATACTGAAATAATAAGCTTTTCTAGAGGTTTTTCCTTAACATTAAAAAAGATGTATCAAATACAGGAACATTCTAATAATCCAATGAAAGAAGAGCATGGGTCCCTCCCCTCCAATCTCACCTTAATGACCTTGGACCCAATTTTATATGATCCGGAACTAAGTTTCTGAAGAGCCCGAAAAGCATCTTGTCGATGAACCATGCAGACGTAAGCACAGCCCCTGGGAGGAATCATCTATTAAAAAAATTTTTTTCTTTAGAAACAGTAAACATGAAGGCATTCATTCTGACATTATTTTATGGTTTTAATGAAACAGATCACTTAGACTAGTAAGACTCAATGGTTTTTCCCTTTTCTTTCTTTGGCTGTTTATTGGTATTATCCATATACAACTAATTACTTAGTTTAAAAAGAATTCAAAATTTGGTTGGGTCTCATTCTACGTCATAACATAAGCAAAATCGTGAATATCATTTGTCAATCAAAGTTTGTCTAATACACAATATATACTATAACAAAAAGTGTAAAAAAGACATGTATACAATACAACCAGATAAAAAGAAACCAATACTGCATGGCCAACATATTTGAAAGCATATAATTTATTCAAATAATTGAAAGTATTTCAATTTTTCCAAGTGTCATACTGAGTAACGTGAGAAAGATTTTTGTTTGGGGGAAGTATCTTATCCTTAATATAAAATCTATAATCTACAATGAATGGTGACACTAAAGCTTCACTATACAAAACTTAATTTTGCCCAAGTGCTTCCGAACAAAGCTTTTAACACAAATAGGAAAACAGCCTTAGTGTTTTCACTTTCACTCAGAGTTCACGTCAAGCTAGTTTCCAAAACTTGAATACCAAACTTCTCAAAAAAGAAGTCTAACCCCCTACACATTTCTTTCTCTTCTGCAATATAGACCCAACTCTTTATCAATGCACTGAAAAATTGTCTTCCAGCTTACTAATGACCCCCAAAGTGCTATATCGAACGGACTTTTTACTCAGTCCTCAAACTCCCCCAAACCAAGTGAAAGGTTTATAAATTTTCCATCAAATTTTCAAATTCTGGATTTTATCATTAGCCATTCAATACATTTCAGTTCACAAAATAACTCAGTACCTACTATTTGTAAGTCCTATGCTCTTAAAAGGTAATACAGAAGAGGCAAACTAATGCCCAAATGACTACAGAACAAAGGCCAAAAATGTCACAAGTAATAGGACAATCCAAATGCTACTTGGATTCAGGATCCATCCTGAGCAGTGATTCCTGACTCTGCATTAGAATCACCTTGTAAATTGTGGCACTTTCATAAGAATTTAAAGACAATGATCTTGGGCATCCCTATTCTTTCAACTGTCAACACATTTCTGACGTCTCAGGTAGGGGAAAATAAGAAAAAAAATTCAGAGGTTATATGATCAATCAAGGACTCTGGCAGATAATTTATGTTTTGACAGATGAAATTTGAAAAGACAAAAGAGTAAGGAAAGCTTACAGCATACTCCTAGTGTAGGGAGAGGAATATAAAACTCCCAAGTTGAAACACTCAACCAATCAACTATTTATTGTCTGTGCAACTCAGGCAAATCACTGAGTTTCCTCACTGGTAAAAAGCAATGGGAATTACTTAAGCAGCTTCTTGTGAGGTTCCAATGAGATCATGTATGGTTGAAAGTAGTATACGAAATGGTCAAACAACTTAAAGAAGAGTGCTCTTATTAACAAGGAAAAGTCAAGTTTGGTCATGTAAGGATCTAAGATTAGAAAGGAAAAGCAGCCAATTTCCTGGTAAAAAATGATGAAAGTCCAAACAGACAGAAAAGTGTAACAACAGTGAATAAATTCATAGGGTTAATGAATTAGGCTTCCGAAACAAATTTCTATAAAACATTCCATGACTTAGTTTTAGCCCCGGGGGATGGGGGGAAACAGACCTTCAGGAAGAAGAAAATGCTCAAAGGAGACTGGATGGAGCAAAAGTGCTGAAAAAAATCAAGCTGAGGAGTGAAAGAGTTGCACTCAAGTTCAAACTCAAGTCAAAGACAGATTTTCTTGTCACTGTTTTTCTCTCTCCTCTTGAGAGAGGGAGAGATGGCAAGAGGAGCAAGCGGACTGGTAAAAAGACTGGGACCCCAAGTCCTATTGTGTCTCCACTACTATCTATGTACTCATGTGTAGGTGATTACAATTCTCTGGGACTCAGTTTCCTCATTTTCATTATGAAAAAAGGGGGGGTATAACTAAAATAGGTCACAGATAGGGTTTCTGCTAACCCAAACACTAGATGCCTTTAGGAACCAAGTGCTAGCTATACTGCTATAACACCCCTAAGAATATTTCATTAGAATTCCACTAAAAAAGAAAAATTAATTAAGGAGAGTAAAAGGAGCAGAAATAAACACAGAAATGATTAAAGTCAAATAATCCTTATAAGGATGTGCGTTATTAAAGGCAGATACTCTACTGGGTTCATTAGGAACCAAAGTGACTCTCTGACTGATAATCCTCTATATGTGTATTTTTAACCTTAAACTATGGTATAAGAGGTGATACTTACATTAATGGATTCAATTTGTCCAAACTCTTCAAACAGATTGGTTAAATCTTGCTGGGTCGCCTTCTTATCCACCTGACCAACCCACAAAGTAGTACTACATACTGTCAAGACATTAAAGAGACAAATGACCTAAATCACACAGACACAGCTATTTCTTTCAAGCAGCTGAAGAAAAAGCACTAATAAATATGATTTAAGCTGGATATTTAAAACACTTAGGTGACATTTTTATCTGTTATGCTTAAAATGAACTAAAATCTCAGATGTTCATCTACACCTACTGCAAATTCAACCTTTTGTGTGTTACAGGATCTCAAGCTTGGCTGCATACTTTGGATACCTGGGTCTCACCCTTGGGTGAGATGGATACCTATGGATACCTGGGTCTCACCCTTAAAGATGAAGGGCTATGGGGTACAACAGGTTGGAAATTGGGAATTTAAAATTCTGTAGGTAATTCTAATATGCAACAAAGTCACAAAAACACTTTTTACTATAATCCTATCTCTGTACCTTTAATCCTCTGTGATGGAATGATTAAGTGGATGTTTCTTCCTAATCAACAGTTAAATCTGAAAATAGCACCTTATTCTTAAATAATGTGCACAGGGATACCTGGGGGGGAAAAGGCTAAATTTGAACTCCTTGTTTTCATGAAAAACTTAAAAGATATTTTAACTGCAGGAAGTACTTTTCTTTAACAAACAGACCTACACATAAGACCTGTCGCCTACTTTAAGCTGTACAGTTCATGACTCCAGCAACATTTTCTTTTCCTGAAAACACTTGCAAAATATTAACAACAGCTGATACATTTGCGGAGTTTAGTAAGTCTAGATTTACATCAATGTCATTTTTAAAGACAAAGTTTCCATCCTTTTGATGATCTTTTATCTATTATGGGGCAGGCCTCCAACACGTTTTTTTCTAGAGCTAATTTAACCCTACACTAGTGACTACTGCAAGATCTCTACAGAACGAAGGTTTTTCAACCAGGTTTCTCTACTCCAGCTGGTTTTAATTCAAAGGTCTTCCAGACCTGTGTTAGTTTTAAGAATCATTCAACCAGGGCTCCTGGCTGGCTCGGTGGGTTAAAGCCTCTGCCTCTGCCTCGGGCCATGATTCCAGGGTCCTGGGATCCAGTCCCACGTTGGGCTCTCTGCTCAACAGGGAGCCTGCTTCCTCCTCTCTCTCTCTCTGCCTGCCTCTATGCCTACTTGTGATCTCTGTCCGCCAAATAAATAAATAAAATCTTAAAAAAAAAAAATCATTCAACCAACAGATTCGCGGGTAATGTTCTTACCCTATTTGTTCTTTGCTTCACACAGTCTCACCCTATGTACATATAATTTAATATTCAACCAAAGTCTCAAGGTACAATATATTACTTTTACTCTATTGCTGTAACAAAATACCACAAACTTAGTAGTTTAGAAAAAAAAAAACATATTCTCTTACAGTTGTGGAGGTCTAAAATGGATCAACAAGCTTGCATTCTTTCTGGACACTCTTAGGGGAGAATTTGTTTCCTTGGCAAACTGCCTACATTCCTTGGCTCATGACCCCAACTTCAATCTTCAAAGCCAACAGTGGAGCATTTACCCATCTTCATCTTTCTTCCATCTTCACATCACCTTTTCCCTCTGACCCTCTTGTTTCTCTCTTATAAGGAAGGACCCCTGGATTACACTGAGCTGTTCTGGATAACCCAAGTCAATCTTCCCACACCAAAATCCTGATTAATCACACCATGTGATGTAACATATTTACAAGTTCCAATAGTTTGGCTATGAACATCTTTGGTTCTGAGGACCACTATTCAACCTACCACAAACCCTCAGCAAATTTTTAGACCTCTTTCACAATAGGTCCCACCACTTCATTATTCTTTCTACCACATCACAGCTGCTTTAATCTTCCTAAAATATGTTCCATGTTTCCCCTACTGTTTCAAGGTAGTCTCTCCACAATTTTTCTCACAGAGAACTTTTTTTTTTTTTTTAAACCCAGAAAGCAATAATGAATCTCCCCCATTCCACAGCCGGTGGAGGGAGTGCACACGACGACGACGACGTCAGATGGACAATGATTCCTAGAATATTACTGCTTGCTGATGTTTCATATCCACTGCACTACTCATGAATACTCTTGTGTTCAAAGGACCAATGTAGGGAAATACTACCTTATGTGTTTAAAATGCACTGGGGCCACATGAAATTGCTTTGGAGTAAGGAGAGTTTTGAGGCAAATAATGAGGGATATACTTTCACAGTATTTTATGTGCTTTCTGAATTTTCTTTTTATGGTGTTTGACTCATGAAAAAAACCACAGCAACAGGAAATAAACTCCATGGTGGATAACTATGTAAAAGGTGGCAGCTATAATATGGTAAGTAAAGTGAGAAACTAAATGGAAGAGACTCCACATAAAAGCCCCATCCTAAAACGGGTGATTCTGTATGTCCTAATGGTATCATGAGAAGGGAGGCACAGCATAGATTTTATGGTCAGATCTTTGATGTTACTTCTTTATCAGATAGCACTAAAATGTTTGAATTTGGTCTCTCACCCTAAGGAGAGAAACAAATTTTCAGACTTAGGAATATCAACATTATTAAATTAGCACTGGCTCTCACAATCAGCTAAGATTCTGGAAAGATAGCCACAGCTTGCTGAAATGCCAGAACTTAGTAAGAGGCTGAATGTTGCCTTTAATTATAAGCCTGGGTATCCAGGATGATTCAGCAGTATAAATTATACCAATTATTTATCTATCTCCATAGCAGAAAGAGTTTATTAGGAGACTTTCAGAAATCAGACAACCTGATCAGTGTTCAGCTCTTGGCAAAGAATGACATTTCACCCCATTTTACGCACTTTGCTCATGTGCAGTATGTCTGTTCACCTTAGAAATCATAACTCACTAGAAATCCTTCAGAAATAATCTGGTACTACTTACATTCCTGCAGAGTAAACTCTCCTTCAAACTCTATTAACAAATTTGTTCTAATTATATATTACCAATTAACATATAAAGGAGGGAAAGTTTGTACAATGGGAATCTCTCTCTTGGTGCCAATCCAGTAAATTTACAATTAGCTTTAAAATCTATATGGTTCCTTCAATAATTATTCCCCAGACCTGGTGGTCAAACTTGGCTATGATGCTCTGAATAGAAACCACAGTGTCTATGTAAGAGACAGTAGGCCTAGTCCACTTAATATGTTATGAGTCAAGTTCTGTATTTTCCAATTTGCGTTTAAAAAAAAAAATCAACTCTCAATGATCTTAGTGTTTCATAAGAACCTGTTCTTCATTTTTCTTTTCTCCTCTATCACTTAACAAAAACCAAAGATAAAATTATTCATTTACTAAACTACTTTTCAATTTCTTGGTCTAAAAATACAGTTGACTCTAGCAGTTAATGATTTTAACATCTGTTGAAACCAAAGATTTGTAAAATCATGTCACTTACCACTTAATGTTTTAGATCTAATTGGAGGTAATCCCTTCTTCTGTCGTTCTTTCTCCCTTTCTCTTGCTCTCCTTTCACTTGAGTATGAACGTGATGACTTCCTCTTTCTTTCTCTTGAGCGTGAGCGTGATCGCTTTCTGTGTTTACGTTTTCGAGAACCAGACCGTGACCGAGACCTTCGTTTTCTGGGTGATCTACAAAAAAAAAAAAATCTTATTTTACTTCTAACATTATTCTTCTTCTGTCAAACTTCTCACTTACAGGTAAAGGCGTGGGGGGGACACACACACATACACACACACACAAAAGGTTGTTTTATATTTAACTACCTCTTAAAAAATGTTTAAGTAGAATGAAGTATCAAACATGCATTTTCTCAAACCTATGTATTGCTCAAGCCCATACTGTAATAGACGTTTGTTTGCAATGATTCGTACTGATACCAGGAAGAAGAGAATCAGATTCTATCCAGTAAGTAGAATCCAGTAAGATTCTATCCAGTAATCCTTACTTTCTTTTCTTTAGTGTCCTCCAACTCATTTTTCAAGAAAGAGTCAAGAATAAGAATGAAAGACTAAAGAAAATTAAAAAATCCTTAGGTGATAAAGACACTATATTCTTAAAATTAGGAAACAGAGAATGTTTCCAACAGGGCATTAGACCACTAAAGAATTCTGCTTGTAAGTTTTCAACTTCTAAAATTTCAAAGTGCTTGACTTTAAATACAGGTGTTGCTGAAAGTTTCTTCTTTTCCTGTCAACCATACATCACTGTACTGCTTCAAAATGCTTAATAAGGAGGTTTGTTAAGACAAAGAAGCTGTTAAGATTTTAGCTCTAACACTGTATTTGCTTTGGCTAGATTACTCACTGAGCTGAGATGGGTTTATAGAGAGCAGAACTCACAGGCTCTCAATTACAAGAAGTAAATACAAATAACTTCTTGAAACAAGTAAGAAATGACTAATAAGTCATCAAAGATACTGCCCTTCTTCCAGCATATACTGCTCAGATTTTCAGGGATATTTGCGTGCAGAAAATAGGTTATATTAATATTAAAGACTAATGACTTAAAGTTTTAAGACAATTCATAGCAAATACAATATATATAAACTATATGAGAATTACCAGGTTAAGGAAACCTCAACTCAAATTTGAACAAGCATGTACATTAATGAGATTTAGCCATGTTGAAAAGTTAACAAAGAAAACTGTAAGATATACTTTATAATAATCTGATACTATGCTTAATATTTATAAAAAAAATTCTTGTAATTTTTATTTTTATGATCACTTTTGGTATTATTATAAAATGAAATAAAATCTAAGAAATACAATAGAATTTCTAACACTGTTCCTCTATAGCTTGACTGAACAGTTTTCAGAGGCAATAGTATCCTAAGCTGCACATAATCATAATATTATTAACTAAAATCTGGTATAATCCCAAATCCAAGTCTTATTATATGGTTAATTGGCTACAATTAATGTATATTATTCAAATAATGGCCACAGATATATACCCAATTAAGAGGACAAAGAATTCTTCTGTTTTTGAAATTGTGAATTACTTCTTTCTGGACAGTATGTCACCTTAAGAAAAACATTCCTTTAATCTTGATATAAAGAAACAGAGCCCACTTTTAAAAGTTCACACACAGCTACTCTTAAATATTATTGTAGAACCTTGAACGAGATCGTGAATGTGTTCTTGATCTTGAGCGAACAGCCACTTTCTTTGCTTCTTGTTCAAAGATCTCCTCTTCCACTCCATCTTGCCCTTCATCAATATCCATATCCTTGAAAATAAAATGGCTTACTGAGATGCAATATATACTTAAAATTCTGCCTTACAAAATATTCACCATAGCAGCATTAATGCCTAATATTAAGTAACATGGTCAGTATAGACCTTAAGTGTGAGGAAAAATTTAGGACATTATCTTTATTTTGCATAAAAATAAAGTATTTTACATAAAATAAAAACATTTACCATATTTTATAACATTTTCCTCTAAATAATTTAGAATTTATGACCTAGAAAAACATTAACTTTTTACCTGTTGCTGAATATCTATAGAATCATCCAAATTTGCTTCAGGTTCAAGGAAGTGCTGCTGACTGCTCCCTTGTGATGGTGAGGCGGAATGCTCTGATCCAAATGTTCCCTCCTGACTATCCTGAGGGGTTGCCTATTGAGAATGTATACAAACACACAAACATTAAGAAACCATGCATATTATTACAACAGAATTTAAACATGCAAACATCACAATTAAAGTTTTAAAAAGGAGCCCAACACATATAGAAATCCCACATTAAATCATCTATAATCAATCTCAAATCACACTTTTGTACAAATCCAAGTTTACTTAAGAGCATGGGACACCTCTATAAAAGAGGGAGAAGGCTCTATTAGAATGGTAAGATCAAGTAGCTCTTCAAATAAATTTTTAATTGTGGAAAATATAATCATTATACTTCCAAGAATAAAGGTATTACATCATAAAAAATATATAACAGCACTAAGTTAAATGAATCTAGAATTTCAACGGCAATCAGCATTTTTATAAAATGCTATAATACTTTTAATGTGAAAGTACTTTACATTAATCATCATCAAATTAACTGATCTAGTAAACAGTTCTCAATTTGGGCTTTCTCAACCTGTATTAGGAAGTACTCTGAAATATGTAATATATTTCAGAAACTAGTAAGAGTTAGGCAATGAAGACTAATTAAAGGAACACTTAAAATTTGAATCTACCCCCTCTTTTTTTGCTGGGACTAGATGTATAGCAACTTGATATAGTCATACTACTTATGTGATACTTAATAGTCTGAATCCAATTTAACAACTGCATATACTACGGTGTTAACTAAAAATAAGAAAATTAATTATGAAAACGTCTTCCTACATAAACTTTTCTAAAACATCTTTGCAGGTGTTCAAGATTAATAAAAAGAGTTACTGGTAGTACACAAGCTGGGAGATACTAAAATAATTAACAGAGAAGAGTAACTAAAAAATACTAGTCGCTTGTTACAAACTCTGATTGTGAACAAGTTACTTGAATTGTGAAATTCAGTCTCTTTATCTGTAAAGCACAGTGACTACAGACAACAATATTATAAACTTCAAAGTTGTTAAGAGATTAGAGCTAACTGTTCCCACCACAAAAAAATGATAGTTTTAGGACATGAGAGAAGTGTTAGCTTACTACAATATATAAATGTATCAAATCACAATGTTATACACATTAGTTATGTATCTCAGTAAGACTTTTAAATTCTTATTCTAATGACATCTATCTGAAAGAAAAAGCATAAAAATTAAGAGCCAAAAAGAGCATTTAAAGAACTGTTCCAAGTTTCTCACTTTATAAAGGAACAGGTTCTCTAAGAATAAGTAACATTTTCAAGGTTTAGAAATAAATGAAAAGCTAAAGTAGAAAAGACTTCTGTGAAACAACTATTACATGCCACAGTGCTGGCCAAAACATCAGTAAGCAACCACTCTTCCCAAACAAACCAAACACATTTTAAGCAAAATCCTGGCTTACATCTTTAAAAGTATAGTAACAACAGAATTCTTAACACAGAAAGCTCCATCTGGAATCTAACTGGTCCTCAAGTTAGTACGCATATATTCATTCTTCACATCATATTTTTCCTACTTCTCCATTTATCTTAAGCTTCATATTCCCCCCACCACCACCCTTGTTTTTTACCCTTATTTTCCTATTTAATGGTTAATTCTTGGTATAACCAACCAAGATCCACTGCAATTAATTTTAGTATTTGAGTTTTACCCATTTGGAAAGACTGTAATTTCATGACCTTTATCCTTTGTCTTTTTTTTTTTTTTTTTTTAAGCTTTATTCTTTCTTAGATATCTTCTGAAGAACAAAGAGAAAATTTACTTCAAAATTCAACTAAGAGATGCCGGGGTCGCACAGTCAGTTAAGCAACCAACTCTTGATTTCTGCTTAGGTCATGATCTCAGGGTTTTGAGGTAAGCCCCACTTTGGGCTCCGCACAAGTGCAAAGTCTGCTTAGGACTTTCTGCCCCTCTCCCTCTGTTCCCTCTGTGCAGTCACGTGCATGGGCTCGCTCTCAAAAAAATAACTATTAAAATAAAAATAAAAATTCAACTAAAAATTATCCTATTACCTTGCAATTAGCATTAGGTCCATTGGACCCTTTGCTGTATCTAAGACACGTTGTGAGATTTTAGAAGTCTTATTATCTTAAATACTGAAACATTTTGCTATTTCATCATCCCAAGAATAATTCTGTTATTATCCATCAATTATTCCCAATTATTTCAAGAAAGACTAAAATAATACAAAAAAGAAAAAGGAAAGTAACTGCCAAGAAGGGTGATTCAGTAGTGAAATAAAATCATCATCACCCAGTTGTACTGCATTACCAAAAATACTGTATATTTCAAGAAAGTAAAAATAAGGCCGGAGACACTATCTTTGTAGTCTGCTTTATGCTCTCCTGGGAACATAGTTGAATAGATTTTCCCATTTCTGTACATAATGGTAAGGAGAAGAAAACTGACACAGGAATATATTTCATAATTAGTAAACAAAATAGTAGAACATGATGCAAAAAAGTACAGCATTCTAGATTCTAATGATTAGGTATTAGTTTAATACCTAAGTGAACTATGAGTTTTCAGATGATCATAACCTAAATATATTTCTCAAACTCCAAAACTGATGGCAGAAAAATGTGTCTCTAGGGACAAAAACCGGGTCTTTCCAACCACTTAGTCAGTTAATAGGAAGGACTTTATCTTGCAGTATTTTGCAACAAGAACCCAGACTGTTCTATTTTGCTAAAAGAATGTGTGACATTTGAATTTAATGGACACAAAAATGTTGACTACATTTCAATTATGTAAATTAAACTGCTCATCAAGTATTTCCCCCTATCTCTTTTAGTCTCACTTCTGTAAACTATCTGTGAGATGACTTCACATATATTTTAAAAGGATCCATTGGACCCAGGTGGCAAATGACAGCTTTATTGATACACTGGTATACATCCTTAGTATATATCCTGGGATACACTTCTAGTTTCTTCGATGATGTCCTCATGTAAAACATCAATACTGAAAAAATAGAAGACAGAACACTGAATACTGAATAAAATACTGAAAAAATAGAAGGGTAACAGCAGCTAGCAGAGACTTCTTTCAAAGTTGGACCAACACTCATGAAGTGTCACGTTTTGATCAGTTATAGACCCATGTTCCTCCATTTTTTTCTGTATAAGTGACAAGAAACACTGTTGAAAGCCTTACTGAAATTCACACACGCTAGGCCATAATCCTACAACTGCAGTACCATGAAATGCGATTTATGTGAGCCGAGATATCAAATCACTTAAAGCAACTCAAGGCTCTTAATATTATCGCCCATCTTAGGTTTTATCATGTTCAATTCTACTCTTTCCATTATATACTCCTATATAAAAAAAATACTGAATCAAAGTAAGTTACATATGATAGCTCTTCATTATTAAGTGGCTATACCTTCCACAATCTTTCTATTCCTAACATTCTTTCAAAAGCCCTTTTTATGAGTCCTGCCATTTTCATTATCAGTATTTTGAGCTATAGCTTTCCTGACATCTTTTGAATATCCTGATAAAACAATTATCAATATCATGAACTAGAACTTACTTCAGACAAGGGCAATCATTCTCCTTCCAACAGAACTATTACTCCCTTCATAATTCAGCCACTCCTTGAAGTGCTCCATTTTCAGTGGTTTTCTATTGTTAGGGATACTAGATATCAATTCACATGCAGGTGTGGTCAGGGCTGCAATGAGTAGGGTGCCACTGGCAATCCCATTCCTTTCTTTAAGACACCCTAAGAACTTTTAGGTGGCCATAAGGAGCTCACTGGTAAACAAAAATGCTTCATTTTTCTGCATTATTTCACCTTATCTTCATCATATGAAAGCAACTGGTTTGGTAGAGACAATTACACAATTTATTAAATTTAATGGTTACCCTGCTGATACACTACTTTCCAACCGGAAATTTGTCACAGGTTTTGAACACCATCTACCTGATTTATTAGAAAAGTTGCTTTTCTTTCACCACTCCCTTTCTTCAACACTCACTTTTGAACAACAAAAGCTTTTAACAACATGTAATTCTTTCAAAAGGATCGAATTTTCTTAAAATTTTGAGATTATGTATTAACTAAGCCCAGAGCTCTGTTTTTCTTTGGTTGGTGAGATTCTTAAAACAGAATAACCCTGAAAAATGGAATGGGAAGAAATGAGAGATGCAAACAAACCATGAGCAATTCCTAATTAAGGGAATATTATGGGAGTATATGGGAATATATGGGAATGAGAGTTGCTGGAGGGGAGGTGGGTGAGGGGCTGGGGTAACTGAGTGACAGGCATTAAGGAGGGCACATGATGAGATGAGCAATGGGTGTTACGTGTAACTGACAAATTCCTGAACTCTACATCTGAAACTAATGCTGTATTATATTTTGGCTAACTGAATTTAAGAATAAAAAAGAACAAAAAGAAAAATGTCCTCTCAAGTTCCTAGGAATTTTCACTTCAATAATTTGGTGTTAATTTTAAGAATACTACTTTGATTTTACCACTTCTTTTACAACTCCTGAAGGGAAACTGGAACTAAGACAATTAAAATTGCCACATTTACAAATGGACAAATGTGCCGTTGGATAACCTCTTCCATCATAACTGCCCTGGCCTCTCTAACAGCTCTGTGGTTTTTTAATTACATGACTGACAACTTGTTTCTTTTCATTGATTTACAATTTGTGTTTTTCTTTAAACAATGTCCAAATGTTCTACATTGTGCTCTACCTTTAAAGTTCCTGAATTTTCATGCAGATATATCTGCCTGACATGAAATATTGTAGTAGTAGATGTATCTACTCCAACCATTTCTATCAAAATTATTCCTTCAAAACAAGATACAGAATTCCATTCTCATAATACAAGTATATGTTCCACCCTTAGCAAATACCATTAATATCATTTTATGCTTACTATTTGATTTAAAAGGGTAAGTTCAGACCCCAGCAGCGTCCAAGGTTTGTTATCCCTTTAAACTAAAATAACTTTTCTCTCTCCTTTACTTCCACTGTTCTTCACCTGTACCTCTATTACAGAAACTAGAATTCTGCCCTGTGTTCATACAGATGTACATGCTCCATTAGAGAAGAGATTATTTGAGGCCAGATGCTTTTTTGTTCACCTGTGTTCATCTATGTATATATCATTTACCTACCAACGCACTGCTCATACTTTAAAAATGTTTGGAGTATGACTTAGTAAAGTTTTGGATATAAGGAAGAAGTGTGATTGGGCGGAATTTGAAAACACTCATGTTCTAAACAGTTCATACATGCAAGTATTTCTCAAATGGAGGAAAAACAGGCTTTGTAATGGATTAACCCTGCCTTTGAAGTTTGACAAATTTTATCAATTCTAAAGTATGATTCTTCTTCACACATAATCATCCCTGTAATTTATTAAGGTTCTTTTAACTCTGTAAGATGTACTTTTGAAGTGATTAAAAATTCTTAGCTGTACATAAAATAACAGTGTGTCTTGGAGCACCTAGGTGGCTCAGTGGGTTAAGCCTCTGCCTTCGGCTCAGCTCATGACCCCAGGGTCCTGGGATCAAAGCCCCACATTGGGTTCTCTGCTCAGGAGGGACCCTGCTTCCCTGCCTACTTGTGATCTCTCTCTCTCTCTCTCTGTCAAATAAATAAATAAAATCTTTAAAAAAAATTATATAAAAAAAAAATAACAGTGTGTCTTAAGACTAATAATACATCTGATTAGCTACACAGTTTTGCAATGGATGTTTAATTTCATTACATTACAATGGAAGTCAAAATGCTATCTCATAGCATTAAATGTAATGCAAGCCTCCTAAACTTCCTGCACACAGCAGCAGCCTAATTAAAGGAGTAATCTATTTTGCCATCATCACTCTCAAGAAAAGCAAAATTGTCTTGACCTTGCTTGATAGAGAACTGAGTGAAGAAAAGCACATGGAGTTTTAAGCTGTAATACTGAAACACCACCTCTGTTTTCTGTTCTCCACTGCTAGTGTACCAAGCACATGTATATATCCAGAACACATTCTGGTAACAGAAAAGACTGTAAATGTTCTGAAAAGGCTGACCTTCCTAGTACTAGAACTGAAGAAAAATCACCATGCTTGAGAAACACCACTTTATAGAATGTAGATAGCAATAACTCTAAAGACCACAAGATGGAGTTATAAACCTTTTGAGGCTGTTGCTGTTCTAGGAGCTGCTGTCTGAGATGTTCAAGGTTTTGCTGCTGTAGTTGTTCAGCTATCTGATGAAAAATGGAATTGTTCACAGATTCTGAAACATGAGAACTAGAAGGAAAAACAAGTAGAAATATATTTTAAAACATAGTAAAGATAATACAAAAATAACTGATTTTCAACCTCCCCCATGCCAATTAAATGAAACAGACTCCACTACAATGTTTACTTTTGAAATAGTAACAGAAAATGGAATACCTCAGAACATTAATATGTTAAAAGAGAAAGATACTCTCCAATAATCTTTCAACAGGTGGATAACATGTTAAAGATACTCTGATGGAAGATCTGTTATTATGGTCTCACACTATTAAATACATATAAATTAGTATTTTTTACATTAGAGTACTTTAAGAAAATTTCAATGAAACATATAAAAACAGTTAAAAGTATCTAAACATTGTCACTTTAACTCCTTCTCTAACTATAAGATAGTGGGAGAAATGGTCTATCAATCAGTACATGTGAAATCAACAATTGTAATTGACCATAAACTTTACAAAACTAATCTGCTTTCTTTAGAAAAGCATTCACATTATTAGGTATGTTAACAGAAACAGTACTTAGATAAGAGGAAATAATAATTTAACTATACTCTGGGAAATTCACACCTGGAATACACCTGGAATTCTGGGTGCCACAAGGTAAGACATGAACAAAAAAGAGGGCATCCCAAAAGGGGCAATCAGGATGGTGAGAAGTCTTGAAACAGTTGAAAAAAAGTGTACTTCATCTGGAGCAAATAAACCTAAGGGGAAGAATGATACCTAACTTCAAATATTGTAAAGGCTAGGTCTCAAAAGATAATGGAGCAAATTTGTTTCCTTGCTTCAGAATGCAAAACGGATCAGTGTGTATAAAGTAAATCAAACAGGATTCAATAACAAAGATTATTTAACTTGTCATCATAGAAGGCATTAAAACATTATAAAAATACCCTATCAGAACCATTAAAGGAGATTCTTACGTTGTTCAGGACACTGATCTACACAATCTCAAGTGTTTCTCCTCTAACTTCGTAAATCATAATCTAAAGTATTGTATTTTAATTTTTCAAGTAAAATCTCCTTACCAAAAGGACATATGTATTTTCTGTATTATATAAATATATTTTAAGACATATGATCCCAATATATAAAATTAATGGTCTCTGCTTGAAACGAGATTCCCAGAGGCATTCCCTCCATTCATCATCCTCCATCCTCCCCCCTGCCACGCCCCCACTCTCCAACACCCTCTCCCCTGCTGGCCCTTTCTCAGACCTGCAAGAACCTAAGGCTACACAGAACTGCTTGAGAAAAGAAAATCACTGATCTAAATAAAAATGTACTCACCATTATCTTTGAAAAAAACAAAATCCCTACAGTCCCAATCCTTACTTCTGATTAGTAAGATTCACTCCCAGAATCCGGGAGAATTCCTAGAAGTGGACACTGACACTAGAAGCAAGCCTCTTTCCTATTATTTCAAATATTCATACAATTGAATAAAATGACTAATACAGATATAGAAAATATCACAACTATATCAACATCTATCAATTCTCCTATAAAAAATTTTGATATATCCCAAATATTTGCAAAGATCTGAGAAAGGAGCCAAAGTAAATAGGGAGGCAACAAGACCACAACTCTAACCATCTTTCTGTAATGTTAGAACTCAACAGCCTGAAATTTTATCCCAACTTATTCAAAGTATACTTGGTAGTTCAGACAGCAATGTCCCATCCAATGTTTATAATAATAATGGAAAAAATTATGGAAATAAAGAAAAAAAAAACAATTCTTACAGTTGAGAGGCTGAAATTTCCTTTTTGGGTTCTTCACTATGCTCAGAATCTTCCCCAAAATCAAACCTATCCATCAACTTCTAAGTCGGACCGGGGAGGGGGGGAGAAAAAGACAAATTAAAAGGTGCTTCACACAAAAATAAGTAACAAATGCTATTCTGAATGTCAATGTCATCCCATTAATTTACCTCTATCACATTAATACATAAATGTTTTATATAATTTTATGCTATGCTATAATAAAGCATTTGAGTGAATCTTTAAAGTACTTTGATGTACACTGCCTTATATAACAAAACAAATCACAATACAGGATAAATACTAATGCTCTACAGAAGAGAAGATGGGATTAAAATAATTAAATGGCTTGCCAATAGTAATAAAGCTTGATTAAAAAAAAAATCTAGGTCTGTAATCAGTGGATCTATTCCTACTACATTTCTCTTCTTAGGATGGTCAATTGTCTTCCCAAGGATCAATTTAAAGGTTTTTTAATGTGGTTTAGCTATTTTTTTTTAAAGTAGGCTCCATGCCCAGCAGGGAGCCCAATGTAAGGCTTGAACTCACAACCCTGAGATCAAGACTGGAGCTGAGATCAAAAGTTGGATGCTTAACTGACTGAGTCACCCAGGTGACCCCCATGTGGTTTAGCTATTAAATTTTCAATTAAGCTAACAGATAAAAATGTCAAAGTAGTATAATACATCAGTATTTATTTTCCTAAAAAAACATAGTAGCAGAAACAAAAATAATATGTGTAACACTTCCAAGGTATTTTAATGTTCTCATAATTAATAAGAACATTGAGGCAATCCTACTACAAATTATACATGAAAGACTTTCAACTTTAAAACCACTATCCTTTATAGTTAGGCCTAATTTATAAAGCACAGTGGTTTTAAAGTTGAAAATATATATATTATACAGTAGAGTGCATACTGTGATAGTTCTATAATAAAATATAATATACAGAATTAGAATCCACACAATAGCATATAGACTTTAATACTTCTTACAGAACAAATCTAGTAACTTAATTTCTACCTTGTTGAAAGCCACTCCCTGTTCCAAGGGGTTCAGGGTGTTGGCTGCCGCAGCTGCAGCCGTGAGCTGTGCTGTGAGCGCCTGCAACTGCACAACAAGACCAGCGTCCAGGGCCTGCAGAATCGAAGGCTGAGGCTTCTGCTGCTGTAGCTGTAAAGTTTGTATTAACTGCTGAAGCTGAAGGAGAAGAAAGGAAAATTATTACAAACAGATACTGGGTTTTATCTGTAAGAATGCCAATCTTTAAAAAAAAAAAAAAAAAAAAAAAAGAATGCCAATCTTTTAGTGAAAAAGGTTCACTGTTGCACAGTCTTTGGAGATCAAGAGAAAACAGATACTAATTCAAAATAAGGTAGTTTTTTAAAAAAATATTTTGTTGTGTGTGTCATCTTTAATAGTCCTTAATAAGTCTGTCTTGCTTCTGGAAAGCCAGAGAACTTTAAGCCAAATAAAGTGGTCATACAATGACAGATTAAGAATTCATTACATACAGACTGATTTTTTTCACTAAGCTTTTCTTTTAAAGATTTTATTTATTTATTTAGAGTGCGGGCGCAAGCCAGGAGTGGGCCAATGGGAGAGAGAATCCCAAGCAGAATGCATGCTGAGCGTGGAACCCAAAGCAGGGCTCCTGAAGGGGGGGTTCCACACAGGGCTTGAACCCATGACCCTGAGATCACAAGCTGAGCCAAAATCAAAGGCTGGAAGCTCAACTGACTGAGGCACCCAGGTGCCCCATCACTAAGCTTCCATTGCTTCTTCAATTAACTCCTTAATCTCTGTAATAAAACAAAACAAAACAACAATAACAACAACAAAAAACAAGCACTGACAACAACTGCTTTTGCTAGCTTTCAGATTTACCATCAGATAACACATTTCCTGAAAGCAGGAAAGGCAAATAAGAAATTTGCCTCTTAGAGCATTCTGAAACTAAGGAAATTAAAAGTGAATAGTGCCAATAAGAGTTGAAATCAAATCCCTGTTCCTTCTATTCATCCATCCTCTTAAAAACCAGAAACAACAGTAAGATCCTGAAGATATTTCACAGTTAAGTAAACCCTATACACACCTTAGAAGTAATTAATACATTCCTAATCAAGATCTAAATCTGACTTAAATCTGAAAATGATCAATTTACAATAGTAATAAGACATGTGTACTGTTTAGGTGAAGATTAATTTACAGTGGGAGAAGATACAAAAGCCATCCCAGATGAAAGTAATTTCATGCCCATCTAAAACAGCTACATTAAGAAACAAACTAGAGTCATTTGGCTACCAAATAAACTGTAACTACAAACTACTAATTGATAGCAAAGAAAATAATACCAAAATATATGATAGCTTAGTTACTGCACTGAAGAAGCTCCAGAACAGATAGGATGGTGAAAGGGAGAGGGAGGAAGTAAAGGAGTAAAAAAGGGAGGGAGAGGAAGAAGGGGCGGAGGGGGAAAGAGAGAAGAGGATTAATGTCATATTTTCTCCTTTACACATTTTAACTACTCCTTTTGACATCGGCATTTTTCCAGACAGCACTGTTACTGTTTCAGTCAGGTTCAAACCAGTGTGGCATCCTACTTTCCTTCTACTCTTGACTTAATAGTAGTCTATCAATTACTAGGTCTTCTTAACTTTCTTTGCACTACTTCTTCTGGAAAAATCACTTCTCCTGCCAAAAGTATTTATTTTAATAAGTATCTTTTAAAATGAGAACATTTGCTTTACGAATTATTTTCAAAATATCAGTAATCACAAGATTAAAATTAATAATTTGATAATTTTATCTAATATCCAATTCAGTTTCCCAATTGACCCCCAAAACGGAGAAACTGGATCTAATCTAAGACAATAACTAAATTAGGTTTTACATGTTTAAAACTCTAGAATGGTCCCTTTTTTCTGAAGAGTGTCCTTTTAAGAAGGTCTGCTACCCTATTTCTCACATACCTATTACTTCCCTTTTATCATTCTTACCAAAACAAAAATACTTCCTATCCCTAGGCTTCTCGCCTCTCCCACCCACTAAAGTACGGTTCAGATCGATGACTTCAATATGAAAAAGTTCCCCACTGCTTAGGGTATGAACTCCTTGTTTTTCAGCCCATCATTTCCATCTTTTGAAACCAGATCCACACTTAGGTCTACCATGTCAACTCCGTCATCATTAACTTACATGCACAGGCCATCTAACCTTCCAAACATCTCAACTTTGAAAGAGCTTTGCATATCCAACACTGTTATGCCTCCATACACTATTCACTCATTCTACAAAAATGTACCAAATGTCTGTTACAACCTAAACACTGGAGACACAGCAGTGAACAAAACAAATGAAAAAAATTCTCATCCTTCTAAAGCATATATTCTGGTGGGAAGAGATAGAGAATAAATAAAAAAGTTGTATAATGTAACAGAAAGAAAGTACGTGATACAAAAAAGGAGCACAGGGGAAGAATGTGCAGTTTTAAGTCACTTTTTGAAGGCTTTACTAAGGTGACATTTAATAAAAAACTCAAAGTGGCTGAAAACCTCATGAATATTTGGGAAAAGAGTTCAGGGGGAAAAGGGGTCTTATTGCACAGATCACAATTAATTTGGTTTTTAAAGGACAGGTAAAGAAAGGAGATGCAAAGAATGGGCTATCCTCAAACCCTACCATGACAGTTTCATTTTAAGTCTCACTTCAAATGGCACTTCCTCAAAAACACCTTCTCTTGGCAACCCTCTCTAATCTGACCCCTTTTCCCAAACCCAGTCACTTTAAAAACTTATCCTGTTTTAAGTCATGTATCACCATCTAAACAAAGTTTTATACTTTCTTATATTTTTCTCCCCTAACATAGAAAGACATCTTTCCTAGGAGAGAGGACATCCCTGTCTTGTTACTGGAGTAACACCTAATAATGTTTGCACAAATTATGTATTAAGTCAATATTTTGGTATGAAATGAAGTTTTTATAAAACAGTGCATAGGGGCGCCTGGGTGGATCAGTGGGTTAAGCCTCTGCCTTCGGTTCAGGTCATGATCTCGGGGTCCTGGGGTCGAGCCCCACATCAGGCTCTCTGCTCAGCTGGGGGCCTGCTTCCCCCTCTCTCTCTGCCTGCTTACTTGTGATGTCTCTCTCTGTGAAATAAAAAAATAAAATCTAAAAAAAAAAAAGTGCATAAAACAATGCCTTACTAAATGAAAAAGCAAGTTACAGAGTAGTATCCATAGTGTGATATCATTTTTACAGAAATAACATATTCTTAAGGTGGTACAGTATTAAAAAAATACATTAAGAAAATAATGAGTTCTAAATCACTATTGATTTAACAAAAAAAACTGCTCACCTGTTGGCCTTGAGGACTTTGTAAGATTTGAGCTACTGCTGCAAGTGTATCTGTGTTTGTTATCTGAGACACCCACGGATCCGGCAGACCCTGGACCACATTGGCTGGAGTAACAGGTGTCACAGGAGTTCCTTTTAATAAGACATCACACCCACCCAAATAAATACGTAAGTAAATAAAAGTAAGACTTGGAAAGGCAGAGAGATTTGCTTTGACACTTTCATAAAATATATATAAATTTAGATGTTTTTATTTTATTGTCTAATTACAGACTTAGATAGATTGGGAAAAAAAAAAACAACACCAAAAGGATCTGTCCACACTTGTCCTCATTAACTAAACTACTACTTTAAAGAAGCCTACAATACTTAGAAATCTTTAAAAATCTTACTATAGAAGAAAATTGAAGGACATGAGGAAATGTTAAAAATATAATCAAATTTATTAGAAAATAATATGTATAATATAAAACTATTTTTCTTTAAAACACAACAAAAATTAAACATATACCAAATGTTAATTCCTGAACTATGGTACAAATTCTAAAATGTCATTTAAATAAACTTTAAAAAACAAGATTTTGAGATTATTACTAAAGCATTCTTGGCTCCAGTAGACAATTTTTTTCAGGGTTCCTTATAAATATTAAGTTCCCCTACTATACTACAATTTGATGTACATGCAAGTTTATGGACAGCCTAAACCAGGAAAAAACATAAGTGACATACCATTTTCCCAAAGATCACTATATTTATGCTTCTAGGATTTCAAATATTCAGCTTTTTAATTTTTAGAAAAGAATTATACACAAATATAAATTCTCAGTTTATTTTTCCTTCAAATTACATTTCCTTTCAATTACTTAATGCTAGATAAATTCTCCTACACTATCAAATTGTTACTTTATAAATGAATAATCACCGGGTGGGGCGGGGGGGGATGAATATTTAGAAAACAAATCTGTTTCAAGGTAACATACCTGGGGTGTTGCTCATAGCAGCAGTAGTACTGGCCAAAACAGGTGTGACAACCGGGGGAGGAATCCCTGCTGCCATGTCCAAAAGAGGCTGAATAATCTCACTCTTAAACACATTATTCTTCTGCCATAAGTTTAATACTCTCACTATTTTACTCTAGAAGAAAAAAAGAAAAATGACACTTTGATTTTTTTGCTTGCAAAACAGCACAGTCATTTCACAGAGACTATTCAAACAGTGGATGGGAAGGGTAGATTAAAATACTTTTACTGTAGTACTTCCCGCCCCTGAAATCATGTTTCTGTAATTCTGATTTGCTAATCTTAATACACTTGAAAGAAAAATGTTCATTTTGATAAATACACAAGATAAATGAGAGCTACATTTCATAGAAGAAAGGAACGGCAACTAGGTTTCAGCTTCTATGTGAGGTCTAATGAGATCGACGGAGAGGTTTGCCTACAGACTGTATAAGCTGCTGAGGTGATCAGGATTTACCTCAGCACCAAAGCTATACTGTCAGGTGATTTTAACTTCATGTTTTAAACAAATAACAAACTTCAAGACAAAGTCCTTATCTAATATGACTTTTTTTTTTAAGATTTTATTTATTTATTAGAGAGATAGAGAGCACAAGTAGGCAGAGCAGTAGGTAGAGGGAGAGGGAGAAAAGAGGCTCTCCACTGAGCAGGGAACCCGATGCAGGGCTCGATTCCAGGACCCAGGGATCAAAACCGAAATGAATGAAGGCAGCTGCTTCAGTTCAGCTGACTGAGCCACCCAGGTGGCCCCTAACGTGACTTTTTAAAATTTTATTATTGCACTCAATCCTATGAGAAGAGTAAACAAAATTTCCAAATCAGTATCCCAAAATATGTAAATTTCTAATACCTTTGAGCATATATAAAGAAACCTTTTTTATTCTCTTTCAGGGTTCAAAGTCTTTTTACATGGTACAGAATATTTATTCATTCAGATCTAGAAGACTTACTAGTGTGGTTACCCGCACTACTAAAACTCTACCACAATAAAAGAATTTTAAAATGCAGAAACTCATTTTAGACCCAAAGGCACCTCCAGATTTGAAGTGAGGGGGTGGAAAACAATTTACCATGCTAATGGACATCAAAAGAAAGCTGAGGTGGCAATCCTTGTATCAGACAAATTGGATTTTAAGCCAAAGCCTATAATAAGAGATGAGGAAGGACACTGTATCTACTTTAAAGGTCTGTCCAAAAAGAAGCTCTAACAATTTTAAATATCTATGCCCCTAACACGATAGCAGCCAATTATATAAACCAATTAATAACAAAAATCAAAGAAACACATTAACAATAATACAATAATAGTAGGGGATTTTAAAAACCCCCCTCACTGAAATGGACAGATCATTTAAGAAAAGATCAACAAGGAAACAAAGGCTTTAAATGACACATTGGACCAGATGGGACATCAGAGATATATTCAGAATATTCCATCCCAAACCAACAGAATACACATTCTTCTCTAGTGTACATGGAAAATTCTCCAGCGTAGATCACATCTTGGGTCACAAATCAGGTCTCAAACGGTACCAAAAGATTGGGATCATTCCCTGCATATTTTCAGACCACAATGCTTTAAAACCAGAACTCAACCACAAGAGGAAAGTTGGAAAGAACTCAAATACATGGAGGCTAAAGAACATCCTAGTAAAGAATGAATGGGTCAACCAGGAAATTAAAGAAGAACTTAAAATATTCATGGAAACAAATGAAAATGAGAACACAACTGTTCAAAATCTTTGGGAAACAGCAAAGACGGTCCTGAGAGGAAAGTATATAGCAATACAAGCCTTTCTCAAGAAACAAGAAAGGTCTCAAATACATAACCTAACCCTACACCTAAAGGAGCTGGAGAAAGAACAGCAAATAAAACCTAAACCCAGCAGAAGAAGAAAAATAGTAAGTATCAGAGCAGAAATCAATGAAATAGAAACAAAATGAATAGTAGAACAGATCAACGAAACTAGGAGCTGGTTCTCTGAAAGAATTAATAAGATTGATAAACCCCTGGCCAGACTTATCATAAAGAAAAGAGAAAGGACCTAAATTAATAAAATCATGAATGAAAGAGGAGAGATCACAACCAACACCAAAGAAATACAAACAATTATAAGAACATATTACAAGCAACTATACACCAGCTAATTTGACAATCTGGAAGGAATGGATGCATTCCTAGAGACATACAAACTATCAAACTGAACCAGGAAGAAATAAAAAACCTGAACAGACCCATAACCAGTAAGGAGATTGAAGCAGTCATAAAAATATCCCAACAAACAAGACACCAGGGCCAGATGAGCTTCCAAGAGGAATTTTTAAAGAAGAATTAATACCTATTCTCCTGAAACTGTTCCAAAAAAATTAAAATGGAAGGAAAATTTCCAAATTTATTTTATGAGGCCAGCATTACCTTGATCCCAAAACCAGACAAAGACCCCATCAAAAAGGAGAATTACAGAGCAATATCCTTGATGAACATGGATGCAAAAATTCTCACCAAAATGCTAGCCAAGAGGATCCAACAGTACATTAAAAGGATTATTCACCATGACCAAGTGGGATTTATTCCTGGGCTGCAAGGTTAGTTCAACATCCACAAATCAATCAATGTGATACAACATATTAATAAAAGAAAGACAAAAACCATATACTCTCAATAGATGCTGAAAAAGCATTTGTTTGACAAAAGACAGCATCCTTTCTTGATCAGAACTCTTCAAAGTGTAGGGATAGAGGGTACATACCTCAATATCAACAAAGCCATCTATGAAAAATCCACAGTGAATATCATTCTCAATGGGGAAAAACTGAGAGCTTTCCCCCTAAGGTCAGGAACATGGTAGGGATGTCCACTATCACCAGTGCTATTCAACACAGTACTAGAAGTCCTAGCCTCAGCTATCAGACAAAAAAAAGAAATAAAAGGCATCTGAATTGGCAATGAAGAAGCCAAACTCTCACTCTTTGCAGATGATATGATACTTTGTGTGGAAAACCCAGAAGACTCCACTCCAAAACTGCTAAAACTCTTACAGAAATTCAGTAACGTGTCAGGATATAAAATCAATGCACAGAAACCAGTTACATTTCTGTACACCAACAGCAAGACAGAAGACAGAGAAATTAAGGTGTCAATCCCATTTACAATTGCACCCCAAACCGTAAGATACCTAGGGATAAACTTAACCAAAGAGGCAAAGACTCTGTACTCAGAAAACTGTAAAGTACTCATAAAAGAAATTGAGGAAGACACAAAGAAATGGAAAAACGTTCCATGCTCATGGCTTGGAAGAAAAAATATTGTGAAAATGTCTATGCTACCCAGAGCAATCTACACATTTAATGCAATCCCTATCAAAATACTATCAACTTTTTTCAAAGAAATGGAACAAATAATCCTAAAATTTATATGGAACCAGAAAAGACCCCAAATAGCCAGAGGAATGTTGAAAGAGAAAGCCAAAGTTGGTGGCACCACAGTTCCAGACTTCAAGCTCTACTACACAAAGCTACAATCACCAAGACAGTATGGTATTGGCAGAAAAACAGACATAGATCAACAGATCAGAATAGAGCCCAGAAATGGACCCTCAACGCTATGGTCAACTAATCTTCGACAAAGCAGGAAATAATGTCCAATGGGGAAAAAAAAAAGTCTCTTCAACAAATGGTGTTGGGAAAACTAGACAGCTACATGCAGAAGAGTGAAACTGGACCATTTCCTTACACCACATACAAATACAGACTCAAAATGATGCAAGACCTCAGTGTAAAACAGGAATCTATCAAAAACCTTGAGAAGAACACAGGCGGCAATCTCTTTGACCTCAGCCGCAGCAACTTCTTCCTACAAACGTCACCAAAGGCAAGGGAAGCAAGGGCAAAAATGAACTACTGGGACTTCATCAAGAGCAAAAGCTTTTGCACAGCAACGCAAACTGTCAACAAAACCAAAAGACAACTGACAGAATGGGAAAAGGTATTTGCAAATGACAGATCAGATAAAGGGCCAGTATTCAAAATTGATAAAGAATTTAACAAACTCAATACCCAAAGAACAAATAATCCAATCAAGAAATGGGCAGAAGACATGAACAGACATTTCTGCAAAGAACACACCCAAATGAATCAAAACCAGAGTGAGATACCACCTCACACCAGTCAGAATGGCTAAAATTAACCCGTCAGGAAATGACAAGTGTTGGCAAGGATACAGAGAAAGGGGAACCCTCCTACATTGTTGGGTGGGATGCAAGCTGGTGCAGCCACTCTAGTAAACAGTATGGAGGTTCCTCAAAAACTTGAAAATAGAGCTACCCTATAACTCAGCAATTGTACTACTCGGTATTTACCCTAAAGATACAAATGTACTGATCCAAAGGGGCACATGCACCCAAATGTTTATAGCAGCAATGTTCACAATAGCCAAACTATGGAAAGAACCTAGATGTCCATCAACAGATGAATGAATAAAGAAGATATGGTGTGTATGTGTGTGTGTGTGTGTGTGTGTGTGTAATACTATGCAGCCATCAAAACCCCCAAATCTTGCCATTTGCTATAATGTGGATGGAACTAGAGGGTATTGTGCTAAGTGAAATAAGTCAATCAGAGAAAGACAATTATTATGATCTCTCTTATATGAGGAATTTGAGAGGCAGGATGGGGGTCAATGGGGAGAAGGGAAGGAAAAATGAAACAAGATGGGACCAGGGAGGGAGACAAACCGTAAGAGACTCTTAATCTCAAGAAACAAACTAAGGGTTGCCTAAGATGGCTGGGTGATAGACACTGGTGAGGGTATATGGTATGGTGAGTGCTGTGAACTGCACTGTGAACCGATGATTCAGACCCGTAACCCTGTAACATTATACGTTAATTAAAAAAAAATTTACTGTGTGACTATGAATTCCTTTAAAGAATGCCTAATATACAGAAGGGGTTCAATAAATGCATGTTGTAAAAAAAAAATGAGATAAAGGTTAGAATTTTAAAAATTAAAAAATGAAATAAAATGCAGTTATTTTCTGCTAACTGCTTAGTAAATCCATTTTCCATAGACACTAAATAGGTAAATATCAGTTCAAATAATCAAAGCACGAAATTAGTTAAGTGTGAGAATAAATAAGCTTTCAGTCTAATTTCAAAAGCTTATTTATAGCCAGTTTCTTTATCACCAATTCTTTATCACCAAATCACCAAATAAATTTAAAAAACAGCCAAATCAACTACATCTCTCCATTTTTTGTTTAAGATGCTAAGAATCTCAGAATGTGGATAGTGTAATAACTAAATATTCAAATTCAGAATTACTAGGAGGAAATAGTAACATAAAATCATAGTTAAGATAAACTAGTCTCATTAAGAGCAAAGGGTAATATATCAACTTTAAAAAAAAAAAAGCCAGCATACCTTGTCATCCCCAGGGCAACGATATAAATTCTGGAAAGTGCTAATGATGTTATTACTAAATCTGGGTGCAAACACATCCTTTTCTTGACCAAACTGATGTCGAGATTGTCGTACAATGGAGTCAATAACATAAAGTCCAGGTACCTTGTATTCTGGTTTACACTGATGGAACAAAGAATAGGAAGGGAAGGAATGAGAAGGCAGCATTTATTATAAATCCTATACAAATACAAAAACAATGCTTATGTAGACGTAATGAATGTTCAGACATTGACTATTCCACACCATCTGTCTCTGGAATGGCATTTTAATCTACTTTGGCTGTTCCATTCACCCAATTCAACTGCCAATCACCTACGTTCCAAAACAGTATTGCATAACTGGCTTGAGTGACAAAACCCAAAAGGATAAATAAGGTACCGTTATAACCACCCCCCTAAAAAAATTGTTTAATGACTTTGAAATGTCACACACAAGGAAAACAACAAATTCAGGAAAGGGCTGTAGAAAAAGCATTGCCAACATACTCATTAGAAATCATCTGAAAACCTTTTACAAAAAGTTTTCTGTACTAATGAGGAACAATGTAACATTCTAAATATACCGAGCCCAGAGTTTCAAAAGTTTCCTCAAATACCACATCTATAAGAAAGATAAGACAAAACCATTATGATTCCAGGAATCTATCCTATTTTTTAGCTACTCCACTGATAAATGTTTCTCAACCTTCTTATCCATCACCCAAATTGAGGAAAATACCTCCTACTTTCTTGCCACAAGCTTTTCTTCTAGCCTATCTGGTTAGGGAAGCACAATGAAGAATCCTTTTAGTATCAAGGTTACTGCTCCTGGTTTGTCACCATATCCAAAAGTGTAAGAAACCTGCTTTCCAAGTTTATGTTAATTAACATGAAATTATAGCTGCAAAAAGCAGCTTCAACTTTTGGGTGTAATTAGCTAAGTATCTCACCCAAAGTAATTTCCTAGAAATCACATATGGCACTAAAGCACAATTATATTCTTGAAAAATCCTTGGAAACCCGAGTACCAGTGAGAACAGGATCCTCAATCTACCCCTCACACACACATACATGTTTCTAATGGCAATTCTGGCTGAGACAATGAGTGATTTCATTCTGCAAAAAGACAAGATGATGTTCATCTACTATACTTCATCTGTTTCTTCAAATACTTAAGAACCTTATCCTTAGATTTTTACTTACATCAAGAAAATACAAAGACCTTTAGCATCAATTCACAAGTATCTATTATAACACTCTGACTGTTAAAAACCTGAAATATTTCATAAGAGGGCAATAATGCTGGTGTTTGGATACTGAAGTTTTAAGTTTAACCTACCTAAAGGTTCAAAATATCTGCTCTGTTGTAAGTTACGGCTCTTGAATGCCTGAAATAGTTTTCCCTCATGTTCCTAAAACATCTAGCATATTCATCCTTCAGTTCATGTATCTGGCCAAGGTTATCTTCCTTTGACTACCATACATTCAAAGAAATATCAACCTAACTGAGCAAATAATTTATCTCAGTAAAGAAAACTTAAAATTTAATGAAAAGCAGGACATCAACTTTGTTAAAATTTATCTAGTCCCTAATGCCACAAATATAGATAAGTGATTAATATTTATTGATTGACCTGATTTACTGGCATCTTAATTTTGCCAAAGACAAAAAAAATGGACATAAATTATTTCATATACATGATTACCTTGAGACCGAGAATCAACAGGATTTTTAAATTGCTTATAAGAGCTTTAAAAATTAATATTGAGGGGCGCCTGGGTGGCACAGTCAATTAAGTGTTCAACTCTTGATTTTAGCTCAGGTTGCGACCTAGGGTTCTGAGATTAAGCTCTGGGTGAGGCTCTGCACTCAGCAGGGTGTCTGCCTGAGATTCTCTCTCCCTTCCCCTCTGCTCCCCTCCCCCATGCTTTCTCGCTTTCAAATCTTTTAAAAAATACTGAATGGTAAGTGATGAATGTACTAAATTTTAAAAAAATACATCCTTCTCACTGATTTATAACAAAAACTCAGGTTACAAACTCACAACACAGAAGAATCATGAGTGCACAAAATAATAAATGGACCTTTTGGGGCCTACTGTAAAGATTCTGAAAGCTTCAAACATATATTAACAGTTTAGTGATAAACTATAAGGCCTAAGGGGGGAAAAAATTTCTTCATCCACAGTATCTTCAGATATACCTATATTAAGATGTGTAGAACGATTTTCCCTCACTTGTAGAGTAGGCATTTTTGCCACATAGAATGGGGGGGAAAATCTTAAGTATGACTTCGTGTTTTAAAATAACTTAGTAACTGGTAAACTTAGCTGAGTCACCAACTAGAAACCTAAGGAAAAATTAAGACCAAGAACCTGAAATGTTTCTTCAATTTCCTCTTCAAGTTCTATCAGTACTGAATATACAAGAATCCCTAAGACTCTCCACTGGTATGAGGAATTTTTACTCTTTAAATAATAATAATAAAGTCATGTCATATTAAGTTTTCAGTTAATATCATCTTTAAACTACATCCTAGTAATTTTCAATTTCTTCTGCTGCAGAAACAGTTTTTTTTTTTTTTTTTTAAAGATTTTATTTATTTATTTGACAGAGAGAAATCACAAGTAAGCAGAGAGGCAGGCAGAGAGAGAGGAGGAAGCAGGCTCCCTGCCGAGCAGAAAGCCCGATGCGGGGCTTGAACCCAGGACCTGGGATCATGACCTGAGCCGAAGGCAGTGGCTTAACCCACTGAGCCACCCAGGCGCCCCCAGAAACAGTTTTGTAGAGAGAAAGTCAATAACATAGGGAGAATCCACTTTTAAACATATTATGTGATTTTCATTCTAAGGTTATTCAAGCTATTACATGAACACCATTAGAAGTCAAGAGTTTTTTGGCAAAAAAACCTCTCTAGGTGACCTGGACCACATACTTTGCAATTTATAAACACACCTTATATAATGATTTTATTATTAGAATTTTTGCTGCCACTTTCTGCTCTAAAAATTAACATTAGGGACACCTGGGTGGCTCAGTTGGTTGGGCATCCAACTCTTGATTTCAGCTCAGGATTGTGAGATCGAGGGACTTGGCACTGGGCATGGAGCCTGCTTAAGATTCTCTTTCTCCCTCTCCTTCTGTCCCTACACCCCTGCTCGCGCATTCTGGGGTACTTGTTCTCGCTCCCTCTCTCTCACAAAAAATACAAAAGTTAACATTAAAGGAAGTAGAGCTACAATGGTAAATACAGGAGCATGTGGCTGTACTTGCAAAGCACTGAATGGTACGGACAATAGCCTCACTGACCTAGTGTAAAGAAAATACAGCCATCCTGTCCTGCCTAAGAAGGAGTAAGAAAAACTGAGAAGCATGTGGTAAGGCCATGGTCCAGAGGTACAGGCTTTATAAAAAACCTAACATCATACTCACTGATGACAAACTTAAAGTTTTCCCACTAAGTATGGGTGACAACCAGGAATGGATACCCCCCCACTACTGCTTTTCAACATCATACTGGAAGTCCTAGATAATGCAACAAGACAAGAAAAGGAAATAAAGGTATACAGATCAGGAAGGAAGGTTCAACAAGAACTAAACACATACAATACTCTTAATTGAGCCTGCGAGATCTTCACTGCTGACTCTGAACCTGTATCTACGTGTTACTTAAGGAAATAACATTTAACTATAGAACTTAGAGCTACAAAATAAGTGGAAAGACTAAGTGGTATTTTTTCTTTTAAGATGGCAAACATATTGTTTTTGTGTTGTTTTCAAGACTTCTGATGATTCAAGCTTTCCTAAAAGTGTGAAGCTGAAAGGGATGACAGGGAATCACTAATTCCTTCCCTCCTTATACTTAGAGGGTTGTGGGCACCCAAGCAAGGAAGCAAGAGGTGGACAGGGCTTTGATACTTCACTGACATAATGTATCATCATATAACTATAGGAGAAGGGAGATGACAAGGAAGGAAAAAAATATTATCCCAGTTCCTGATGAAACAAATCTAAACAAATCCAAATTTAATGTACAGCTTAGTAAAATATTTCAGATTAACCTTGATGTGATAATACTGAAACCGAAGAAAAGTAATAACAGTTTGTAACTAATAATAACCTAATATTTTTCAGTTTGATAAAAGGTCATTTTGCTCTTTGACTAAAGAAATTCATTCTATTTGATGAGTCCTTAAGAATCTAAAAAACATTCTGACAAAGAAGATATAAAGCTGGCTGGAATTTAACTCCTTAAGTAAAGGTGAAATGAGGATAGTATTTTTTAAAAATAATCTTTAACTAAGACTTACTAGATTAGAGTCTAACAATATTAAGTGTGGGTAAAGATGGGAGCAACACAAACACACACTGAATGAGAGTGGGAGTATGATTAGTACAACCATTATGAAATTTATTTGGAATTATCTAGCCAACTTAAAGAAATACATATCCTACTACCCAGCAATTCCACTCCACAGAAATAGAAACCATACCAGGATAAATATGTAAGTGTATTCATAACTCCAAAAACTGGAAAACATACAAACACACACACACACACACACACACACACACAATGTCTATCAACAGAACAGATAAGCAACAGTTATTCACATACGGAATATATACCAATGAAAAGAAACAAATACTTTTATAATCAACAGGAATGAATCCTAAACATGTAATACTGAGTAAAAACAACTGTACACTAAAGAATATGTAACAAGGATTCCATTTATGCAAAACTGAAAATCAGGTTGAACTGCTTTAAGAATGCAGACTTAAAGAGTAATACTATGTCAAACAAGAACGTGACTAACATAAAACTCAGACTGTGTATTACTTGGGGAGGGGTATGATCAAGAAGAGGAACTTGGGAGACTTCAGTCAAAGTTCCATGTCTTGCACTGAGTGGTGGTTATACAGGTAACTTTAAAAAATTAAGCTATGCATATTATGTCTTCCGCACTTCTCTGTATACCTATACAAACATTTCATATAAAAAGAAACATTTATATAAACTTCCTTGAGTTCTTAAAACACAACAGACAAAACCTTCTCTTAATGCCTAACAATGATAAGCTCAAGATACATTTAAAATGTCAATTTAAGGTATATGGGATGAAGAACTGATCAAAAATACCCCAGAGCAGAGTTTAATAAGAAGTACATAAGGCAAGTGAGAATCTGAAAATTTACTGTTTTTAAACTATCTGTGGCCAACTACCTAAATCTTTGCATACCCCACACCAGAAGCAAGAAGCCAGAGTAACCTTTCAAGCAATTTTCCTCGCCTATGGGAAATCATCTTCCACTATTAATTTACCTTTTCATTTATTACTCTCATTCATTCCTCTATAAATCTCTCATGCTAAACACAGACTCACAAATAACACAGTACCAAAGTGCTATAATATTTCTCCTCTTTTTGCACTATTTGTCTATGATGGGTGAAGGAAAAGTATAGACAAGCTAATATATGGTGTTCTGGGACTAGAGGATACCCAAAATTATAAGCCAACATCATTAAATAATCCTTCACATTTTTCTTAGATCTTTCAATTGACTACATATAATGTACATGACAAACAGACTTTTTCATAAATTTGTTAAAAGAGTATTTCCTACTACAAACAATACTCTAATTCAGGGGTTTTACAAATTAGGTTCCACAGAAACAAAGCATCTATGCAAGGATGTCAAGGGTTATGGGGCAAAAAACAAAATAGGTGGAGTGGGCTTCTGGTTCCCTACCATCATCAGTACTGCAGCATTTTTACTAGTGTTTTATCTGCCCCCCTCCACCCCGTCCATAGTGAAGTTCCAGTGAGACTAGGAAAGAGGAAAAAAAAGGTTTCCTCTGGTATTAAAAAAACTATATACAATCTGGAACTTCATCAACACTAAAATAAAATCTTTGTTCTGCAAAAGACCTTGGATCTTGTGTTAAAAGAAAGGACAAGCTACCAATTAAGAAAAAAATATTTACAAACCATCTCTCTGACAAAGGACTTACATCTAGAATATTATTAAGAACTCTGAAAACTTGACAGTAAAAAACCACCCAATTAGAAAATGAACAAAAATATGAAGAGACATTTCACTGAAAATGTCAAAGAAGCATGTGAAAACATGTTCAGCATCATCAGCCATTAGGTAAATGCAAATTAAAACACAATGAGACACTACTATACATTTATCAGAATAGCTAAAGTGGTAACACCAAATGATGGCAAAGAATGTGGAAACTGGATCAATCATACACTGTTGGTGGGAATGTAAAATGGTACAACCATTCTAGGAAAGAGTGGCAGATTCTTATGAAACAACATGTACTTACTTTCCCAGAGAAATGGAAACTTTTATTCACACAAAAATCCACAGACAAATGTTCCTGGCAGCTTTATTAATAAAAGCTCCCCCCAAATGGAAATGATTTAGATGGCTTTCAATGGGTGAATGGCTAGACAAACTGTGGTACATCCATACCAATGGAACCTCACTTAAAAATGAAGGAGCCATTAGACACATGCACAATTTGGATGGATCTAAATAAAATTATACTGACAAAACAAGCCCATTTCAAAAGTCTATATTTACATAACATTCTTGAAATGGCAAATTAGAGAACAGACTAATGCCCTCAGGAGTTGGCGGGGGGAGCGAGGAAGAGAGTAGAAGGTGGCTCTCTAAAAAGGAGAAGGAACATGATGGCTCCTTAGGGTGATGGACTATGTTATATCCTGACTACAGTGCTGGTTTTATGAATCAATACATGTGATTAAATTGCACAGAACTAAATATACATACACACAAATGAGTGCATGTAAAACTGGTAAAATCTGAGTTTGGTGGACTATATGAATGTCCTGGTTGTAGTACTTATGTTATCAAGACATTACCATTGGGGGAACCTGGGTGAAGAGTATATGGGATCTCTCTTTACTGTAATCTAATGTAAGCATCATCTATTGATTAAATGACACATGAATCTGCAATTTTCACAAAATAGCTTAAAAATGCACTCACGCAACTCAATTTACCATTAACTAACCCACTGCTGAATTTCTGTTTTAAACAGGGTAGGGGTAAAGTATTCAAATTTCTGCCCAGACACTGACTGGCAATGTCATTTGTCTTTGGTTCTAAGTGAGGCTTTAAGATCAAAAGTCTCATGCTCTACTGACTGAGCCAGCAAGGTATCCCTCTAAGGCAGACTTTAAGGTACAACAGTAAGCTATTGGACTGTGACCAACTGTACAGGTGATGGAAGAGGCGTATAGATTGTTTACCTCATTCACTATGACCTAACAGAAATGTGGATGAACCTCTTAACGATGAAAGATACCATTTCAAACCTCTTTCAGGCTGTGGAGAAACTAGGTGAAACTTAGAACTCAGTATATAATGACCGAAGAATGTGGAGGGCTAGAAAAAAGTGGAACTCCTTAAGACCATGAAAACGAGACTCTATACAAAGCTTCTCTAAACCTGACTGAGAAGTATTTCTCTTAAGAGAAAGATCAAAATATTGTGCCAGAAATTACCTCTGAAGATTATACATTCTAAACAGAGGATGGCATGCCTAGGACTTCTAACTTTCAGACTGCATAGGCGAGGCATAAAGTTGTTCATACTATGTTAGGTTTAAGTTTGTCCTACTGTCTCTACTAAGAACTCTATTTAAAATGTGGCCACTGGAGCACTTCATATAATGCCTATATTTGAACAGTTCCAAACTGTACATACTGTATGAGGATTCTCCTTTCAACAGGTTTCTTATTTCTATGTGGAATGTTATACCTTGGAATGTCTTGTAAAGAGAGATAAAATTCCACCTTTTTTAACTTCATCTCCCCACCCCCGCAATACCGACTTGCTTTTCCAGACTGATTCTACAATTATCTCACAATGGAGAGAATTCTGCTCACCCAAGGTTTAAGATTCTGAAATATCTTATTAAAAGTACCCCTGCTCTAAATAAAAATCAGTAAAAAACATTTACTTGTAAATTCATGTTTATCCCTTAAACCCTTACTATTCAAATTGTGGTTTCTAAATTAACAGCTTAAGTATCCTCTAAGAACAGGTAGAAATGCAGACTCTCAGACCCTTGACACACTTAGTGAATTGAGAATCTGAATTTTAACAAGATCCCAGGTAACTCCACTGCACAAAAAAGTTTAAGATGCACTGCTTTAGACATTCGAAACTTTTTAAAATAACTTTTAAAAGTTTTAGAACAATGAAATTTTCCAATCACCAACATTTCTATTATACTGTGATTTACCTAAAACAGCATACTTATTATTTTATTTTACTTTGCATCTCAGCCTCAATTCACTAGTTGTTCAACTCAAAAACTCAAAACTCACTAGTTGTTTTACTAATACTCTAAGTACTGAGAAACCAAGACTTCAGAAAAAAGCTGAATCACAGAAAGATTAACGAAATTGATTTACTCAAGGTTACCGACATGACACAGTCAACTGACTGATTCACATACCCTTCCTTCTTGTCAACTATTTTTTAAAAACACTGCAATCTTCCTGAATCCTTAAATGCCATATACCACTGATTCTCAAACTGGTACTGGTTACATCCAGGAACATGAACATGGTCAGAGTACAAAACCTAAATTCAGTTACAGTAAAGTACAAATATAGTATCATTTTGTAAGTTTTAAGCTGTGTGCACTCCTGCCAAAAAAATGTGGCATGAATAGGGCACTGATCACCAGGAGAGCAAAAAACTATAATCTAGTCACCTTGGACTCTGCTTACAAAAAGTATTATCAAATGTGTATGAGACAGCTAGCTGTTTTCAACTTCATTACTCTCGCTTATCCTAGACAATGGAACTTTGGGTCTATAAAATAAGATGCTGAGATGTATAATGTCTTAATGGATGAGACAAAATGAATCAGCAGAAGAGAAGTAGCGGGTAGGCAATGTCTTATCCACACTTTATCTAAAAGAAGAGCTGCTCTCTAGGCATTCTGCTTGAAATGACAAGTGAGAAGTAACATACTTTAAAAATCATATGTACACCATTTTTTTCAGGGGACAGATGCTCACTATGGCACTGCAAATTAACAAGAACATCTACCTGAATGAAAGTTATTGTTTTCAGAATTATCCAAAAAGCACTATCATTTCATTTACTTATTTACTTATTTATTTACTTACTTAAGTAGGCTCCACACTGGTGGAGCCTAGCATGGGGGAATTAAACCCTGACATCAAGACCTGAGCTAAGATCAAGAGTTAGACCCTTAACCGACTAAGCGACCCAGGCACCCTTATTTCTTAATTAGAAAATAAAATAAATGGAATCACTTTTGAACAGTCCATCAAAAACAAAACCTGAGTAGTTGATTTAAAAGAATAGAGCACAAGGCATTTATCTATAATTATAGTACATTTAGTGTACATATTGAAAATTATACTTACTTTCTGAATGAATTTCTCAACGCTCTGTACCACATGTTTATAGAACTAAAAAAAAAAAACAAACATGAAGTATAGTTTTAAAATCTGTTCAATTAGGTCTGAGTTTTTCCATTAAGCATAGGTTTAACATTGTTTCAAAGGTCTATCAAAACAATGAATTTTAATCATGAATTTTGAGACCAACAGGTCACTCACCTTCATAAGCAATTAACTATGATACCTAATTAGTAAAAGTTTCTGGACGTGCATACATGGTCAGTACAACTGAGTACTGAACATAGGTTTGAACTATGTGGGTCCACTTATATGCTGATTTTTTTTCAATAAACAAAGTAAATACTGTAAATGTATTTTCTCTTCCTTATGATACTCTTAATGACATTATTTTCTCTGACTCACTTGATTATAAAAATGCTGTATATATTACATATAACATACAAACTAGATGTTAATGACTGTTTATATTATAGGTAAGGTTACTGGACAACAGTAGGCTATCAGTAATTAAGTTTTAGGGGAGTCCAAAGTTGTACATAGATTCTTGACTGCACAGAGATCAGCACCCCAAACAACACGATGTTCAAGGAAGGGCAAACTGTATATCCAAAGTGTGTTATGAAATACAAAAGAATTTTATCACAGTCCTTATAAAACCATACTTTCGCATACTGTTAGGTTGACAGCGAAGTACCTGTAATAAGCACACTGGCAGATGTATATTCTTCCTTTCGTGGAAGGAAAAGATTTCCAAGGGTATCATTAAATTAGGGTAATACTAGAAATATCAAATAACTCAAAAAATAGCATTAATAAACATATGCAAGGGAGTTGTTTTGAACTTCATTATCTCATTTCTGCTGGAAAGTGGAACAAGTATATATAATAAGATACAGAGATGTATAAAGTTCTCATGGATTAGCTAAAACAAATCAACAGAAGTGAAGTGAATATACAGATTAAAAATGAGTAATAGGCTGCTATCAATTATAAGAAAACAGGTGTAAGTTTTAGAAACAACACTATGAATAAACCTAAAAAGGAACAAATTAGAAATTACAGATTAAAAAAAATTATAAATTGAACAAAAGATATCTAAAATTTGTGCTTAATAAATTTTAATATCTTAATGGCAACTGCATAATTAGCATATGTGTTTAAAGAACTTAAATTGTGCTTCTACTTATACTTTTGATCCCAGGAATTATACTTTTAAGGGATCTCCCCTTAGACTGAAGAGACACATGAACACTCCTTTGAACTGCATCAAGAAATCCAAAAATCAAAAAGAAAGGAAAACCTCATTACTCATAGTCATCAAGTCAAAATGTACAAGTTTAAGCTTGGGTATAATTTTCATACTATAAAAACAGTTTACTCAACAGTGTAAGTCACTTAAATAAAAAAGCCAAAACAACTACTTAAAAGTAAGCATTACCTTAAACATTTAAAAGCAACATACAAAATATTAATCACACACTGAGTGATTTGTACTAAATAATAAATCCTTCTGGAAAACATCTTGACAGTGCTCTTTTTGCTTCTAGCTACTTTACTACATGTAATTCTGAGTAAAACTGCTTACTAAACTTTAATTCAAAGTTTACCAATTCACATAGGCCTTCTTCCCCAACAGCTATTATGTGAGATTTTGCTGATAGTGTGCAGTTTTAACAAGCACCCATTAAAATAATCATGTCTCTAATCACTGATAAAAAAAAGTGACTTTCCTCAATATAAAACAGTATCACTTAAAACTGATTTAAAAAAGCAGCTCAAATCTCAATTTACACATGTGCTAAATGCAGTTTAAAATAATACAATACTGCTAAGCAATTGGTACACCCTTCAAAAATATCAATGGTATGAAAAACAAAACAAAGGCTGAGTATGGCTGCGTGACAAGACAAATAAATGTAATATATGATCTTACTGGATCCTGAAATTTCTTACATGTGGTCAGTGTACAATATAGTTACTTAGGAAATGTCTTTGTTCTTAAGAGATTCAAATTCAAGTATCTAGGGATTAAGAGCTATTATGAATGAAATCTGAAACTATCAAATGATTCAGCCACAAAATGTGTGTGTGTGTGTGTGTGTGTGTGTAGAAATGAACCAAATTGTAGCAAAATGTTAACTGGCAAATCTGAGGGAAGACTATGTGGTGGTCATTATAGTATTTTGTAACATGTCTAAATTTTCAAAATTAAAAAATATAAAGCAGTTAACAATAAATCAAAATAGTACACTATATCATAATGTTCAGGCTCTTGATTGAAAACTTGGATTCAAATTTAGCTGTATTTATTCTGACTATTGCAAATTACTTATTTTCTCTTAGACCCTTCCCACATCTGAAAAATAGGAGTAATGTTGCTGTTAATACTTTATAGAGCATTTTAATTAGAAAATATTCTGCTCAGAGGGAAAGGGGGCAGTGGAGAGATGGGGAAAATAGGTTAAGGGGAGGAGATACAGGCTTCCAGTTATGAAATGAATAGTCATGGGAACAAAAGGTATAGCACTGGGAATATAATCAATGATACTGTAATAGCAATGTATGGTGACAGATGACAGCTACCCTTGTGAGCATAGCATAACGAATAGAGAGGCTGAATCACTAATACTGTACACTTAAATCTAGAACACCATGTATCAACTATAATGAAAGAAATTTCTTTAGAAGTATTCTCAAGTTATATAAAATGCATCAATTATTTTCACAGACTAAAAATGGTAATACACGTTTGCATACTCTCAGAATCACGATCATAAAAATCAGATCACAATGTAAAATAGGATAAAGAAAGCACAAAAGACTAAATAAAGATTCTATACTAAGGCTATCAGACACCCGAAAATTCACTTTTTTAAAGAATTCTCTCGCTTGAATGCTTACTGGTCACCATACTTTTCACTTATCACCTCTTTGATTTTCTGCATATAAATACAGGAATTTTAACTATAATGCTGTAAGAAATTAACTACAGGTCTGACAAATAAGCTTTGGCCACCAGAACACTGAAAAATCAACTATCGGAATTTTCTCCTAGTGACAATTCTTTCCATAAATAAGAATTTGTTAAATCTAATAGACAATGTTATTATTTAAGGATTATTTATTTAAATAATTGGTGCTTCTGGTTATGGCTGATGCTCTTATTTACAGTAGGGAAACATATTACCAAATATCCACAGGTTAAAACCTGTTTAATTAAATATAAGCACTCATTCATTCTTGATTCTAACAGCCCTACTAAAGCAGGGAGCCTTAGCTTTGCAGACAAGGACCACTTAGAAAGAGGTATTTACGGTTGAACTTCAAAAAAGATCCTTAAAGTCAAGAATTTTTAGGCAAAACTGTGCATGTGTATTTCTCTACAGAAAAGTTCAAGCCTTCTCTGAGATTTTCGGAAGGATCAGTGAGTCAACATAGATTAGTTCAAAACCTCTGTATCAAAGCAATGGCTAAAGACCTATGGCCTCTTCCCACAGCTTAAATGTCCTATATACAATGAGGTTCAATTGTTTTTCATAATGGCTCATTTTCAAATCTACAATAGAATCAGTAAGGAAAAAACTATTAATTTTTATTTAGGAACCTTTACCAAGATTCTGTAAAGTCAATGTGACAAATAACAAACACAGTCTCCACAACGTGGCTCTATCTAAAATCTTGCCTAAGTAAAGAAAAATGATAGCTTCAAAGCTTATAGAAGAATATTTACCAAAAGTGTTAAATGTTTATCTCTAGATGGGAGAGTTCATAGGTGATCATTAATTTTCATTTTTGTTTTTCCCCATGAATATGTATTAACTCTGCAAAGAGGAAGAGAATACACAGTTTACCCTTAACCAATTCCCTGCATAGTTGAAAATCCACATGTAACTTCTGACAATCCACAAAATCAGCCATTATTGACTGGAAGCCATACTGATAAGTTAATTAACACATATTTTCTATGTTATATGTATTAAATACTGCATTCTTACAACAAAGCAAGCTGGAGACAATATGTTGTTAAGAAAATCATAAGGAAGAAAAAATATATTCACAGTAATGCACTGAATTTATCCAAAAAAATTCTTGTGTAAGTGGACCCATGCAGACCAAATCTGTAATGTTCAATGGTTAACTGTATAGCCTGTAATAATCATCCTTCTTCTAAAATATTAGTATAGTATTTTCTTCTGAAAACAGAAGTATAAAATTTATTACTCACCTTAATAGCTTTGATGGCTGCCTTAGTAATTTGGGTCATTTTCGCTTTAGAAATGGGTGGTTTGTAGTCGTTCAGGGAATACAACTAATAAAAAGAAGAACAAATTTTAAATACAGCAAAACTAATGATCTCTAAGCAAGTGCATGAAATTATCAAACATTTCCATTTTTATATTCTCAATAAAATCAAAGTGCTGCTTTCTTTTAAAAATCAAGTTCAACATCATTAGCCCTCAGGGAAATGCAAATCAAAACCACAATGAGTTACAATTTCACACTTAGTTATTTATAATCAAGAAGACAGATACCAAGTGTGAACAAGGATGTGGAGAAACTGGAACCCTTATATATTGCTAGTGGGAATATAAAATGGTACAGCAGCTTAGGAAAATGCTTGGCAATTCCTCAAAAAGTGAAACACAATAATATGTAATACGACCCAGCAATTCCACTCCCAGGTATATACTTGGATGAATTGAAAATACATATTCACATTAAAACCTATACACAAATGGTCACTACAACATTATTTATAAAAGTCCTTTAAAAAGTGGAAACCACCCCAAATGTCCATCAAATGAATGGATAAGGGGCGCCTAGGTGGCTCAGTGGGTTAAAGCCTCTGCCTTCCGCTCAGGTCACGATCCCAGGGTCCTGGGATCGAGCCCTGTATCGGACTCTCTGCTCGGCGGGGAGCCTGCTTACTCCTCTCTCTCTCTCTGCCTACTTGTGATCTCTGTCAAATAAATAAATAACATCTTAAAAAAAAAAATGAATGGATAAACAAAATGTGTTATATTCATTCAAAATATTAGCCATAAAAAAGGAATGAAGTACTGATACATGCTACAAAACAGATGAACCTTGAAAACATTATGCTGAGTTTAAAAAGCCATATTAAAAAGGACCAGATATTTTAAGATTCCATTTATATAATATGTTCAGAAAAGGCAAATCTATTCGGGACTGCCTACAACTGGGGGAATTAGGAAGAAATGATGAATAACTACTAATGAGTACATTTCTTTTGGGGGGTGATAAAATATTCTAAAATTGATTGTGGTAAGGTTTAAGAACCACACTAAACGCCACTGAATTATACACTTCAAATTGGCTAATTGTATGGTATATGAATTATATCTCAAAACTTTTTAGAAATCAAAGGATTCAGGTTTAACAGTAATCTCCACCAAAAAATAATTTTGTTTTGAAATTTCTCATATAAGTAAAGGATAATAAAACTGCTTAAAGAGAAAACAGTTAAAGAGGGGGAGAATCAGGCAATGAACAAATGAAGCTTAAATGAATACTGATTAAAACATGCACTGTACTCAGAGATGACAAGATTTTAACTATAATGCTGTAAGATATTAACTTCAAGTCTGGAAACTAAGCTTTGGCCATTACAACATTGCAAAACACCTGAACAGACTTAAAAGTAACTAAAACAGAATGTGTTGGTTAGTCAACTAGCAACTTAGGGAGTCCTCTACAGCTTTTGCTCTGGCACCCCTTATAACCTATTGATGAATTCTACGGATTTTCTATCCAGTTTTCCCCATATTTTCAACTCCTTCTCCTTTAACCACAACCACAACCATAGCCCCAAACATTTTCATCTCTCACCCAGAGGACAATCCAAATGGATGTGCATGTCTATCTTTTCAAAAACTAATCTAATCAGGTGACTAATATCCCCTTAAAAAGGTCAATTCACTTCCCATGCTTTGGATAAACACATATGGGAACTCCTCTCCACCTTTCCAGTCTCACCGTACTCTACGCTTCCCCGCTGAGCCCTTTGCTCCAGGAACAATGATCTTTTTTCAGCTTCCTGCCAGAGCATTGAAAATGGGCTTGTTCCCTCTACTTGGAACACTCTTCACCAGGGTCTCCTCACTAGTTAATGTGTACTCATTCATCTCGGTTGGAGCAACACTTAGTGAGGAAACCTTCCCTACCCTCCCAGCCAGATCGGTACCTACTCTTTCTTACTCTCACTGTACTGTCATTCATCTTTGAAGCACTCATCATAGTACTTTGACATTTACTTGTCTGATCATTTAACTAATACTTGATTTTTAAATGGACTGTCATAAAGAGTGACAGTATCATCAAAGGTCAAAGGATGTAAGTTCCTTTAACACAGTTAAGATGTTAATGCTACAAGAGCTGTTCAAGCTGAAATCATTTGTGGAAGAAGTACAAATGTCCTTCCCTTTAAGTTCCCAAAGAAGTGCCCACCTGTTGTACTGCCAACCATTAGGTCAAGATCCCATCAGATCATTTAAGAAGCTATGTCTGCTAAAGTCACAGGAAATTTTAAAACACTTGGGGCTTCAATTACTACCTGAAATTTTAATACACTTGTGGCTTCAATTACTACCAGGTACAAAATAACATCAACACATTCTATAGTGCTTACAACAAGCTGAATGTATAAAATAAAGGTCAATTTCTCAGAATTTCTCAGTAGGCCCTGGCTGCTGCCCATCTGAAATCCGCTCCTGCCCTCTCCTACAAGAGATTAAGCTCTAAGGATAGACACCATGTCTTTTTTGTTTAGATTTTTTTCCCTTTTCTCCAAACTATATCTTCATTATCTGGGAGAAAACAGATATTTGTTAAGAATAAGTTAAAATGAACACATACAAGACAAAGCATTGCACAAGCTCTGCACAGAAAGACATGGGTATGAGTTCAACTACATCATCTTATCACAAGCTGCTAAACCTCTGAACCTTAGGTTTCTCATTCACAGAAAAGAAACTCATTTCACAGAAACATCACATAAAAATAAAGCTTTTAGAACACACTAAAGTTGCTCAACAGGGTTAGCCATTATTAAAATTAAAATCCTACTCTGTAGGCGTTCTCCATTTAAATGAATAACATTAAAGGATCCATCAAGCACTTATTCACTCAGCGACTTGCAAGTCCATTCTATAATAATTTATATTATTAGGGCAATGAAGATACATCATCTTTTTCCCACAGTTGACTACATATACTTTCATTTTGTATAGTAAAGCCCTGAAGTCTCGATCAAGCATTAGTTCATAGTCTAGCAGACCAAAGCTTTGTTTGTTGTATGTGTATATGTAATGGGGGTAGGGGATGAGGTAGGGGAAATATAATTAAGATTTATTAAACATTCTCAACAGTCTGAAAAGTCAGCTTTTACCTGAGATACCCTGCCTTTTAAAATGCACATACTGCAGAAATTTAAGGTAGTACTCAGAGAAATACCGAGTAGTTAAGTAGTCTTCCAAGGCTCACTTTATATGCTTCCAACTAACCATTACTCTAGATTCTCTAAAATCTCATTTCTTTATTAAATCTGATCCTCAGAAAATAGGCACAGATCATTTCATCTAACTCTTCAATGAATGCCTTAACTAAGTCCTCAGCTTACAAAGACTGATGAAAGACTTGCTCTAGAAACATTGTGTTTTACCCATCTGTTAAAGAAATAATTATCTTTAACCAAAAAAAAACTCTTATGCAATAATTCCCAAAGTATATTCTCCTTGAATGCAGAACAGGAGAATGACTCAGCCAGTTTCCACGTGCTTACTTTTTTAATCAAGAAAAGATGATTTAACATGTTTCTCCCATCTAGTACCTTGGCTTCTAAGTGAGCCTGCTCAAGTTTATTTTACTTGTCAGAACAAAAATCTCAAATGTCTACTGACATCTACTTCTCTGCTATATTTAACTATTAGTTTTACTGTATCCAAATAAAAAATATATTTTCACCAGTGTCTAATTTTGATACAAAGTTCTCTTTGAAGTAGATGGAATATAAATTTATACATTTAACAAACTAATGTGAACCCAGCACCTGACTGCAGAGACAGCTTATCTTCATCCACCTTCTATTTTCTCTTTCTATGGGGGGGAGGCAGCAGGCTGTGAGGGAGAGGGAGAATCCCAAGCAGGCCCCCCACAACCCTGAAATCATGACTCTAGCCAAAATCAGAGTCACACTCTTAGTCTAGGTGCCCCTTTTTCTCCCATTCAATTTTATCTCTAAATTTAAGTGTTCTTATACATTCCCGTTGTCAACCCTCAACATCAACTCCGTCCTCTAGGACCTCCCTCAAAGACCATTTGTTGAGAGAGGTATAGCATCACTATAACAGTGAGGATTTTAGAAAAAAGAAAACAGTGCTGAAATATCAGACCATTCAAAGCTTTTTAAAAACTTCTATAAGTAGTCTAACTTATATCAAGAGAGAATATTTAATCTTTAGATCTATAGGATAGGACTGAGTGTCTGATCCACAGTAATACACCTGTCTTACCCAGCTGATAACAATTCTGCTACAACATTGCCATTAGGAAGTGTCAAGTTTCGTTCCAACCCTCATTCTAATTAGATATATCAACTCCTGACCAAAAATTGGGAATGTAATTCTCCCTGTATTCTCAAAATTTGATCTGGTTTTACACTGGAAAATGTTGGAAAAGAATGAAAATTTATCCTGTGACCTCCTCTTCCATTTCCCTAATGACTCCCTTCTCTATACTTGGGTCACAAGATCAGGGCTGCATGCACTCTAAATTTGGGCTCTCTAAATACCAAGTTTTCTCATGTTTAGGCTTTTTTCCCCCAAAGATTACTTATTTGAGAGATAGAGCGCATGGGCATATGCAGGGAGGGGCAAAGGGAGAGAGAATCTGAAGCAGACTCCCCACTGAATTTGGAATCACTGAGCAGGGAGTCAGACATGGAGCTTGATCCCATGACCCTGAGATCACAACCAAGCCAAAGTCAAGAGTCGGGTGTTTACCTGAGCCGCCCAGGCACCCCTCATATATAGGTTTTGATCCCACCAATCTATTTCCTGGTCCTGACTCCTCCTACCTCGTTTTCTAAAGTTTAAATGGCTGCTGGTTCCTGTCAGTTTGTTCCATCAAATTATTCCCTCACTTAAGATAGTTTTCACTTTTCTAGGTCTATTGATAACCTGCCAGGTCTGAACTCCTCCTCCCAAATCTAAGCTTCTTCCCCTCAAATGCTGTGTTCTAGTGTTATCCAATCTCATCTGACAACCCTTTATTTATACAAACTCTCCAGGTCCCTCTAAACCTCAGTGACTGAAACGAAGTCCAGGTCTTGACCTGCCCCTTCCTATGGCTACTCAAGACTCACCAATATAAAACAAAGGCACTGAACAATAGCCTGGATCTCAGTCAAACTCCTTTATGCTTCAACTCCCCTCAGGAACTTGCAGGCACCACAACAAATGTATTCTTTTGACATCTGAAAACAACTTCTAATGAATCATTTTCTAGTGACTTTAATCAAGGTTCGAGGATTCTTTTTAAAATCTAAACTGAAATATCTTAGTTCTTGCAGACTATTCCAACAAAAAACTTATTTTTGATAAAGATTCTGCTATTGACTGAGCCAAGGACCAGTCAGGACAGCCAAGTACTTTAAACTCTAGAAGCCACATGGTCTCTATCACACTACTTAGCTCTACCCCTGCAGCAAGAAAGCAGTCAAGGACCAAGAATCAATTCACACATGAATGGGCAAGGTATGTTCCAACAGAACTTATTTACAAAAGCAAGTCAACCTTGAATTTGGGCATTATTTCTCAGTCCTAGAAATGTACACTTCTCTTTTGCATTTGGATAAACATATTCATGACCTTCCTCATCTGCCCTCTTCCACACAGTGACTCATTACCCAAAACTTAACAAAATGTTGTGCTTCATGCTCTTATTTTAAGCAAATTCACTTCAAAAATGTTAATGTGGGGCGCCTGGGTGGCTCAGGTCATGATCCCAGGGTCCTCAGATTGAGCCCCCGCATCCGGCTCCCTGCTCAGCAGGGAGCCTGCTTCCCCACTCTCTGCCTGCCTCTCTGCCTACTTGTGATTTCTTTCTCCATCAAAAATGTTAATGCCTTTCCCAATTTGAGCACAGTTATTATATGAATTCTATCATTACCTTGAAAGAGCCCAATGAAAACCTCATTATCTGACATTCCCCCAAAGAACATTCAAATGTTGGTAAAATCTTGCTCATTTACAGGTTAATGTTAGCCTTCAAGTTTGTGGTTCTGTGATCAATGGAAATAACCCAGTATATGAACCTACGATAACTAAAATAGTTATCAACCCAATCTATCTTTCCTAACAACAGGCCTCTACTGCCTTTAAAGTGCTAGTGAAGGGACACATGGGGGGGTTCAGTCAGTTAAGCCTTTAGCTCAGGTCATAATCTCAGCATCCTGCGATCCAGCCCCATGTTGGGCTCCCTTCTTCCTCTCCCTCTGCTTGTGCTCTAATAAATAATAAAATCAAAAAGAAAGGAAGAAGGAATGAACAAACGGACTAGTTAGGATCCCTCAAATCTCGAAAATCAGAAATCAAAAAAGATAACTGGAACAAACACCATCTTGATACCTTGCTGACTACAGACATTTTTCTTCTCTTCCTCCTACTGGAAGAATAAAGGAATAAAATTTTAAAAAGGTAAAAAGAACTCAAAATGTAAGCAGAATAGGGAAGGGAGTAAATCCACAGACAAGATGTCACAAATTTCAAAAAAACAAACCCAAATATGATTAAGAGGATTAGTAAATGGTGTCACAAAGAGGAAATCACAAGCCACAGTAAACACAGAAGATACAGTCAGAGGAAAATAATTTGGCTTATCTTAAATTCCAGAGTCCCACCACTCAAAATTAAGGTATTAAAGACAGGAAGGGCAGCACAAGTGAACTAATGCCTCATCAATTCTTGCAAAAAGTCAATAAATATCTAAAACAGACAATTCAAGAAACCAGTGTTACAAAAATACTGCTTAGATATATGAAATCAATATCATCATCAGAACTGAAGTGTTAAGAACTTAAACATTTTCCTCTTTCGGGGACCCATCATGATGTGAAAAGGAAGAACTTCCAATAAAATCTCTTTTGTACTTAAAAAAAATTGCATGCATAGGTTACTTTGGAAAACACAATAACTGTATTTCAGTACCATCTTGCTCTACTTGCCACAATGGTCCTCCACAGTAACTCCTTCCAAAATTCATACACTAAATCCCCAATCCCTAATGTGACTATATGCGGAAATAGAGACTTCATGCAGGTAATTAAAGTTAAATGAGATTGTAAGAATGCAGTTCTGACTCAACAAGATTAGTGTCCTTATCAGAAGAGACACCAAAGAACTAGCTCTCTCTCACTGCCACATGACTACTATGTAGGAACTGAGAGCAACGCCCAGACCACAGCCAACACAGGAAACAGGGACCTCAGCCCTATAATAGCAAGGAACTGTATTCAGTCAACAACCTAAATGAGCTTAGAAGAGAAATCCATGTCTCAAATAAGAGCACACAGCATGGCGGACACCTTGATTTCTGCCGGGTGAGCCCATCTGCAAAGGCAGACAACTAGTGCTTAGGTTGTGACCCATGGAATTTAGAAAATAAATCTGTGGTGCTTTAAACCATAAGCTAAGTTTGTGGCAATGTGCTGTAAAGCAACAGAAAACTAATACAATAGAAAAAGCTGTAAATGATTGTATAAATTTAATTTTTGCAAATATTTTTTGAAAAGTATTTTTATAATTCAAAGTCAAAATTAAAATTTTTCTAAATATGTTTTTCCTAAGTGACTTAAAAAAAAGAAACTCAGTATTTTGCATATAGGAATAAAAAGTAAATAAGATAATTGTTTCACTGATAGTCATTTTAAAGAGATTATTCTCCAACTCTAATTCCCGAAAACCAATATATTTTATTACAAATTTTACTTCAACAACTCAAAACCTAAGTATTCCCTATATCTGAAATTTGTCACTCTCTAATATACAAGTTCTCCTTTTCTGTATAGCAAGACCTTTTCTATTATTTTTGGGTTGGGATACAATACACAATATTAAATACTGTAACATAAAATCAGATACACTTGACAGAATGTGACCAGAGAATAGTAACAGAGTTAACAGTAGCAGATTCAACACTAAAAGCAACATTAAGAAAAAGCATGTTCTAAAAGAATAATGTGACCAATAGTGACTTTATATTAAAGTAAATTTCTTTGTTAAACAATGTTTGAATTAATATATGAATGTGGGTTACTTCTACTGAAGTAGCAATATTCTCAAACACACGGAATTTTTTAAAGAGCAAAAGCCAAAAAGATATGTTACAGATATTCTGCCAGGACTCCCAGATCACACTTTTAAAGAAGGCACAGCTCCTGATTTTACACTAAATAATGTGAGAGTATAAAAACTTCAAAACAGGGGTGCCTGGGTGCCTCAGAGGGTTAAAGCCTCTGCCTTCGGCTCAAGTCATGATCCCAGGGTCCTGGGATGGAGCCCCACATGGGGCTCTCTCCTTGGTGGGGAGCCTGCTTCCTCCTTTCTCTCTCTGCCTGCCTCTCTGCCTACTTGTGATCTGTCGAATAAATAAATAAAATCTTTAAAACAACAACAACAACAACAACAACAACTTCAAAACAAAGTTTCAAATGCATCTTTGAAATAAACCACATGTAACTGGGAACATTAAAGCACATAAAATCTGAAATGCTGTAACATCTAAAAATCAGTGAGCAAAATTAAGTTGTTTCCCTTCTTAAAATACCCTTAAAAACTTTTCCTGTGTTATATTTTAGTACAGAAAAATTGGAAAACATTAAAAAAGCACCCAAAAAAGCACAAAAATGACATAAAATGTAAATGAATCTAACAATTCATCACTCATTCCAAATATATTCATTAGTGCCAGGCACCATGGATCTAATAGAAGAGGCAGACAACTCTGCTTTCACGGAACTGAGTGTGCTTTTGCAGATAGGGAATATTCTAATAAACAGTTTGCAGAGTATAGTTAAGTATAATGAAAGTATATATTATTTGGTGAAGGTTATGCAAAACTGGCATCTTTCTCAGGATCTCAAATCCCAAACCCTTTTAAAAAAAAGTTGGACACCTGGGTGGCTTAGTCAGTAAAGTGTTTGCCTTCAGCTCAGGTCATGATCTCAGGGTCCTGGGATCCAGCCCCACTTTGGGCTTCCTGCTCAACGAGGAGTCTGCTTCTCCCTCTTCCCCTACCCCAATTGTGCGTGCTCTCTCTCTCAAATAAATAAAGAAAATCTTTAAAAAAAAAAAAGTGTAAGACATTACCAGGAAAAATGATGCCCTTTTTCTTAATTATAAATCTGAAGTAATAATCATCTGTCTAGTAACATCAAACCTATACACTTAACTTTTGGTGGGTCAGGTGGGATGGGGTAGATCCTCTAGTTTAAAAGAAAACAAAAGAAAGCCAGAATTTGATATATAAAAGTGCTAACAAAATTGTTATGACAAATATAAACATATACATGCTTTTTTTTACTATTCGCTCCTATGGGCTAAAGTATTTTCACATAAATAGTCTTTTATATTACTAAGCAAAACATTCTATTTCTCAACCACGACAGGTGTCTAAGGTTAATATTGCAGTTTTGGTTAAACTTATAAAAAGGAACCCATTTACTTTAGAATCTAACTTACTGTTAGCAACAAAAGAAACTGTTTAAAACTGTTAGTAACAAAGAAAAACTACCATCAGCTCTCCCTCAATAAATTAAATTTAGGGTACAAAAACTCATTTACATGGTCTTTAATTCAATACAAAAAATTTATGTATCACTTCCAAATTCTTGGAATAAAGTGGGTAAAAAAGTACTCTTAAAACAGTATACAGGAGTTATAGTGAGCCAAGATGGAGTAAGCCAACTACAGCCTCTCTCCCCACACTGATTACAACTAAAAGCACCAGACTACAAAAAAAGCTGCAGACTGTGAAAAGAAAAACAGAAGCCAACGGGAAACAAGAATAGTAACCAGTGATGGGGGGTGGGGAGGACTGTGTGCAGGTACTGAGGTAAATTTCATAGTGTTTTGTGCTCTTCTATGATAGGTTTTGATTTCAGAGAATGCAGAATCAAACTCTGTAGCCAGTGCTAGAAGCAAAAACACCAGAGGAAACAAACCCCTTTTGTCTAGCCAGAAGACTAAGTAAAAGGACTCTTCCACGCTACTGCAGTGGGCACCAGGAAGAATCTCCTTTTCTTCCGCCTCTCCCATTTCTCCCACACCCTGCTTAAGGTTGGAGGGCAACCACTGCCAGCACCTAAAAAGCCCCAAAGAACAGCAATTTCCAGACAGAGGAAGAAGGAAAAGAGGCCCCTGCTATCCAAAAAGTATGGTGAGGATTCCCCATTTTTTCCCCACTTCAACTCTAAAGGTTAAAAATGGAGAGAAACCTGACTTTTTGGCCAGAAGAACAGAGAAAAGGATGCCATGGGATCTAGAAAAAGTATGGGAATCCCACAGAGAGCTGAGAAGAGGATCTCCTGATTCTGTGTAAGAACTAACTTAAGTCTTGGGCTCATTCTGGAATTGTGCCCATGTGAAACAGACCCAAAGAAATCCAGCAAAGAGGCTTTGAGAACTAAAATTTATGTAAACCACTAGTTCCTGATTGGCACATGTGCTGGGCACATATAAAACAGCAAAACAAATGTTTGTAAAAGTGAACTGCCATTGGAACCAACACAAAAAGGCAAGACAGAACTTGCATCCTGAACCCAACCAAGATGAATGTCTGCTAAATAAATCAATATTCTTAATAAGATTTTAATGAAATCCTTCAATACTGAAAACCTCCAGTATACAAGCCAAACTTACTTGATATACCAAAACACACACACACACACACACACGTGCACACGTGCAAACACACACACACACACCCTCCCAAACCAGGAAGATCTGCCCACACTGCTCAAGTAAAAGGAGAATCAACAGATGCCAACCCCAAGATGATGCTGATGTTGGAATTATCACAAACTTCTAAAGAAATCATAATGATCCTCAATAAGGTAAAGGAACAAATTCTTGTAATAAATGCAAAAAACAGAAGTTTTCATCAGAGAAAGGAAAACTACAAAAAAAAAACAATTAGAAATTTTAGAACTAGAAAATACAGTATCTGGAAGGAAAAGGTAGTATGGTACTCAATACAAGAGCTATAAAATTATTATGAGTGACCTTTATATATTTTAAGAAGTAAAAGGCCATAATCATGGAATTTTTACAACATTTCATGCAACAGTTAAAAAAAAGTCCAAGAAGAGAGATTTATTAGTAAGGTACACTAAGAGAAAAAAACTTAATAGGATACATACATTACTAATGTAGAACTATGGAAATCTCTAATATGCTATGTGACAAATATAAAATATTTGCAATAATACAGTATATAAATATAAGAATTAAATGCAAAGATAAGACCAAGAAAAATGTTCAGAAAAACATCTGTTGTAACAACTTAATTAGGCATAGATAACTTTCTTACTATTAAAAAAAGTTCTATCCATTTCTCTATTTCATGCAATTTTTTTCAAACCATAATCTAATTAATCAACTGAAAACTTTTTCAAGGTAATCCTAGTCCAATTAAAATAGAAAAAAAAGGAAATAATGAAGCATATACTGACTAATCTTGATTGAAGCTTTTGTTCCTGTTATATTTACATAGGTAACTACTAGATCATGACACAAATCATATTTTTTTTAAAAAAGGACTTTTTTTTTTTTCAAGACTTTATTTGTGAGAGAGAGAGGGAGAGCACAAGCAGAGGGAAGGGCAGGCAGAGCAGCGGGAGGAGCAGGCTCCCCACTGGGCAAGGAGTCCAATATGGGACTTGATTCCAAGACCCTGGGATCATGACCCAAGCTGAAGGTAGACAGTTGACCAACTGACCCACCCAGGCGTCCACAAAAATTATATTTCTTATTGTGGGTTGTAAAGTTTTTCTGAGACACTGCTGTAGCCCACAGTCTTAAGAAGAAGATAATACTAAAATTAATTATAAGGAAAATAAAACATTAAAATTTCCTTGGATAATTCTTGTCAAAGGCTGAGTCTAAAGGGCAATCTTTGCTTTGTTCATTTTTTTTAAAGACAATTAGTGAATACCTAGAAATATAAAAGACTTAGTGGTATAAAACTCAAGATTTTTTTCCCAGTTGCAATCAGAAAAATGGGAAAAGGGAATGAACTTTCACATCTGAAATCACATCCTGCCCCTACTGATGTACATGTACATCCTCCTGCAACTTCATAGCAGTCTTACCACAAGGTAAAATTATGTCATAATTTGTTTTCTGTGCTATTTCTTGACCTACCTACCTACCTAGCTATCCATTGCACCATCCATCCACCCATGTTGGAAAACACTGTCCTCACATACTGTGAACCCTCAGTAATTAAGTACCAGTATTAGTATCCTTTTATTCATATCCTCCACAATGCCCAAAACAGTTCCTTGCACATATTATGTATTCAAATAAATGCTGATTCAAATTTTGATAAAGTAGCCAAATTCAACCAATTAATAGGTCACAGTTAAACAATCATTTAAATCTAATCAAACCAACATTCACTGACTACCTACAGTAGATATGCACAGTATTAAGCCTTTCAGAAAACAAACAAACAAAAAAGATCTTGAAGAACTTCATCTAGATATTTAACAATCTACTGAGGTAGAAGGGGAGGGTAGTGACATACCATTATTATAATATAGTAGATTCTTAGCATTCTGAGATTTACCATTGTCAGCTTTGACAATTCACTAATGATCCCAAAGGTCTCACAGGTAATTCTGCAGAGACACTAATTTGAGGTGTGTATTTGTTTCTCTTCTCTCATATTCTCCTTTGCATTTAACAGAGGAATAATATACTAACGTGGTATTTAAATTTGGGGGGATCCATAAGAACCTGAAGATTCTGCCTCATGAAAACAAAAACGCATGGCATAATTTAGTGCCAGAATAAAAAATGCTACATTCAAACAAATGAAAATGTACATCTAGTTGCTAAAAGAGAAAAGGTTTAATAAAGAAAATGGAAGTGAAATGGGCTGACTGAAAAAAAGAGAGCATTCCTGTTACAGCTTTGATTCTACTTCCACACTACTTACACGCATAACACACTCATCAATGAATCTCTCTTTACAAAACTAGCAATTTTTAAGGAGGACTGGAGAAGAGGTCTATTTCCTAATGGGAATACATTAGAATCTCAACAGAATGCTGTGCTTTCCTACTGGGGAATCACTGAGTACCAAAAAATACAAACACACACACACACACACACACTCACACACACACACACACCAAGACCCATAGATGAGAATATGTAATACATAGTTTCATGTATATAGTAAATGTTCCCATTTCATACTGTTGTGTGTGTGTATATATATATATATATATAGACACAATGTATATACGACAACACACTTTTATGTTTACTTGTAAATACAAATAACTTTATTTCTAACACAGTCTTGTATTAAAAGGTTTAAGTTCATAGCTAAGAAATCTGCAGTTGAAAACAAAGATAATCTAAAATGTTTTTCAAAGTATAAAGTGATTCAAGTAAAACAGTTGTTGAAGAGACTGAGTAAAAACTAGTAATCTAGTAATCTAAAAAAGATTAGTTCTACTGTATAAACTTGAGAGAACAGAGAATAGTAAAATAAAAGCCAAGTCAAAAGAAACTATAACAAACCAAGAGGGAAGTGATGAGGACCTGGACTAAAGTCTCAATACTTTATTTTTATTATTTAATACTGAGAATAAAAGAGAAGGGAAGGATGCAAAACACATAAAAACAACAACCACCACCACCAAAAACCCTCACTGGATTTCATGACTGAAAAGATGTAAATGAAAGAGGCACCTAGGAAAATTCCAAGTTTTCAAGTCTGAGTGTTTGGGAGCATGATTTTACTGTTGATATAAAGAGGAAGTCTAGGTTTGGGCTACAGCATCCAAGAAAGACCAAAGATTAGACCACAGAAAAAGCAAACAGAGGGCGCCTGGGTGGCTCAGTGGGTTAAAGCCTCTGCCTTCGGCTCAGGTCATGATCTCAGGGTCCTGGGATAGAGCCCCACATTGGGCTCTCTGCTCAGTGGGGAGCCTGCTTCCTCCTCCCTCTCTCTGCCTGCCTCTCTGCCTACTTGTGATCTCTGTCAAATAACATAAATAAAATCTTAAAAAAAAAAAATTAAAAAAAAGAAAAAGCAAACAGAAGGCATGTTTCGAAAACCTGGATTACATGTGTTTCCATCAGTTTGTAAGACTGAGTCTGAAATATCTAGCAGCTTGGCTGTTGAGAGATCTCTATATCGTGTGTGATTCAGATAGGGGTCAGGATCCCCATCATGAGACTGGTGGAAGGGAAAAACCCTGTCACAGTATTTTCTCCAGCAATGAATGAAAGTGAAAACGTACCAAATGGGTGATGTCAGTTGAAAAACAACATAGCACAGAATATTGGTATTCCGACCAGGCCTCAGAGATGTGACACATCAATAAGTGAAAAAGGGGTCCTCGATTTATGCGAAGGGAAAGCAGACTATGGTGAATACACAAACAAAAATTAATGTGAGGCGAAAAGAAAAAAGAATCATAGCTAATAAAATTATATTTCTGGTGACCAGACCAAAGACCAGACATAGAGTGGATGATTCTTCTTTGGCCATTATTTGGCACAGTCTCATTTCTAAATCCTAAGTAGTCTGTATAGTCCCTAAGGACTAGAATTAAAATATCCTTTTATATAAAATGAGGGGGGAAAAAAAGAAGAGACTAAAAGAAGTTTGTGGAAGAAAGACAAGTTAGATCCAGGTGACGACAATATAATTTCATGTGCATATGGACACAAAGTACCTAAAAACTTACAAGACTGAGTCCCAAAAATACATATCATTCCTGAAGAGATAGTTGAAAAGATAAAGAATAAATACTGAAGACTAAGTATCAGAGAATAAGTAGAACAAAAGCCTACCAGGCCTTGGGGTAAAACCATTCCAGAAATAAGAGTAACATAGATTTTTAAAAAGGGAAAGAGAGTAACATGATAAAGGAGAAAGAAAGATTACTTTCATCAACTTTGTCTATTATTAAGTACTATCATAAACGCTGCATCACTTTTATCTTCAGAATGGCCCAATAATATTAAAATTCACTGTACTCATTTTATAGATGTATAAACTTAGGGTAAGTGAACTAACTAAATTCAAACTACAGAACCATGTCTCAAACCCAGTTCTGCCACCTACCCAGCCACTGTTTCCAAAAACAAAACAAAAAAGCCCACCAGCTAGCAACCATATATACAACTGAGTCAGAGTAAGATGGCAGATGATTATGGAAACATACCCTTTAACAGCATCAACCTAACTAATAACCAAGAAGACTTTAATCAAAAGAAAAAACATTATCAAGCTTATACATCCACTGACCAAATAAGAGCTAAAAAATTCTTTTAAAAATTAATTTTAAGCAATCCTCAATGAGGTTTAAGAGCCTTCCAAACTTTAACAAGGAAGCTCACTTTCTCTAAAAATATTTAATTCAAATACTATTAAAATAGACCAGATCCATCTTTCTCCCAAAGCTAAGAAACATAGTTATTTCAGTTTGAAGGAAATGACAAGAAAAAAAAAAAAAAAAACCCAAAAAGGTAATAAATGTGAAAAATTCCAAATACTGAAAGCTCTCATTCACTGCACACTATCCACCTAAGGCTTTCTTAAGAAATGACCACTGTTAGACTGGGAGGCTGCCTTCCAGAATTTTCTATACACACCTATGTATACACATGTAAAATAAACTATTTTAAAAAAATTAAGTATATACATCTATGTAAAATAAATACTTAACACATTCCAGTACAAAATTATACTCCTAGTAACTGTTTAAAATTGATTTTCTTGCTAGATTCAGTAAAACACTGAAATTCTCATGTTGAGCAATAATGATACTGGTCCAAAATCTATCAAATACATCATGGTATTTTGTTACCATGTGGTCAAAAGTTTTGTTCAACAATTTCTCCAACTTAAGGAATATTTCTCCAACGAAGAATATATCTAGTACTCTCTTTGTAATTCAAAATCTCCCTTTTATCCATTATTGAAGTATGTAATATGAATGTACTTTCCCAGGGGGACAGAGAGGATCCACAATGACACTAAGTGTTCTCAGCCTTTCTTGGGGCACTTGGGTGGCTCAATTGGTTAAGTGTCTGCCTTGGGCTCAGGTCATGATCTCGGGGTCCTGGGATGGAGCCCACGTTGGGATACCTGAACAGCGGGGGTCTGCTTCTCCCTCTCCCTGGCCCTCCCTCTTCTCCTGCTCTCTCTCAAAATCTTAAAAAAAAAAAAAATTAGAAAACTTGTTCATTAAGGTTAATATTTAAGAGACCCTGAAGGTTACTTTGTGTAATCCCATTTTACAAATGATAAAACTATCTCTTTGTCACCTGTAATCTCTCACATCTTACCTCGGCAGCAACTCTAGTGATTTTGCAGCCTGGCCGTGCTTTAAAATATATGAACCAGGAGCCGTGTAAAGAGCAGTCTGGGACAATCAAAAGGAAGTAATTACAAAGCAGCCATTATTACTAAAATGTGAAAATTAGAAACATGCTAAGGATACAGGCTAATAGAGTAACTGCACTCCTCTCCCACAAAGAAGGTGCAAGATATGTGAACTTTGTACTGAATGGCTTTTTTTACTTTTCTGAGGAGGGCTGAATCGCTAGAAAACTGCCAACTAAGTGCGGGGGTGGGGGGGTGCTGCTGCACAATACTTCTTTGCCAAGGGGTGCACATTTTCCCATGGTACCTTATTTTATGGGCAGGGGAACAGGAGTATATAGTAACTTGCTCCTATCCTGACCCAGGTATAGCATGAAATGATAATAATCAACTAAGAATCACCTATTCCCACTCCCCCTCTATCTCCAACATACATAAATACTACCAAAATCTCACTAAAAAGATACTGAAAACATAAAAATGACATTAAACTGAGACACAAAGGGCAGAAATTTCTTTTAACCTGGTTGCTATGTGATTTCGATACTAACCAAGTTTCATCACCTCTCAGTCTTAATTCCTCATCCATAAAATTAGTCTGTTAAATGATATACTACACAGGTCTTATAGGTCTAAAATTTGTAATTTCTGGAAATAGAGTTTAAGCATGGAAGCTAACAAGAAACCCAATCACAGAACCATACACTTTAGTTAGCCTATAGCTACAAATGTATAAAATGACTATAACAGTCTTATTCTAAAGTCAAAGGGAAGAGAAATGATTTTCTAACCAAGAAAACAAAATCTATAAACAAACATGCATATATATAAAAATAACTCTGGTTTAAATTTTCCCTGGGTTCCAAATAATCGAACTTCTTTTAATTTCAGTTCTTCCCTATGTCTTCTGTAAAACATTAAAGTTAAATATGAATTTTACAGACTTTTAACTTTAGAAGTACTATTAATAATGAAATGGCCAAAATGAAAATAAGGAAGAACAATTCATTTGTAAGTCCTCTCTATAACAAATCCCCATAAGCCACATTAGCTGAAATTTCTCAAATAGAGTTTCTAATTCTAAATGATATAGTCTTTACATTCACAATTCCATGTTCACAATAAGTTGTTTATTATAGGCAAAATTATGGTAAAAAATTAGGTGACTAGGAGGAGCCAATAAAACGCTGAAACATACGTGTAGGCTTAACGTTAAATTCTACTAAAATCTCAAACAACATTTAAGTCTTTAATTTTACCCATAGATCATTCCATTTACAACTTAAATTGCTAAGAACAATAATTGTATAAGCAGAATTTAACACCAAGAATATTCCATGCAGAGTTGCTTTTTAAATGTCCTCAAATTCACAAACAAAACAGAAAGCGTCAAAGCTTTATCTTTACACACACACACACACACACAAAAACGAGGAACATAAATATTCTACAAGGTTTTGTCCTAAGCCTGCTTCTCTTCTTTCTCTATATCATCTCCCTAGACAACTATATCCTTTCCTAAACCCTCACCTTTTATCTATTCTCCTTAGTTGCCTATATACCCAGCTGGGTATTTCCCACCTTGATGTTCCATAGACCCCAAAGCCTCACGATGTACAAAATCACTACTGTATTCAGCAAAACAGTAAAAGTAAGTATCTTTGGGTAGTTGAGGTATGGGTACTTTAGTTCTTCCATACTAATGAACTTTCCTTTATTCCAGGTTATTAAAAATGATTCCATTCCAACCAACCCACCAAATTATCTTTCTAAAGTTTTTAGCTCCTTCGCATTTGCCCACCTTAGTAATTAATACCATACCATTTAATTTACCTCATCACTTAACCAAAGCTCTGGCACCACCCTCAACTTCATATCCAGCTCCCTATTACTAATAAATTTCTCTTGCATTCATCCCTTCTTCTCCCTATTATTACTCTAGCTGAGCCCATCTTCTCTGTGCTAATTTAACTTCCCTTCCCCCAATCTCATCCCCTCATTGCTCTGCCCTGCTCCAAAGATACTACTCATTTTTCTAAAACACAATTTTAAAACCCTTCAGAATCTTCATTCTCTTCTGACTAAAAATGAGGTCTTACATATAGTGTAAAAAGGCCTTTTATCAAAAGATCCTTGGCCAATTCTCCATCATTCCTCCCAACTCCATCCCCTTCCCAAAGTTACCATTTCCTCCAAATGATCTTTACTCTCTGCCTCACGTAACATCTCCCTCCCCATTCTGTGTACATCATGATATACATGAAGAGCTTACATATAGTATACACAGGCTATATCACTACTTCTTGTGTCATACTATTCATCACCCTACCTTCTAACTCTTTGTAGTAAAACATTCCCATTCCCTTCCCTATTAAGAGTATGAGGGGAGAAAAAGAACACAGGTATCTAATTAATGCCGGTAACCACTCTGCAGAATACAACGCCTAATAGATGGCAAATATGCATAAAAAATAAAGCTCAAACAACCAGCAACTACTTCCCAGCAGCATTCTTTTCAACCACTAGTTGCTATTACATGAAAACCTTCAGGGGCTATCATTACATTCTAGGAAGTGGAAAATTGTAATTAAAATTGAGTAAGTTATCTAACAATCCTGAAAGACTAGCAAAATAAAGGAAGCCCTCCCAGAATTATCGGGAATCTTTAACTATTACAGCTCTAAGAGGCCTAAAACGTCTTAATCCTCTGGTTTTGTAAATGAATAAAAGCACTGATTGGTGAATTTTCTACAAGGAATGATAATGCAGGCCTCTGGCCAACTCCTTTAAAATGTCAATACCCTTCAGTTAAGTTGGTTACAACCCTTGTTCTTACAATTGCCACCAAAGCAGAGGTAGGCCTCTAAAAAAAGTTGTGAGTTCTCTGACAGAATAGAGACAAGAATCTGGGAAACTCATAGAGGAAACTTATATAGAGGAAGTTTCTATATAAATAAAAACCACTTTTCTTGGGTGTAAAAAAATTCAAAGATGTTAAAAAGAGAACCCAATGCGGGGCTTGATCCCAGGACCCTGGGATCATGACCTGAGCTGAAGGCAGACACATAACCAACTGTGCCACCCAGCTGGCACCCAGGTGCCCCAACTTTTTCCCTGTTTCAGGAAAACTACATTAAGAACTGCTTTCACCACAGTCCTCAACTTTGTGGAGAGTATTTTAAGAATCACTCTCCTTCTATTATTCATTAAAGCCTTAAAGAAAAGACTAGCTCAATCACTGTTATATCTCTGAATAACATTTTTTAAAGATTCTGTAACATACGTGTATTTTCCACCAAATTAAGTCTAGGTTCTCTGTCCCAATTAATGAAGTTTAACTTGTCATCATCTAGTGAGTTAGTTGAAAGCATCATGATTAAGGATTATTTTCAGGGGCGCCTGGGTGGCTCAGTGGGTTAAAGCCTCTGCCTTTGGCTCAGGTCATGATCCCAGGGTCCTGGGATCGAGCCCCACATCGGGCTCTCTGCTCAGCGGGGAGCCTGCTTCTTCCCCTCTCCCAGCCTGCCTCTCTGCCTACTTGTGATCTGTCTGTCAAATAAATAAATAAATAAATAATCTTTAAAAAAAAAAAAAAAGAATTATTTTCAAATAAAAATCACAGTTGACAAAAAAGACATGGGAAGCAATGAGTCAAACTTTGCTTTTTTTTGCTGCATTTTTTTTACAAGTCTTCAAGAAAACATTTGTTTTGCAATAACATGAAAACAATGTTTAATAGTTAAAATGTCACTAAATGAGGAAAAACAAGAAATATGAACTTCCCATCACATCCATACACAAAAACTGAATGTAAACTCCATGAGGGCAGAGGTTGTTTTTGGGTGGGATTGCATTTTCTTTTGGAATCTGTTTTGTACAGTTAAATCTCTAGAGCCTAGAATGGTGTCTATACTTGGTGCTCAAAATTTTGAATGAATTATTTTCACTAAGGCAGGTTTTAAATAGTTTCTGTTTTGGACATTCAGGTAAGCTTATTATAAAGCCTGTAAGGAATATATTTCCTTGCTCAATTATAATTTTGACTTATAAGCAGCATGTTATTAATCAAATTCTCAGGTTTCAAAGTTTACAGCAGGAGCCAGCAAAAAATGGCCCATGGCCTATTTTCATAAGCTCTCAAGCCAAGAACATTTTTTATATTTTAAAAGAACTGTGAAAGGCCAACAAGAATATGTGAAAGAAACCTTAAGTGGCTAACAAAACCTGTAATATTCACTATCTGGTCCTCTACTATCTGCCCCCTGTGAATGGAGATCCCATTCACAAGAGAATAAAAGTTTTGCACACTTCCTTTCACCCATGAATTGAATGTACACTATTAGAAACAGATCTTTCACCTAAAACCCTCTCCATAGCTAAATTTCTGAATTCTGGCTTGTTATCAGATTTGAAGAATGTTAAGAAAAAAAATTTAACTATAGCATAAGTGGTTATGAATGCTGAAGCTAATAAAAAGGGAGGATTAAAGTTATGTTATGTTTAATGTTTTACATAACAAAAATGAAGAAAAAAACAAAATGGAATACAAACAGAAAAAAAAACCCAAATCTAATCATATTTCAAAGAAAGAGCAGAACTACATTGAGGAGGAAAAACTCACCAAGCCATGTTTGAACACAGCATTTTGACTATACACTGTCAGGTCAAAAAAAAAAAAAAACTATAAACAGATATTAAATTCTAGTTAATAGGTTTGTTTTCATAGACATAGGGTTTAGCAATTCTGAAACTACTTTTTGTGTGTTTTAGGTTTGAGCAAGTAATATGCAAACACACTGTCGATAACAGAAACTAGTTTTCTCACTATCAGAGAAAGGAATTACAATCAGAATTGGAAAGAGGAAAGGCTAGAATGAAACCTACAGTTGTTGGAATGGAATTGGGAGACATCAGGGAGAACCCATGGTTTTTAAGACTGGCAGACAGTTAAACAAAAATTTACATGTATATACATGTGTATATATATATAAATTCTAGTTCAATCCATTAATAAGTATCCACAAGAAGAAACCAGATCAGAGCTCCCTGGAGAAATGATTGATTCCAAGGCTAGGGTGGGAATGTCTTACCACATAAGTAAGAGAATACTCAAAAGATAAAGAGCACATATCAAAAGGACACAAAAGACAGCCTGAAGTAGCTCTGACTGGTCAAAATGGAGACAATCTGCATCAAAAACCTCCAAAAAATTAAAAAGAATTCATGACTTCATACTGGTATGCATGCATACATACATACATAAACAGGAAGAAGGAAAAGTTCTTACAGAACGCAATAAATGACAGACAAAGAACATCACCTTTTGGCAATCATCCTAGTACTGATTCAGGCAAGAACTAAATGGATACTTAAACTGGCGAAAGTTTGATAAGCAACAAGGTATGTGCTTAGTTTCAAAATACCTCCCCGAATTATACTTGTTACCAAGGGAAAAGCAGTACTTTACAGTGGAGAAACCTTGCAAAAAATAGTTAACATCCCTACTAATGGGATTACTAGACATCATGTGCATCCTGGGAACACAGTATCACTTCTGGAGTATTCCTGCCAAAAACACATAACCTGATTCTAATCATGAAGCAACAGAAGACAAATCCATACTGAAAGAATTCTAAAAATAACTGACCTATTATCATTAAACATAATCAAAGGTCATAAAAGGTAAAGAAAGAGTTATAACCAACTATTTCAGATTAAAGGATACTAAAGAGACAAGAATGAATGTGAGATGTGGTGTAGGATTTACTCTTTAAGGACATTAATGATATAATTAATGAAATCTGAATAAGATCTGCAGACAAACTGCATTATACCAATGTTAATTTCCTGACTTTGATCACTGTACCATAACTATGTATAAGAGTATCACTGTAGAAAAGTCATTTAAAAGTAAAAATAAAAGGCATCATGAATGCATTTCCCATCATAATGCCAGAAAAAGTTTTCATGTGTTCATGTTTAGGTGGAGTGAACAAGCAAAAAGCCAAAAATGGTTAATCAACATAATTAGGTAGAGAAATCAGGATGAAGTGTACATAAAATTCTTTATCATTCTCCTAACCTCTATAAATCTGAAGCTTTAAAGTTCAAAAGTGTGAAAAAATAAAGCTAATTTATAATTAAGACACTATGCCAGTAAAAAGGAATTGTGAAAAATGAGTGATAGTTCTCCTTTACACAGAAGGGTAAGAAAAACCACCAGAGGTTGAGACCTGGGGTCCCTTTGAGTTTCAACTCTAATACTTAAAAGTAGAATTTTTTGGTAAAATCATAGTGGTGGCCTGTTTTCTAGTCAGGAAAGAGAGGGTAGCACCTATCCTACTCCTCTCACAAGCTTATCCTAAAATTCTACCGAAACATGATGAGTGGGGAAAAGAGGGTCAGAATATAAAACACTATATTATAAAGTGGCTCACTTTAAACAGTGTTTGATATTTCAAAAATATAAGCCAGACATTTTTCATCACAGAAAGCTATTACAGAAAGTAGACATCCACTATATCTTTTAGTTTGTAAAAATTTTAACTTATTCAACATTTTTTTACTTCAAATATTTCAATAAATTCAAATACCCCATCTATTTTTTTACTGTAAAATTTTATAGTGTAAGAATCTTACTAAATCTTAAAAAGCCATTAACTAGGGCTTGGTCAACTTATTTTTTATTTTTTTAATTAAAATATAACTGATGGAGCATTGTATCAGTTTCAGGTGTACCAGTAAACCTTTTAGGTGCTATGATCCAATATAAAAAGATCATTAAACCATTTCCCAAATTCTACACACTAATATAAGATACATGATCCAAAGTGTTTCATCTTTCACTCACAAGCTACTCAAATTAGCCCTCAGGAGTCCAATCAAATTTAAAAAGTGTTTATAAGAAAGAGACCAAATTTTATCAGGTACTTAAGCAAAAGTTCATTTTAAAAATAAAAATATTTATATTCTTTCAAATTCATAAAGGCTTGGTCACCACTTAAGAAAAGCTTTTTTTAAAATCATTTGCACCTGGAGACTAATTAGTATCTCACTGACAAAAGGAAACATTCTTAAAGCTGTTACCTTTCAGCAACAGTTATGATTCCAAAACAAATAGTATTTTTTTTTTTTAATACAGGACAAAAAATTTGGTTTAAAGTACAACTTAATGTAGCTCATCTTATTTTGCCATACTTGAAAACATAAGATCACATTCTTGTTTAAGTAAGTCTACTTGCTCAATCTCTATTTTGGGTAGTAGAGAGCTTCCAGACTCTAAGGCAAAATGCTGAGAGAAGAGCAGGCAGAACCGCGCCTGTAGAGAAGGGCTGCAAGCAGCCCAAACCCCAGCAAAGCAACTCCAGTCAGTAATGCCCCCACAGCCTCACAGCAAGGTCACTCCCTGCACTGATAAAGTGAAAGAAAAAAAAAAAAAGATTACAAAAGCATTAGCTCCAAGAGAGTATGCCTCCTTGTCATATTTCCCACTGAATACCAACAGAAAGAAAAATGCCTGGTATACGGTGAGCACTGCAGTATTGGTTAAGTGAATAAAGAAATGAATGAAAGAATGAAAACCTAGGTCTTTCAAATCAACCTATATAAATTATAATGAGTTGCAGAAGTTATTTTAAAAACAAATTTGGCATACAATAACTTCATAGCCATAACTACCTTTAAAAAACATTAATATATTTTATTTCCCATTCTGACTAAATGTAGTGATGTCAAAGTTACTAAGGTAATTCCTGACCCACAGCAGATACCAGAATGCATTTACATATCCTTCCCTGAGTTTCAAATATGGTGTATCAGAAATTCTTGTAAAGCAGATTTAGAAGACCAAATAAATGCATAAAATTAAAATCAAAGCACAAATGTATCATTTACCATTAAACTTGAGATAGCATTAACTCAGATAAAAAATTACAGGCTATAGAAATAGTTCTCATCGGCATTTATTCCTCATTAACAGTAGCACTATCAAAATCTGCTCCTCTATAATTAGAAAACCAAAATTTTGATTTAGTCTTTTTTTGTTTCTCCATCCCTACAGCATATCTGTCAATGATCTGTCATCTTATAGTTTGAAGAACTTCCTCAAAATATAAGATGTATTTTCTTTCCAACCATAAATTAATAGGCTTGCAATTTATTCACGTTAAATAGTAATGTTATATTCCTTCCACAATAGAGGAAAATTATGTGGAGCAGAACGCAAGTAAACGCAACAAGAGTAAACTAACGTTCACTATTAAGCACAGTAACTTTTGGTTAATCTATTTTTTATGAAGAAATTCAACTATTCCCTACATGTTCTCTTTAAGATTACTAATATATTCGAAGTGACAAACTTCAGTCTGCTTCCCAATTACTATCCATATAATCAAGACATCATTTCACTACCAGTTTAAACCTATTATTTTCCAAAGGGCCTGCCTTATGTGCATTATAATCATCTTACTATGCTTCTTGTGTCCATGCTGCTGGAAAAGCAGTCTGTACAAGCAGGAGTAGAGGCACAATCCTGAGAGAGAGGAGTAGAGAAAGATGTTGAGAAAACAAAACCAGATAAAATGAGCTCACTCAAGTTCGGGAGCTCAGCCAGTGTTCAAGGTCAAGGTCGATTACATTCTCTCATACCATTCTGAGTTAGAAGTTGTCCAATAACAGGAAAACTGGCCCTAGAAAGAGATATCTGAAATTCCATATACAAGCAGTAATATCATCACTAATTCTAAGCCAACTACACTTCTAAAAAAAGAAGTGATCATAAAATATGCCTATTTAGGAACTGGGGAATACAGATGTCCCCTAAATGTCAATCAAAATTACTCAATGCTAGACTAGAAAAAAATGATAGAGCTATTTCAGTCTTGCCAAAAAATTTTTTGTATTTATCTTGAACGATTAAGACTATAACACTCTCAAAGCAGAGTCTAAAAAATCATTATCATCAATCTCAACTATCCTTGTTTTCTAAGTTTTTAAAATACTGTAAAAAAAAAAAACCATAACTTTTGGCTTTAAACTGAAAAACAGTAAATTTTAAAAATCTGAGAATAGCATAATTACAAAATGCAGCTTAGGATGGATTTAATCTAACTGGAACCTTTAAATGCAATACTTCCCTCCCAACTCTCCCTCCTTAGTAAGTGAAAATTACAAAAAGATCAGAGTTTTGATTTAAAAATTTCCACCTGATCTCCTAGACTCCTAGAGTGCCATAAAATGACTTTCAAAAAAAAAAAATCATTATATGTACTAAGTCCTCCCCAAAATTAATTTTATACTTAATCAAAGAATGTTCTAACAGGGAACCTAAATATAAACTAAAATCAATCATCTGCTTTACATAGAGGAAGCCAAATATCCAGATATGTTAACTACTTTGGTCCAAGTCATTCAATCCCAAGTACAGCATCCATTTATTCGTTCAAGAAATCTTTGGGGCGCCTGGGTGGCTCAATGGGTTAAGCCTCTGCCTTCAGCTGAGGTTACAATCTCAGGGTCCTGGGATCTAACCCCGCATCCTGCTCTCTGCTCAGCAGGGAGCCTGCTTCCCCCTCTGCCTCTCTGCCTACTTGTAATTTCTGTCAAATAAATAAAATCTTTAAAAAATAAAGAAATCTTTATTTGACTCATAGTATATATTAAGGTACTGAGCTATGTACTGAGGATATGAAGCAATGAAAATGTATAGTGACTATCCTCATGAAACTAACAGGCTGGTGGAAAAGACTATTACTATATTACTCCCAGTAATCTCTAGAAAAGAAAGTACAATTTTTTTTAAAGACCTTGTAATGGGAACTAAATCGGTGATTCTAAACCAAGGTCTATTTTGTTCCCCACAGGACTTCTGATAGTCTGAAGACATTTCTGGTTGTCACAATAGTGGCACCTTGTGGGTACAGGCCAGGATTACTGCTAAACATCATATAATGCACAGGACAGGTCCTCACAGCAAACAATTATCCAGACCAAAATATCAATAGTACTGAGGTTGAGAAATTCTCACCTTAATCACTGGCACAGGGAGGGGTTAGTGAAGGGTTCCTTCCTTTACAACACTAAGTATGCTTTATCTTTAAAGGAGTTTCACAAGGTAGAAACAAAAGAAGATAGTTTGATGGATACAATTAACCAAAACACCCACTAGAAAGTTAAAACAGGAAAGACTAAGGAAAGGAAAAGGAGACAGATTCCCTGATCGATGAAAATAAACAAACAAACAAAAAAATGCAGTGTTTTATAGCTGCTTCACATAAAATCCCTTTCTTGAACCAGAAACAAAAGGAAAACATACAAATAAAAAACAAATTTCACAGACTTTTATTATGCCCTCTACCTTTTCTACTGTTCACCATCCCATGTCTACTACAAGATACTTTCAGGAAGATTATAAAAAGCCCTGTAGTTAGACAAATACACACTCTGGAAATAAAAGTGGAGATGGAGTAAAGAAGAGATGGGATTTCACTTTTGACGTGAGGCAAGACATGGGAGGAAAATGTCCTGGGTGTTAAAGGGACTTTGGGAAGTCTGCATCCTGGAACAGTTTAAAGACTAAGCTATCTGACTAACTGAGAAGTCCTAAGGACAACCCTCCCCCCCAAAAAAAAACCACACACTAAGAATTTAGGCATCCTAAAGATGACAAAAGGTTCTAGAATCATCTCAGAACTTATGAACCAAGGTAAATCCAAAATTTAAATTGTGATAGTCTTCCTGACACATCTCACACCTACATATCTGATCCTTTAGCTACCCACTCTGCCTTTTCTGAGCAGCGAGAGAAATGGATCATGATGGGGAAAAAAAAAACATAGTAATGCAACAAGCTATACAAAGAACTTGGGCAGAGGAGGGGAGAAACCTGACCACTAATATTTGATTATCTGAAAGTGTTAATTTGTTGAGGTATAGTAATGGTACTGACACTATTTTTTACAGTACTTAAAAATTAAAAGAATCCAATATACATGTAAAATTCATCTCCTCCAGTTACTTTGCCTAAGCATAACCAATGCATAAGTCTTCTATTCGCCATGTATTAAAAGTTCATATACTATCAAAGTGCCCCCTCCAATTAAATTATAATTTTCTAAGGAAAGAATCATGCATTGCTATTCTTTTCCCTCTTTTCAAAAACAAAAACAACACCCTTACCATAATGACCACCATACAGTGGCATTCTTAAGGACAGAGCACAGATATGCAGCTCACATAATACTGCTGCATTCAGCTGGGGTCCTAAAAACATAATTTAAGCAGACCAATATGAGACCCTTTTCACTGAAGTGAGAACATAACAAGGATATGCCACCATCTTAAAGCAGCAACAACTATGGCACTTGTAATGATAATAATTATTTTTAGAGTTAAATGCTCAGGTCAAGCATAGACTCTTAGGGAATCTTATATTCCAATTTGGACAAATCTTCTTTCATCATTTCAGAACTGACATTATTACTCATGGGATTAACTCATCACAATGATGATGCTTAACTGTAAAGTATGGCTTTCTCACAAAACTAGCACAGTGCGCACTTAAATATCAATTCTCAGACCTCAATCTCATTGAACTCATGGTAAGAGGAATTTATCACATAAAGGATCTTCTGACAATGACTTTGAACACAGGGAAGGAAAGGCCACAGTCATCTTTGAGATTATGACAGGTGGGAGTGGGACAGCTGCATATGTTGACCATGACTCATAAATATCTTACGTAAGGTCACGGATTTTCAGACTGAAACTCATCTGTGCTTTGCAAATTAAAAATCTATATTCTTAACTTAAGGTGCTTGGCTGGCTCAGTTGGTAGAGCATGCAACTCCCGATCCGTTGGGTTGTTAGGATAATTTTAAAATAAAATCTTAAAAAATAACAACTATATCCTTAACACTAATATCTCTGGCATGTTCCTATTTTCAAACCAATGCTAGGAGGTCTTTAAAAACCTGAGAATTAGCAAGCCATAAAACCTAAGCATTTCATATTTTAAACAGGCCTTTAAAAGCCAAATTCACTCTAAGTAAACATTCTAATTGTTCCTAATATTATAACTCAAAATTCCTTTATTTTTGCACTTTGCAATACATGATTTAATGGAAAATATTCATTACTGAATTATTCCCTATTATATGCTTACTTGCGACAACATTTGTATATCAGCAAGCATTTTCACAGAAACTATATTCAAAATCAGGGAAAAAATTATGTATTTTATGTTTAAAACAAAAAGTATATTCTTCTGAATCTTCTTTGAATATAATACCTTTCCCCAACTCTGTGACTATATTGCTACTATTATTAAGCTAATTCCACATTCAAACATGATGAAGTTTGAGCATGTTAATAAATAAAGGAGCTAGAAGATTTTCTAAGTTCTCTGAAATCCCCAGGGAGAAAGAAGAGAGCACTACAAACACTAAAATGGGACTGCTACTGTCAATCTCAAATTCCTGTAAAGGTGAGATGTGAAAAGAGGTGAAATATCTAGTTAGCGGTGTAGATGTTACGCCCCCCTTAATGGAAATATTAAAAGGAAAACCAATATATCATTTCTACACCACTGTGCTCTATTGTGACAACCACAGTGTAGTAACACCTTTTTCCTATCCACCACACGGGAGATCCTATTCAGAATTTCATGGCGGGAGTTGGGGGGGATGTGCTGGGATTGAGGGAGGATACATATTAGGAACCGCCTAGACAAACAGGAGAGACAATTAAAAGGTGTGGGGTGGGGCACCTGGGTGGCTCAGTGGTTTAGAGCCTCTGCCTTTGGCTCAGGTCATGATCCCAGGGTTCTGGCTGGGATGGAGCCCATGTCAGGCTCTCTGCTCAGCGGGAAGCCTGCATCCTTCTCACTCTCTCTCTCTCTCTCTCTGCCTGCCTCTCTGCCTACTTGTGATCTCTGTCCAATAAATAAGCAAAAATCTAAAAAAAAAAAAAAAAAGTGTGGGGTAGGAGCACCTGGCTGTCTCATTAGGAAGAGCAACTGATCTCCAGGTAGTGAGTTCCAGGCCCACGGTGGGTACAGAGATTACTAAAAAAATAAATTTAAAAAAAACAGGGGGTGGGGGGGTGTAAATCAAAGAACTACAAAGGAAATGAGAATTTTTTTATATAAAATTTTTAAAAGTTTAACATTCTATAGTGCTGTACCACTACATGTAGTAAATAAAAGGCTACACAGAGCTGTTTTCTTTCCTGCAGTTGCAAAACTATTAACAATAAACTGGAACATACAGTACTGTTAAAAACATTTTCTTCTAGAATTTAAGCACCATCAAGTATTGCTGGGAGAACCAAACTTTCTAATCATCAGCTACAAATTCATAAATAAAATGAAAAAAAGATTCCCAAGTCTATTGCACTATATATCAAGAAGGGATTAAAAAAGAGAAAGAAAATCCAATACCAGAAAAGAAAACCCTTTACAAAGTGTTTGCTTTCATGTAACTGTGTCACTACTATGTATTCTAATATGGAGAGTCCAACTCCTATGAATGTTATCTTTTAGCTCTCTGCTAAGCTTCCCAAATGCCTATTCTTTAAAAAAAGGAAAGAAGAAATAAAAGAAACAAAATTGTGAAACAGCTTCTAAAAGTATGGTCCTGTTCGGAACATCACAGCAGTATGTCTGGTATTTTAAGAGGTGAGTATTTAAGATTTTGTTAATCATACTATCGAATACAGTAAGAGCACTTCACACCAAAAGTTCATAAAATTGCGACTTTAGTTAATATCACATTAATAACTTTTTTTCCAAGGCATACACATAAAGATAATTCTGGTTGTGTACACAGGTACTTGTTATGTTTAATGTCTGCACTACGGTCTACTTAAGTCAGAGTTTTAAAAAAATTAACATACTTTATCAAAACCTGTCTCCTTTCAGACTAGCATCAATTAAGTAGTGAAAACTGGACCCCTGCTTCTTTTCTAGTGTTAGATTCTACATATGAATGAGCCCGTGGGAAATGCTTCCCCAGCATCTTCCCCACTCGAAGCACAGACCCCTTTCCCTACCATTTGTGTCTTTATGTCCTGATGATGAGAGAAGGGTGAAGTAAGGTATAATAAACCGCAGAAAAACCTTGCCTCCCACTCAGCCATTCTCTTAGCATTAGGTCCCTAGTTGGCACGTTACCTAGCCAACAGTGTCTCAAATACAAACAGTACGTACAACGTGACCACAGATCATCACCCCTGTAGGTTGCCTTCCTTTCTACCCCATCGGTCCCTGCCTCATTAAGGACCAAGGAGAGGTCTGTGCAATGATGTCCGGTGAGCAGTTAAAATCCCGCAGGCCCAGGAAAGAGGTGGGCGGGCCAGGCCTCGGCGGAACTGACCCCCAGAGACCTGCCAGGAGCCTCCGGGGGAGGGCCCAAAGGGGCCTTCCCTCCAAACCCTCAGCCACTCAACAGGGCGCTGGAGACACCGGAACCTCCCTCCGCCCCGGGGCGGCCCTCCCCCAGTCCTCCCCTCGGACCCGGGGGAGGGGCGCGGGGCAGAGAAACACCCCTCCCCCTCCCCCCCGACACAGCTAGGCCGCCTCTCGCCCCACCCTGGGAAACCTTGCAGGCCCGCACCCACCCTGCTCGCGCGGGCCTCAGTCCGGGTGGGAGACGTGGGTAGGAGGGGAGGCTAGACTGCAATACCAACCTCGCTATTGAAGGTTTTCACAGCCTCCATGTTGTCGGTGCGGAGGCCCCGAGCCCGGCGGCGGAAGAGGCGGCGGCCACTGCACTGGGTGGGGAGAGCGAGACGGGGGCGGCGGCACGGCCGCGAGGAGGGGCGCCGGCGGGAGACCCGGCCGCTGCGACCCGGGACGGGAGTGGAAGGGCAAGCACTGGCGGGGAAGGACTCCCTCAGGGGCAGCAAGGCCCCGGCATGGCCGCTAGGGCGGGCGGAGCGCCGGTCTGGGGAACACAGGCGCTGCCGGGGCGGGTCGGCAGCGGGCGGGGGAGGGGCTGGGCCGCGGCGCCTTCTCTTCTCCGCCCCGCTCGGTCTCGGTCCTCCGCCTTTTAGCCCCGTCCCCTACACTCGCCACCCCCTCCTTCTTCTTCCTTCGTCAGACTCCTGTTTCACCTCCCCGCCGCTCGGGCCGCAGGAACCAGCAGCGCACAGCGAAGACGGAGGAGGAAGCGCTGGCAGCAGCGGCTGCGGCATCCAATATGGCGGACGCCAGTCGGGCCGCGCAGCTCGGAGATCCGCGGCGCCGGCCAGCGCGCCCCCTGGTGACTGGACCGCGCGGGCCCGCGCGGAAACCATCGAGCGAGCGCGGGCCAGAGCGTCGCCGCCCGGAGGTCCCACTCGGCTCGGCCCGGGGCAGCCCGCGCCTCGCCCCCCTCCCCGCGCCTTGCAGACGCGGGAGCGAGCGCTGCGGCCGCGTGGAACGCTGCGGCCCGCCCTTGAAAGCCCTTCCAAAGCGTTACTCTGAGGAATGCCTAAGTGTCCCCGTAACGCGACAAGTTTGGGAAATAATGCCCACGTTTCCGTTGTTTCCAAGTAGATTGTTCCCTTTACGTGAGCTGTTGCGTTCAGTTGCCTTTCAGAACTTTGCTGGACAGTGGCCTAAAGGTTAACAGCAGAAAGAAAAGTTCCTAGTCATTCATCTATTTAGGAACGATGTGTCCATGCATGTTAATAGCGTCTGGAGGAGATGTGAGAAACAAAAGCTTCGGATCCGGGTGGGGGCAGGGGGACGAGGAAGCACGCACACAGCCAGCCAGCAGCTCAGAGCAGGAAATGCACGCTGCATAAAATCCGGGGGGACTGGTGCGCAGACAATGAGTGCATTTGTCTGTGCGGCGGGAATCGAGTCCCAGGCGCACAAGATTTGGATAGGTGAAAGGGAACTCATGTTTAATGGAAGACGAATTATTCTAGAGGAATTTTGCCCTGGGTTGTTTAGAGTTAAGACGGTGAATACAGTATTCCTAGATGAAATAAGAGATGCTGCTCGCAAAATGCCTTCTCTTGCTTCGTGCCATGTAAAATAACCAATAACCAAATTAAAAACAAACGTTAATTGAAATTAAAAGTTAGGGTGTACCACTGAACGCAAAAGCCGCTGTCCTTTTGCTGAGAGTCTGTCTTTCAGCGGTTCACTCAAAGGGAAGGGAGGAAAATGGCAGAATTTTATGCTGGGGGATTGTTGGACCCAAGGTACTTTGGTAAAAACTGAGCCCGAGCCTATGACACTGAGAAAGGCAGGCCCTTCTTGACTTCTTAGGGTCCAATCTACTTCATTAACAACTTTAATATAGAGGCTGACTTAAAAAGGATAACTTCTTCATCAATAAGAGCTTATATTTCCACCATCAAAATCTCAAATGTGGTCACTAAGTTCACCTTCACCATTGGCCTCCAATCCTCATAGGCCAACAACTGCTATAGCCTCCTCACCGTCCTCCTGCTTGTCTTCCTATAATTCATTCTCCAGACTAGACAGAGGGACTTTTTTTTTTTTAAAGTCACAAGTCAGATGATTTAAATCCCTTTAGGATTTTCCCATTGCTCAGATAATGTCATAACCTCTTACTAGGGCCTGAAGGCCCTGACTACAATGACTCACAGTACTCTGCTCTACTCTTTTCCTTCCTGTCACACTGGCCTCCTTTCTGTTGGCATCACAAAGGATTTTCCCACTTAGAACACTTGTATGTGCCCCTTCCCTCTGGGATGCTGATGCTTGTGTTCTTTTCTTGGCCGACTCTTCATCCTGTCCTCCTCCCACAAGAGGTCTCCTCCAATCAGTCCATCTAAAGGAGCATGCCGTTACTTGCATAAGCACCCCACTCAGTACGATTCATGCCAGATTCTAAAGCTCAACATTCACTGCTTTGGCCTGTCAGGGATTATTTATTCAGTCATTCATTAATGAATGTTGACTGAATCATTTAGGCCTGAGAGAGTAAAATGCAATACAAGCTGAAGAATCAGTTGTTAATATGTTACATGACTTGATTTTATAAAACTTCCACACCCAGAAAGATAGCAGAGGGCACTCTTTGATCAAGGGAAGGAAAAGAGAGGGGGAAAAGGGGGGAAAAAAGAGAGAGAGAGAGAGACAAAGAGGATAGCCTAAGTTCTCAAGATGAGAAGGCAGTAAAGCAAGAGGAAAAGTAGAGATGGATCAGAGGGGCTGCAAGGAGTCTGGAGGCCCAGTACAATGACTAAGTACGAAGTTTATGAACAACCACGCATACCACAATGTGAAAATGTCAATACCCATATCTATAATATATGTATGTATGTATGTATATTAGTTAGAATTCCAATTCCCAATATACCAAACCAATTCAAGCTAGCTTATGCTTACAAGAATTCACTATTAGGATACGGGTAGGTTCTATTCGATTCCAAAGTCAAGAATGCCAATGGGCCTAAGAAACCAGAGTATAGAAAGCCTGAAAGGCAGACTAATCTCTGCTTACCTGTTTTAGTTTTCTTGCTGTTGCTTTATCCAACTCTGTTTTGCTAGTGAGATTGACTTGTGCTCTGGTTTTTTAATCCTAGATACCTAGAGGACTTGACTGAAAACTTCACCTTCCTGCTTCCAAATTCCTAAGGGAAGGAGAAGGAATTTGACTGACCCAGCTTGAATTAGGTGACCATCACCAAAAAACCCTGAAGAACACTAATTCATATTTTGAGGAAGAATTATACAGGAAATAGCATGCAGAAGTATTCCTGTCCCTGGAAGAGATATGCCCAATTATAAATTATGAAACCCATATTTTAGAGCTTATGACATTCTCTTCTGAATGTGGTTATCATTGGCCTGTCCTCTAGGACTAAATCAGTTCTGGAAATAACTCATAAGCTCTAATTCAGCCACAGCCTAAAGGTCAGAATCAAAAACAGAGTCTGGAGCAGCACTCACCATAGAACCTTCTGGGATCATGGAAATGTCCTGTATCTGTGCTACCCAATTCAGTCACACTAGCTTTGTGTGGTTATTGTGTTCTCAAAATACGGCTAGTGCAACAGAGGAAATGAATTTTTTATTTTTATTTCACTCTCGTTGACTCAAGTTTGAATATGTGCTAGTGACAACCCAATTGGAAAGCAGAGGTCTAGCTAGAGAGGACTTATTCCTGTGGATAGGTCACTTCTTAGATATTGGGAAGTAATTGTAAGGTGATACTAACCAAAAATCAAGTTGATTACTAGCCAGCAAAAGTAACAATGTATGTAAATGAGTTTCTTTAAACCAGGGCAAAAACCTGCAGCATTGTCTAACCTCAAACTAAGTCTCACCCAGCGGAGAAAAAAAAAAAAAAAGAAAACTTGAGCATCTTTAGGGAACATTCTAGAATGGTTTAGGAAATTAGGGCAAAGACACAAATGGAATATTATACAGCCAATAAAATTATTAGGCTGTGGGAAATGGTATAGTGGTTTCTCAAAAATTAAACGTGGGGGCGCCTGGGTGGCTCAGTGGGTTAAGCCTCTGCCCTCGGCTCAGGTCATGATCTCAGGGTCCTGGGATCAAGCCCCACATCGGGCTCTCTGCTCCACAGGGAGCCTGCTTCCTCCTCTCTCTCTGCCTGCCTCTCTGCCTACCTGTGATCTCTGTCAAATAAATAAATAAAATCTTTAAAAAAAAAAAATTAAACGCAGAATTACCATATGATCTAGCAATTCTACTTCAGGGTATATGTCCAAAAGAACTGAAAGAAAGGACTTGAGCAGATATTTGTACACCCATGTTCATAGCAGCACCATTCACAATAACTAAAATGTGGCAATTACCCAAATATCCATTGATTGATGAATGGATAAACAAAATGTGGTATATTCACATATAATGGAATATTATTCATCTTTAAAATGGGAGGAAATTGACACATACCACAACATGCATGAACCTTGAGGACATTATGCTAAGTGAAATAAACCAGACACAAAAAGACAAGTACATGATTCCATTCCATAAGATACCTAGAATAGTTGGATTCACGGAGACAGCGAGCAGACGGCAGTTGCCAGGAGAAGGTAGGAATGGGGGGAGTTAATGTCTAATGAGTATAGAGTTCATTTGGGGAAGATGAAAACATCTGGAGATGAATGGTGATTGTAGTTTCACAACAGTGTGAATGTTCTTAATGCCACAGAAATGTACACTTAAAAATGGATTGGTAAATTTTATGTCAGGTATATGTAATCACAATAATTTTTTTAATGGTTAGAATAAGACTAGAAATATGGGAAATGCCTTTGAGAGACTATTAAGTACACAGGAGTAAGAAAAACTGTTAATATATTTTAGCTCTTAAAGTATATATGCAAAAAGTGAAAAATTGTATTAGAAAAACATTAGTACAACAGGGTTGTGAGGGTTTTTTTTTTTTTTTTTTTAAGATTTTACTTTTAAGTAATCTCTACACCCAACATTAGGCTTGAATTCAACAACCCTGAGATCAAGAGTCACATGCTCTACCAGGTTATCTAGGCAGGCATCCCTGTGGATTGTTTTTAATAAGAATTTTGCTTCTTTTCAGTAAGTCAGTATTTTTAAATATTTTTTATTTTTTTAAGATTTATTTATTGCAGGGTATCTGGGTGGTTCAGTGGGTTAAGCCTCTGCCTTTGGCTCAGGTCATGATCCCAGGGTCCTAGGATTGAGCCCCACATCGGGCTCTCTGCTTAGCAGGAAGCCTGCTTCCTCCTCTCTCTCTCTCTCTCTCTCTCTCTCTCTGTGTGATCTCTGTCTCTCAAATAAATAAATTTTTTAAAAAAGATTTATTTATTTCGAGTCCCTTCTTTCATAGTATTATTTATTATATGTCCATACATATGGAAGGGGAGGGGCAGAGGGACAGGGAGAAAGAATCTTAAGGAGACCCTACACAGAACAGGAAGCCCCATGCAGGAAGGACGCCATGACCCCAAGATCATGAGCTGAGCCAAAATCAAGAGTCAGACATCCAACAGACTGCGCCACCAAGGTGCCCGTCTCACTTCTTTAAATGGGCACACTATAATTCACTAAACTTGATACTGAACCCAAGTATTGTTCCCTGAGGGAATCATTAGATACTGAAGATAGAATTAAAAACATTTTGCTTTTACTAGCTTAAATTAAGTAAGAATTTTGAAATTGGTAGGTGCATTCTATTTTCTGTTAAAGAAGTATTTCTTTAAATGGCTAAAGGTAAAACAGAAGACATCGTCATTAGTAGTAGTAAAAATAAATAGTAGTGCTGGGAGTCAAAGATCAAGAAAAATTTCTAAATGTCTAGGCTCCATAATCAAAATATTGATTTAAGCGCAGCATTTGCACCCCCTAACCCCATAATGAATAAGCCAGCAGATTCAGGTCTTCCCCTTCACAATGAATCTTTCCTTACTTCTAACACACACACTCCTGATCCAAATTATTTGCCCAGCCTATAGATACAACCTTCACTTGTTCCCCCAGACTTTCCAAATGAACACTGCTACAAGTTACCTATGAGAAGGGGCTCTTTTGCCTTCCTTAAAGTTTTATTTCACTGCTTTGAAATGATAGTTTGTGCTGACTACACAAATTTCTGTTCATTTCAGATCACTGAGGAAATCACCAAATTATTTTGCTGTTATATAGTGAGAGAAGGCTCAGGTTGTGATAAAAGAGGTTAAATTGCCCAAAAGGCATATTCTTTTTTTTTTTATTTTATTTTTTATAAACATATATTTTTATCCCCAGGGGTACAGGTCTGTGAATCGCCAGGTTTACACACTTCACAGCACTCACCATAGCACATACCCTCCCCAATGTCCATAATCCCACCCCCCCCTCTCCCAACTCCCCTCCCCCCATCAAACCTCAGTTTGTTTTGTGAGATTAAGAGTCACTTATGGTTTGTCTCCCTCCCAATCCCATCTTGTTTCATTTACTCTTCTCCTACCCCCTTAACCCCCCATGTTGCATCTCCTCTCCCTCATATCAGGGAGATCATATGATAGTTGTCTTTCTCCGATTGACTGATTTCGCTAAGCATGATACCCTCTAGTTCCATCCACGTCGTTGCAAATGGCAAGATTTCATTTCTTTTGATGGCTGCATAGTATTCCATTGTGTATATATACCACATCTTCTTTATCCATTCGTCTGTTGATGGACATCTAGGTTCTTTCCATAGTTTGGCTATTGTAGACATTGCTGCTATAAACATTCAGGTGCACGTGCCCCTTTGGATCACTACGTTTGTATCTTTAGGGTAAATACCCAGCAGTGCAATTGCTGGGTCATAGGGTAGTTCTATTTTCAACATTTTGAGGAACCTCCATGCTGTTTTCCAGAGTGGTTGCACCAGCTTGCATTCCCACCAACAGTGTAGGAGGGTTCCCCTTTCTCCGCATCCTCGCCAGCATCTGTCATTTCCTGACTTGTTAATTTTAGCCATTCTGACTGGTGTGAGGTGATATCTCATTGTGGTTTTGATTTGTATTTCCCTGATGCCGAGTGATGTGGAGCACTTTTTCATGTGTCTGTTGGCCATCTGGATGTCTTCTTTGCAGAAATGTCTGTTCATGTCTTCTGCCCATTTCTTGATTGGATTATTTGTTCTTTGGGTGTTGAGTTTGCTAAGTTCTTTATAGATTTTGGACACTAGCCCTTTATCTGATATGTCATTTGCAAATATCTTCTCCCTTTCTGTCAGTTGTCTTTTGGTTTTGTTAACTGTTTCCTTTGCTGTGCAAAAGCTTTTGATCTTGATGAAATCCCAATAGTTCATTTTTGCCCTTGCTTCCCTTGCCCCAAAAGGCATATTCTTATATCTCTAGACTTTGTCTAACTTTCTGCTACAAACACCTGTTATAAGAGGGCACAATGATGACTGGCCTCACAATAAATTGTGATCACTGTGTTCCTCATATGTTAGCAGATTAGTAAGTTAATAGGTCCAGAGTAGTTCCATACCTCGTAGACAAATTAAAAATAATCAAATGGGGGGCCTGGCTGGCTCAAAGACCATGCAACTCTTGATCTCAGGGTTGTGAATTCAAGCCCCACACTGGGCACAGAGCTTACTTAAAAAAAAACAAAAATAAATAAAAATAACCAAACATACTGGAGTCTGATATATACCCCCTGAATGCAAGTCTGTTAATTTACTATATCACTTTTTTTTTTTAAGATTTTTTTATTTATTTATTTGACAGACAGAGATCACAAGTAGGCAGAGAGGCAGGCAGAGAGAGAGGAAGGGAAGCAGGCTCCCTGCTGAGCAGAGAGCCTGATGCGGGACTTGATCCCAGGACCCTGAGATCATGACCTGAGCCGAAGGCATCGGCTTAACCCACTGAGCCACCCAGGCGCCCATGTTAATTTACTATATCACTTTTAAGTGACTGAAATTCCCCTGTCTACTATTCAAGACAAAGTTTTTTGTATCAAGATAACTGGGAAACTAATAATCTGAAGGTTGTTTTGAATTATTAAATGGTAAAAAGGAACTTTAGTTAGTAGAACTTTTATATCCCTCCCCACAATATATACCCAAGCTTTAGTGTTCCTTTTCCCTAGACGATACTGAATAGTACAGTATCTCTTTTGTTTTTAGGATGACATCTCTTGGCTGAATTTAATACCTATACTAAGACTAGCTGAATCATGATCTTCTGACGACCTATCTTTATCCATTATGTCTTAATTTGTATGGATTTAATCTAAATGTGAAAGTTCTCAAGGTAGTCTTTTTTTGTTGTTGTTGTTGTTTTGTTTTGTTTTTAACCAGCTTTGAGTAATGCTATGGGGTAAATTGTGTCTCCCAAAATGTATAAGTGGAAGTCCAAATGCTAAAGTACTTCAGAATGTGACTGCATTTGGAGATTAGAGTATTTCCCTCTGCCAGCTTCACTGAGGCACAATTGACAAAGAAAAGTTGTATATATTTAAGTAATAAAATGTGATGTTTAGATATATGTATACATTGTGAAATGATCACAAGCTAAGGAAAATATCCATTATCTCACATAGTTACCACTTTTGTGTGTGTGTGGCAAAAACACTTGAGATTAACTCCCTTAGCAAATTTCTTTCTTTCTTTTTTTAAGTTTGTTTAAGTAATCTCTACACCCAACATTGGACTCGAACTCATAACCCTGAGACCAAGAATCACATGCTCTTCTGACCAAGCCAACCAGGCAACCCTCTTAGCAATTTCAAGTATACTTTATAGTATTGTTAACTGTACTCATCATGCTGTACTTAGACCTCTAGAACTTATTCCTCTCATAACTGAAAGTTTATACCCTTTGATTAATACCTATACCCCCTTGCTCCCCAGTTTCTGGAAAACACCATGCTCTCTGTACTATGAGGTCAACTATCTTTTATTTATTTATTTATAAAGTTTGATTTATATAAGTAATCTCTACACCCCAATGGGGCTTGAGCTCATGACCCAAGATCAAGAGTTGCACACTCCTCCAACTGAGCCAGTCAGGTGCCTCTGCTATGAGTTCAACTTTCTTTTAGATTCCACATGTAAGTGAGATCATGCCATATCTATCTTTCTGTGTCTGGCTCATTTCACTTAGCATAATGTCCTCTAGATTCATCCATGTTGTTAAAAAGGGCAAGATTTCCTTCTTTCTCATGGCTAAATAAAATTTCATTATGATAAATCATATATATATATATATATATATATATATATATATATATATATATATATATAAAATCTTATTCATCCATTTTGGCAACACTTAGGTTGTTTCCCTATCTTGGCTCCTGTGACTAATGCTGTAAAGAACATAGCAGTAAAGATATTTCTTCTGGACGGTGGTCTTATTTCCTTTGGACATATACCCAGAAGTGGAATTCCTAGATCATATGGTAATTCTTAGTTTTTTTGAGGAAGCTCCATACTGTCTTCCATAGTGGCTGCACCAACAGAGCACGAGGCTTCCTTCTTCTTCACATCCTCACCAACACTTCTTATTTGTTGTCTTTTTGATAGTAGCCAATCTGACCAGGGTGAGGGGCTATCTCACTGTGGTTTTGATTCACATTTCCTGGATGATTAATGATATTGTACTTCTTCTCATGTGTTTGTTGGCCAGCTATATGTCTTCTTTGGAAAAATGCCTATTCAAGTCCTCTGCCCATTTTTAAATTAATTTAATTTTTTTAAAAATTAAGTTGTATAAATTCCTTACATATTTTCAATATTAACCTTTTATCAAATGATTCGCAAGTATCTTCTTCCATTCAGTGGGTTGCCTTTTTGTTTTGTTGATGGTTTCCTTTGCTGTGCAAAAGCTTTTTAGTTTAATGTAATCTCACTTGTTTATTTTAGCTTTTGTTGCCCTTGCTTGAGGACACTGGCACAAAAAAATATATTGTTAAGACCAATGTCTATGTTTTCTTCTAGGAATTTGACAGTTTCAGGTCTTACATCCAAGTTTTTAATCCATTTTGAATTTAAATGGATTAAAATGTAAACTTAACTGTGGGGTCAGGGAGGGCTTCCTGGAGGCAGGACACATTGGTGCATAGCTTAGGAACTCCAGCCTTAGTCCCTTTGCCTTTTAGCCCCTTAAATTCCTTCAGCAGTTGACACTTTAAAACGACGAATTTCAGTAGAATGGCAGACCAGATTCCCTAAACATGTTTGTTGCATAACAGCTACTAATGATGGTTAAAATACTTAAATTTTCTTTGCAACTGCATTGCTGAGATGATATAAAGTAAAGCAGTTGATATAGAGTAAGCAGTCCTCAGAAGCCAAAACAAGTAGAAAAAGGAATGCTGAGAAATAAGATAGCACTGAAATGCCAGTCCCTGATTTTACGAAGCTTTGACTTTGGTGGCTATACAAGATATGTACACAGGACATCAGATGACCGCATTATGGAGTCTTATAAGAGAAACTTGAATAACACTAAATGTCAAGGGCAACATCATCAGTGAAGTGGTTGAAGATGTAAAGAGAGGAAAAAACACAAAAAACACAAACTTTTCCAAAGATGGGGGTGGAGTGCGGGAGGAGGGAGTTGCAGGGAAATTTGCCTGGATCAACATTGGAGCAGAGGGAGGAGAGGGACAATCTTCCCTGAGACTTTACAGCCATGTGTCAGACTTCATGCATGTTTGTGGTCCAATTCATAATACCCAGATGATGTACAAAACTTTAAGAAAATTATTTTAAATTGGTTCTAGGGTGACATTCTCCCAGGCAATGGAGAAAGTAACTGCAAATTCTTTCTGGAGGAAAGCGACTTCAACCTAACCAACAAGAAGTTTGACAAATAATGGTCTATTGAAAATAAAATTATAATTGAACAAATAAACAAAACAGGAGAACAAAGCATCAAGAGTGGGAGCCAACAGAAACACAAGACAGCAGGATCAGACCAACATGAAGTTTAGATTATAATTAGATTATTCAGACCAGTCCCATTATTGAAAATCACAACAAATACTGTCTAAAAGAAAAAAAAATAATAATAGAAGAAGCTTTAAAGCACTGAAAACAAGGCAAAACATAAATAAAGTGAGAACCAGAGAGGACCCTGAAATGGCTTTTGCTTTGAGGGCATCTGCTTTCCTGACAAACTTGAACTTTGGGTTTTGACAACCTCCTGGGGTAAGGGGGACAGAAGTCAAAGCCTAGGGCCACCCAGGTTGGGAAATCTTCACATTAAGGTGGACCCCAAAGGGTTAGGGGGAGACAGGATTAGGGGGAGATTGAAGTAACCTCACTTCTCTTCCTCACCCCAGGGGATTATGAGAAAATTGTCCTTTTCTAACAGAGCAAGAAGGGGGGAAACAGTAAAAAGCACACACGTCCTAGCCTTTACAAGGATTTGTACTTCAAGAGTCCATTACCTGCAACTCCTAAGTACCCCTAGGCTAACCGTGCCCCTAGACAACTGGAGAATTAAATACGATTTCTCTCTAGAAGATTGCTCCTTCATCTAAGGCTTTAAGGAGATCCTACATGTAAATTCACAAGGATAATGAGAGTATTCATCTTCAGTTGCTGCTGTGACAAGTTACTACAGACTTAGTGGCTTAAAACAACACAAAAAAAATTTATTACCTTATAGTTCCGAGAGTCAGGAGATGACAATGGGTCCCCTTGGGCTAAAATCAAGATGTCAGCAGGGCTGTATTTTTTTTGGCAGGAGACTCTTGGGGCAGGGTCCGTTTCCTCACTCTTCTGCAGTTTCTAGATGCTGCCTCCATTCTCTGGCTGGTGGGTCCTTCTTCCATCTCCAAAGCCAGCAAGGACAAGTCCAGTCCTTCTCACATCAAAACACTGATGCCGCTTCCCTTGGTACATTTTCCCTTGCATCTCCTGCCCCCCTTCCCTCACTGGTAAGGCCTCCAGTGATCACATGACAGGATAATCTCCCTCTCTCCAGACCCTTAATTTAACTATATCTTTAAAGTCCCTTTGGGCACAGAAGGTTATATATCCATGCAGATGCAGTTATATATCCATTGGGTGGGGACATTATTCGGCCTCCCAAAATAAGTATCACACAGTCAAAAATAGTTCAAGTCACAAGGAAATAATATACCATGAATGAGAGTCAGCAGGAAGGGCACATAAAACATACATAACACATCAGGAACAAGCTGGGTCTGTCTTAGGAATGTAGGGTTACTTTGGGGTGCCTAGGTGGCTCAGTCATTCAGCTTCGGCCTTTGGCTCAGGTCAAGATCCCAGGGTCCTGGGATCCAGCTCCACATTGGGCTCCCTGCTCTGCGAAAAGCCTGCTTCTCCCACTCCCTCTGCCTGCTGCCCCCCCTGCTTGTGTTCTCTCTCTCTCTCTCTCTCTGTGTCAAATAAATAAATAAAATGTTAAAAAAATAAAAAAGAATGTAGGGTTACCTTAAAATTTTAAAAAATCATTAATATAATCCAGATATTAAGAGATCAGAAGAGAAAAACTATATGATTACTTCAGGAAATACGAAAACACATCTGATAGTATTTACATTCATTTTAAAAAATAGAAACAATATGAATTTCCTGTTGCTGCTGTAACAATTTACCATAAAGTTGGTGGCTTAAAACAACAGAAATTTATTATCTTACCATTCTGAAGTCTAGATGTTAAAAAAAAAAAAAAATCAAGGACTTGCAGAGCCAGGACCACCTTGAAGGCAGTAAGGGAGAATCTGTTCCTGTCCTCTCCCAGCTTCTGCCGGAGTTCCCTGACGGGCAGCCCTCCAGCCTCTGTCCCTGTCTTCGTGCAGCCATCCCTTGCGTCTGTGTGAAATCCCCCTGTGCCTTTCTCTTACAAGAGACCATGTAACTGTACTTAGAGCACACCCTGAACAGAACAGACTCCTCTCAAGGTCCTTACCTTAATCACATCTTTTGCCATCTAAACTGATTTTCACTCTTGGATTGTATACAGAAGTAGGTACCAGTTCCAGAGATTAGGAAGTAAATATGACTTTTGGGAGGGGATACTTTTTTCAATTTGCCATAAAAACTATCCACAAAGTATAAAAGACAATTTCCTTAACTTGTATTTCTTTTTTTTTAAAGATTTATTTATTTATTTAAGATTTTATTTATTTATTTAAGATTTTATTTATTTATTTGACAGAGAGAGAGAGAGCACAAGCAGGGGGAGCAGCAGGCAGAGGGAGAGGAAGAAGCAGGCTCCTTGCTAAGCTGGGAGCCTCAGGTGGGACTAGATCCCACCACCCCACGATCATGACCTGAGCTGAAGTCAGATGCTTAACCACCTGAACCATCCAGCCTCCCCTTGTTTGTTTATTTTAGAGAGAGGGAGGGCACACACAGATGCACACACATGAGCCAGGGTGGAGGGAGGGAGTGGGAGAGAGAGAACCCTCAAGCCAACTCCCCACTGAACACACAGCTCCCCACAAGACTATCTCACAACCCTGAGATCATGATCTGAGCCAAAATCAAGAGTCAGATGCTTAACTGACTGAGTCACCCAGGACTCCCTTCTCCCTTAACTTGTATTTCAATCAGGCTCTAAAAAAAACAGTGTTAACTAGACTTATTGTGGTGATCATTTCACAAATATACAGTATACAAATACTGAATCATTATGTTGTACACCTGAAAGTAAAATAATGTTATGTCACTTATATCTCAATAGAAAAAATAAAAAATAAACAGTTATAGCAAATATCAAACACTCCTTTCAAAATCAAGGATAAGAATGGATGTCAGTTATTACCACTTCTATTCTACATTATCTTGAAAGCTCAAACCAATGCAGCAGAAGAAACAAAAATTCCAAGAATTGAAAAGAAAAATGCAGAAAATATTATTTTAATTGACATTATTATCTATATAGAAACTTAAAAAACATCCAGAGATAAATTACAGAATTGATAACAGTTGAAGACATTCCTATACTCCCATATATGGAAATTATATTAGAAAACCCTAATGAACTATAAAAATATATACCATGTAAAGTAACAACCAAAACAATAAAGAGTATTGAACTTCTTGCTGTGATGAAATACTGGTGCCACTCTTGATCTTTTATATTAACCAACAGAAAATGTGCAAAGTATATGGAACAACTGTTTTCAGACATTGGACAACAGACCCAGAAGGATTTAAAAATGTTCTCCTGGGGTACCAGGGTGTCTCAGTCAGTTGGGCTTGCAACTCTTGGCTTTGGCTCAGGTCATGATCTTGGGGTGGTGAGATGGAGCCCTTCATTGGACTCCCTGCTCAGCAGGGAGTCTGCTTCCCCTCTCTCTCTCCTTCTGCCCCTCCCCCCTGCTCAGGCAGGCACATGCTCTCTCGCTCTCTCGTTCTCTCTCAAATAAGTAAATCTTAAAAAAAAAAAAAAGTTCTCCCAATAATACCTCTACTTTCTGGCTGGCAGCTCTTTCAGGACCACAATTCAGGGAGGGAAACTCGAACTGAGTATGGAAATTTTGCTGAGTTGAAGAGACAGAGGTCAGAGTTTTAGGAAGATGGTGGCATTTGCAGAACAGTGTATTTTGCAGATAGGAGTCTATGTGAAGAAAGGACTGTAGAAATTGGCAGAGAGGTCACCTTAAGTTTTGGCTAGACACAAAGCAGCACATGCACAGAGTAAAACAACACAAGGACAGGCAAAGAAAAGCACTTCGCGGGGAGGGGGCACCTTGGTGGCTCAGTCAGTTCAGAGTCTGCTTCCTCTCAGGTCATGATCCCAGGGTCCTGGAATGGAGCCCAGGACAGGGCTTGGCAGGGAGCCTGCTTCTCTCTCTCCCTTTGCCTGCCACTCCCCCTGCTTGTATGCACAGTCTCTCTTTCTCTGTCAAATAAATAAATAACTAAAAACCTTAAAAAGAAAGAGAGAAAGAGGAAGGAAGGAAGAAAAGAGGAAGGAAGGCAGCCAGGCAAACACTTAGGAGCTGAAAACTGAACAATTCTCAGAACTGGGGGATGTTCGATTTCTCCTCAGCCAGAGTGGGGGAACGTTACTGATGACCTGGAAAGTGCCGCACATTCATACCCATGCACACGTGCACAGACATTGATGTGTAAGTCAAAGCAACCCAAGAACCAGATGAAAGAGTTCCTAGTGGCCAAAGCAGAAACAGTGTGAAGAAAATAAACTACTATTGAATTATAATCCAAACAAAAATGATACGTACATTCAGGAAAGGAAGACTCAATATTGTTAAGATGACAATTCTTCTCAAAATGAGTTAAACGTTCAATGCGAGTTTTAAAAAAGTAGATTTCCCTGGAAATGTACAGACTGATTCCACATTTTCTATGAAGATGAAAAAGATTTAGAATACCTAAAATAATTTTAAACAATCAGGAGAGTGGCACTTGGATAGCTTAGTCATTAAGTGTCCACCCCTAGCTCAGGTCATGATCCCAGGGTCCTGGGACCAAGCCCCTCATCGCCATCAGAATCTGTGCTCAGCGAGCCCCGCATCTGGCTCCCTGTTCAGCAGGAAGTCTGCTTCTTCCTCTCCCACTCCCCCTGCCTGTGTCCCCTCTCTTCCTGTGTCTCTGTCAAATAAATAAATAAAATCTTAAAAAAATAAAAAACAAAATCAGGAGAACTTACACTGACTGACCTAAAAAATTATTATAAAACTACAACTTGAGGACAATGTGGTAGTAGAGTATCAATAAGCCCAAAAAAGGAGAATAGAAAAAACAGAAAAAAAGGAGAGTAGAAAATCCACAAATGCATAAATACAAACATGCAATACATTCATACCTACTTGCACACTGATACAGGTTAGTAATTTTTCAACTAAGGTGCCAAGGTAATTCATAGTCTTTTCAATAAAGGGTAATTAAGAAAAATGGCAATCCATACAGAAAAATAAGCACATGCCTCAATCCCTGCTGCACACCCTAGAGGAAAATTAAGAGAAGAAGGAGCAGTACATGGAAGCAGATGGGATTGGGGATAATGAAGACCACAGGGATCACAACCAGGGCTCCTCCTGATTAATTCTACAGTTTCACTGTTTCCTCTGATTCTCCTGTCCATAGTTTCAGTTCCATGAATGGGATATTCTATGGTTCGATGCTAGACATCACCATGCTATTTCATTTTACTGGTATACCTTTTACACAGTTGTATCTCATCTTTATTTGCGTAACTCTTATTCGTTTCTCCTTTCCTCTTCCTTTTAATGAACTGGTAAATACCTATAATTTAAATAATACATGAAAGATATAGAAATTTAAAAATGAGCACCTATACAACCCACTCTTTTTTTTTTTTTAAGATTTTATTTATTTATCTGACAGAGAGAAATCACAAGTAGGCAGAGAGGTAGGCAGAGAGGAGGAAGCAGGCTCCCCGCTGAGCAGAGAGCCCGACACGGGGCTCGATCCCAGGACCCTGAGATCATGACCTGAGCCGAAGGCAGCGGCTTAACCCACTGAGCCACCCAGGCGCCCCTACAACCCACTCTTGAAAGGAATTCCTAAGGCCAATGAACTCAAGGTTCGATATTAGCCAGGAGTACTCACAGACTCAGAACCTAGTAAACTTCACAGTATGATTTATTACAATGAAAGGATACAAAGCAAAATCAGTAAAGGGAAAAGGCATAAGGAAACCAGGTTCAAGCTTCCAAGAATCCTCTCCCAGGGGAGTCACATGAGATGTATTTAATTCTTCCAGCAAAGAGATAACACATGTTGTTGCCTATCATGAAATATTGCCTATCAGAGAAGCTCATTAGATACCCAGAGCCCAGAATTTTTACTGGAGGCTGGACACATAGGCTCTGTGGCTTGTGAAAGAAAAGCAGGTGCTTGGTATAAATCACATTGTTTGAAGTTAGGCACAGTGAGCCACTCTTATCAGGCAATGGTGGGAATTCTCCCAAGATGAAATCCAAGCTCCCAGACACCAGCCAAGGTCTAAACTTGCAAGCAGATTTTTCTAAGGATAGTAGTCTCGGGCCTGCTGTTAATGTATCCTGCCACCCACTTCCTGTTTATCCCTATCCCAAAACCTGTCACACTTCATCCCAAACACTCCCCCTTCATTCACCAACTACCACATTAAATGTGTATTTATTCTCTTGCTTTTTTCTACAGATTTGTTAAATATGTACACATACCTATACAATTTGGTTTTTTTGAAAAGCTTTGAACTTCATAAAAGTGTGATAATATACTTTTCAAGTTTTCTTTAATATAATGCTTGTGCATTTCATCTGTGTTGATACTAGTGTATCTAGTGTGTGTATGTATGTATACTTTGTTTAAACTTTATTATATGAATGATTCTATGTTTCTGTATATATATATATACATACATACATATATACATACATTTGTTGAAGGTAGAATATAATTTTCAACTTGATAAAGTATTATTTTAAAATTTGCTTATTGATACATTATTTATATTAATGGAAACTCAAATTCCATTAACAAGGTAAAGAATGATTAAGTTATAAGGCAGAAGGTAATTTAAAGATGTTACTTTACTCAATTGAACATTGTATTTTATCTTCAACAAACATGAGTAGAGAATACATTAATTTCTTGGAAGGGATGAACATGAATGCAAATACACTTGTTTTCATGTGTCATAATTTTTAGTTACCATAGATTTATATTGCTTTAATATCTGATAATGTCAGTTCCCTAATTAATAGTCTTACTTTTCCAAATTTCTTGGCAATTCTAACTCATCTAATTTCCTATTTGGAATTTAGAAACATACTTCATAGTGGTAACCATCAAAATTGCTTTTAGGGATTCTCATTAAGTTTACATATTGCTTTGGAGTTGATGCCATTTTTTTCCCAGATGGCCACTAAATTGTCCCAAATCATTTACTGAAAAGTTCATGGTTTTCCCAATGATTTGAGAACCAATCTTTCTTGTATGTGAAGTTCTCATATATTGCCCTATTATTTTCTATATTTTGTTCATTAAAATGCCTACTACAGTTTTAATATTTTAGCCTTTTATAACATATTTTATTACATGGTATGGTTGGTTCCTCCCTTTTCTTTTATTTCAGGGATTTTCTGTCTATCAATGCTTGATTCCTTTCCCATATAAAACTTTAGAATCCACTTGCCTACTACCATACATATCCCTAGGTATTTTTATTGGTATCCTACTAATCTACAGATGATCTGGGGAGAACTGACATCTTTTTGAAGTTGAGTCTTCTGTGGGAAAAATAGACAATAAACAAGCTAGATATATGATATGTTATTTGATGATAAGTGCTAAATAAAGCAGGGAAGGAGGCTAGAAGGTGGGGGTAGAGGTTGCTATTTTGAACAGAGAGACTTACTGATATTTTAGTATAGACCCCAACAAGCTAAAGGAGGGAGTCATGCTCCAGACAGAGGGAGTGGCAAGTTCAAAGGCCCTCAAGGGTTGACCTTTGCTAGGAGCACAAATAGCTCATCCACAGTAACAGGAGAACATTCAGAGCCTCCAAGCTGAGACTGAGACGCAGTTTGATGGGTAAACTTGGTGGCTGGCTGCTGCAGAAAGGCTCCTGTTTTCTTTGTGAAATAGGAAGCTGTGTAGAGTGAGGATTTGGAAGGCAGTGTAAGAGGAGAAGGGGACCATGATATTAAGGGCAGGAAGTATTAGGGGCTATTCAAGAACAGTGACTGCAAATTCCAAATGAGAACTGGCAATGGGGTTGTGCATCTTTCCCTAAACACATTCAACCATGTGGGTAGAGGCACAGTAAAAGCAAGAGTTGGACTTATTTGGGTTGTGACTTAGCCAAGCAGGAACCACAAGGAAAGAGAAGGAAAAGGTAATGGAGGATGACCTATTCAGGGATGACGATGGTGACCATGAAATTTCAGCTGGATACAGAGAGAAATGTGGACAGGAGGGGGCAGGTTGCACCTCTAGCATCCATAAAACATGCACAAGTCACTTCATTCTATTAAGGATGAAATGTCTGTATCTTGAGTATATCAAAAGAAATAAAGGTAAAAGTATTAATAAAAAAATTAACTCATGCAACAAAAAAGAAACACAACATTTTTTGTGAAATATATCTCAGGGTCTTTTAAACTAGAATATCAGAATTATTTTATAAAATTTATTGTAAAACTAGCCTTTAAACTATCAAACAGCAAAGAAACCACTTAATTGGTTTAATTAATTAAAAGAAATGAATTACTAGTATTCTTATAAACCCAAACATTTTTATATCCCTAGAAGTTATCATGAAGCCAAGAATGCTGCAATGGTTAAAGACTCTTATTAAATTTCAACATCAATCATAAAAGAAGTTCAGCCCTTGTAGCATTCAAATAATTCTTGATAATCTGTGATGTTAAAGACAGGAAGGGCATGAATAATTGAAATTCACAGAAAATGGAGAAAGTTTAGCTAACAGTTAAGATAATTGTTCCATCAGAAGCCCAAGCCTCTTCAGTTTTTGTTATCCCAGAATAGCAAATCTGATTAATCACCATTTTATATTCTCTTTCTTCCCATGCAAAGGATATGAGAAGTAAAATGGTAGGCTATAAGACATATCCTAGGCCTTGTTGAAATCAAAGCCACAATTTTTAGAGCACTGATTAGTTCTCTGGAAATAGCAAGTTGACTTTCTTTTTCATTTATAATTTAATAAAACATCAAACCCATATTTCCTTTTAAAATCTCAAAGTTGAAAAGACCATAAGCCTATGTCAATGCTTAATTCCTATGTGAATTTTTGACAAGGGGCCATTTAGTTTTCTGTTTTGGGGGATCCAGTGATGGGGAAGTCCAACTTCTTATTCAATTTGTTCAGTTCCGTTTGCCATTGAGTTGTATCTTGAACTGACCACTAATCTGTTTCTATATTATTTTCACCAGCTTATCTCAGTCCTGTAGCCCAGGGTTGCTCTGCATAGGTTCGGCTTCTCTTTTATGGTATCATCTTTAAAGAACATTTTTAAAAACTGTTGTGTTAGCAGAGAGAGTCAATTATCATATGGTTTCACTTATTTGTGGAGCATAACAAATAGCATGGAGGACAAGGGGAGATGGAGAGGAGAAGGGAGTTGAGGGAAATTGGAAGGGGAGGTGAACCATGAGAGACTATGGACTCTGAAAAACGATCTGAGAGTTTTGAAGGGGTGGGGGGTGGGAGGTTGGGGGCACCAGGTGGTGGGTATTGTAGAGGGCACGGATTGCATGGAGCACTAGGTGTGGTGCAAAAATAATGAATATTGTTATGCTGAAAAAATTAAAAAATTAAAATATTAAAATATCATATTTTAAGGAGAAAAAAAAAACTGTTGTGTTTTTTCTCAACATAAAGAACTACACTTTCCTCCATTTCTTTTAGCATCTCACCAACCAAACCACTGTCCTCAGATCTCCTTCGAGGGATAATTTTCCTCCTAAATAGTGGCTCCCCAAACTGAACACAATACTACAAAGAAGGACTGCTCGATACGAGGAGAACCAGACCTAAGAAGAGCACTATTTTGCATCCATTGGGATGACTTAGAATTCCATTTGTTATTTTTAGCATCTATATTACATCACACTTGTGCTTGTAAGCTGTGCTCCTATGGGCTTCATTTCTTGGACAAAGTCCTGGATATTACACTTGCCCATGTATTTTTCTAAATGATTTTTTTTATTTATTTGAGAGAGAGAGGCGGGCAGACAGGGAGGGAGAAGCAGGCTCCCTGCTGATCCCAGGACCCCAAGACCATGACCTGAGCCACTCAGGTGCCCAACACTTGCCCATATTCAACTTTGTTCATTTAGATTAAATGCATCATTCCAACCTACTACTACCTTTTTAAAAATTCTATCTCTGTCAAGTCTATTGGTCTTCTGGTTTTACCTCATTTGAAGAGGTGAAATTTGTCATTATATCAATTGCTGTAAAAACAGTCTGATTACTAAGGACTCTGTTCTTCACCTCCCCCAGCTTGAATCCAAGAGCACTATTTTGGTCTTTTCTGATTACTCCATTGAATACAAATCCACCCACATGGCATAATCTTGTCTATAAAAGCATAATGCAATGCTGATACATCCATTTGAAATGCTAGTATTCCTTTCATGAATCATCTTTAGGTGATGGGACTCCATGGTAGTGTCACAGCTCTAAGACTTCAGCTAAAGACCAGCCCTTTGTGATTTAAATACAGCCCCACAAAATGCCTGGAAGGCCTCTGGTGCAAGAGAATGGACCCAGCACATACATTTGCCTCCTGTCCTTTCCAAGACTCCACTGATATGATACTATGGAAATGTACCAAATTGTATAAACATTGAAGAGGGAAGATCAGAGGACTCATCAGCAGGTAAGAAAGTTCAATCAAATTCTGAGAGATAAACTGGGTGCCACAGAGCTCAACCTGTGGTTGAGTGGGGTAGCAGAATAGTTGGAAGACCAGCAGAACCTACAAATTAGGAGCAATGGTGTGTGAAATGGGACTGAAAATACAGAAGGGCTGTGCCAGTTAACTCCCTACTGGAGAGGCTGCATCACAAAAAAGAAAAAAATCCAATTCCTAAGGAAGATATGCAAAGGTGTAAGTTTTCCAAGGGGAGTCCTTAGTTTGACTCCTTGAGTGCTAATGATAAAATACAGCATGCTCCCTCACACGTTCTTCCGACATACAATGACTTCCCATTTAGGGAAAAGGGCTCATCTTTTTTTTTTAAAGTTTTTACTTATTTATTTACTTATTTTAGAGAGAACGAGCTGGGGAGGGACAGAGGTAGCAAGAAAGGTAATCCTGAGCAAATACCTCACTGACTGTGGAGCTGGGGGGGGGGGGGATGGGAAGCTGGATCCCATGACCCAGGGATCATGACCAGAGCCAAAACCAAGAGCTGGGTGCTCAACCAACTGAGCCACCCTGGTGCCCCTGCTTATCACTCTTATGTAGCAGGAGGAAAAACCCATAGCAACTACATGAAACAACCCATCACATCTTTTATTCTTAAATATAAAGAAACTATCAAGGATCAACAGAAGTATGAGAAAAAAAAGGCAACATGAAAGAGCTAGACCAAGATACCACCACCACCCCCCCAAAAAAAACCTGGAGGAAAGAGATAATTCATGAAACAGAGAGAGCTTAAAATAAAACTAATTAGTTTCAAGAAAATATTATATACATAAAACAGAATAAAATACCTTGAAAAAGGAATGGTACAAGAAAGGGCTACCAGAAACAAACAAAAAAAAATATGAATGCCACAGTTAAAATATTTCAATATAAATGGAGGGTAACAGTGAAAAAACAAACCCACAATACCTCTCAAACCTAAATGTGCATAAGAAACACCTGGGGATCTCATTAAAGTGCGGAGACTAATTCAATGGTTTTGAGGTGAGACCCGAAGTTCTACATTTCTTTTTTTTTTTTTTTTTTAAGATTTTATTTTTCTGACACACAGAGAGAGAAATCACAAGCAGGCAGAAAGGCAGGCAGAGAGAGAGAGAGGAGGAAACAGGCTCCCCGCTCAGCAGAGAGCCCGACGTGGGGCTCGATCCCAGGACCCTGAGATCATGACCCGAGCCGAAGGCAGAGGCTTTAACCCACTGAGCCACCCAGGCGCCCCGAAGTTCTACATTTCTAATGAGCTCCCAGGTGAGGCCAGTACTGTTGGGTTATGCACACACTTTGAGTAGAAAAATCAGAAAAAAAAAAAAAAAAGGAAAAAAGAGAGTCTAAAATTATAAAACAAAAAATAGGAGAGAAAGACAATCAGGAAGAGCCAACGTATGCAAACTAACTGGAGTCTCAATAAGAGAAAATACTGTCAAAGAAATAATAGAAGAAAACTTCTAGAATTGGAAAGTGGTTACTCAAGTCTTTGGATTAAAAGGGCTCACTGAGTGCTGAGTAGGATGAATTTTTAAAAGATACACTCCTACAGGCACCTGGGTGACTCAGTTGGTTAGGCATCCAACTCTTGATCTCTGCGCAGGTCTTGATCTCAGGGTTGTGAGTTCAAGACCCACCTTGGACTCCATGCAGGGATGGAATCTACTTAAAAATAAATAAATAAATAAATAAATAAATAAATAAATAAATAAATAATAAAAAATTAAAAAGACCCTCTCTAGGTTCATTTCACACATAATTTCAGAACATTATAACAGAAATAACTATAAAGATCCTAAAAACCTTTAGAAAATAATAATTAGAACACAAAGAAACTTGAAAGAGACAGCTGTAAAATCTGTCTTAGATGCATTGGATGCCAGCCAGCAATGCCTTTGACATTCTGAGCAAAAAACTTGGGACTTGAGTTTTTTAGATTCAGTTGCTCTTGATCATTCAAGTTAGGGCAGAATAATGATGTAACCAAGATATGTTAAGTCCTGAAGGTTGACTGACCCATTTCTATTCCCAACATCCTTCTTCCCTGCCTGCCTCTCTAATAGAGGCTGATGAACCCTGACACTTGTTTATAAGCTTTGTGCATCTAACAGGGGCCATGAGACATAGGTCTAGAGAGCAAGAGGCAGGCAAAAGTCTGCAGAGGGTGTTTTGGGAATTTGTATCCAGTTTCCATGTATGGAAAATCAAAAATATGTTTGTTGGTTATCTAGCTATTTACATGAATTTATTAATCATGTTACTTACAGCATCTGTAATTCACTATTTTTAGTATGCTTTATCAACAAATTTCAGTGACCATCTTTTAAAGTCTACATTTGTCCACTTATCTATCTGATCCTTCTGGAATTCTACTACTTGCTGTTTCTCTCTCTGAAGGCATTAGAAATTGAATCTTGATTATTTTATTAGTCTCAATGCTCCATTTTTTTTTTTTTTTTTTTAGTTGAAGGCAAAAAATATGGTCAGTGTGGCAGTGCAGATTGCTATGTGCCAGAGGGCAAGGAGCTAGAGTTCTATCTAAGGAAAACCAAAGTCTGGAAAAGCAAATAAATCTTCCTCCCTCCTATCTTCAGTCATGTAGTAAAGGTGTTTATTGTTTAAAAAAATTATATTTTGCCACATTGAATTAATCTCCTGGGTTTGTTTAATTAACATCTAATACGTATCTGCATCTACCCCTTTATCTGCAAACTTCTTGCATATTTTTTCTTAGAGACAGTTTGTTGTACTTTGATTTTTATCCAGTTTTTAGAATCTTGTGTCTTTTTAATTTATTTACATTAGTTAAATGTAATATTATATTAGGACCTTATACCATCTTATTTTCCATATTTTCTATTATTTCTCTTTTTCTGTTTTTTCTGAATAGATCCAGAATTTGAGAGGCGACATCAGATTGAAATATATTCATGATATTCTAATTTTTTAGGTGGCTCTCACTAAATTAATAAGATCAACACTTGTTTATTTTTGTCTGTCAATTTCTTTTTTTTTTTTTTTTAAGGATTTTTTTTTTTCTTTTTTAATTCAAGTAACTACAAAAAAGGAAACCAGATTGGAGGGGGCAGGCTGGGACAAATAATGGCTACTTCCTCCCCAGCAGAACAGGGGCAGAGGGTGGCCCCTACACCCTCCATGGCCAGCACAGGCCCCCTTCCTCACTCTTCTATAGCATCCTAAGGGCAGGGCCCCACCTTCCCTGGGACTGGGGTGTTTGGTAACCTGGATTACCTTGCATCAGGCATCTTGGAGGCGGGGAATTTAGGCAAAACAGGAGGAGACGATGAGGATGAACATTTGAAGCTGGTTACAGCAGCAATGACAGATGTCTGAGAATAGAAACATGGAGTAAAACCAACACAACTGTCTAGAGGTAGTTTGCGAACGGAGAAAAGAAGGAACCAGACCCTTGGCCGGAGCTCACCTGGATGAAGGCTGGACTGCATTTTCATTACTGCAACAGCTTCCAGGATGGGAGTTCATTCAGAGCGGGTAGTGGGCTCCACTCCTCCTGCCTGCCTTCCTGTGCCCTCACGGCGGCTGTCCAACCTAGAGCAAGGACTAGACAATGTGGGAAGGAAGACGAGTGTGTGAGAGCAGCATCTGGTGAAGCACAGATTAGCTGGAGGCATCTTGGGGCCCGCGACCCTCCCCACTGACCATACACCTGCCGCCGCCAATGCCGTGGAGTGAGCGGAACAGATCAGAATGAGATGGGGCCTGGGCCGCTTGGAAGGCTGGGGAGCCCCCATCCCCGCCCCGCAAGGCCTCTTAGTGGGAAGCCAGAGGGAAGAGTGAGGAAGCAGAAGGGACCCCTAAACCCAGTCAGTCATGTCCTCAGCATGAGCAGGGTATGGCGAGGTGGGAGGTCAACTTTGTCTGGGAGGGCAAGTGTGTGGGTGAGAGGGGTCGCTGGAAACTCAGACCAAAGACGGCTCCGCATTCGGCTCAGCGCCCTGCAGCAGCTGGGTGGCCGTGGTGTGTGGGCCGCGGGGTGGGGTCGGGGGGGGCGGTGGCCGCGAGTGGAGCTGGAGCTGTGCAGTCCCAGAAGGAAACTGCTTCTTCGGGAAGAAGCAGGCAACCCGGCAGGCACTGCTCCTCCTCTGAGGACTCCTGCAAGATGCTCTCTTCCTCCTCCTCCAGTGCTTTGGGGGGGTCTGCCCCTTGGTCTCCTCCCTGGAGCGTGGTAGTTTTCCAGGTCCTGGCAGCACCTTGGTTTTGCTCCCCGTTGGTCTGCAGGGGGTCTCTTTGGTGTTGGCACTCCGCTGGGGTCCCTGCTCCCATGGGGGTGGGGCGGGGGAGACCGGGGACCGAAGCTGCTGGAGCCGCCTGCCCCAGTCCCGCTTCTCGGTGCTTCAGAGGCCAAGGGCTGGCTGGACTTCAGCTCCGCTCGCTCATCCTCCCTTCTCTCCAGAGCAGGTGGAGGAGCCACGGCTGGGATGGGGGCGCTGGGCGGGCGGTGGCTGGTCGCCGCACCAGCGCCGAAAACAGAGTCCCAACTGGGGCACTCTGTCCATTTCTCGGACTTACCCACATCTGTCTCCAGCAGACTTTCATCTCTTTTATCTTCCAGTTCCTCCCACATCATGCCACCCCTGCACTCACTACTTTGATATTTACGATTTATGTTCTCGATTATTATAGATGCACTTTTTCGTTCCTCTTTTAGACCATAGACTAGGTCACTAAATCACTTCCTTATATCCTATGTTATTCTCATTTTTTTCCCTTGCTGAACTACTTCCTCCAAGAGTGCTTTCTGAGGGACCTTCTATATCCGGTACATGCTTATAGATCCAGGACGGTTTAGCTGAATGCAAAATTCTGTTTGAAGTTCATCTCTTCCAGTACCTTCAAAATGTTTGCCATCGTCATTTCTATATCCAATGTTACTTTTGAGAAGTTTTGTTATTAATCTGATGTTTGTTCTTTTGTGGGTATTTTGCTCTTTTTCTGTGTGCTTTTATAATTTTCTCTCTTTGATCTTTAAAATAAACATGTCATCCCCTTTGACAGTTTAGAACCCTTTGGATCTTAGGTTTTTCAGCTTGAATTCCAGAAAATTTCTCAGTTATTATTTCTTTATAATTAAAGAATTGTAATTCCTTCTGGATCTCCTATTTCTTGAACATTGACAGTTTTACTTGATAATGTTTAAAACTTTTTGTAACTTATTTCTACCTGAAGTCTTTTAAAGGACTGTCGTCTTCTAAAGATGGGACCAAGCCCTAGTTGGCTCGGGCATTTTCTGGTTTTAGTTCAGACAGTGAAACTTTTCAGTGCTTGGTAAAACAGGATGGTTGGTCACTCGGCTTCCAGATAAGATGGGTTGAACCCATTTTTGTGATTTAATGACGCATACTGAGCTCCTTTTTTCAACTATTCTTTTTCATTTTTATCCTATACTTTTACTCTTTTATTTATACTGTTCTTCCTCACTTCTGGTCTCACTACATGTTGCTAAAATCCTTTGCTCTTTCTCTGAGAGAGGCTTATTTTGAAATAGTAATCTATATATTCCATGAATTCTACTTCACGCCATAAGGTTTTCTTAAATTGCTGTTGTGTCTTCCTCTCCTATGTTTGGTGTAGTCCTGAGAACATCAGCTACTTTGGGAATGTGGTCCAGTGTAAGGAGCAGAAGCCCTAGTTTTGCTTCCTACTCATTTGGGTTAGTTAAAGATATAAGGGTGTGTGTTTGTGTGTGGGTATGTGTGTCTGTATGTCTGTGGGTGTGCATGTGTGTGACTATATCTCGGGATGAAGAGCCGCTGGGGTCATAGTCTACGCCTGACTACTCCCTACCCTCCTCTTCTCCCTTCAGCTAAGGCAAGCATGTCTCAAGAACCCTCCTTTGATCTCTGCCCAGGTACTGCTCTTTTCAGGAGTACTTCCCACCTGGATCATAACCCTCTACACTAAACACACATGAGAGTACTACCTCATGGTTAGGGGGAAGGAGGAGAGGAACTCAAGGGCCACAGGTTGGTCAACACTGTTTGAACTTTTCCCTGAACTCAAATGACTGCCACTCCCATGTCTTCTACCAACTTGGCCAGAGTGGTTTCCATTCCTTCCTTGCCTTGTAGAGTGAGGATGTGGGCAGGATAGTTCTAGGGCAATATAGCGGAGAGAACAGAGTTCAGGTCAAATTCTCGCCCAGTTATTCCCTGAACCTCACACTCCTGCTTACAGCCTGTATCTGCCCTAAATTGTTGTTTCCTCTTAAACCATATCCCACCTGCTTCCTGCCTCTCCAAGGGTTTCTCCAGTTTTTCAGACCAACACAATTCTTTTCTCCTTCCAAAGTATCTTCTGGACTGGGCTGGGGAAAATGAACTAGTATGCCATTGTTCTCTGACTCTGGAGGTTGGCCTATACAGTGAGAGTCTGCTTATGGCCTAATATAGAAAGTTTTATAAATTTTTTGAAATTTCATTTTAGGTAGTTAACATATAATGCAATATTGGTTTCTGGAGTAGAATTCAATGATTCATCACTTACATACAACACCCAGTGTTTATCATACAAAATGCCCTCCTTAATGCCCATCACCCATCTAGCCCATCCCTCACCCACATCCCTCAATCAACTCTCAGGTTATTCTTATTATTAAGTTTTGTTTGTTTGCTTGTTTTTATAGGCTCCATGCCTAGCATGGAGCCCAGTGAAGGTCTTGAATGCACGACCCTGAGATCAAGACCTGAGCTTAGATCAAGAGTTGGATGCTTAACACACTGAGCTCCCCAGGCACCCCCATAAATATTTCAAAGATACTTAAAATTTGCTGTTATAAGATACTTGTTTTTTTTTTTTTTTTTTTTTTTTTAATTCACCTATAGGCCTTTTCCAGGTCTCCTTAATTACTGATTCCCTTGTCTATTTTTCATCCATCACATATCGGGGAGGAAGGCAGTTAAATTCTCCCAACACTACTGTGTGTGTTAGACTTTCCAGTATTTCTAACCATTTTGCTGTGCAGGTAGGTAGACACGGTGCCTGTCAGTTCAATGCCTTTTAGCAAAGCTTCATGAAGTTATCATTTATTGTGAAAAAAGCTTTATTGGCATAAAATTTTTTTCTTCAGGTTGATTTTCAAAATATATTAAATAAATAGTATAATTTGATAATATGTCAATTTAGGGAACAATTCTCACATTTGGATGCTGTGTTTTGAGAGCACCATGTTCGATATTAATGTAGTGGGAACAGCTTTCTCTCTTCACTTGACTAATGTTTTTTCCATATCCTATGACTTTTAATCATTTTTTGTCACTTCATCTTTGGTATTTATCAATATTTAGCATACAGTTAAAATCCATCTTTCAGCCCAATATGACTTTTTTTTTTAAAATGGCCATTTTACCCAAATACACTTATTAAAATAAGTGATTTACCATACCTTCTTTTTGTCATTCTCTTCTGTTCCCTGTAACTTTGCATGCAAACTATACTTTCTCTGTTGTATCTTCTCTAATGTTTTGGGAGGCAGCAGGATATAGCTTGGATAATAATGAGCTCATGCTCTGGAATCAGGCAGATCTGGCTTCTAATTCCTGTTCTACAAATGATATGCTGCCTTGACTTCATGTGTATCACATACACTAAGGTGTAGTTTCCTCATCTGTTAAATGGGATTAACAGTAGTTCCTAGTTCATAAAGCAATAATAAGGACTTTAAAAAATGATGCATGTCAAGTTACTTTGTTGCTTTGTAAACCATTCACAATCAATTTTTAGCAGTTATTATTGAAATATCTGTATTATGTTTTGAAATTTGTAGTGTTGACCATTAATTTTTTCTAAGTTGTCTTTAGTCCAGACTTCTTGTAATAGCATCAACAGTGACACAAATTCTTTAATTACTCTCATTTTCGGCAAAGAGTTTTAGTATGTTATTCTAACTTCTCTCCCTTCCCTCCTTCCTTTTTTTTCTTTTCTTTTTCTAACTAGGTCTTAAATGAATTCAGATACAATGTAAGTTAATTTTAAGATTATATGATCTTGGGGCACCTGGGTGGCGCAGTGGGTTAAAGTCTCTGCCTTCAGCTCAGGTCATGATCCCAGGGTCCTGGGATGGAGCTCTGCATCATCTCATCATCCCATCATTGGGCTCTCTGCTTAGCAGGGAGCCTGCTTCCCTCTCTCTCTGCCTGCCTCTCTGCGTACCTGTGATCTCTGTCTGTCAAATAAATAAATAAAATCTTAAAAAAAAAAGATTATCTGATCTCATTTTGAGAGCAATCTTTAACGTTTGCTTTGTTTTATAATTAATGTAAAGTCTGTATTTTTGTGTATTTTAACCTGTTTCAGTTCTCACCACTCATTACTGAACTCTTAAATCAGCCTCATCTGGGCATGAGGCAAAAAAAACTGCTTTAAGCCTTACTGAAATATGAGGGCAGGTATGGCTATAGGCTATGAAAAGAGGGATTTGGTACAGCTTTGTGTGTTACATGTGCATTCTCTTTGACCCCAGTTAATGAAGAGCAAAATCAGGAGCATCCCTTTGCCTGCCCTGGGCTACTTTTATACCCTTACCATAGAAGAGGAGAGTTCTCTGGCTACAGTGCTGATTTTATTTCTGATCTTTGGCAAAGGGTTCCAAGTAGTTTCAGTTATAGATGCTATAATTTCTTACTAGCCATACCTGAAATCTTGGGGGTGAAGTTCTTGAGGTCCAACCTCACATCCAGTGTAATGATCTCCTTGGTCCTAGCATTGAAAAACTATTAATGTGCCACATGGACCCCCACCTCATTTAATGAAAAATATACCCCCCAACCTATAAACTAGGTATTAGAAAATTCAGTACAAGTCTGGTATTTCTAACAGTCACTTTGATGTTTTAAAAGCATAAAGATTTCAAAACTAAGTCTCATGTTTTGATGGCCCTGTTTTCAGAACAGCCTCAATACATGCTTCATTAGCCTATTGGGTTATTAGCACGGGTCACATTTCCCCCTCAAACCCCAGTGGGCAAATCAAATGCCTCAGGGGCAGGAGGTAACACAAAGTGACTGAAGCCATTATGTGTATGATCAAAAGGGTTGGGGACTGTGGCAACTATGAATAGATACTCTTCCTAAGAGCGCCAGGGGCTGTTTGGCTCCAGACAATTATTACCAAGAATTAATGTAGACTAAATACTGCTGATTTTGTAATAGAAGCTTGAGATGTGAATTTTACATGAATGCCTAAACAATTTCTTAGTTCAGTTTAGTGGTTGCACATTTTATTTATTTGTAATATACACTTTGTGGGTCAATAAGACACAGCAACAAGCTCAATCCAGGCCTATGGCTACCACTTTGTGACCTCTCACGTCCATGGCCTTAATGTCTTCTGACACATAACAGGGAAGATAATTCAGAATATGTTTCCCATCATTTGGTGGGAGGGGGTTTGTCAAAAGAGATTTCAGCTGATTTAAAGAAGATGAAATAGGTCGCTAATTTCTTACAGGCTGGAATGTGTGATACAATAACTCAGAACATAAATAATGGTTTGGAATCTGACTGTGCCTCTTCTTACTCAGAGTTCAAAACTTCTGTCGTGAAGTATATGACAATAGATCCATCACTACCCCAGAGACCAAACCTGCAATCCGGATATAATAAAGCATACTTCTAAATTTAAATCTTTTTCAGTAATCATTATTACGTGTACTGATTGATTCCTCTGTGTTGTGATAAATGCATTCCTATTAAGCCAGTTTCCTTAACTCTTCTCTGTATTTCAAGCCCTGGCTACCAATCGATAGGACTTTAATTTTTTCCCCTCTCTTAGAGTCTTAAGTATGTTTTGGAGGGAGCAAAATTGTTTTTCATCTCACAGGGTAGTTTTTCTAACAACCACGGAGAACATTTTAATTGCAAATGCAGCGACTCCAAATAGCTAGGCAAATTAGCATAAATACAGAACTGAAAGCTGTTAGGAGCGTCCTGAATTAAGTCAGGCTACAAGAAGAAATTTTAGTGAACAGAAAAGCTTAAACAGAGACGACTCACAGACTCGGTACTGTCGTTCTAGCCGTTGGTACTTACAGCTGTGCGTTCTTCCTCCTTCTCACAGGGCATTCACATAATTTGGGTGCTCAATATATACTTGCTCAGTGAATGAATGTATGCGTAGGCTACGGCTCCTGGCTTTCACTGCACATTTATCCTAAATGCCTCTGCCGGATTAATAGTGCTAAAAAGCTGATTTCATCATGTGATTCTTCAGCTCAAAATACCGTAGCATTGTCTACAAAGCAAACATATTCTTGGCCAGAATAACATCTTGTTTTACTTTTAAATCTTGCTACTTCTAAAATAAGACTTCTTGCCCCAGCCAAACACATCATTTAGTACACATCTTAAAAAACGCACATACAACCTTCCCCTACCTCTGAATCCTAATGGGATCCTCTCCATCCTATTAGGTTTAGCTGGGAGCTCATCTCCTTAATGACATACTCCTTGGGCACACCAGCTCACTTTGTTTTTATTTTAATAATAATCAACACCTGGCCCTTGTAAGTTCCTAGTTCTTGGCTGTTCCTCAGACCTAATCAATAAACTCTTAAGGAGGAGGCTGGGAATCTCTTCCAGGGTACTTTTTGTTGTTGTTGTTAAGATTTATTTATCTTAGAGAGAGGTGTGCCTGAGCAGGGGGAGGGGCAGAGGGAGAGGGCGGGAGAATCAGAAGCAGACTCCCTGCTGGGTGGGGAGCTGGAGTGAGGCTTGATCTCACAACCCTAAGATCCTGACCAGAACTGGAATCAAGAGTTCATCACTTAACTGACTGAGCCACCCAGGCGCCCCAACCTCCAGGGTTACTTTTGGTAGAAAAGTGTAGGAGAGATGATGGCCATATTGCACACTTTTGGTCATGTAATAATTGTAGCCTTTTGTCTCTACCTTTTCCTCTGTATTTCTCTGGGGTAAAATGATGTGCTCCTGATGTATGGGGACTGTATTTATAGCTACTCTGTGCCTAATGTCATTCTGAGAGTAAATGATTTACAAATTACATCTACATAAATGGATTCTCTGCTAAGAATTTTGCTCAGGCAAACCTTTTTAAAAAAAAATGTGATTTGTTGGGGCGCCTGGGTGGCTCAGTGGGTTAAGCCGCTGCCTTCGGCTCAGGTCATGATCCCAGGTCCTGGGTTCAAGCCCCACATCGGGCTTTCTGCTCAGCAGGGAGCCTGCTTCCTCCTCTCTCTCTGCCTGCCTCTCTGCCTACTTGTGATTTCTCTCTGTCAAATAAATAAATAAAAAAATCTTTAAAAAAAAAAAATGTGATTTGCAATCTTGGTCCCTAGCAAAAGTATTTGTGAAGAACAAATGTTTCCAGTTTATAATGTTCCTTTTTATTTGGTTAGGGAAGGAATACAAAAATATATTACACAGCTTCAATGTTAAAAGGGAAAAGGGGCATATGGAATTGTTTAGGAGTAAACTCTGGTTAAGTGCTTACTCATCAGAGATTCTATATTTAAATGCTAATATTGGAATGCATGCAAGAACAGACAATTCTCCATGAATATTTAAGTAAGTCAGGAATGTGAAATGAAAAAAATGAGACCTATGAAACGGGAACCAAACATCTTAAATTCCATAATCAATCTTGATTTTTTTAAAAAAGGTTGGTGGATGGAACATTGATTTGATACTAACATGTCTTCTTCAATTTGAGTTCTAAGGTGAGTAATCCATTTTATTTTATTTATTTATTTATTTATTTATTTATTTAAAATTTGACAGAGAGAGAGATCACAAGTAGGTGGAGAGGCAGGCAGAGAGAGAGAGAGAGGAGGAAGCAGGCTCCCCGCTGAGCAGAGAGCCTGATGTGGGGCTCGATCCCAGGACCCTGGGATCATGACCTGAGCTGAAGGCAGAGGCTTTAACCCACTGAGCCACCCAGGCGCCCCTAATCCATTTTATTTTGAAAGCTTTTCCTATTGGGTGTCTTTTAGTGAATTTGTTAACCTTCAAAATCCATACAGGTAATGAGAAAATAGAAGCAACTTCTGGTTTCTTAAACTGTGAAAGGAGCATTTTCCAATTTGAAACTCCTATTTTTCCAAGTTGAAATAGGATAAATGAAGTTTTCTGTTCAAATACTCTCTATTCTGTTGATCTAACTGAAATGATAAAATTAATGGGTGTTTAGAGATTTACAGGAACGTATCCTTGACTGTCTGATACGGGATGGGTGTATGAGAAGTTCATTTTCCTTTCAATGTGTGTTCTTGGGGAAGGAGAAAATGCCATTTCCGAAGGAAGAAACCCTGACCTGACCAGAGTAGTCTGTTAGAAGAAACTAAGAGATAACCTAACAAGATTTTAAAGAAGCTGAAATAGGGGTTTGGCTTAAAAGGAAATGCCACAGTTTCTGTACTATTTTCAAAGTATTTTTGCACATTTGATAACAACCTTCTTTATACTTCGTGACAGCAGCGGTCTATGTCACACTGATTTGCATCTGCTCTATGTAGTGCCAACTTAAGAGTTCTTCTCTTATTAAACTTCATGCTCCGGAAATATCAGAACACTTGTTGGTCTCTGGGTGTACCATGCTCTCTGAACACTTTGTGTTTCTCAAATGCTATTTGGAATGTCCTTCCCAGCTCACACGCATTGCAAACTCCTGGTTTTCTAAGTATGGGCTAAAACATCGTTGTTTCCATAGTAATTCCCCTGTCTCAAGATAAACTTAGAAGTTCCTTCCTCTTTGGTCCCATGGTGTCTCAAGGGTCCCCTGTGTCTCTTTATCTCTCCATTTCACCATGAGATTGTAAACAATTTGAGATTCAGAATGTGAGGGTTTTAGAGGGTTTTTTTTTTTTTTGGTCTCGTTCTTTTCAGTGCCCAGAGCAGTTGTTCTTTGCCCTATAGTGCGAAGTCACCTATAAATATATCACAAATGGAAAAAAAAATCACAAATGAGTGGAAATTAGATAATCAGTAGTGATCAATAAATCTGCTAGTAACCAAGGGCATCTATAGTATATTTTATATTAAAAAGAACCCCTCCCAAACCTTGTAAAACTGATTTTTCCTGGGTGTGTCCTCATAACAATACTGAAAACTGGTGAGGCCAAATTTGAGGAGTTGTTGGACAATTTGTCTTTTTTTTCCAACCTTCATTTTCTGAGCAGTTCCCCAGTGTCTTTGTGGGCTCCTCTCCATAAGGCACTATTCTCCTTTCATTTTTAAATATTATTCTCTACAAAAAGTCAGAAAAAGTTTAGATGCTATTCATTTATGCTTGTCAAATGATTATAATTTATCAAGGTCCAATACTTTACCTTAATTATGTGTAAGTAATGTAGTCTAATTCATTTGTTTGGGGTACAAAGTTCCTTTTAATATTCAAATTAATTGTGAGACTTCTGGTTCATAGTAGTGAATAGACCTCAGGCTTTTTTGCCTTTCCTTCCTGAGTCCCTACAAACACTTAAAATGAAAAAATATATGTAATCATCACAACAAAGAAATGGAAGATGGGCAAGGATTTTAACTTGTTTGGAAAAGATGGAAAAATAGATGAAACAATAACTAATAAAGCAGAACAGATGCCCTATTGCCTAGAAACAACGTGTAGCAGATACTGCTGAAGAGAGAACCCTCCATGGGCTCCATTGGGTGGCCCAGTAGGCTAAGCACCCAACTCTTGATTTGGCTCAGGTTGTGAGCTTAGGGTCAAGATCAAGTCCCCCACTGGGCTCTGTGCACAGCACAGAGTCTGCTTAAGACTCTCTCTCCTTCTGCCTGCCTCTAAAATCAATCAATCAATCAATCAATCTTTAAAAAAAAAAAGCACTCTGCTGTGCAACACCTTGGGGACACTCAAAATTTGCAGATACCAGGCACAGGGGATGGTGCTAAAAAACACTGAAATTAATCATGAAAGGTCCTTTTTTCTTTTTTCTTCTAAGCAAATTAAATAAAGGGGATAGAATCTGGAGGTTAGGATGAAATCTGGGCAAAACCTGGGCAGCTTTGTCCTTCTGTGATATGGGGGGCTACTCTCGGTACATGTGTCCTAAAAGAATACCTGCTAGTCGAAAAACTCGCCCCACAGATACAGAACTTCCAATCTGCCTTTCCAATTCTTCAGTTACAAATATGAAGAACAAAAATCATAGAAAATAGAAGGAGGAAAACTGACCTGAGAGGAAACAGATGACTCAGGCAACCGAAGAGAACATAGTTTTGTTTTTCTCTGAATAGTCACCTCTTTAAAACTCTATGTGTATAATGCAGGAGAAAGATACCCTGAAAAGAGAACACTCAGATAAGAAGGGATTTTCCTAACCAAAATGCTATGGAATATTTGGGGGGTGAGGTGGGGAGGGGGACTGAAAAGAGATCTCAGGAAGTTGAGCAAAAAGAGATGGCAAAATAAGGCCAGAATCAGAAAGGATGTTTCCAGTGGGTCCAACAACAGGTAAGTTGTTTGTCATTATGGGGCGGTGCAATGCACCGTTTGTAAAAGCCAAACAAAACTGGTCAGGAGAGAGATATTAGAAATAACAGAGAAGAGGAAATGAGAATTTTCTAGAGTTGAAAGATATGCATCTTCAGATGTGAATACCAGAACCTGGAAGCTAAAGAGATTATTTTCATTTCTCTTGTTCAGTCAATGGGTTTTGCCTCCCAAATGTGAAAGTCTAAAGATACAAGTGAGCATGTGAAGAAATGGGAACCACAATACACCGTTGGTGGAAGTGTAAACTGGGATGATTACTTTGAAGAGCGTTTTGTCCATGTAAAGGTGAAGCACAGGAATTGTGATGAAAATTCCACTTATGGATCTATTCTCTGGTGAAACTGGGAACTTTCCTTAAGGAAACATAAGTAAGATTATTTTTTGCAACACTATTTGCAATAGAAAAAACAGATTGTTGTGTAATAGTTAAAACTACTATGTGTCAACATAGGTAAGTCTCAAAAGCATTATGTTGAGGGGAAAAAAAAAAAGAAAAGAAAAAACAGGCTGAAAAATGATACATTCAGAAGATACTATGTAAGCATATTTAACAGTCCAAAATATGATACTATATATTTTTTGATAATGAAAATAGAAAAAAATTCCAGAGATTCAAAGAAGCAAAGAAACAATCTAGGTCATTCAGAAAGAACATGAATCGGGGTGCCTGGGTGGCTCGGTGGGTTAAGTGTCTGCCTTCAGCTCAGGTCATGATTTCAGGGTCCTGGAATGGAGCTCCCACATGGGGCTCCCTGCTCAGTGGGGAGCCTGCTTCTTCCTCTCTCGGCCCCTCCCCCTTCTTGTGTGGGCAAATGCTCTCTCTCTCTCTCTCTTGCTCATTTTCTTTCTCACTCACTCTCAAATAATACATCAAGTCTTAAAATAAAAGAATATGAATCACGCTGGCATAAGCTTCTAACAGCAATATTGAATATTAGAAAATATAGAGTGATACATTAAAAATTCTGAAGCTTTATTAAATTATTGCTTTATTGAACTTTATTGAGGTAGAATTTCCATACCATAAACTCACCCATATTAAGTGCAAATATCAATGATCTTTAGTAAATCTATGAAGTTGTGAAGCTCTGCTCAAAATCTTGTTCTAGAACATTTCCATCACTTCAGAAAGATTCCCCATAACCATAGTCAATTCTCAGTCACACCCCAGCTCCAGGTAACCACTAATTGACTTCTCTGCCCATACATTTGCCTTTTCTATACATTTTATATAAATGAAATCATACAATAAATAATCTTTTGCATCTGGTTTCCTTCACTTAGCTTAATGTGTTTGGGGGTTATCCATATGGTAGCAAGTTTCAGGAACAAGTTGCTGTTTCTGTTTATACTTAAGTTTTAAAGAAACTTTCAAACTTTTAAACGAGTTTTCCAAAGTTGCTGTATCATTTAACATTTTCACCAGCAATGTACAAGAGTTTCAGCTTTTCCACATCCTCACCAACACTTGTTATTGTCTTTTTTATTATAGTCATGCAAATTAGTATCTCATTGTGGTTTTAATTGTATTTGCCTAGTGATTAATAAGGTTGAGTATCTTCAGGTGTGTATTAGCCATTTGTATAGCTTCTTTGATAAAATATCTAATAAACTGTTTGGTCCATTTAAAAAAATTGGGTTGTTTGTCTTTTTATTATTGAGTTGTGTCTTTTATATATTATGGATACTAGTCCTTTAGGAGATACATGATTTGCAAACATTTTCTTCTAATCTGTGGCTTATCTTTTCATTTTCTTAAGGGTATCTTTTGAGGCACAAAAGTTTTTAATTCTGATGAAGTTCACTTTATCAATCTTATCTTTAAAGATTGTATTTTTGTTATTATACTTAAGAACTCCCCATGTAACCAAGGGGAACCTTGGTGGCTCATTGAGTTGAGTGTCCAACTCTTGATTTAGGCTTGGGTCATGATCTTGGGGTTGTGGGATCAAGCCCTGCATCAGGCTCCCCTCTCAGTGGGGAGTTGGCTTAGGATTCTTCCCTTCTGCCCCTTCTCATACTCTCTCTCTCTCTCTCAAACAAATGAATAAATCTTAAAAAAAAAAAAAAAAGAAGAAGTCTGTGTTGCTGAGTCATAAAGGTTTTCTCCTGTGTACTCTTCCTAAGTTTTTATAGTTGTAGCTCTTACACTTAGGTGTTTGATCTATTTAGAGTCAATTTTTGTGTATGCTATGAGCTAAGAGTCCCTTCGAACCTGGCAATTATTCCAGGATAATTTGTTAATAAGTCCGTGTTATGGGTTAAATTGTGCTCCTTGCTCCCCACCCCACCCAGTTCACGTGTTGCCATCTTAACCTGAGTACCTCAGAATGCGGCTGTATTTGATATAGGGCCATGGAAGATGTCATTAGTTAAGATGAGGTCATCCCGGAATAGGGTGAACCCTTGATCCAGTGCAACTGGTTTCCTTATGACAAGAGGAAATTTGGACCCAAATATGCACACAGGGAGAATAACATATGTAGATGAAGGCAAAGATTGGAGTGATGCTTCCACAAGCCAAAGAACCCAAACCTTGTCATTAAAATCCTAGAAGCTAAGCTAGAGGCATGGAACAATTCCTCCCTCACAGCCTCAGGAGAAGCTACCCCTGCTGACACCTGGAGTTCAGACTGTGAGCCTCCAGAATGCTGAGAAAATGAATATCTGGGGAAGCTACCCATTTTGCGCTATTTTGTGACAGCAGCCCTAGCAAACAGATGCAGACTGGCTGTATGATTTTTAACCTAAAATTCTAATCTTTGCTCCAACTAGTAACCAAGGAAGAAGGCTGCCTGAAGGCAATTCTTTCTGACACGCAAGGACTCAGAAAGTTTATGTCCAGTACGCCATTTCTTAGGAAGTTGCTTTAGGATATGTTGTAGTAAAAGGAGGGAGAAACGAGGAAGAAGAAGAAATGGGATGTGGAAAGTGTGGAGCTAGGAGAGGAAGAAAAGAAGTCCCTGGTGACAGCTGGGTAGCAAGTCTTTAGAGCAGTTGCTCTGGATTACGGTGGAAATATGGAGAGTCTTAGGGGGGATTCCGTAGTTTTGCTTATGGTTTTGTTGTTGGAAAAATGTAGCTTTATGATAAAAATGGGGAAAAAACCGCATAAGAATCTTTTATTCATTTTCTAGGGCTGTCATAACAATGTACCACAGACTGAGTGGCTCAAATAACAGAAATTTATTTTCCCACAGTTCTGGAGGCTAGAAGCCTGAGATCAAGGTGTCAGCTGAGTTGATTTCTTTTTTTTTTTTTTTTTAAGATTTTATTTATTTATTTGACAGAGAGAGATCACAAGCAGGCAGAGAGGCAGTCAGAGAGAGAGGAGGAAGCAGGCTCCCTGCTGAGCAGAGAGCCCGATGTGGGGCTCGATCCCAGGACCCTGAGATCATGACCTGAGCCGAAGGCAGCGGCTTAACCCACTGAGCCACCCAGGCGCCCCTGAGTTGATTTCTTTTGAAAGTCTCTCTCCTTAGCTTGGAAATAAATGGTCTTTTCTGTGTGTCTGCGTCCTAATCACTTCTTTTTATAAGGACACTGGTCATATTGGGCGAGAGCCCACCCATTAGACCTCATTTTACCATAATTACCTCTTTAAAGGGCCTATCTTTAAATACAGTCACATTCTTAAGTAGGGAAGGTTAGGACTTCAACAAACGAATTTTGGGATGGGAGTGGAGGGCACAATTCAACCCATAACCAAACTGAAGAAAACAATACATATCCTGTGGTCTAGTTTTTCAGCTGTCTTTCTTTGCAGCAAGAAACACTGTGAAATTTTCCTTCCCTCCCCAAGTATGCAATGATCGTTTACTGTGGGGAGCTAGTTGGCAGAAAACTCTCTCCCAGATTTCTTTCCCAGATGCCCTCCACCTTACCAGAGTAGGTGTGCGTTCCCCATGTTATAGTTAATTGGGAATACAACCCTTTCCATTCACCCCATATGTCTGCTGATGTTCTCCCCGTTATGGCAGTGGTGGCATCCATGCAACTCAGTTGGGAGAGATTAAATCAGTTGACTTGAGTATCAAGGGAACAACAGGAAAGTGAGCGGCATGTAGAATGGGAGATGTGTGCTGTCTCTAAAGGAATAGCCTCAGCGCATGTCAGCCAACTTTTGCAACATGACTGTGTTCACCCATCGGTGCTGTATCTATTTTCAGTGGAAAGCTGGAAATCTGGACTTTTATGTAGTATTTTCCAAATTCTAAATGTGATCAACAGATTCAAATTTGAAACACTGTGGATCCAATGCCTTCTCAACCAAACTAAACATTTCTACAGGTGAAATTTGGCTAGTTTGTAATCTTGGTGCTGACTTTACCTTGTCCTCTCCTAAACACCTTGTAAATATTTCATCATTGCCAATTCTGTTCTACAAAGGCCATCAGGCATGAGGCCACAGTTTGATTGAAGCACAGTGGGAGGGCAGGTTTGGCTAAGGTCACAACACTGGTTAAGGTCACAAAGCTAGTTAGTAAGAAAGCCTGGTCTGGAAGACAGGTCTTCTGACTCCTTGGTCACTGCTCCTGCCTACACATTCTCTAATTTTCCAGTTGACTTCTGATAAATTGAGCTATGGTTATTCCCTAAAGTTTTCTTTCTCTTTTAATCATTCAATTTGTATCATTATCTGTTCTTTTTATGAGTTTATAGTTTCCTCTGAGACTGGGTATAACCAGTCTAGTGGGGAGTCATATATGGCCCTGAAATGGAAACTTCTTGATTTTCAACCTGATAAATCACAGAGATTTTGTGAAACTTTTGGCCTCTTTGACAACTTCACTAACTGGTAGAAAGATTATAGTGACTGACTAAGAAATGGTTATTCAAAATGTTACTGTATTATTAGGCTATTAACATGTGATTATTTAAAAAGAAAATTTCTTGATTGAAATCTGAGAAAAGTAAAGTCACATAAATGCATTAGATTTCCTTTTTGAAACATGAAATATTTTGTTTAAGTAAAACTTCATCTCTTGCCATGAGAAGAAAATAAAGGTATTTCAGATGACCCCTAAAAATTTGAAGATTGTTACAAATCTACAACTTGCATTTATTAAGTACAATGTGCACTTAATATTATATAAGCAAATTCTTATTCTTCTTCCCTAAAAGGAAGTATAACAGATTCTGCCTCACTTTGATCCCAAAACATTAAATTACAGTAATTTAAATTATTTTCAGTAAGCCATGCCCCACGAATATCTTTGGTCAACATTTTCAGAAAGTTGATCTTAAAGTTGTAACCACTATTTCAGGCTGCTCGTTTGGCATTTTAAATCAACCTTTGCATGAACCCTCACCTTTACAGCCCTCAGTCTGTCATGGCTTTGACTATTTGAACCTTATCTACAAGCTCATAGAATTATCTTTAGGACCAGTGCTCTCCCTAACTACGATATATTAAAGCATGTTAGGCGGTCTGTCTAGAATTCAGCAGAACCTTCCTTATCTTGCTAATAATCCAGCTTTGACCTTATCTCCAATTCTAATATTTAGGCATTTATCTTTTCACTCAGACATTTTTTTTTTTTTTTGTATCACACACAGAGAATGATATTCATGAAAAAGAGTGCACCAACCATAAGTGCTCAATTATCTTGAAGTGAATACAATTACCACCACCTGGGTAAGGACTAGAATGAACAGCACCCCCTAAGCCCTGTGTTCCCTGCCAATCACTCTCTGCTACCCTCTTCCCGAAGTTTATACTAGTCTTCCTTCTAACACCTGGTTTTGAACTTTATGTACAGAGAATTATGTGGTAGATATTCACTCATGACTGGCTTCTTCACACCCTATACTGTGTTTGTGAGATCCAGCCAAGTTACAAATAGCAGTAGTTCATTCTTTCTCACTGTTGTATAAAATTCCATTGTATAAATGACTGTAATTTATTTAGCTTATCTACTAATATTGCACATCCTCCCCACCCCTCAGATTTTTGCTCCTGTGAGTAATGCTGTTCTGGAAATTCTTGCATATATCTTTTGGAGTACATAAGCATGCATATCTGTTGAGTACACATGTAGAAGTCAGGCTGTGGGGTCACAGAATATTTGCAGAATGTTAGATTATGCTGATGTTTTCCAACACAGTTGTGCTCATTTATACTCATTTACAGTGTAGGAGATTTCTCATTTGTTCCTAGCCTCACCAAAGATCTCTCTTTTAAATTTCATCTCCTGGGAATGTTGTGCTATCTCATTGCCATTATAATTTGCATTGCTCTGGTGACTGATGAATTTGGGCTCCTTTTCAAATGTGTGTTGGCCATTAAATTATTATCTCTCTTTTTTCCAGATTTCATTTATTCACTTGATAAAGAGAGAGCTCAAGAGAGAACAAGAGTGGTGGGGAGGGGCAGAGGGAGAGAGAGAAGCAGGCTCCTCACTGACCAGGGAGCCCAATGAGGGCCTCCATCCCAGGACTCTGAGATCATGATCTGAGCCGAAAGCAAATGTTCAACCGACTGAGCCACCCAGGTGCCCCCCACTAAGTTATTCTCTTATGAAGTGTTGGCTCAAGTTGTCTGCTTTCCTATTAAGTTGTCTATTTTTACTAATGTGTAGGTTCTATATATATAATGGATAGAAATCTTGAGTCAATTCTATTGGTTAAAAATATCCTTTCCTACTCTTTGGTTTGCCTTTTCACAGCCTTAATGGTGCTTTGTTGAAAAGCAGAAAGCTAATGAAGTTTAATTTTCCTAACACTTCCTTTATTGAGACTGCTTTTGTATCCTTTTAAAGAAAAATTTCTGTATCCCAAGATTTGAAACTTTTCCTGTGCTATCTTCTAGAAGCTTTTTTGCTTTGTTTTCCATAATTAGGTCTATAATCAACCTGGAATTAATTTTTATGAATGGTGTGAGGTGTGGAAAAGTTATATATTTTTCTGCGTGGTTACCTAATGACCTAGCACCATTTATTGGAAAGATTGAACTTTTTCCCTTTGCTGCCCATGTGTATGTTTGTGTATGTGTTTAAAGACTACTATTACAAGTGGAAATGCTTTTTCATAAGATTCTCTGAGACTTTATCATTATTAATGGTCACAAGTAGATGCAAACACATTTGAAATTTTACTTATAAATTATAATGTGTCATCTCTCATAAGAAATGTAGAGAAAAAGAAGAGGCAGGTAGGGTTCAAGAAACCAGGAACGAGAGATTCTACAATGAGGAGGTGAGTGAGAGCCCCTGGAGATCTGTTCTCAGAAAATTAAAAAGGAGGGTATGTGGTCTACATGAACACCTACGTCATGGCGGCAAGGGGAATTTTCCAAGTTTGCACACACCCATATCTTGAGATTAGTGAGGTGCATGGGAGGAATTTAAGTACAATTTAAACTTGAGACTGATGAAGAATCCATAGGTATCTAGAGGAGACTAGAGGGAGGCTTCCCCTAGTTGTGAGTTACTGAAGAAGTGAGAACAACAAGGGCAATGAGGGTGGTTTAGGTTTGAACAAAATGCTCCATTGCTGAGTAATTGTATTATGTTGCCTTAATCTTAACTGTGCAGGGCCACCTGGGTGGCTCAGTGGGTTAAAGCCTCTGCCTTTGGCTCAGGTCATGGTCTCAGGGTCCTGGGATGGAGCCCCGCGTCGGGCTCTCTGCTCAGCGGGGAGCCTGCTTCCTCCTCTCTCTCTGCCTACTTGTGATCTCTGTCTGTCAAATGGATAAATAAAATCTTAAAAAAAAATTCTTAACTGTGGAATTCCTCCCCATAATAACTATAGAGAAGTTGTGGCATCAGAGATTTAGAGATTCCAGAAGCTTACACTTGGGAAGGAAACAGAAAGACGTTGAAGAGTGAGAGTTTCATGAGTTTCACTGACTGCTTTTCACTTTCAAAAAGGGAAGTTTCAAGTTTCTGCCTGTGGCCGGTGATTGTGTTGTGAGAATGAAGAGGTACGCAAAAAGGCACCCACAGGAACGGGCCGGGGAGGTGGCTGGTACAGGTCTCAGGGTGGGGGGTGAAGGAGCTTTGGCTTTTATTCCATTGCAGACAATAGCTGTTATCTAGTTCCGTTTATTAAGTATAATCATTTACTCAGTTCATTTACAGTCATCTGATTTATCCATGAAGATCACTTGGTGGGCATATATACGGCTGGTTTGTTAGTAGAACTTGGACTAAGGTGAGGGGGAAAAAAACCAACTATGACCTTTGGTGTCCCTACTGGAAATGTGTTTCCAGGCCCATAATACATGGTATTTGATTTGAGATGTTCTAAAATACCCTCAGTGTCAAGCCGAAGAAACTGCAGTGTAAGCACAAAGTACCAAATGCATTATCTCAGCTTCCTCAAGCTCTGGTTAATAGTTGAACCATTTTGTATTTGAATTATTGGAATTATGAACCACTTGAGAGCTTGTATCATGTATGTGATCCAATCTCTGAAGCCCCTAGTACAGTGCTTGAGTATATAGGACTTAACAAATGCTTTTTGATTGATTGCAACAAAAATCTTCAGCAGAATTCTTCAACACTCCCTGAAACTGAGCTATATAGAATTGAGGAGAGTCAGGTGGAAGAATGCTGAAAAATAGCAAAATGCTTGAAGATGTTGTCTCCTCAGTGGTTACAATAATCACTGGAAAGCAGACGTACAAAGAAGAGGACCTAATAATAGCTTCTCACTCCAACAATCCAGATCTGTATCTTTACGGTTTGCACAATTCCTAGCACCGAGCCTTTTTGAAGTAATGTAAAAATTCCCCTACAATCCCACATAGTTCTAACAACCTCTAAATTCCTGAGGGAAAACTCCTGCTTACTTCGTTTTCAGGTCCTGGAATCCCTATCCTTTGTCTTTGCATCATCTCTGATGGTTCGGCATTATCCAGTCAAACTAGTTCAGTATTATTAGCCACGGCGCATCTCGGTACAGTATGTTCTGCTTCTTTGGAGCGCTGCCAATCCTGGTACGAGAAGCAGGAAATGATGAGTAAATAGTTTTTTTAAGACTGGACAGTGCTCTTTAATACGTTGAAGATATTTTCTTGATCTTTCCCACTGAGGGCTTAACTTCACCTTACTGTTGTTGATATTCTGTCCCTATGAATTCTGGGTCTCCGTAAAAAGCTTTGCTGCTGACCCAAGTTTTTCTACCATCTCTTATTCCCCAAATGTCCTTGATGTACTCTGATAAGCCTTCTGCTCCTGGGTACGTGTGTGTAATCTTGGGAAATAGCTATACCTAAAACCATCTTTAGATCTTAGAAAGTGCTTTGAAGATATTTGCTTTGATTTTATGTCCTGCTGGATCTTCTCACATCAGTTCAGTTCAACAAATATAATTAAATTCTCCCATATGTTAGCCCAAATTATAAGGATACAAAGATGGATATTTACTTTGTCAAAGGGGTAAAAATCTAACGCAATGATCCACAACTCTCGAGCATTCGCCTCCCTTGGGGAGCCTTAAAACATATTAATACATGGGGAGAAACACCCAGAATCTTCTAAAGTAGGTCTTGGGTGGGTCCTGGACATCAGAATTCAAAAAAAAAAAAAAAAAAATCTCCCCAGATGATCCTAACATATAGTGAAGAACAACCAATCCAATAGGCTAGTTAATAAAAGTTAACATTTGTTAAGAACTGCTTTATGCAAGCCTCTGCCTTCAGCTCAGGTCGTGATCTCGGGGTCCTGGGATCGAGCCCCGCATCGGGCTCTCTGCTCAGCAGGAAGCCTGCTTCCTCCTCTCTCTGCCTGCCTCTCTGCCTACTTGTGATCTCTCTCTGTCAAATAAATAAATAAAATCTTTAAAAAAAAAAAAAAAAGAACTGCTTTATGCTGGTTGTTTTTTTTTCTCTTATTTTATATTATCTGATTCTTCTAATAACCCGATAAGATAAATGTATTGTTACCTCCATTTTTTTAAAGAGAATGGCTTGGGGCACCTGTGTGGCTCAGTGGGTTAAAGCCTCTGCCTGTGGCTCAGGTCATGATCTCAGGATCCTGGAATCAAGCCCCGCATCGGGTTCTCTGCTCAGCAGGGAGCCTGCTTCCTCCTCTCTCTTTGCCTGCCTCTCTGCCTACTTCTGATCTCTCTCTCTCTGTCAAATAAATAAAATCTTAGAAAAAAAGAGAGGGAATGGCTCTATTTGTTTATTTTTTGTATTTTTTGAAGGCTCAATGCCCAACATGGGCTTTGGCCTTGTGACCCTGAGATCAAGAGTCACATGCTTGAGACTGAGCCAGCCAGACATCCCTCTTACCTCCATTTTATGGATGATGAAACCAGCCAGGGTAAAGTTTAACGACATATTTAAGGCCACACAGTTAGTACCTGGGAGAACGAAGAGTCCATGTCACAATCTGCAGGAGCCTATGTTCCTCACGACTACCTAGACTGCCTCAGGTTCCCTGCCTGAGTGATTTAACCTGATAAGCTCCTCAATGGTGGCGGTTTGTAAAAGGTCCTGAGGGAAGAGAGTTCGGAGCTGTTGATTCTGACCATGATTGAGGAGGCTGGGGAACATTTTACCAGAAGGAACTATTTGGACATAACCTTAAGTGAGGAAGAGGATTTATAGGGAGAGAAGACAGTTCAAACAGAAAAGATGTCCTCTGCGAAGGCACTCAAAAGTTACGCGTGGAAAATTCCAGAAATGTGTTCTGCCTTTTGAGTTGAGTTCTCTGGTCACTTTCCAACACTTTGTCTGTGAATGATCTCTCCTCAGTATCCCAGCCCACCTACAAAGCATACTTTCCCTCAGTGCTTTTAACACTTTCATTTTATATTTCAAGATATAAAGATAGCTTTTAACATAGATTTAGACATTTTAAGCTGAAAAGAATACAAGTACAAATAGGAGTCGTGTCATTCAAGCACGTGACAGTTGTTCTCAGCATGTGGGTCTTCTGAGCAGGTACCACTTCTCAACACTCTCTACAGCCTTGATAAAACAGGGTAGGCTTTACCATAGGTAAATAGAATTTTCCTAACTGGAACTATGAGTTTTTACTTATTTCAGCTGAGTCATAAGGATAAAAATGTTTATAAAAATGTTCATGTTTATCTCTTTACTTATTCAATAGCCTTTTGCTCTGGGAGTGTGGTATTTATGAAATAGGCAGGAAGCAGAATTGGATGCCACACACTGGACTCCGAGGGTTTTTGATGAGATATCTCCATGGATGTCTCATAGAGCCAGCATCTGTCTGTAAAGTGCTAAATTAATGCAGCTTTCTTGATAAATCAAGCAACATCCTGGAGCTAAGGTTATGGGGGCTGGGGGGTTGCTGTACCTAGGCTGAGAGCACAGGAACTAGAACTCTGGAGGGACGGCTACAGCAAAACTCATTGAAAGGTAATAGGGTGGACCCTCAGGGTTTGACAGGGCCTCCAGGGTCTAACATGGGATAAAAGACTGTGAGCCTGTGTTCCAGGTTCCTCTGACGTACCCATGTCCTCATGTCACTCTGTATTGATCCCCTCTATTGACCATTAAACTTGATGCTGTGGACTGAATTGTCTGCCTTCCCCTGCCCCCCAATTCATATACAGAAGCCCCAATCCCTAGTGTGGTGGTATTTGGAGAGAAGGCCCCTGGGAGATAATTAGGTTTAGGTGAGGTCATGAGGGTGGGGCCTTCCTGATGGGATTGATGCCCTTGTAAGAAGCCACTCCAGAGAGCTTGTTTCCTCTCTTCTGTCATGTGAGAATACATTGAGAAGGTGGCTCTCTGTAAGCCAGAGAGAGAGCCCTCACCGGGGAACCAGTTGACCTGAACCTCGATCTTGGACTCCCAGCTCCCAAAACTGTGAGAATATAAACTCTGCTGTTTAAAAAGGCCCCCAGTCTTTGGCATTTGGCTATGGCAGCCTGGGAGGACTAAGACCCTTGGGAGCACCTTGACAAGGAACAATGGAAGCCCTGGAAGCGACGGGCACTCCTTTGTGTCCCTGATCTTAGGCGCAGTATGGTTTTTGGTGAAAGCTGTTGTGAAAACTACCTCAAACCCAGTCTGAGTTACCATTCCTGTCAATCGACCATTTGTTTTTCTTCAGTTAGCGTGTTATTTCAAGCAAGCTATTTTGTTTTGTTTTCTTTGCCCAGAAGTTGAGTGAACTGTGTGTGTTTTAAGGAGGCTATCTTGACAACCAAATAATTTTATAGGTTAAGTTTTAAAATAAACTTAGCATAACCTGCATTGACAGAGTGAGTTGCTTGTATTAGTGAAGTGTAGCTGGTTAGCTAAGAAGCAGCTTGAAGATCCATGGGATTCTAGTGACATCTGCTGGACACATGAATGGCAGCCATCATCTGTTGCCTAATTCTGCCCTCTTGCCTCATAAGAAAAGACCAACCAGGCGGCACAGTTAGGAGAGTGACCTCTAGCGAACAAGTCTTAGAAGCTTTCTTTTCATTTGAAATTTTTATAAAAGCTTAGAATGCCATCTTGACAATTGGTAATTAAGGGGAAGAAAGGTTAGAGTGTAAGTGTTGAGCATATTCAAACTTGAGGATGTTCAATTCTTTTCCCTATGAAGGGAGATGGTCTATATGAAACAGAATTAAATTTTGATGACTATCGCCTGTTTTATGGATTTACCATTTTGCATTTACGTGTCATTTTATACTGAAAGGCTTTCTAACTTAGTCGTTTAGAGCACAGGCTCTGGAGTCAGAGCCAGGATCAAAGCACAGGCTTTACCACTTAGAAAATTTTTGTTTGGAGCAGGTTACCTACCTTTCCTGTGCCTCATTTTCCTTGGCTTAAATTGGGGATAATTGTACTTACGTCATAGAGAGTAGAACAGTATCTGATACAAAGTGAAACACAAGGTTGGCTATTTTTATTAAAAGACAATTAATAAAATCCTTGTTATTTCTACCACTCCGGGATAAGATTAATCTCTTGGTCATCTTTTTGTTGGTAGTAAGCTGTAGACCAATGACTCATCCCAAGGATAGGGGAGAGATTCTACAGAAGAGAGGATACAAATTTGTGCCCGTGGCCTCATAAAATCTGGATAGAGAATCCACGAAGACAAATATATTCTAGTGGTGTGAATGGGGGTGGTTGTGGCTCCTGCAGGAAGTGTCATTTTTGTGAGTGGATATATAGTTGAGAGGATGGCATTGGGTTAACGCCATGGGGTAGTGGCGGAGAGGTAGGAAGCTCTGTGATAAAAGGCCATGTAGTCCTTGGATATTGGAGGGGGGCTGCGGACATCTTCAGGCTGCTGAGCTTGGTCCTTGGATTGGGCATGCGCTCTCCAGATCCTCAGACACTGCCCTTGCTTTTCCAGCAAGAATTCTATTCAGCGTATGCACAGAGAATAAGATCTCAGGTAAGCTCCTGTGGGAGAGGAAGGTACGGATACACGAGTTGGGCACAGAGCTTGGTGAACCCTTGCAGAGTTAACATTTCTGCAAAGCAATAGCAAGCACTAGTGGAATCAGTTGCTTAATTTCTCTGAAGAAAATACATTTTCCAGCCTGGGAAGTCAAATCAGAGTTGGGATTCTGTCAAGGGATTTTTAAATTCCTTCTTATTAAAAAAAAAATTTTTTTTAATCAACGTAATACAGGCAAAAATTTAAAAAACCAAAATAGGATAGACTAATGTTATTCTAAGGACAGTTTAGAACCCCATCCCCGAACTGGGGGTTTTAACCCATTTAGCTTTTTTATTTCCTTAGTTACCTTCTTAGGTCTAGAGAATGCACTAAAGTCACTATTCATAAATATATCCACTTAAGAAACTACTTACTGACCTTCTGCTCTGATCTATGAGGTTTCTGTTCTTCCTTCTCAGCGTCTTGCGAGGGGGTATGGACCAGCGTCTGAATTTGGCCTACACAGTATTTAAAGAAAAGTTTGAGCCAAAATGTAAGGGATCAGGTAAAACGATAACATAAAAATACAGATTTTTCTGCTTCTCTTGAAGAATCATCAAAAATTCAAAACTGGGATTCCTTGTTTTATGGAAACATAAAACAACGGCTTGAGCTGAGTCATGACTGTCAGTCACTCAGATTTCCAGGGTTCCCCAGATTTTAGCATTCCTCATTGGTCTTTAGTACTGAGGCTAAATAGATATCGCCATTAGCATCATTTGGCTCTATTTTTTTTTTCTTCCTATAGTAGTAAAATATTTCTTCATGCCCGTGTGGGACAATTAAAATTTGATGAAGCAGGCCAAATAATCTTTCTTACCTCCAGCCTGTTTGGGTCATTTGCCTTATCTGTCTGCCCCTATATGCATCTGGATTTGTGATCATTGACTGCTCTATTGGCCATCGTTATAATGTTAAACAGCATAGTAGAAATAGTACATGAAAATGGGATGTGTCTTGTCTTCATTTGGACCAAAGTTCTAATAGGATATATACTGTAATAGATGTGAAACAAACTCTGTTATGCAGAACTATAAAGGGGCAGTGGTCGAGAGCCAGCTTATAGACTCTAGAGCTCTTCTTTACCTACCACTGCTTCAAGCACATAAAAAAGCTGACATGCAGATGGAGAGAGCATTGTATGAGGAAGTTTTGTTTTGTTTTGTTTTGTTTTTGTTTTGTTTTGTTTTTAGAAGATTCTGCTGTGAGCCTCAGACACATATCCCAGCAAGGGGTTGGGTCAGAGATTGCCTATCCCACTGCCTCAAAACAAGCATGAGGGGGCTTTATGTGGACCAAATGGTGAGTCCAATATGGACGTCTGAGAGTTAGGATACAGAGTGGACTGGTGTCTAATTCTCATTCTAGGAAATCTGGAGGACAAAAAATGTGAGACTGTTGGCCACAGGGCAGCCTATATGATACAATACAAGGAGCTGCTGTTAAAACTGGGGAATTACCAGACTCCTGTCCAGTGGCCAGTCCAAAGGGGCACGAATATTTCCAATGGGCCAGATGGGGACCACATCTGGATGATGTGGGAGGCTCTGGAGCCATTGGAAGTCCTGCAGAAGGGTGCTGGGAGGCAGTCAGCCAGCCAGCATCCTTTTCAGCGGGTTCCTGGAGAACCAAGTGGGGATGGAGGAGAGGCCACCTAGAAGGGCTGCATCACCTATAAAACAGGTACTTCAGCCGGGGTGACCCAGTAGGTAAGCCTCTGTCGGTACTCATGAGAGAGACAGTTCCTGATATCTAGGACAGAGAGTGTGAGCTTACCTATCAGTTTAAGTAAGCAATCTCCCTGTCTCTGTTCCCCTCCTTCCTGTGCTCCAAATCTGGAGAGGCAAGAAGCCCTTGCTCCCGCAAAACATCTGCCAGAGAAGACCCTCTCCTTCCGCAACACTCAGCCCACAGTGGGACTGGCAAATGGAGAGAGGAAGATCTGATGTTAAGTCAATGGAAAATTTTGATAGTTGTGGAGGACTGGATTTTAGATTTCTGATTTAAGACTGCAATTTGAAGTGGCAGGGTACCCCTATTACCTGGCAGTTGGCAGAAATGTTATGGGATCTGGTCAAGATTTTATCAAGGGGGAGAGAAAGGTGAGCATCACTGGCCACATCTGTGAGGACCAATGGAAAACTAAAATAAAGCTGCATTTTGATCCTATGCCGTGAGTTGGGCTGGTTAGCATATCAGTAATTATATCTTTATTTCTGGAACCATCACAACCACTTCATAAGATAGGGCTGTTAGTGGCTTTATCCTTCTCTTCAATACTCTTCTCACCCTCTCAACTGCTGTCATCTGTATTTAACTCCTGAAATGCCAATGTTCAAAACACAACTTTCAGGGTTCCTTAGGTGGCTCACTGGGTTGATGATCCGATTCTTGTTTTCTGCTCAGGTCATGATCTCAGGCTGGGGCTCTGTGCTGAGCGTGGAGCCTGCTTGGGGTCCTCTCTCTCCCCTGGCCCCTTCCTCCCAGGAACACTTGGAAAAGCTCAATACCGAAAACCTGTTTGAAGGCATCTGTGATAGTATGGACTCGAGGTACCCACATATTGGAGAGCAATACACGTTACTGAAGAGGAGCCCTCATTCTGCCTACAGTTTGATCCCTCGGGGCACTTGCCTGCTCTGGATATGGGGAGAGAGGCTGAGAAATTGGGTAGAAGGTAAAGGCTAAGAAGAACCAGGACTGGCAGAAATTTCTGCAATCTTGCAAGTCTGAGGAGGTGAGTATTGGAGCGTGGGGATTGCCAAGACAGCCGAGGCTTGAGGGAACAAAATCCTGGAAAGAGAAAGGGAGTGCAGAGAAGTAAACCCAATGCGTGGCTACAGTTTTCTCCTTGGGACACTGACTGATTCTTAAGCTGAAAAGAGATATTGAGCCGAAAGTGGTTGAAAAGTCAAGTGGAAATCTTTGGTAGCTTCACTGTGCCAGGTTAGGAGATAAAAATCGGAGCCTAGGAGGAGGTGCTCTAGTAAACGCCCCAAGCTTTGTTTGGAGACCTGAAGTCTAGGAGTGGGCACAACTGAGAAAAGTCAGACACTGAAAAGATTGTAACGCAGCCTCAAATCAAAATGCACTGAGTACGCCGAGGTGGTCTATGCCCGTATCTGCTGTCTGCCAGAGACTACGGTGAATCTGCTGAGCGAAGGTAACGTGACCCCCAGCCTCTGCGGTTTTTCATACACCATGCCTAGTATTCATTAAAAAGTCACTACTTGTATCAAGAAACATGATTAAGAGAGAGAAGAGACCAGCAAACGACTCAGCTGTCAGAATTACCAGACACAGACTATAAACTGATGATTCAGACTTCCCCCATTTCCAAGAGCTAATTTTGGCAAGGCTTCTTTTGCTGGAATTTCATCCATTTTTATCGAAATCCTCAACTTTATGGGCATGAAGTTGTTCATAACATCCTCTGATTTTTTTTTTTTTTTAAGATTTATTTACTCATTTATTTGACAGAGAGAATGTGAAAGAGCACAAGCAGGGGGAGCAGTCTGCAGAAGGAGAAGGAAAGCAGTCTCTCTGCTGAGCAGGAAGCCGATCCAGGGCTTGACACCTGGACCCTGGGATTATGACCTGAGCTAAAGGCAGAAGCTTAACTAACTGAGCCACCCAGGTGCCCCTGATAGTTACATTTTTCTTGCAATCTTTGCATTGATTTGTGCCTTCTTTGTATTCCCCCTTATCAGTTTCCACAAGTGTTTCTCAATTTTCTTAATCTTTCCTGAGAACCATCTTTTGATTCTCGATTATATATTATTTATTAGTCTTTTGTCTTTACTATTAACTTTCTTTTATTTTTTTAAAGAGTTTTTTCCTGTTCTTTTTCCAGTTTCTTGCGACCGGTGTTCAGTTTGTTGCTTTTCAACTTAATTCCTTTCTAATAATAAAGACTATACGTGTCCCTTTAACACTAAACATTTTATATATATTTGATATGCGTTTTTAAGAAAGATTTTATTTATTTATTTGACAGAGAGAGAGAGATAGCGAGAGCAGGAACAGAAGCAGGGGCGGGGTGGGAGAGGGAGAAGCAGGTTTCCCACCAGTCAGGGAGTCTGATGCAGGGCTTGATCCCAGGACTCTGGGATCATGATCTGAGCCGAAGGCAGGCACTTAACTACTGAGGCACCCAGGTGCCCCTGATATGCTTTTATTATCACAGTTAAAAATACTAATTTCCCTTGCAATTTATTTTTTGAGTCATATGTTATTTTGAAACATATTTCTTAATTTTAAATAGAAGGTAAACTTTCATATAAGGCTTGTTACTAATTTTCATCTTAATTCCATTTTGGTCAGAGGATATAATCTGGATGGCTTCAGTCTTTTGAAATTTGGACTTGCTGTAGGGCTAGATACATGATCCTTCTCCATTTTTTTGATGAAATATTTTCTATATGCTATGTGATTTGTTGATTAGACACCCACCCCCCCAGCACTACCACTTTTCATGGGTTTCATTGATGTAGTGAGTTTCACTGATAGGTTTTGCTATGAAGAACTTGTAAGTCTTGGAAGTGTTGTGTCATCCCTCTGTGACTTGCTTCCTTGTCAGTATAGTAAGGTAGCCTGACTCCATAATCCACGTTGGGATCCCTGCTATATTGTTCTAATTTTACATGAACTTACATGGGCCCAGGAGTGGGGCAAATTTCTTTTTGTTATAAGGCACTAGTCCTCCTGACACCAGTCATTCCGTATGGCCTCATTGCAACTAGATTACATCTGCAAAGATCCTATTTCTAAATAACGTTGCCTATTTCTAACTAAAGTACTTTGGGCTAGAGTTTCAATGTATCTTTTCGGGGGGACATAATTTAATCCACAACAGAGACAATGATATTCTCTGTTCATACGGGGAAGTCCAAACTGAGGGCAAAATTCTCTCCAAAATGCAGAGCAAACAGTAACTGTCCTCCTAGCCTCTTACATGAATGGTCCTGTGACTTAAGGTCCACCCTCAAACTCTCATCCTGGACTAACCACAATCAAATTATTTTTGTTTGATCTTCGCTTCCATCTCCCTTTCCCATAAAGGTACAGTCAGTGGCTCTTTAACTCTCTCCAGATTATCTTTCAATTTCTACACTACTCTCTTTTATTCTCTCTTCAGCATTCTGATTAATTTAGCTCCTCACATGATGTACAGAAGGCTATCAATAATGCATTATGTTAAAACCATTGCTGAAATGCAAACATTTTCCTTTTAATTGTCCTGAGCAGAAATAATCCTGGGTGGGTGGTATCATTTTCGTAATATTGAGAAGACATCTTTCCGCCCATGGTTACTTCCTCCACTTTTTCCCATTCCCTTGATGTTTGAAATTGATCTGAGGGGTATTAAATCTTATTTTGCAATTAGAGAAAAGGCAAATGCCTTTAGGAGGGGTATTGAGTTTATTCTGAGTGTAAGCGATGGATCAGAGATCTTCTCCCAAGAACGGAGTTGATGGAATGAGGAACAAATACCACTAGTTGGAACTCTAAAATGAGAGGACAAGGTCAGGAATAGGATAGAATTGTAATATGAAATATAAAATTTCCTTATTGAAAAATTTGCCCTTCCCCATTATTACTCACTTAAAATTCTCCACATTGTAAAAGGAATTCAAATCTACTTCTAAAGATACACACAATTTAGCAAGATCAACTAAAAATAAGTAGGGAAAATGGGGCAAATGGAAAACGTGGGCAGGAAAGTAAGGCAGGGCCAGGGGTGTCTACCCATGGTGTCCAGGCCACGTCCATGTGTGATGCACACGCTATGTCACCATGACAGACATGGGTCCCAAACCTGGCCCAAGTGTTTTGATTGCCTCTGTGAGAAAGAAACACACGACCACTAATAAGATTTGCAGTGAACTAGAATCTCAGAGGATAGGACTCCTGTGTATTTAAAAATAGCTCTTCATGTTGTTCTAATGTGTGTTCTTCGTTTAAACTCAGGTTCTTAAAGGCTTATATTTTCTCTTTCTTCTACTCTCTCCCATCAGTCTCATTCCTACTTAGTTTGGTGTAGAGGTAACGTCATGATGTACATTCCAGGTAAAGGACAGGAAAAGCATTTTGAATAGAATAAAATGTTATAGGAAATTGCTTTCTTTGAGAGCAATCAGATGGTTCAAGTCACATAAGGGGAAAAAAGTTTTGAGAATACAGGATAGAATACTATTATTTCTCCTACTTCTAAAAGTTAAATAATTTAAAATTAAAAGCTTAACATATATAATAGAGGGGCCCATGAATTTTAATGGCCAAGTAATAAAGTAACTCTTTAATATGGTGAAGTTCTCAGCTCTTAAGGAAAAAGTGTTTGATTTGTTAATTATTTAGTACAAATCTCAGTGAAGTCATTCTGACTCGCATGATTTAAGAACACTAACGTGGTGATTCAAATTTCTTAATTGCTTAATGAAGCCTGCTGTTTCCTTCTCTAGACTATATGCATTTGCTGGTGTTCTCAAAATGTAGCATTTTTAAAGAAAATGAGATAAGGAGTGTCTATTCTTCCTCTTTGTGTGTGCCTGTGCATATGATTTCTGAGTGTGTCCGAATGTGAGATATGCACTGATTTTCATGCATTGATTCACATGAATCATGAAGACATTCCAATTCCTAGGAATAGGAATACATTTCAATTTATAGTAAATGCTTTTGGCTGCTGTCTCTGATGTTACTGTAACTGAAGTAGCTCAAAAGCACAAAAGGTCATGTCAGGCTTTATGTAAAATTTACTAGAGCTGTTTATAAAGGCACCTTGTGTATTGTTGCTTTGTTCACGCACTTCATAGGAAATCCTGTCATCCCGTTGCTTCCTTCCATGTTTCAGCTGTTTCTCATTATAAATAAGAGTATTTATTGCTGATGTCCCCTGAGCCACATGGGGTAAGTGGCATGGACTTCTGTTAAGTCTTACTCGTTCTTCAAAGTGATAAGCTTTACACAGTCATGAGTATGACAAGTCTGGGTAGAATTTTATTGTCTGGCCATGTCCAAAACGTAAGGCATCATCTATAGACAATCTCCCAAAGGAAATATTTTATATACTGAGTCACAAGTGTACCCACTCACCCACTGTTAGTCTGACTTTTCCTTAGTTACCAAATATAATTCTCTTAGATGACAATGGCCATTTGTACAGAAATTTCTTAGATACACCTTTTTTTTTTTAAAGATTTTATTTATTTATTTGACAGAGAGAAATCACAAGTAAGCAGAGAGGCAGGCAGAGAGAGAGGAGGAAGCAGGCTCCCTGCTGAGCAGAAAGCCCGACGCGGGGCTCAAACCCAGGACCTGGGATCATGACCTGAGCCAAAGGCAGCGGCTTAACCCACTGAGCCACCCAGGCGCCCCTCTTAGATATGCCTTTAACAGAGGACTCACTTAGGAAATTGTTCAAAAACCTCCTGCTTATCAGCAGAGTTACCTTTATCCCCACTTCCCATCAGTAACCTGTAGATATACCAGTCATGTTTGAGACTTGGCTGTCTCACAGCTCTGCTCCACGTTCAAGATCTGAAGCTCTAACTCCTCTCTCTGATCATCACTTGACTGATAAAACCCAAGTGGGTAGGAGGTAGGACTGGATAGACTGCACTGTGGAGTCAAATAAACTCTGAAATCTGGAGACTTCAATGCAACAAAAGTTTATTTCTCACTTGTAGGCCTACTCTGCTGCTGGTCACACAACTCTCTTCCAAGGCGTGAATCAGATGTATATATTCTAGACACGTGAGTGGTTTCAGGGTGTTCGACCACCACCACAAACAGTTCTGCATTTTCCAGGAGGAGAAGGGGCAATAGGAGAGGAGGAAGACAATGCAAGTCAAATGTTCCTGGGTAATTATTTGAAATCATAGCTGGCAGTCTTTGAAGAGGCTGGGAATGGTTTGCTCCAGAGAAGGTCTATTCCTCAAAGCTTCTTAAAAATAAACAAACAGCAGTGCCTGGGTGGCTCAGTCAGTTAAGCCTCTGACTCTTGATTTTGGGTTAGGTCGTGATCTCAAGGTCGTGACCTTGAGCCCTAAGTCAGGCTCTGCGCTGGGCATGGAGCCTGCTTTGAGATTCTCTCTCTCCCTCTGCCTCTCCCCTACCGCCCCCCTCACTCTTGCTTTCTAAAACCAACCAACAAACAAAACAAACAAACCTGGCCAATGAGCTTACACTTGTTTTATTTATCTCAGGCAAACACAAATTGGAACACGAATTGCCTCTTGTTGGCTAATAAACTAAATAGCAATGAGTCTGAATGTTCCAAAGCACTTTCAAACTTCAGTTTCCATCCTCACAACAACCCTGTGAAGTAAGTAGCAGGTGCTTCTTCATCTTTGTTTTACAGGTAAGATAACTGAGGCTCCAAGAGGTAAGTGAGTTATATAAAGGTAACAGTTTGTAAGTGGAAGCTTTGGGATTAGAGTTTACATCTTCAGTTTCTACAACTTGATCTCTTTACTTACATTCATTTCAGTACATGGATTCACTGCTGGGGCAGAGATAGAACTTGGGAAATGGGGCGTATTCTTTTGTTAGCATACACAATCAGAGGAACGGCAGGGTTAATACCCTCCCCTTTTTAAAGAATAAGAATTAGGTCTTCCAGGAATGGGATTGAAGGGAGCAAGTAATTCATCCTGTCTTTGTCATTCATGTTCAGGTAGTATGCATTCCAAACCCTCAATGCCCCCAAACACTTGCAAAATTATCATTTCTCTTGCATCTCTTTAATCTAAGAGAGAATTACATTTGTGTGTGTGTGTGTGTGTGTGTGTGTGTGTGTGTGTGTGTGTGTGATATTGAATCTTCCTACCCGTGAATGTGGTCTGCCTTTCTGTTTTCAATCTTTCTTTTAATCTCTTATAGTATTTTAAGATTTCTTCATATAGGTCTTGCACACATCATCATTAACTCCTAAATACTTTATTTTTAATGAATGTCTTTTTTTTTTAAAGATTTTTTTTTTTTTTTTGACAGACAGAGATCACAAGTAGGCAGAGAGGCAGGCAGAGAGAGAGGGAAACAGGCTCCCTGCTGAGCAGAGAGCCTGAGCAGAGGGCTCGATCCCAGAACCCTGAGATCATGACCTGAGCCAAAGGCAGAGGCTTAAGCCACTCAGCCACCCAGGCACCCCAAAATACTTTATTTTTGTTTGTTATTTTAATGGAACCATTTATTCCATTATAGCTTCTAAAGGGTTGTTTGTATATAAAAAGACTATTGATTTCTACGTATTAATTTTTGTATCTAGTCGACCTATTGCCTTCTCTTAAATAGCTTTATAGTTGATTCATGCAGGTTTTATGGGTCAAGAATCATACAGTCTTTAAACAAATATTTTATATTTGCTTTTCAAGGTTTTATGATATTTTCCTCTTGTCTAATAGGACTGTTTAGTACCTCCAGTACTGTGTTAAATAATTATTGTGATAAAGGACACTCTTGTCCTTTTCCTGTTTTTAATGGAAATCTTTTTAGTGTTTTTCTATTAAGGTAAATCTTGGCTTTGGGGTTGAGCTAGAAATAGTATCATGCTAGGGAAGCACCCATATTGTTAACATATATCTCCTACTTTATTATAATTATGTGTTTCGATCAGGTGGCATTTGTCAGTGCATGAGCTCATCAGATTACTTTGACCCAGAAAGCTGGACATGGTCTATGTAACGGAGTACAGACTTTTTTAAAAAATCGAGAGCTGCTCTAATATGGTAGTTGGTAACCACGTGAGGCTATTGGGGATTTAATGTGGCTGCCTGGTCTGAATTGAGATGTGCTAGAAGTATAAAACATACATTAGATTCTGAAGACTTCATATGAAAAATAATGTAAAAGATCTCAATAATTTTTATATTGATTATATGTTGAAATACTAATACATTGGAAATCTGTATCAAATAAGTTATTAAAATCAATTCCACCATTTTCTTTTTACTTATTCAAACATGGCTACTAGAAAATTTGAAATTACATGCAGGGTTTCATTTGTGGCTTGCATTATGGTTCATGTTATTCACGAAGAAAAGGCCCTTATGAGCAGAACTTTTTTGTCCTTTGGTTTTGGATAGGTCCTCATATCGTTGCCTTTGTAACACTACAGTTAGACCATAGTGTGTCATTAGGCACATTTTGATATTCTGTTGGGGCTTAGCAAAACCTGCCTTTCCTCTTGGTGTGTAGTCCTCTGGGGAGAGGTTAGGCTTATTTGCTTAAAGAGTTCAGAGACTCCCCACTCACCCAACCTGCCCCCTAAAATTTAAAATTAAGAGGAGACTGTGGATGAACCAGGGTCAGGGTAGGGCAAGAAGGTGACTGAAATAAAACGATTTTGAGGACAGTGGTGATCTGTATTGGTCACCCATTCTTAAGAGAGAATCTAGGAGTTCAGAGAGAGAAAGCTGGTGTTTAGCACAGAGCATGGCTAGTGCTAAGTCCTCTAGGCTCACCTACAGTGGTGCAGTGATTCTGTTGTGGGATGTAACGTCTGAGTGTAGGAGTTACTGTTACAAATAAAATGAGGTGCTGGCACTTGGTGTCAGGCACAAGGCAGCCTGTAGTGGTGCCTGGGCCAGCGCAGGTACTTAGGGGCGGTGGGTAAGTTCATGAAGCCTGAGACAGACCCTTCATATCCTCTTCAGGTAATCATGCCAGTCCCCAGGGAGGTCGTATTTGCATTAAAGTAAGTCAGGGTGCCTGGGTGGCTCAGTTGGTGGGCATCTGTCTTTGGCTCAGGTCATGATCCCAGGATGCTGGGATCCAGTGCCACGTCTGGCTCCTTGCTCAGCGGGGAGTCTGCTTCTCCCTCTGCCCCTCCCTCCCTGCTCATGCTCACTCTCTCTCTTGCAAAAATAAATAAATAAATAAATAACCTCAGACCTGATATATACTTAGTGTAGTTAAGATATTGAAAAATAGGTGTAACTACCTTCCTAAAAGCAGCAGAGAAACAGCTGCAAAAATTGCCAAAGCCATTTTTACAAAAGGTGGTTTTCTACTCCTTTTCTACAGGATCACTGTTATTACCACCACCAGCAGCAGCAGGCAGTAGCTAGCTGTAATTTACCTGTGCTTGTCAGGGAGGAGTAATTTATCTATTCTCTAAAGCATAGCAGTTCTGATCCTAGATAAAGTTAAAAGGTAGGCACAAAAATGGTTTGTTTTGGGTGCCTGGGGGGCTCAGTTGGTTAAGCCTGCCTTAGGCTCAGGTATGATCCCTGGGTCCTGGGACTGAGCCCATCAGAGTCATCTGGCTCCCTGCTCAGTGTGGAGTCTGCTTCTCCCTCTGCTGCCTCCCACCGCTAGTGATCTCTCTCATTCTCTCTCTCTCAAATAAACAAATAACATCTTAAAACAACAACAAAAAGATGGTTTGTTTTATTCCGAGGCTCTCTCACCTTCCCTTCTTAGTCCGGGTATGTTCTGCTCCTAGCCAACATTGCCTTCTTCTTCCCTTCTCCCTAGAAAATTTGTTCATTTATTCCTTCATCCATCAGACAACTATAGAGCACCTTCTATGCCATGCATCAGGAATAGAAAAATGAATAAGATATAGTTCTTGCTGTCCAGGATGGTCTAGCAAAATGGGAAGATTAGGAGAATAAGGGCAAAAATCACAAGAGAGAAATCTTTGCCAAAGGCATTCCATCTTTGAGTGGTTATAATACCAATATTCTGGATAACAGCTGAAGGTGGTAATTAATTTCCCTAGAGAGGCAATCAATTTCCGGATCATAAGAACTTAGGATGTTACTCAACTTTATAGTACTTACACCACTAGATTTTGAAAAGAAAGTAAGGAAATAATATATACTGAGTTCCTATTATCTCACTGCTTTCACGGACATTATTACCATTTAAAGAATGTGGAATTAAGGGTTCACAAAACAAGTGACTTGCTGAAGGTCCAAAGTACGCAGAAGAGCTGAGACTTGAACTCAGGTCTGCCTGACATACAAGTCCAAGCTCTGTCTACTTTCTCACACTGTCTACATAGGAAGAATTCTCCAACTATAGAAACTCAGATTCTGTAACAAGCTAGGGGCCTGTATTTTTGGATAGGGAGCTCTCTGATATCCATTTTGTCATCTAAGCAGGTCAATGTATGTAAGGCTGGCCTTGGGTAGTTGACAGCTGAAGTACATTCATGTCCTTCTTTGCTAGGAAAGCAAACCAGAGGATCAGCAGATGCAGTGGACAGGTTCAGGAGGTCTGGCTTCTGATAGACTTTGTCATTCCATGGGGGCTGAAAAGAGTGAGTTAGATCCAGTGCCTTTCCTTATGGTTCTCTGCCCAATCGCCACACCACCATTCTCAGATCCCACACTTACCAGAGGATCATCCAAAAGCTCTTTCAGGGCAGTAGGCATGCATTGTACTAATTTTGTACCCCCTTCAGTACCTGACACACTGCATTTGTATAATAGGTACAACAGATTAACAAGTGGCTTTGTTTTGATAAAGCGAATCGTTGGAATATCAAAATTTAAATTCTTCAAAAATCTTTTGGTCAACTCTGTACATGGTAATCTCCCAGAATGCTGCTTGACTGCATTAAAGAGTTGAAAACTGGTATTTCATGACTAAAACAGGTTTTCTCACGAACTCCACCCTGAATGCACTCTTGAGTCGACAGGAAGTGCTGTTGTGATCATGGAGAAACACATGACTCACGGGAAAGCCTGCCTTGATCCCTGCTCTGCTTCTGTGTGTTTTGAGATGCTTGAACATTTAGGGGAGTTTCCAGTCTTGTTTTGATTCCTCTTCCGTGAATCTCCCTCCTAGCTCAGGCTCTCCTCCCTGAAAATGTCACGTTTTCCACGTAGTTAAAAAACAAAACCAAAAAATGACAACAAGACAACCCATCACAAAACCAGAAACTCTTCGGTAGCCCACAGTGATCTTTGTGTCCGTGTGTATGTGTTCAATTCAGATTTTACTCTTAAACTGAGAACACATTAAATCTTCTTAGCCTATGCTTTCCAACTCGAGTTCCTGCACCCAGCCCGCCGCCTGCACGCCGCCCGCCCCGCATGGCCCTGTCTCCTTGATGGCCGCGTCCCCACGGCTCCCGGGCACAGCAAGAAGGTGCCACACAGCCAGTGCGATCTCCCGCACCACCGGCCTCGACTTCTCGGTCCACAAGTTCATTCTGCAGCTCTGGAGCCCCGAAGCCCACATTGCCCCTTTGCGGCACGATGATGTCACGGTCCGTGAGCTTCTCCTTGTTCCTGGGGTCCAGCATGTCCTTCCAAGTCAGCTTCTGCATGCCCTAGAGCGTGACTCCGGCTCCAGACGGCCGCAGCACAAAGCGGGACGCGTCGGGGCGCATGCTCCGGTGGCTCGCCGCGCCGCTCTCGCTGTGCCGGAAGTGCCGCGTGGTCCCGGAGCCCGGCGGAGGCGTGAGGCGCTTGCGCGTAGGCTCCGACATGCGCAGTGGCTTCCCCGACGGGCAGCAGGTCAGCGCACGCGATGGCTTCTCCAGTTTGGGGACCTCAGCCTCGAGGGACGGGCACTGGATCCAGGAGCGGGGCAGCGCCTTGTCCTTGTCCTAGTCCTTGCTTGCGGAGCCTGCAGTGATCCTGGGTCGGGCATCCTCTGGGCGGTTGGGCGAGAAGGGCTGGAGGGGGCTGGCTCACGGGGACTACCTCCTTCTCCAGGAAGCCCGGCCCCGGCTGCTGCCCCGCGGGTGCCGCAGCTCTTCCTGCTGCTCACACCCAGGGAACCATCCTGCTTCTCAGCTGCCTTCGTCTGTGGGGCCATCTCCTTCTCCTGGCACGAGGAGTATCCAGGATTGCTTCACGCTCATACAGTAGCCATGTGTGGAGACTACGGGGCTGCAGCCGGGCTGCAGACAGAGGCAGCAGCCGTCGGAGCCCTTGACATCATCCCCGGCTCAGCTGGATGTCCTGGGTCCTGTGGCCTGAGGCCTTGCTGTATCTTCTTGCAGTAAGTATAGACGCCTCGCCTTGCAATTCTTGCGGAAATGTGTCATCCTCGCAAACGCCTCCTCATTTCTTCGTTGCCTCTGCAGCTGTGCTCCAGCAGGGATCCTTTAACAAACACATGTGCGCACCTGCCCCCGGGTTGCATTCCTTCATTGCCTTGGACAGGTTGAAGCTCAAGGCTACCAACATGAATTTCAAAAAGTTACTTTTGGTAGGCAGACGTTAAACCTATATTTTCCAGTCCTTATAGAAAAAACAAACTTTTTTTTTTTTTTTTTTTTTGCTGAGAGTTATTGGGGTTATTTTTTTCGTTTTCACCAGTAATTGCTGCAGAAATTTTTCTCAGCCCTGGTTCCCGGACAGGTTCTGTCTTTGGTCCAAAGTTACGGGCTGTGAAGGCAGTAGTTTGCAGAATGTCATTCAAGTTTGCTTGCTTTTCCCAAAATATCGTTCTCCCTTTTTATCTGTTAAAAAGCCTGTACTCACCAGAATTCTGGTTAGTAATGTCGGAGACAGAAAGCCACCACGACGGCGGCAGTATAAGCCTTTAATTCGTGCCTACGTGTGATTGACTGGCAAGTTGGCTAATACAAAAAGCTATATCCTAAGGTGTAAAGATAACGGACAGTAGTGGAAGAAACAACAAATTTCAGGTGACTGCAGGTGCCTGAAATTGAGTCAAAGAAAAGGAAGGCATCCAGAGGAAGAGGATGAGTGGAAGAAGCTTACAACTTTGTTTTGGCTTTTCCTATTTTGTGGCGTGAACTTGAGTCTCTGGTTCTATAAATGGAGATGAGAAAAATTAGAAAGAGGAAATAAAAAACAGAAACCATAGAGCAATGTCAAAAATAATTTATCTAAAAATGTTATGAGAAGGCAGTAAATCAGTGTTGATTTGTAAATATCCATAAACAGATTTTCCTTCCAATAATGGAACTCAGCTGTTGAATTGTTTTTAGATGTCATGTTTCTTTAGAACTGACAAGCCTCAGAGAGGCAAGGCCGCTATTATTCTCATTTTGCAGGTGAAGAAATAGGCTGACAGAGGTTAGCTACTTGCACAGTAATATGGCTGGTTGGTGACAGAGGTGTTACTTGAACATGGAGGGTTTTTTTTGTTTGTTTTTTTAAAGATTTTATTTATTTGTTTGACAGACAGATCACAAGTAGGCAGAGAGGCAGGCAGAGAGAGAGAGGAGGAAGCAGGCTCCCCGCTGAGCAAGGAGCCCGATGTGGGACTCAATCCCAGGACCCAGGGATCATGACCTGAGCTGAAGACAGAGGCCCTAACCCACTGAGCCACCCAGGCACCCTGAACACAGAGGTTTTAAGTTCAGTTCTCATGCACTGAATCAACTGCCTTCTGTGCCTGAGAGAGGCTTTTGGGAATAGCTCAGAGTAGATCTTTTGTTTTCTACTGGGGTGAAAATATCATAGTCACTTGGGAGGAAAGTAAAACAGAATGAGAACATATTTGAACACTATTCCCTTATGAAATATAGATGGGTTTGGGAAGAATTGATTATATCAGAATAATTCTCCATTGACTTAAAGTGAAATTAAAGAAAAATTGGAAGAATAACTGGTTTGGCCAGTCTCACCAGCTATCACCTTGAGAGGTGAGTTCTCAAGGTGGAAAATTCCAAGTCAAGGTAGAAGAGAACTGTTTTCTGTTTTTTGCCCCTTGAACAGACCAACATGGCACCTAATTGCAAAGTCTCCTTTTTGAAATTTCAAAGGCTGAAATTCCCTTTTCAAACTACAGGAATAGGTAGGACCAACTTGTCTTTTGAGGGGAATTTATTAATAGAGAACTTGCTGTAGTTTTTTTATTCAGGTTGGATTTCCTGTGATATACAAAAACTTATTAGCCAAAACTTTGAGTTATGACTTGTTGGGTTGTGAGTGGAATTTCGGTTATTCCTCAAAATGTCATTTGGAACAAACCAGATCATGATCGGGTAGCAACCAACCCCCAAATCTCAGTGGTTTAAAACAACAAAGATCTATTTCTTTGTCATGCACTGTATCCTAGCAGGTTGGCAGAGGGACTTTGGTCTTAGTGGTTATTCAGATAATCAGGTTGACTGGGAACCTCTCTGGCTAGAGAAGGAAAAAGAAGAACCCTGGAAGATCTCACACTAAATCAAATGCTCCAGAAAAGAAGTCACATTGCCCCAAATCCACTGGCTGGGTTAGTCATATGCCCGCCCCCCCCTTACTAGGAAGTATAGTTCTACCTTATGCCCAGAAGACAGAGAACTGGAAGTATTTGGTAAATTACACTAAAGGCTACCAAAATTCATATATACAGAGGAGACACTGGTAAATAAAATCCTGTAAATCAAATCTTTTTTCCTAGTAATGTTGATGATATAATTTAAAGGATGAAGTATTCCAAAATGCCTATTCACAGGAATAGTCACAAAATGAGAAGTATGGTTCAAGGTTGAGAGAAAAACAGAATTCTAATGTAGTCATTATTATATTGGTCATGAATATAGGGATAAAGAAGCTCTTCTTTTTTACCAGGAGTATAGTAAATCAAGTATTTTTTGTCTATTGTTTTTCTGTTTTGAGTGGAAGATGCAGTATATTAGAGAAATTCTAGAATAGTGATAGCAATCAGATTTTATCTCCTATAACAATTCCAATTTTTTGTAAAATAGTGGACTCTAACCTTCTTTGATTTCTTCTATTGATAAAACATACAATTTTTTTGCTTTAATCTCCATTTATATATATTTATTTGATTATCAATTACTATCATAATTTATTGCATATACTGGAAAACTTTTACAAACATAGAAATTAGAACTGCAAATAAGCAGTCTGTACTTTCTTCCCACCCCACAAAGAACTGTATTATTTGTTCGTTTGGAGATAAATATCCTTGAGCACTTGTTGAACTGGATTTTCAGGCCAGGTCAAGGCTCTGTTCTTAGTGAGTAGCTATGTCGTCCAAGCAAAGAGAGAAGGATGTCCTATGTCCTAGATGGTTAAAGTCTCTGATTCAAGTTGGCAAGGGTTGGATACTCTACATCCACTCTTGCTTCTTTTCTATTGCTACAAGACATCCTGTCCGAGGTTTCCTTTTTTAGATCATGGGACGTTATAGCCCTGACAAGTCTTCCAGTAACTCTTTCAAATGAGTCCTTCCTAAGCTAAATTAAGTGGATAATTGAACAGAGGAAACTATAGTGCATCTGAAAGTTCACAACCGGAAGTAGTTAGCAGTGGTTGGCAAGCTGGATCCAGAAACTGCATAGCAGTTCAGGAGGCTTTCATATGGTATGCTCCGTTAATATGAAAGATGCCAACTTCTTTGTGGTGTATGAACTTTGACTCTCCTACAAGATTTTTTTTTTCAAAACTAATTATAAATTTAGTACTCATAAATTCGAAAGACAGGAGTTACTAGTTTTGAAAGTGCTACATGCTAGACATATTTTAAAAAATACCTTGTTTTGAATGGTAGATGCTATCTTCCAAGGAAGGACTGGAGAACTTTCTGTGCCCATAAAAACGCATGTTTTATCTGTGTTAGCACAGAAAATGATTTTCGATGCATTGAGTTTTTAGGAAACTTGAAAGGTTGAGGAAGAATACATTATACCTATTGAACTTTAGTAGGAGTACCAGATATTCTAATACTTTGGTGTTTATGCATTGTAATAGGGTAAGAATTTTATTCAGAACACAAAATAAATATAACATCTTTTCCAAGGATTGGTATTACAATGGGGTTGTCTACTTATTTATGTTTTATTTGTTTTGGATAGGGGATTTTAATATACAAAATCTATAGACAGTTCTTTCAAACCTGGTAATGGTCTGTTGGAGGATAATAATTACCAGGATCAGAAACTTCCAGGAAGTCATAAGAACAGATTTCTGTGCGGCTATGTGTCGTTTCAGAGGTTAAAGTAGTGGCAGGGAGTAAAGGTGGTGACATTTGAACGGTATCTATAGGGCTGCAAACATTAACGCAGATTTTTGTATTTTGTATTTAACGTATATCTATGAAATCATATAAATTTCTTGTGTGTGTGTATAACAGCCCAACCCCCAAAAAACCTGTGGAGATAACGATGAATAAACATAATTTGGTACTTGTTCCAGTGAACTTGCAGCTTCTAATTCTAACAAGATTCCTTATCAAGCACTTTGGAAAGACGTAAACATTTTTTTCTTGTATCAAAAATGTTTTATTGGTGATTGACATTTCTTCTTTCCAACAGATGGTGCTGTCTTACGGCCAACTATCCCATGACAGACCCTCCAGATAGGTCCCTTTCTCCAGTTATCAGCTACTGGTTTTGGTACATCCTTCCTGTGAGCCAGCTGGGTATCATAATATTGTAAAAACGAAATCCTAAAAATTTTAATAATAAAAGTGTTTAATTTCTCAGTAATTTTTCTTCCTTAACCACTTTTTATTAAAAGCTAGACATATAATTAATGCATAACTTATTTCTGGCTTTTTAATATTCTTTGTTTGACTTGGCCATCAACGTATTGAGGGAAGATGTTCATTAAAACAGATTGTGTTGACCTAAAATACCAAAGGGATTTTGATTTTGATTCTCCTGTGTACATCTGTAAATATTTGAAAAGGAAAAGATAGCTTTATTGAGTGAGACACTTTCAGAAGCAGAGGTCATCTGGTGACCTAAGTTTCTTTTAGCTATATGACTTCTTGAAACCATGATTTTTGAGTTGTTAGGCCTATTAAAGTTGTTGGACGTAACATGTAAATACACGTAAATACAGATCTAGATAAAATGGCTGTCATTTGCATCTTCTTGGCCAGTTTCTGTTGAATACTGCCACATTTAATGTAATGGCTTAAAAATTAAATGTAGATATAATAATTGAGTTATATCAAAGATTTAGTAGAGTGTGGCTTCATAAAACTATTTTAATCTCTCATTACCTTATTAAAACTTTTTATTGTTAAAAATTTCAAACATACATAAAAGTAGAAGAAATGGTGTAATGAAATTCCATTATCCATCATCCACCTTCAATAATTATCAGTATATTGTCAAACTTGTATCTGTATATCCCCAACTGATCCCATGTTGGGGTATTTTTAAAAAAGTTTTATTGAGGTATAATTTTTAAAGCCACCCTTGTAATTGAATGCACTCTTCTACTGATTTGTAATTTAGTGATATTAAGTTAATTTATAGAGTTGTGAAACTATCATGGTCTACTTTTAGAATATTTCTCTCATCTCAGGTTTCCCTGTGCCTGTTTGCAGTCAGTTCTCACTCTCACACTTGTCCCCAGGTAATTGCTATTCTACAAATCTATATATTTCTACTTTCTGGACATTTCATATAATTGGACTCGTATAATGTATAATCTTTTGCATCTCACTTTCTTTCTTAGTGTTTTTGATACAATGTTCACCAATACAATATCGTGTTGTTGTATTTCATTCCTTTTTTTGCTGAATTGTATTTCACTGTATGGACCTATTACAATTTTCATTACCATTCATCAGTTGATCAACATTAAGATTGTTTCTAGTTTTGGGCTATTATGTATAATGCTGTTATGAACGTTCATGTGACAGTCATATGAACATGTGTTTTGATCTCTCCTGGGTAGGATTCTAGTTGTGGAATTGCTGGGTTGATTAATATTTATCTTTTTAAGAAATTGCCAAGCTGTTCCCCAAATGGCTGTACCATTTGATGTTCCCAGCAGCAATGTGAGGGCTCCCTGATTCTCCACATCCTCACCAACACTTGGTATTATCTTTTTTTTTTTTTTTTTAAAGATTTTATTTATTTGACAGACAAAGATCACAAGTAGGCAGAGAGGCAGGCAGAGAGAGAGGAGGAAGCAGGCTCCCCGCCGAGCAGAGAGCCCGATGTGGAGCTCGATCCCAGGACCCTGAGATCATGACCTGAGGCGAAGGCAGAGGCTTTTTTTTTTTTTTTTTTAAAGATTTTATTTATTTATCTGACAGAGAGAGATCACAAGCAGGCAGAGAGGCAGGCAGAGAGAGGAGGAAGCAGGCTCCCTGCTGAGCAGAGAGCCCGATTCGGGGCTCGATCCCAGGATCCTGAGATCATGACCTGAGCCGAAGGCAGCGGCTTAACCCACTGAGCCACCCAGGCGCCCCTTATCTGTCTTATTTAATGATAGCCTTTAAAATGGGTGCATAGTGGTATCTCATTGTCCTTTTTTTTTTTTTTAAGATTTTATTTATTTTTTTGAGAGAGTGTGATTGCATGAGTGCATAAAGGGGGTGGGGTGAGGCAGGGGGAGGGACAGAAGAAGAGAGAGAGAGAGAGAATGAATCCTCAAGCAGGTTCTATCCTAGGATCCTGAGATCATGACCTGAGCCGAAACCATGAGTCGCCCAGGTGCCCCTCATTGTCCTTTTAAATTATCTTTTAAATCTGTTATGTTGATTGAATGAGATGAGTTCTTTCTCTGCCTCAGATGACTTTTCCAGTTGCTCTTAGGTATTATAAAGAATCTTGATTTAGTCAAAATATCTAACTGATTTCAAGGTGAGGCACCTAGTTCCCATCCTGCCCTAAAGCCCAAGGTGAGGAGATGGTAGGGGGAAGCAATAGTTGGCTTTCCTCTTTTGCCTTCTTACTCTTTGAGCTTTCCCCCTTATTTTGCTGCCAAGGAACAGGATGGGGGAGAGATGGGAAGCAGAGAAGTCTTTTCTGGTGCCATAGTGAGGGAGCCTAACATTTTCTTGGCCTGCAGGTGTTTGAGGCTGCCTTTTGACTTTCTGGGTGAGCACTTGATACCCCCACCTTACTGGCTCCCTCACATGCAGTGAATACCTTTTCAATATAGCTGGTTGCTTCCCTGAACATCTAGAACTTGAATGATTAACTTCTACTTTTCTTTGCTCTGAGGTCTTTTTACCCCTATACGTTGCTGCTTTTCTAAGGACCTAAAATAACCTCTTCTTACAAGGCCCTTGTCTGGTCCTTAGGCAACATTAATTCATCTCTGTCCCCATAAATTTTGCAATTGCTTATAGCCTAACCCTGCCATCACTCTTCTGGTTCATCTGTTGATAACTAGCCATCCCTTCTCTTTCATTTGAGGTTTCCCTACTTAGAACCAGAGAACAGAGAGTTCACTGCCACCCCAAACTGAGAGATTCCATTGGGCCCCTTTTGGTAGACTTGAAGAGAGGGTCAGGCATCTCCAAGGCCTCCATGTGGCAGAGGAGATACAGAACACTAACATCTAAAAATCTTCCTTTCTGCTCTCTTCCTACCCTTTCATGTCCTCAGTGAGGTGAGGGATTCAAGAGTTATATGCCTGTTTATTTGTGAGATCCTTTGAAAATTTGCATCTTGTTTGATACTCCACTCTGGGATATTGAGACAGTTCTGGGTGATAGGTCTGGATCAGAGATAGGCCTCCATGATATATTTATATATTCCTCTACTGAGAAAAAAAAAATTTTTTTTCAGTTAAGTAAAGGGCAAGTGACTGAAGGTATAATAATTGTTTTACAACTCTAGGAAGGCAGAAGAACGAAGCAGCAGGGTTCATGATGTCTAGTTCTATATGACATATGTCTATCCTCCCTTCCCTCCCTTCCTCCCTCCCTCCCTAGTTTCCTTCCTTCCATCCTTCCTTCTTTTCTTTTCTTTTTCTTTTTCTTCTCTTCCCTTTTGGTTTCTTGCCTTGTCTTACAGATGGCCATCTTCTTTCTGTGTCTTCACATAATTTTCCCTCTGTGTGACCTTGTGTCCTAATCTTCTTTTCTCATAAATAGTCATACTAGATTAGGGTCCACCCTAATGACCTCATTACCTTTGTTTTTGTTTTTTGAATTTCACTTAGTTACCTTTGTTTTTGTTTTTTGAAGATTTTATTCATTTATTTGACATGGGGAGAGATAGAGTACAGAGAGAGCAGCAGGCAAAGAGAGAGGGAGGAACAGACTCCCCGCTGAGCAGGAAGCCCAATGAGGGACTCAATCCCAGGACCCTGGGATTATGACCTGAGCCGAAGGCAGATGCTTAACCAACTGAGCCACCCAGGCACCCACTTAATTACCTTTTTAAAGGCTCAGTTTGCAAATATGGTCACATTCTGAGGTTGAGGTTAGGACTTTAAGATATGAATTTTGGAAGGACACAACTCAGCTCATAACAATGACTTAAAAGGAAGAAACAAAACTCTTGCTTTTATGGTTGATGTGCTTGCTTATATAACAGATCAAAAGACTCTATGGCTGAACTATTGGAATTAATAAATGAATTTATTAAGTTGCTAGATCTAAGGTCAATACACAAAAATGTTTCTGTAGAATGGTAAAAAACAATTAGAAAATAAAAATGAAAAATAAGACTTACATTTAGTATGAAAACCACCAAATGCCTGGTAACAAATCTAATATGTGATGTACAAGACCTTCTCACCAAAAGAAAAAAAAGGTTACAAAATGTTGTTTAGAAAATTGAAAGAAATGAAAGAAGACCAAGTATACCATGTGAATGGATTAGAGGGCTAAATATCGTAGAAACATCAGTTTTCTCGAATGGATTTATAGACCAAATAAAATACCAGTCGAATTCAACTGCAGATCGAGTTTTGTGAACATTGAGTAAATCTTAAGACTATGAAAGTTTAAGCGGTAAAGAATAGGATAATCTTAAGGAATAACAAATTTGGGAAACTTCTGTTACCAGATAGCATGACTATAATGTTAGAGTAATTAAGACAGTTGGTATTGGTGCTATATTAAGGGTCCCCAAGACTATCCTTAGGCTTGATGAGGACTTAGGACCTTAGGACTCCCAGGACTCAGGGTATAGTCATATTCATGGATATTATTTATTACAGTGAAATGATACAAAGCAAAATGAGAGAACAGAAGAGACACATGAGGTGAACTCTGGAGGAAATCAAGTGCAAACCTCCAAAAGTCTCCCAATGGAGACACATTTAATTTCCCCAGCAAGTTATAACAATACATGATGTGAAATGTTGTCTGTCAGAGAAGCTCATTAGAGACTCAGGGCCCAGTGTTTTTATTGGGAGCTTGTCATGTACACATACTCTGTCAAGTACACCCCCAACTTCCAAACTCTAGAAGGAAAACAAGTGTCCAGCGTAATGGCCATTGTTTGTACAAAAAGTTTAGGCACAGTGAGAAATTCCTGTCAGTTCTGGGAATGGCAGAAACCCTCCACAGATCTAGGTTTCTGCATTCCAGCCAAGGGCTAATCTTATATGCAAGTCTGTCAAAGGATAACATTCTCAGGCCTGTTTTATTAACTCTTTTCTGAACAGGGGCAAAGATGGATAAATAGAGCAATAGAATAGAAACAAGTCCAGAAGTAAATCTACACATATATAGTTACCTGATATATGACAAAAATGTCATTCCAATATAATGGGGGGAAGGATGGCATTTTTTTTTTTAAGACTTTACCTATTTATTTGACAGAGAGAAAGATCACAAGTAGGCAGAGAGGCAGGCAGAGAGAGAGGGGGGAAGCAGGCTCCCTGTCAAGCAGAGAGCCCGATCGAGCAGGGCTCAATCCCAGGACCCTGAGATCATGACCCGAGCCGAAGACAGAGGCTTAACCCACTGAGCCACCCAGGTGCCCCGAAAGATGGCATTTTTAATAAATGATGCTGGATCACTTGGTTATCTAAGTGGGAGAAAGTAGACCTTGATGCCTACTTTGCACAATAGCCAAATACCAATTCCATGATCTTCTAGGCAAGGCGTCCTCAAAAGCTCACAAAAAGCACCAACTGGAAAGGCAAAGATAGATACATTGGACAAGATTAAAGTTGGGAACTTTGTCAAAAGGTGGCTCCGTCAGTTAAGCGTCTGCCTTCGGCTCAGGTCATGATCCCAGGGTCCTGGGAATGGAGCCCAGCATCTGCTCAGGATGGAGTCTGCTTCTCCCTCTCTCTCTGCCCCTCCCCCCACTTGTATGTATGCTAGCTCTCTTTTCTCAAATAAATAAAGCTTTTAAAAAAGGGATAACACTGAGTAAAATAAATTAAGCCATGGAGTGGGAGAATGCATGCTAAATATTATCTACAAAGGACTTGAGTACAGAGGATATAAGGAAATCCACTCCCAGCCCTGAAGACAATGTAATATTAAAAGTGTGCAAAAGACTTAACCAGACAGGCACTTCATGAAAAAGGATATCCATATGACCAATAAACATATGAAAAGGGGAAAGGGTGATTATATGAGTTTCCTATTGCTGCTATAACAAGTTGCCACAGACTTAGTGACCTATGACTGACTCCTTGGAAGATACTCAGCAGAAACATGTACCAGTACTCATCAAGAGGCATATTATTAGAATTCACAGTCACACTTTTCATAATAGTTCCAAGCTGGCAACTACTGCCGTTTCCAATAGCAGTAAAATGAATAAGTAAGTTGTGGCGTATTCATGCAGTGGAATACTGAATGAAGAAACCACCACTATTACTGTGTGTAACAGCATGGGTGAAACTCCCAAATGTCAGCAGAGCAAAAGCATCCAGGCACACAGAAGTACGTACGGTGTGATTGTACTTATGTAAAGCTCAGAGCCAGTGCATGGTGTTAGAAGCCAGAATAGTGATCCCTTTGGGGATGATAACGCAGAGGAGGGGGCAATGGGAAGTTTTGTCAGTGTTGGCGATGTTCTATATCCTGATTTGGGTTGGCTATGCAGATGTGTTCATTCTAAAATGATTCATCAAGGCCTTACTCACGATGCACTTTCCTACACGTTTGCTAAATTTAGTAAAAAGTTAACTTATAAAATAAGTAAATAATGTGCATGAAGTCTTTTTGAGAAATATTTGAAAAATTATCTTGTAAACCTTTCCCTTTCTCACCCCACCCTGAAGTCTTTTACTTCAAAACATTTGTTTCCTTTTTGGGATCCTCACACTCTCCAGTTGAAGGCTGGTTCCAATTTTAAGTTAGCAGAGTCTCTGGAAAGTTGAGAATATCTTTTCAGGAAATGGGTCCTTAATTGTGTGGATGTGTTTCACAGGTTACAAAAACAGGCTTGGTGGGAATTTTAGCTTCAGCATTTCATCCAGTGCCAACTACACTTGACATAGAAACTCCAGTGACTCATCATCTCAGGTTGTGACAATGAGATTAGGAGGAGTTTGGAAGAGATCAGTTACTAGTAAGCCAGTTTGTGTTTTGTCTTTTCAATAATGTACATATTCTTAGTGGGTTTCAACCCTGTGTGTGACTGGAGATGTTCTCCAAGTGTGAGATTTCATACAGTCCTTTAAAAGTTCCTTTTATCTCACTGAACTTATTTGGTTGCTTGTTATTTATTTATAAACTTGCTTTACGAAATCCTGTAGTGATATTATGCCTCCATCAGAAAGGATAAATACCCAACTTTTGTATCACCGTGGACTGGGCTGGAGGAGATTATGCTGAGTGAATAAGTCAAGCAGAGAGAGAGCCAATTATCATATGGTTTCACTTACTTGTGGAGCATAAGGAATAACATGGAGGACATTGGGAGATGGAGAGGAGAAGTGAGTTGGGGGAAATCAGAGGGGGAGATGGACCATCAGAGACCGTGGACTCTGAGAAACAAACTGAGGGTTTTGGAGGGGAGGGGAGTGGGGGGTTGGGTGAGTCTGATGGTGGGTATTAAGGAAGGCAGGTATTGCATGGAGCACTGGGTGTGGTGCATAGTCAATGAATCTTGGAACACTGAAAAAATAAATATAAAAAATTAAAAAAAACCCAAAACCCTGTAGTAAAAGGTACAGAAGAAATGGAAGACGGAACTCCTTTTCTGGAATTACAGAATCTGGATTTATGGAATCCTTAAGGATATTCAGTCAACCGTGTATCCGGAGTGTTGGGGGAGACCATTTTTCTGAATCCTCATGTTTGCGTGAAAGGAGCCTTCCACTCAATTTCCTTAGGGGAGAATTTCCACCCTTTTCTCATCTCCCTCTGCTTGGTGACTTATCTACTTGGTGAGATTAGTAGAGAACACCTGAGCATTCAGTGGCTTGATTCCCTATCTTTCTTAAAGCGGTGGGTCCTGAAGCTGTAGGCCTTTATCTGTCGAATAGTTTTTGAAGAGGCTGCTGTCTCTGCAGTGATTGGGTTTTTGGATCTGTAAGCTGAACTCATGGTCATAGGTAATAGAAGGTTGAGTGTACCTACAGATCTAAGCTGCCTTCTTCAGTATGCCTTTATCAGTAATCAGGCTTTTATTTTTATTTCTTATCTGTGTGTGTCTCTTTCTCTTTTTTAAGATTTTATTATTTTATTTGAGAGAGAGCGAGAGAGCATGAGCAAAGGAAGGAGCAGAAGCAGACTCCCTGCTGAGCAGGGAGCCCCACAAAGTGCTTGATCTCAGGACCCGGGGATCATGACCTGAGCCGAAGGCAGACACAGCGTACTGAGCCACTGAGGTGCCCCTTTGTGTCTCTTTCTTGATGGGCTCATTCCACTTTGATTTCAGTTGGCCACATGTCTTAGTCTGTTCAGGCTGCTGTAATATACCACAGACTGGGTGACTTATAAACAACAAAAATTTATTTCTCACAATTCTGGAAATCCAAGGTCAAGTTTTGGGCAGATTCAGTGTCTGGTTAGGGCTGTCTTTTCATGTGGGAGAAAGGGCATGGTGACTTTCTAGGGTCTCTGTTATGAGGGCACTAATTTCATTCATGAAGGTTCTGCCCTCATGACCTAAATACCTCCCAAAGTCCCCACCTCCAAATGCTGTTATGTTGGGCGTTAGAATTTAACAGACGAATTTTGGAGGACACGGTCTGTAGCACCACACATGCCTGGGAGTATGCCGTACTTCCTATGAGGCTCAGAAAACATGGACATACAACCGTCTTGCACAGTTGGACAGATTAAACTGTTAGAAGGAAAAGAAAGCTTTGCTAAGTTTTAAGGAGAAAAAAAAGGAAAGCAAGAAATATACAAAGAAAACCAAGATCAATAAGAAATATTGAAAGCTACCTAAATGCCCAAATCAGGAGTTTGGGTACCTCCAGTTCGTTTCCTTGAGATCAGCTCATTAGCACCTCTGCTGCTCAACAGGTCAACAAGGAAAATGACATTCTTATTTTTCTGACTGTATAAGGAAAACTAATGTAGAAAATCTAGCAACAAAATGGTAAGAAGAATCACTTAAAATCTCTCCAGTAGGCTACCCAGTGAATATTTTAGAAACGATTCTTCACAGAATGTGCGTGTGAGAACCTTTGGAGTCCTGGAACTGTCTTATATATTTATGTGGTTGGTAGTCACATGGATGTATACAAAGTAAAAATTCAAGTTGTACAAGATTTCTGCATCCTACTGTATGTATATTATGTATCAGTTTAAAAATCTAGATGTTTCTTTCTCTCTACAGTTTCACAGAAGCAATCTTATTATCCATGTGGTTTTGATACATCTTTCCTCCAGGGGTCATATATTATAAACTTTTTCCGTAACAATACACTTACCTATATATCTCTGTCTTAGGGCACATTGTGGCAAGATTTAGAATCTTATGGAAGCTGGTTTAGGGAAAACAGAAGTTATAGGCATTCTCACGGCATCTTAGACCAATTATATTTCTTTTTTTTTTTTAAGATTTTATTTATTTATTTGACAGAGATTACAAGTAGGTAGAGAGGCAGGCAGAGAGAGAGAGAGAGAGGAGGAAGCAGGCTCCCTGCGAGTAGAGAGCCTGGTGTGGGGTTCGATCCCAGGATCCTGAGATCATGACCTGAGCCGAAGGCAGAGGTTTTAACCCACTGAGCCACCCAGGTGCCCCAGACCAATTATATTTCTTGTTTTTTAATTTATTTGTTATCTTTGAGCCAATCTTCTGATCCTTCTCTAATTTATCTTACTTTCTGTATATTTGGTCATCTTAAAATTTTATCACAGTCTTAGGGAGTAGCTTCGTAGTTTCCATCAGACAGTTTTCTCACATAAAGGGCCATTTCATTAGGTCTATGTCTTAGGACATAGATGATCCATGGAGTTCACTATGTGAGTATTCTGTCTACCCGATGTAGCTATGCCTGCAAAGCAGGGAAGTAAGTATCAGAGAAGCTAGTCTGCATCTTGTCAACAAATCAAAATCGTTGTTTAACTGTGTGGAAAGATGGGCAGAAATAGCTTTCATTACCATTTTAGGAATTCATTCAGTAGACATTTGTCATTCAAAACTTTAATGTGTGTGACATTGCATTGGATGCTGGGGATACAGCAGTGGATATGACATACGTACTGGACTTCAGTGAACACAGACCAGTGGAAAGTGGAGCCTGGAGGGTCCCTGTTGAAGCAAGTTTCTGAGACAGACGTTTCCTGACTCTGTGCTTGCCCAAGGGTGAAAGCTGCACTGGGGCATTCTCCTCGGGCACAGTGGTGGACGCTAAAAATGAAGAATTTGTATTGTTAGAGTGAAAAAAGAATCAGAGGTCTGAAAACCTGGAGAAATATTTGTAGGTTCATAAAAGGTAAAGAAAGCCAGTAGGAGATATTGAAGCCAAGGTTTGAAGCCAGAAATCTGAGGCCTGGTTTGCAAAAAGAAGAGAATCTGGAGTTGAAGGTGATGGGTGAATTAAAATCATGAAAGAGTAAAGAGGGTTAAGTGAAGCACAGGTGACCACAGGCCTTGAGGTGAGTGCATTGGGCTAAGTGGCCAGCTGGAGAAAACAGAGAGCAGACGCTCAGGATGAGAAGAACGCACACAATAAATGTGACGTAACTTTGGAACCCACAAGAACCTGTGATTAGGTCTAGATTTGTTGTGATAGCAGACTGAAAGTCTGTTTTAAGTGCCAGATTTATTGATATGATTATAAAAGGTTTGCCTGCTCTGGATGCATAAACAAACTTAGTGATCTTTTCCAAAGAGCATACATCTATCTTCTGGTATTTTCTTGGGTTCCCAGCCCTGTCTACTTGGGCTATGTAGTGAATAGAAACAGCTACAAGAATCTTTTCATTAACATCATCTTCTGAAGATGGATTGAGAACACAACATAAAATACAACAGAATATGCCATTTGGCAGCTGGTGGGTGGTCTGGTTTGTTAGTTGTTCTAGAATAAGCCTCTTACTGTCAAACTGGAAAAATGTGAAAACCAAACAACAGGCATGGTCCAAGATAGGATACTTAATATGATAATTAAGAAGGAGAAAGGACATTCGAAGGAGTAAAACACAAGTTAATGACTCTTTGGTGAATGTTCCTGCTTAATATAATGGCTAATGGAGTCCCCTCTCCTTACCCAAACCTGACATCTGAGCCAAATATTTAGCATGAAAGAAATGCTAATCAGCTGCGTTGAATTTGATCCCAGTGGAAATTTCATTTCTATTGTTTCTTAGAATCAGTGGATTTATTTTGGCTTCCATTGTTTAAGGAAATGCTTTGATTCCTTCGTACTTTCCAGCCAAAGGCACATGGAAGACGTCCAGAGTAGGAAGCAAGCTGTGTGTGTGTGTCTCTGTTGCAAACTTGGGCAATTATTAGAATTTTCAAATCAGAACTGATGTGGGAAAATGGAGGAAACTTTGTGATGAAAGAAACAAGGAAAACCCAGAAGTTTCCTGCTGTAATCTGCTGAAATTTTAGTTCTGTTACTTTCACTGTTCCATATATAAAGTACATGCATTTTTAGTTAAATTTCTTGTTTATAATAGCTTATCAGAGAGAGATAAAGATAGATAGAAAGCTCTTATTACATTTCTATGGCATGGAAGTAATTTTGGTATTATTAAATATTGACATTTCCTTATATTTGCTTTGTAATCAACTTGTTATTATCATATATGTGTGTGTGTATATATATATATACACATATGTGTATATGTATGTGTTTACACACACACACACACAGAGTAGTTGGCCATATCCAGTGCTTTAGGTCTATAAGGAGGATATCATGCTCATTGGATAAATACTTGACCAAAACAAAGGAAAAGGGTACATTCTATACCTGGGAATGTACTGGCAAGATCACTGGAAGTTGGTGTCAATGCCTGTCATTAAAGTGCTTAAAAGATCCATGGTCATGAAATGTCCGTGGTTAAGATCCCCATTTTCAAATAGAAGGAGAAGGAAGAAGAAGGGGGAAGAGAAAGCAGCAGTAGCAGCAGCAGCAGAAGGGAAAAAATAGGGGTTTGTGTGTGGAGAGGGAAAGAGAGAGAGAGAAAGAAAGAAAGAAAGAAAGAAAGAAAGAAAGAAAAGGAAGGAAGGAAGGAAGGAAGAGGAAAAAAGAAAAACAGTTGACTCCTACTAATCCGATTCCTGGCACAGGCAGGCTGGCCCCCACACCTTTGTACTCTCACTTCTGGGTGGAATACTGGCTCACCAAGCCAGCTCAGAAGTGTTTCTGTTCTGTCTCCAAAAGTTTCACTCTACTTGTGTTGTTCCCCATTTACCCAATTCCCCTCTTTATCTTTATTTTATTTTTTAAAAGGATTTATTTATTTATTTGAGAGAGAGAGAGAGAGAGCTTGTGTGTGCAGATGTGCCCTTGAGTAAGTGGGATTAGGGAAGGGCAGAGAGAGAGAATCTCATGCAGATTCCCCACTGAACGCAGAGACCTACGTGGGGCGATCTTATGACCCTAAGATCATGACCTGAGCAGATACCAAGAATAGGATGCTCAACTGACTGAGCCGTCCACGCGCACCCCAGTTATTACCCTCTTTAGAGGGTAGTTTCTTGATGTCTTTCCTTAATGTCCTACCAGTTTCTTGATTGTCTTTCCAGGGATAATCTCTGCATATTCAAGTGATTACGTGTATGGTTCCCCTGTCCCCAGTTTTACCCAAATGATGTTCTGCATTTTGCTTTTTTTTTTTTTTTAAAGATTTTATTTATTTATTTGTCAGAGAGAGAGAGGGAGAGAGAGCAAGCACAGGCAGACAGAATGGCAGGCAGAGGCAGAGGGAGAAGCAGGCTCCCTGATGAGCAAGGAGCCCGATGTGGGACTCGATCCCAGGACGCTGGGATCATGACCTGAGCCGAAGGCAGCTGCTTAACCAACTGAGCCACCCAGGCGTCCCTTGCTTTTTTTTAACTTGAAAACATATCTTGATTTTTGTTGCACAGCAGAACACAAGGAACTTCCTCATCCTCTCTTTAGAAAGCTTTTTAGCATTCTATTCCAATGTATAGAGTGTCCTAATTTTTTAAATCCGCTAACTCTTGATGACTTTTAAGCTGCTCTTGTTATTTTGCTGCTTTGAATTTTAACATAGTTAATCAATAGACTTAAGAATATGTCATTTAAAAAAAAAAGAATATGTCATTTCACAGAGTTGTGAGTATGTATATAGGAAGTGTTTGTGTGTGTGTGTGTATGTGTGTGTGTAATTGGCTAGGTTAGAGATATGCCTATTTTAAATGTTCGTAGTTATTACCAAATTCCCTTCCTAGAGGCATCAACTATATTCCAATCAGTAATGTATGAGAATGCACAAACATGTCACCTCATTAAATTTTTCATTTTTACAAATCTGACCTTTGAAAAAAAGTATCTTGGTAAAATTTGAACTAGCATTTCCTTTATTTCAAGTGGAGTAGAATATCTTTTCATATCTTAAAAAGCTATTTGTATTTTCCTTTCTCTGGTCTGTCTGGTAATATCCTTTACCCATTTTTTTCTACTTCTTTTATTCCTTTTGTTATTGATTCTAGGAGATTTTTATATATGAAGGAAATGAGCCCTTTGTCAGTGTTCAGAATTGCAAGTATTTCCCAATTTAATATTGCTTTTATGTGACTGAGTCCAGAAATTCTTTATTTCATTATTTCTATATTTTGAGTTGTACTTTCAAAGTATTTCTTTACTGTGAGGGTTTTTTTTTTTTTTTAAGGCTTTCTCTGTTCCTTCTCTTCATTGACTTTTAACTCTCTTCCACCTAGAATTTATTTTGGTATAATATGCGAGATCCTTTAATATAAATATGTTGCAGTATTAGATGACTGCTGTGCATTGTCATAAAAAGTTATTTACCCTATAAATGATGTGTATAGAAGCAACAATGTCTGTTAAAAGGAACGAAACTTATATCTAATAACAAAAATAAATCAGGGTGCCTAAGTAGGGCATTAAACCCTTAAAGTACTACCTAAGAGATTATTAACTGTATAAACATTGTTTTACATAGTGTAAGATCTCCATTATATCATTAAAAGAAATCTTAATATTGCCACTTGAAATACTCGTTTTCCATAATTTGAGTCTGAATTTAATTACACCTCTTCAGAAAAACACTTTTTTTTTTCTTTTTCTTTTTTTTTTTTTTTTTTGGCAAAAGAATCTGTGTTTGATATATTGGGTGAAGTAATTCTTATTGATATATTTCTGGATTTTTTTTCCATGTGAAAGAGGTCATTTTGTAAGTTCAGACCATACAGGAGCTTTCTGTAAATTTTACCTTCGCCAGCATGAGAACACTGAAAGAATGCCACAGAGGCAAGATAGGGAGCCTCAACATGCTGATTTTGGGGCCAAAGGCAGAAGGAAAACTAACTTTACCCTTTTGGCAACTTTTACTGAACCTAATTAAGGAATTTGAAGTAAAAACAGATAATTCAACTGAGTAAAACATTTTGGACTTATGTCCACTTACAAGTGAGCACAATGTTGACTGTGTTTCTGTGGAATCATTGAGCAAGACTGAAGTGGAGACCATACCGGGACATTTCACCCAAGGTTCAGCTTAATTGCAGGAAGTTATTTTAGAGATCATCTCTATCCAGTCTTCTCATTTTGCTGATTAAGTAATAAGGATCGATAAGACCTGATAGCATGTCTGCAGATTTAATATTCATAGCGAATATCTTTAAAATGAAGATTAGTCTTCCCTTGAATAACATGGCTTTGAAGTGCACAGGTCCCCTTAGATGTGGCTTTCTTATAATACAGTACTGTGAATGTATTTTTTCTTATGATTTTCTTTAACAAAATCTTTTCTGTAGTTTATCTTACTGTAGGAATACAGTATATAATATATCTATCATACAAAATATATGTTAATCGACTGTTTATATTTTTCACAATGTTTCCAGTCAATAGTAGGCTATTGGTAGTTATGTTTTTGGGGAGTTAAAATTATATGTGAGTTTTCAGCTGGAGGGGGTGTTGGCATCCCTAACCCCCATGTTGTTCAAGGTCCCACTGTATTTGATAGGAGTACATAAAAATAGAGAAAGTAGGGAGAGAACATAAAAATCATTTAATCCATTGTTCTTCCTAACAGAAGGTAAAAGGTGTTCCTTATAAAGAAAATATTTGAAATAAATTTTCAAATATCAGAGATTTAGAAGCAGCCTTGAATGCTCAAGAAACTTATTTTGGAACAAACAAGAATGACTTTACTAAGTGAGGAGTAAGTACATATTTCCTTGGAAAGTTCCCTCTGTTAAACTACGAAGAGATTAAGTTTATGGTTGATTATAATTATTAAGAAAAACTAAGGTTTTTATTTTTTCTTTTGAACTATTTTTTTTAAAGATTTTATTTATTTATTTGACAGAGAGATTGAGATTGAGAGAGAGCACAAGTAGGAAGAATGACAGGCAGAGGGAGAGGCTGAGAAGAGAGGCCGATGCCAGACTCAATCCCAGGACCCTGAGATCATGACCTAAGCCAAAGGCAGCCACTTAACTGACTGAGCTACCCAGGCTCCCAAAGCTAAGGTTTTTCTGAGTACATACTTGACATTTTGAGTTTAACTTCATGGAAAGTGATCATGGCTTTCCAGAATACATCCCTGTCAGGGACAGAATAATAGGCTGATTTAATTTAGTACGAAGTTTTCTTAATGAAAGTCAGTTTAAATAGGAATAACATTGTGTCTCTTCCAGTCACCAAAAACTTCCTTTCAGAGTATTTATCCTTACAAATGAAAAACAAGTTTTAGGAACAGTCAGAGATGAATGAGATTCCTTTGCCCTAAGTGCCCATGTTATTAGAAAAACAATAATGTCAGTTGCCCATTTTGGCTATTGGAAAGCTGTCAAGAAGCAAATTCAGGAATTATAAAAGAAATGGTATTTTGAGAGTCAGAGTCCCATAGTGAAAACCAAAACCAGTAGAAATGTTTAAATGCAGAAAGGTTTATGTTTAGAATTAGCTGCAAATTCTTATCATTCATATGGTTGTATGAAGAAAGGAAACAGGAACTTCTCGATGTCATTGTCTTTAGGCTTTAAATCCAAATGGCCTTTAGAGCTAACTGTGGGGTTTAAAAACAAATCAAATGAAGATTGTTGGCCACTGACTTCATGTCTTGAGCTTTCTTTATCATTTGTTTATTAAATGGAAAGTGATGACATTTCAGGAAATTGAGGATAGATTGTGTGCAAAATATGAAAAAGGAAATACGAGAGCAGAATTTGTCTATGAGATGTTTTATTCTCTTGTTCCTGACTTAGCTGAGCCAGCTCCTGCGGCACGTGTCCTTTAAAATTCACATTCTGAATTCTTCCAGGCCAGAGTTTTCTTCTGAAGCAAAAATATTTATATACTTCAGATCCTTGGTTACATACTTCTGTCAAAGAAGATCTTAGAGTTTCCCTCAAAATTTTGTTCTTAGGATTTAAAGTCGACAGTGAATAGAATAGGGCTCTGTTTCTAAGGAGTTTAAAATTTCGCTTTAACCCGCTTTTGTTTCCTTCCCTGCAAAATACATCAGCCTTGTATATATTGTAGTGGTTATTGGATATTGGTTACACAAATCCAAGAGGTAATTTGGCAGTAGCACAATTTCTTTTTCTCTGTATTTGGGAGCAAAATAATAAATTCTAGTCACTCTTCCCTAGAGTGGATCATCATGAACATTGACAATAGGGTTTTCTCTGTACTACTTTTGGAGTATAAGCTGAGATAAGACCATACATTCAGTGCAGAGTGCTAAGAAGAGATACAAAGATGGGTCTGGGCACAACTACTTATTTATATCCCTTAGAAAGAAAGATGTCCTCAACTTGGCTAGTTTAATTTTGCATCCTTAAAATGGTCATATTTTTCCTTCCACTCCATATCCAGACTTCTTTTGTTTTGGTTTGATTTGGTTTTCCTTTTTTTGTGTTTAATAAAACCCTCTCTGAGTTCAGGCTTGAGTATATGATTTCTGGGAAATTACGTAGATATTGAGAAGTAGGATGAAATAAGGACATTTTTATCTCCACTGATCTGAGGACTGACATTAGGCAAGCTGTCTTTTATCAGAGCAGTCTTGGCATAATTTAAAGAGAGCAAAAGGGAAAATACAAATGCTTGACCTTAATTTGTCTTCCCATAAACTATAACAAAATACTGAGTTTTTCCTAAGCTGAAACAAACATTCAGAATATGGCTGAATATAGGAAGTTATACCCTGAGCATAATTAGAATGTTTCTTCCCACGTTTTGATCTTACACTTGTTTTATTTCTTTCCTGTCTTTCTTTGTAGTCTTTGAAGTGGAATTTGTAAATTTTTCCTTGCCAGGTCTGAACTCTCTTCCCATGTTAGAGAATTGCCATGTGAGAGTTTGGGAAGCCAAAAAGGTCATATATATATGCTTTTCCTGATGGTTGGGATCTAGGCCATTGGCTCAGGAACTCAGAGGCTTCTACCTAGACTTTGAGAGGCAGATAATGTGGTAGAGCTGGGTTGCTCCAGTGTGAGTGCCAGTCCCTTATGTACCAGCTCTATAACCTTAGGCCCACCACTCAGTCTCTGTGAGCCTCAATACTTTTACCTGTGAAGTGGGATAATTACTTTCTTTAGGGTGTTATCCTGAGGATTAAATGAGATAGAGTTAACTTGCTTAGAACGGGGCCTCACAGGTAGTGAACTCACGGTAGATGTGAGCAAGGGGCCAGCAGTACAATAAAATGACAATTCGGAACTCATCTGGCAGGAACTGTGTCTTATACCTGGAGTGTGGAGGTGGCTTCACAGTCAAGAAATTCCTTTTATGTGACCCTGGTTGTGGATTCCTTTGATTTTCCCAGTTTCCAATCTTAGGCCTCCAGCCTTTGAGTCAGTTTTGTGAGCCATTAAATAACTGTTGAGAAAATTCTTTTTCAGTTTTGGCTTTGCCCGTAAGAGTTTACACCCAGGTAGATATAGTCTGTGACAATCAAGTGACTGCCTGACTGTTGTGGTCAGACTGTTTTACTTTGATTTCATTTATATAGGTCTTTTCTCAATAAAGAGGGAGTTCGTGTCCTAACTACAAAGACCTTCCCTTGTGTTCTGTTTGTATCAGCCGTAGAGCCTTGCATGGTAGTGGGCCCAGGACCAGCATGTGCCACTCTCTCCAGCATATGTGCTGGCACAGAGGAGGCCAATGGAACATTTCAAGGCACGTTGGAGAGAAGAGTTAACGGATGGAGGACTCAGCAGATGTTATTGACTCAGAGTTCTGACATGGTTGAGCTGTGCCATCAGTGCATTAACAGGCTTCTGGTTTAAGCGAAATATATTTTTTTTAATATGTTATTTCTGATTTTTGATCTGGTATTCTGTAATTGTAACCAAATACATCCTAACATTAAGATTGAATTTTTTCTTCCCCTAGATGCTACCTTTTTTTGTTGTTATCCATCTGCTACCAAAGAATTACTTCTTGCCACTTTTCTGGAGAAGTACTAAGGAGGCTGTACAGAGTTCTGCTGGAAACAAATTTTACTTTGGAAAGATCCTGTATGGCTCATCAAACCAACACTGTTTCCTTCTCTAAATCAGGAGACTGTCTTTGGTAGAACATCAGAACAGATGGGATGCGAGGAGACAAAATTCAAGATGGAGGCAAATGCTGTTATTTCAAAATGAAGTTTTTAATAAGGTTTTTGCATTACGTTTGGTAGAGTTCACATTATTTGTCATTAAGGCATAATGAAGTTATTTGGATTATACATGTTCAGAAAATGAAAAACAAATGAAATGATTATTTTTCTACTTAGTTCTGAACTGCCTCAATGGCGTGTCTTTACAGAGGTATTTTATAAAACAGCTTGAGTCAACATAGAACAAAGAATTTGAGCATGCACAACAAATCCTTGGAAAGAGTTCTGTTAGAGCTTTCATCTGACCACCAACCTGAAATGCTGATGACCAGCCAGAAAATCTCTCCACATTGTCTGTCTTCAAGAGGTGTTAAATTGCAGTGCAGTCAGGATGAAAAAAAAAAAAAAAAAGTCAGATTTTTAATAATATCCAGTCTTAGATGTCATCAGCAAGAAGACATTTCCTGGAAAGAACTATGTTATTACAGTATTATTATTTGTAATGATTTGCTTGATATGATCAACAAAGAAAAAGTAAATGATCCAAATGGGACTTCTGGCAGGGAACTGCATTCTCATTAAAAGAAGTATTAGTGGGCCAAACACATTTGAGTGAACACTGAAGATGAACTTGATTTAGAAAGGAGGAGCTGTCTGTGGAGACCACAAGAATTTGTAAGGCCAAGGAATTCCAGTTTCACCCACCAACAGAGAATGAAACCAGGCTGACCTTTGCCAAACCTCTGGGCAGCCTTAGCCACGATTTATATTTAAGGAAAACTTAAAAGTCAAAATAACATAGTTTACATGATGTCATGTGCTTTATCATTCCCATCTTTTGGATACTCAGACAATGGCATAAACCTTGGAGCTCTAGCATCTCAGAAAAATACCAGGAAGAGTGGGGGTGGTGGAGAAGACTTCAGATTCATTGCTACAAGGTCACCAGCTTGAAAGATAATCCATCTATCAGGCGACTGGCTGTGAAAGTGTTGCCAGCTCAGTTCGCCAGTGAGAAAAATGCAACACAAAAATGTGAACAATGATGTTGATGGTGTAGTTATGAAAGAGACTAGAGATAATTCAACCAAACATATTCATTTCTGCATTTTGGACATTTGCTTTTTTAAGAATATGAACTGGAAGCTCCTAGGTGGCTCAGTTGATTGGGCATCTGACTCTTGATTTTTGGCTCAGGTCATGATCTCATGGTTGTGTGACCAAGCCCCATGTTGGGCTCCATGCTCAGTGGGGAGTCTGCTTGAGATTCTCTCTCTCCCTCTGCCCCTCCCCACCTTGTGTGATCTCACTCTCGCTCTCAAATAAATAATTAAGTCTTCAAAAATATATATATATAAGGGACGCCTGGGTGGCTCAGTTTGTTAAGTGGCTGTCTTCGGCTCGGGTCATGATCCCAGCGTCCTGGGATTAAGTCCCACATTGGGCTCCTTGCTTGGCAGGGAGCCTGCTTCTCCCTCTGCCTCTGCTGCCACTCTGCCTGCCTGTGCTCGCTCACTCGCTCTCTCTCTCTCTGGCAAATAAATAAATAAAATCTTAAAAATATATATATATATATAAGATGAAAAACAAAGAAAATTTGAGTTGGGTAAATGATATCTGGAGATAGTCTGATAGGTCCCTTCCAATTCCTGCAGTAACATATACCAATCTTAGTTTCTAAAGATCCTTGTATAAATATAACATTTTCAGTTTTCTGATGTTCAGCAATCTCATTCAAATCATAAATGGAAGACATTAAACAATTTAGAATTATGTGTAATAGGGTATGAGCAATATTATTATTAAATAACTATGAAAGTACTGAAATATAAGTTGGCTGTTAATTGTTCTATTAAGAAATTATTTTTTTAATGGATAAAAATAGGATGTGTTCTTTCCTGCCCTAATTTTAAATATAAGGATAAATTCTGCTGTAGGAGATGAGTCAGACTTCAGTGGTACTCTGTTCATCTGCAGAAAAGCAGTAGGTTCACTCAGAGGCTTGCACCAATGGTTGAACTTTATGCAACAATGCTTCCAAATCAGTTGAGGAGATGGATTCAAAAGTCATATTCTTATATAGGGGATATGGTATGGATTCCCAAATTAGATCCATAGGCTGGTGGGGTAGAGAGGGTATGAGATGCAAAAAAACTTAGGACCACTTTTTTAGTGTCTTTAAAGTTTATGATTGATGGATTACAGTGGATTACCAGAAGGTGGGCTTATCTACACTTCTGTGCAAATTTCTTTTTAGGGAAGTCCAAGACACTCAGAAAATTAGACTGTTTTACAGATGTAAACCTCCTTCCTCTCTCTCTCTCTCACCCCTCCCTCCCAGTTCATATTCCCTTCATGCCGTGCACAGAATGGAGTGGATGCCAAATTTGAGTATCTTTCTCATCCTTGAGAGCAAAACACAATGCACCTGGTCCCATTTTAAACAATACCTTGCACCTAGTCCAGATCCTTTGACTAATATTTGCTGAATTGGAATATAAATTACAAAGGGGATCTCGGCCTTGGAGGCCTACTGACCCATTTTTATTTATTAGTACTATTTGCAGAGTATTTTGGCTCTGGTACTGTTAGAGGAAGACCAGCTGGCCCAGGTGAGGGTAATTATGGTTGCAGTCCAAACCTGGAGCTACCAGAAACCCATAAGGCAACTTGGAAAGAGAAGTTTGGGAGTTCATCCCTCTTGGGTGGTTGTTTCATTTTTGACAGGAACAGTGTACTCTTTCCACAGATGGAAAAATACTTCTGAATTTCAGAATTCACTTGGATAGTTTTTAACACCTGCATTAGGAACTCAAAACTTTCCACATTCTTCTGCATTTTCTTCACCTCATATAAAACATGGTCTTCCCTCAGGGGCTTTCCCCTTCTCACTATGCCAAACTCAAAGCTCATTTGTCACCTTTGTCACACAGCATCTTGGGAAGGTTTCCCTTTTCAGTGTTGGGACTCCACCCAGAAGAGGACAGCTAGATGTCCCCTTAGAAACTTCTGTTACCATATTTCATTGATTCTTAGGCACACATTTTTTTCAATTAGTATCTCTGAAACAGATGCATGTTTCAATCTGTGGTATTTTATATTCAACAAAATACAAACATAACAGCCAACACTTTCTGGTAATAGCAATAACACTATGTCTTCGGAGGTTCCTAGAATTACTTTGGGATCTATCGTTATGGTACTCTAAAAATGCCTCCCAAGGATTATCTGTGTCCTGTGTATTCAGAGTCCTGTCAGTCACTGCATGGCTCTTGATCCTTTTAAGAGTCTTTGATTTAGATTAGGAGAGTATAGTGGCTGAATCAGTAAAGGGCTATTTTTTTTTTAAGGCTAGCTCCTTATTATTTGCCTATTATAGCTACCACACAAAATAATTGTACCTAATATTTATTTAGTGTTGACGGTGCAGCAGGTGCTGTTCTAAGAACTGGAAATGTGATATTTAATCTGTACAACCAAATGAGGAAGGTACAGTTAGTCTATTTAGCAGATGATGATGTTGAAGCCCAGAGAGATTATTAACTAGCCTTAATATGAAGTATTGAAACAGGGACTTGAACTCAAGCAGCCTGACTCCGAGGTCTGTGCTCTTATCATTCATCACTGCCACAGAAATATTTATGGTAATGTAACTGATGAGCAGATAGGCTACAAGGAGTCCATCTTCAAGCCAATGCCACTGAGAGATTACTGCTGAGAATATTGTTATTATATGATTCAACTTGTGTCCTGAGATCTGAACTTCAGGATTATAAGAAAAGCTCCACAGATTTTGGTGTCCACCTGAAAAACACACTGTGGTGACTGCCATCCAGAGATAGACACCCAGGGCAGGATGTAAAAGACCAGAATATAGCAGCCGCCTTCATTTTAACTTCTTTTATGCTTCAGTGTTCTTGTCAACTACCACACATCTGTAATTGCCTTAACAGTCCAACCTTATTATTCAGTTTTCCTTAGCTTGTCTGAAAATAGGTGCTGGCTGTTTTTGAAGGTCAAATCCAACTTCAAAGGGCAAAGATTTTCACCACTGAAAATTTTCGAAAGAATATGCTATATTCTGTGAAGGTAATTCTAAAAGAAGCTCCCCTGAATTGTTTAAACAACAACAACCTTGCTAGAAAAAATACGTATTCTCTTGGACTGATCATTTAAATATAGACATGCTCTTCAGATGTTCAGGTCATGGATAATTATTTTAAAATACGATTTGCTTTATGGTTGGAGCTCCTGGAGCACTGAAAGTAGGATTAACTTCTTTATATATTATAGACATGATTAAACTACATTTCTATCATTTGCTTGAGTTCTTCACAGAAAGTGATGTAGTATAGTTTCCTTTTGGTCTTCAGCATTATGACTGAAGCCACCATTGTTAAGGATATAACTTGTTTTTATATCTTAAAATTCTGTTTGCATGTAATTATTCTGGATCAAGATCATACTATAAAACAGATTCTTCTGAACAAAGGGAAATTCCAACTTACCCTATGAATTACAGATAGATTCTATTTGAATAATCGACCAGTATGCCAGTTTTTTCTATTTATTTCTTGTTTCACTTTATTAATCTATTAACCTATCAGCTAAGATTTCAAAAAGCTCCATTAAGACATTAATACATTAATACATTTCTTGGTGTATTTTTATTATTATTTCATAGAGCTGTTAGTCCTACTTTCCAGGTGCATTCAGAGGTACAAAGGATTCTTTTGGGACCCACAGGCTCCACCCTTTCCCCTGGGCCACGGGACAGGGTAATAGAGTCAAGATCACATTGGAATTTGCAACAGCTGCTTGAACATTGGAGCGTGGCCCAAACTCCGTTTTTCTATTCCCCCAAATCTGTATAGTTACCCCTATATGTTAAGCGGGTCTTCTGGGACCCCCCCAAAATAACATAAAAGTCTTAAGAACATTTTTATAAACGTGCTGTTGTCAAAATCATTCTTGAATTGGGCATTATTTCCAATCAAGTAAATATTGGCAAAAAATTATTCAGTTGTCAACTGTGTATTAAGCACTCACCACAGACTTTGCACTGGGATGAGGAACCTGCTCAAGATTCTCTTTCTCCCTCCCCTGCCCTCCAGCCCTCCCTTGCAGGTGTACTCTCTCTCTCCAAAACAACAACAGCAAAACCCCACCGCATATGCCACACATAATAAGTGCATTTTATTGTGATTTCTGTGCTTCAGAGATTTGGATCTTGCTGTTAATCTGAATGTCAGTTTGGATTTCATCCTACCTGAATATGGGGAGTGGTGAGCTGGTTGTTTCTTTGTATTAATTTATAAGTTTTAAAAAATGTAGGTCTCACTCTACTAGAAACTATATGAAATTTATATGAAGGCGTTATATAAGTTGTATAAATTTATATATTAGCTATAAATGTATTTATAATTATATAAATATTCCTTATTAGAGTCTACCAAAACACTGTTTTGGGCCTGAAACGGGAATGATTTTCTTATCCAGTGCAAATAGCTTACTAAGAGGAACTAAAAAAATGGCAAGAAAATCTGGCAAAGACATGGCTTTCAGTGGAGCCTAAGGGTAACTCTGGAGTGTGAATGGTACTCCAAGATTATCTCACCTTGCAGCAAGAGAACTAGGCTTTTTCAGCTCAGCTAGTGGCTGTGTGCCTTGCCCCTTGAGGAGTGGGAGGAGAAACTGAACCCTTAGGCAATTCTTGGTGAGGACAGTTCTCCAGAGAAGGGAGCAGCTGTGAGCCACCAACAGCCAACATTCACTCACTGGGGGCACCTGCCTTGTAAAGGGATGAGATGGGTACCAACACTGTCCACTACAGGCATCCAGGAAAGCTCTATAGGGAGCAATCAACAGTAATCTCAGAAAGATGAGAAACTTTGATTTGGCTGCCCTTTGAGATGTGGAATTATTTTTCAGCTTACTCAGTCATTAATTGCCTATTAATCAGAGAAAGTGAATCTGCACATAGTTATAGCTATAAATCAAAAGAAAAGAAGGAACTGAATAGTCTTACCATCAAACTTTTGAGAATTTGAAGTTTTTTGCTAATTTAGTAAATCCGAGCTCAAACTGTCCCCACATTTCCTAAACTGTTTTTGGTTTTTGGGAAGTAAAGGCTATTTGGGAATGAAAATAACAACAACCGACACTCATTTTATTAAAAACTAAAAGGCATACATTTAAGAAAAGGAATTATTTTCTTTATTTTATAAAATGGAGAAACAACTACTTACTCATTGGTACAATTGGAAATAGGAGAGGTATTTAGAGAATGAGACAGTCATTTCACCTCTGCCCATTGCTGAACCCAGCCTTCTGAGATTCCTGTTTTGGAAGGCTTAGTATTATTCCACTCATTTAACTGTGTGAATATAAACACAAAAAACATGGAGCATACTTAGGGCTTCCTTTCCTGTTTTATAATAAAAGGGAGTCCTTTTTCTAAAAAATAGATATATGACATATTCTGGCTCTGGTTCAGTGAGCAGGCTCTGTGCTTAGCTTAGCTTTGGAACGATAAAAAGTTGAATTCCATGCATAAGGGCCCAGAGGTAAGGGTTATAGGGTATCATATCTGGTCAAGAAGGAAGTGTGGCCTTTGGACGGGGTAAGAGGACAAAAATAGCTGCATTGGGAGGTTGATGCCCTTGACCGTAAGGTCAGGCTTTAGAGTTTTGAACTCTTCAAGAGTATTTTGAAGTCATTTTGGCAGAGAGCTAAAGTTTTTAATTTTTATGTTTTGGACTAGCTCTTTGGAAAGCTATCTGTTGTTTTTCCTTCGGACTCCATGCAGAGGCAGCATAAATGTTTCCCTTCTTGAAAACCAGCTGGTGTTCTACTTTAGTAGACATCACCCCAGATCCCAGAAGGAAGGAATTGTTTAGAACTGAGAGCGGGCCATACAGATACAGCGTATCCTCTCTAGGCCATGCAGCATAGGGTGATTATCCTTATCCACACAGCAGGCTGTGGTGGGGGTTGATTTTCTCAATGGCTGGTCCAACCTTCTGGCACTCCTCTGGGCCCCACTTACGTTTAGTCCTATTTTACTGATGAGGAAATTGAGCCTCAGAGAGTTCTATAAATCGCCCAAGGTCAAACAGAGTGTGATAGAACCCTATGAGTCGAGTTTAGCTCCACATGCCATGTTTTCCATTGTGTCACACCGACTCTCATAACCCTGTGCCAGGACTTTACCAGCTGGTGGGAATTTTAAGTCTTTATCCCACATGAAGAAAACTCTAACCAGATATAGAGTGACTCAGAACAGAATAAGGTGAGTAAATATTGAAGTGGGAATGGTGTAAAGGGGTAGGATTACAAGTCCAAGCAGCTCAGATTCTGGGGTGGCTGTTTGGTCTTCGATAAGTCACCTAACCTAATTAGCCTCAGTAACCCCCCACCCCACTTGTTAATTAAAGCTGTGATTAATAGTAATAGAATATACTAACATTTTCTGATTCTTACCAAGAAAATTTGGAGGGAATAATCACATGAACTTGAAGGAGGAAGTGATAGAATGGGGGAAGAACATTTCAGATTAGCGGAATAACTTAAGCTCAGAGATGAGTTCAGATAAGCTGCATTTTGGGGGCAGTAATAGACCACCACACAGTCACTCATAAAGCGAGGCACAGTGCTTGGACAGCAAGTGAGAGAAATGCTGATGTAAAAAGTATTTGGAGACCACACTTAGCCCGCTCACTGTTCTAGGTCACTGTTTTGTTTTGTTTTGTTTTGTTTTGTTTTTTTAAGATGTCAATAGTAAGGGGCGCCTGGGTGGCTCAGTGGGTTGGGCCGCTGCCTTCGGCTCAGGTCATGATCCCAGGTCCTGGGTTCGAGCCCCGCATCGGGCTTTCTGCTCAGCGGGGAGCCTGCTTCCTCCTCTCTCTCTGCCTGCCTCTGTGCCTACTTGTGATTTCTCTCTGTCAAATAAATAAATAAAATCTTAAAAAAAAAAAAAGATGTCAATAGTAAGTCTGTATCTATCAGTAATTAATATAGATGTAAATAGATTACATTTTCCAATCAAGAGGCACAAAGTGGGTTTCTGGATAAACAAGGCCTACAAGAGACTCACTTCAGCTTCAAAGACACACACAGGTTCAAAATAAAGGGATGGGGAAAATATTCAACACAAATTAAAACTAATAAGAACAGGGAAAGAGAAAGAAAAGGAAGGAAGGAAGGAAGAAAGAAAAAGAAAGAAAGAAAAAAAGAATAAATGCTCTCTGGCTTCAGCTTCTCAGATATTAGCCAGTCTCCATCAGTTGACCAGAATCCACTGGCTGTGAACAGAGGGCCAGCCCTCCTTCAGAATAATTCTCTTTTCTTTCTCTGCCAAACCAGCTCCACCAAAATCTCTGCCATTTTCCTGAGCTCCTTGGCCTTCTCTTCGGCCTTTTCAGACCTTTAGGTCAGTCTGTCCTTGAATCCATCATCTGGATTCTGATCATGATTCAGGGTCCTCTTCTCCTCTTTTTGTCCAGTTAAAAGCTTCCTTATTATCAGTTTGAGAAGGTGAAGTGGAAGTTTAGTAATTCTTTTTTTTTTTTTTTAAAGATTTTATTTATTTATTTGACAGAGATCACAAGTAGGCAGAGAGGCAGGCAGAGAGAGACGGGAGGAAGCAGGCTCCCTGCTGAGCAGAGAGCCCGATGCGGGGCTCGATCCCAGGACCCTGGGATCATGACCTGAGCCGAAGGCAGAGGCCTTAACCCACTGAGCCACCCAGGCGCCCCGGAAGTTTAGTAAATCTTAAGGTATAATGACATAGTTGGGAATACATGCTAAATGCTACAGAGAAGGCTTTTCTTACTGACAAGAGATCAAATGTGTGCTAGGAATTTGGGGAAACTCCTGCACATGAGCTGGGTTATGAGGTTTGAGGTTCTCTCTCCTAGTATCTTTGTTGCTCATTCAGTTCTATTCAAGCACAATTATGAAGGGCTGATTATACATCTGATATTATGGATAAAAGCAGCCCACAACCTCATGACTAATGAAGTAAAGGATACGCAACTCCTAGAGAAGCAGTATGGATAGAGAAACATGTGTAGAGAAACATGGACGGGCCTATGGGATGTGAGTGATTATAGAAGGCTGGAGGGACTGGGGAAGACTTCCTACCAGATGGGATAGTTGAACTCTACCTTGAAAGAAAAGAAGAGGAGGGAGGGAAGACAGCAAGCCAGATGAAGCGAATAGAATGAGGAAAATCATACAAGCATGACATACACAAGGTGATCTGGGAATGACAAGACCCAGTGGACAAGGCAGAGCAGTCCATGGAGAGTTGCAGAAGAACAGAGCTGAACATGAAATAAGGTCTCATAATGGCTCTGCATGTTCTGAGAAAAAAAGTTTCTGAATTTAAAAAACATGTTAATTACTATACCATCTCCTGAGACTTAGTGTGGGGTTCTGGGAATGTGTCTGGGTTTGTTGGAACAGTTACACGTCAGAAAAAATGGAATGAAGTGACTGATTGAAATCAAATGGATAACTGAATTCATTTATTGAAGTGAATTCATTTACTGAAAACTTTGAAATAAAATTATATTTAAAAAAATGAGTTCAGGTTTAGTCAGAATGATCAGAGACTGATTTGGTAGTTCAGGAAATAAGAAGTTGGCTTTTATCTTGTTCTGTGTTGAAATCTTGTTAATTAGACTTAAATTAAAACTAATTAAATGGACATGCCCTACTTAAAGAAAGACACACTTAAGTGATGGGTGTTTCTTAGAATGAAGTTGGGTTAGTACTATTGTTCTTGGACTTGCAAGGTTGAAGTCTGTCCCCTTAGAAAAATAACTCAATAAACATCTAAAAGGTGATTCATTGTTTAAGAGTTGACATGTGCATTTTTTTTAATTTTTTTATTTTTTTCAGCATAACAATATTCATTATTTTTGCACCACACCCAGTGCTCCATGCAATCCGTGCCCTCTACAATACCCACCACCTGGTGCCCCCAACCTCCCACCCCCCACCCCTTCAAAATTCTCAGATCGTTTTTCAGAGTCCATAGTCTCTCATGGTTCACCTCCCCTTCCAATTTCCCTCAACTCCCTTCTCCTCTCCATCTCCCCTTGTCCTCCATGCTATTTGTTATGCTCCGACATGTGCATTTTTATGTTTATCTGAGGGCTCAAAAATTATTTACTTGACTTGGTTAATTCACTCAATGACTATTCATTCATCAAGCATTTATACCGAGTCCTTAGTAGGTACTGTTGGTAAGAGGAAGAAATTCATAGACTCTCTATAGTTAGGATATCATGAATTTGCTTAGAAATCTCAACAGAAAGATAAAAAAAATTAAGGGACACTTGGAAAGAGTTACTCATAGTATAGTTGACATACAATATTACATTAGTGTCAGGTATACAATATAGTGATTCAACATTCATATATGTCACAAAATAACATGGTAACTGTAGTTAACCATCTGTCACTGTATAGATTTCCTAGGCTGTTCTTTTTAATCCCTGTGACTTATTTTATAACTGGAAGTTTATACCTCTTAATCCAAAATTAAGGGACACTTAAATATATGTGAGTGTATACAAATTTTATTTTATCAACCACATATATAAATGTGAGAGGGACTGGGAGAAAGAATCACCATCCCACATCATATTCCAAGATAAAAATCTGAATCATTCTTAGTTTTTTTTTCTCCTTCATTTGTCTCCAAAACACCATATTCAACCCAGCATTCATTCAGTCTGTCACCAAGATATCCTTAGTCTACTGCTGAAGTATAATCTGTGTGTGTGTGTGTGTGTGTCCGCGTGTGCATGTGTGTGTGTTTCTTTCCTGTCATCTCTGCCTTTGGCTTCTTACCCAGATCAGTGGTTCTCAAAGTATGTTCTTGAGATCCCTGGGGTCCCTGAAACCATTTTGGGGGGGTGGTCTGTGAGATCAAAATATTTTCATTGTAATAGTGAAACTTTATTTTCTTCATACACTCTTTTTCTTTCTTAATGTTTTCTTAACACTTCTTTCTTTCTTTTTTTTTTTTTTTGGATTTTATTTATTTGTTTGTCAGAGAGAGAGCACAAGCAGGGGGAGCAGCAGGGCAGAGGGAGAAGCAGGCTCTTTGCTGAGCAAGGAGCCAGATGTGAGACTCAATCCCAGGACCCTGGGATCATGACCTGAGCTAAAGGCAGATGCTTAACTGTCTGAGCCACCCAGGCATTCCCATGCACTCTTATTCTTTAAGGAGTACAAAGTAGTGTTTTTCAGAAGCTACAGAAACTATGATGATGCCACATTTTTGATGGCTAGTGGAATATATGCTTATGTGTTCTTGTGTTTTAGAATTTCTCAGTTTTAATTTGCACCACAGTAAAAATAGATACATATAACCCACGTAAATGAAAGCTCCTTACTGTCCTCAGTAATTTTTAAGAGGGTCATGGGGTCTTGAGACCAGTAATGTGAGAATCGCTGGCTTGATGAATGCCTCACCTAAGAGATCTTCCCACTTCTCATGCTTCTCTAGTCTCATCCCTTCCCCTGAGCATCTCACTGTATCCTCCATGCAGGCCATGGAGTCACCTTTCTGAAACATAGGTCTTATACTTGCCTTGAACTCAGAAATTTCCAAAGGCTTCACATCTGACACCACAGACTAGTAGTAGAAGGCTGTCACAATCTGGGCTAAATCTTCCTTGCCACGTTATACAATACCACCATTCCTTCCCACCATATACCATACTGCACCCTCACCATTTAGCACTAAAGATGGCTAAAGACAACAATTCAATGAGAATGCCTTTTTAATTTTTTGTTTATTTATTTTTTAAGCAGGCTCCACACCCAGCATGGGGCCCAATGCGGGGCTCAGTCTCAAAACCCTGAGATCATGACCTGAGCCAAGATCAAGAGTCAGATACTTAACTGCGCGAACCATCCAGGCACCCTGAGAATGCTTTTTTAATACCTTCTTAAACAAAATGAGCCATTTCCTTGTTTATTACAGCTCTACTCATAATAGCCAAGATGTGGCAACAACCTAAACGTCCATTGACAGATGAATGGATAAAGAAAATTTGGTATAAATACAATGTTATATTATTCAGCCTTAAAAAAGAAAAAAACTTCAATATGTGATAATATGGAAGAACTTTTTGTAAATGAAATACTCTATTAAGATTTTATTTTTAAGTAATTTCTATACTCAGCATGGGGTTTGAATTTACAATCATGAGATCAAGAGTTGCACACTCTACTGACTGAGCCTGCCAGGCACCCCAACATGATTGAACTTTGAGGACATTGTGCTAAATGAAAGAAGCCAATCAGAGAAGGGTAAATACTGCATGATTTCACTTATATGAGTTATCTGAAATCAAATGTATGGAATCAAAGAGTGGAAGGGGACTTGTCATAGGCTGGAGGAAGAGGGAAATGGGGAGTTACTAATCGACAGGCATACGTTTCAGTTAAGCAAGATGAGTAAGTCCTAGAGATCTTCGGTACAACTTTAAACCTGTAGCCAACAATACAGCACTGTACACTGAAAAAATGTGTTAAGAGGTTTTAGATCTCATGTTAAGTATTCTTACCACAACAAAATAAAATAATAAGGGACACCTGGGTGGCTCAGTTGGTTAAGCAGCTGCCTTCGGCTCAGGTCATGATCCCAGCGTCCTGGGATCGAGTCCCACATCGGGCTCCTTGTTCTGTGGGGAGCCTGCTTCTCCCTCTGCCTCTGCCTGCCACTCTGTCTGCCTGTGCTCGCTCACTCTCTCTCTCTCTGACAAATAAATAAATAAAATCTTTAAAAATAAAATAAAATAAAATAAAATAATAAAATCTTAAGTTATTGCCAAATAAAAAAAGACCAGCTTCAGAATCTATATTCCCAAAGTATAGTGATTACACTTTTGTCATTTATCATAGTTTGACTTGTCTAGTGACAGGGTAGACATGTCCTCACAGATGCTTAGTACATTTTCTTGAAAGTACTTTGTTGAATAATGAAGGGATAAATCCTTGCAATAACTAGATTCTGTTATCTGCTTATGAAAGCATTTTGTAGTAGGCACAGATTCTGTGATAAGGTTATTAAGACTGATTATTGAACCTATTTACCTTATGAGACATAGAAGGACATTAATCTCATTATTTATAAACATGTCTTTGTTTAAAACAGCATTACTCAGTCTGATTACTCACTTTGTTTATCAAATTAGGTCCTAAATGTCTTTGATCTTTTTTCAGTACATTCATCCTGAAAGCATTAAGATTTGCCACCACTAAGGTTGTTAAAAGGAATTGTGTCATATGGCTCTGGACTTAATTACAGCTCTGTTCCGTTCCATTCAGTAGGTGCTTATTGAGTTAGCAGCTCTGTAGGTAGCTGCAATGGAGACAAGTGAAACAAGGCTCCTGTCTGTGAGAAGCTCACAGGATAATATGGAAAACATAGATAAACACATAAATACCACTCATCATGATAAGGGCAATAATAAGGGAAAGCCGTAGGACACCCCCCAAAATGAAATAATTCTCTCTTGGGTTGCTAGTGACGAGATGATAAGGAAAAGTTTTTCAGGGAATGTGTTCCTCAAGCTAGGCTCTTGGGGATTTGGAACTTTTTCAATGGATGGGTGAAGGTTTCAGGGAGAAGGACACTTGTCTTAAGGGAAGTGGTTTAGAAGAAATTGTTGGAAGGGAATGAATAGCAATGAGTGTTGAGAGCTTGGCAGGGCCTGGATGGTGAAGGTCTCATTATTCATGTTTGGACTTGATTCTGTGAGTGCTAAAGGATTCCGAGTGAAGAATTCTAAAATTATTTGGAATAATAACAGCAGGATTGAATTAAGTGTGTGCCTGCCAAGGGTACTACTTTGGAGGGCCCACAGTCATTTGAGTATTTAAGTTTTGGTATATTTATTTTGGAAAATCAACTACAGCACTTTAGATCTTATTTCATATAATACATGTTTTTAAATAGGGTAATTTCTTACCCTAAGGCTTTCATTCATTTTGCAAATATTTGTTGACCTCTTACCATGTATCAGACACTCTTCCATGAACTTGGGAAACATCAGTGAACAAAACAGATAAAGATGTCTGTCCTCATGCATTGCCTATTCTAGTTTTCTCAATCCATGGTCTGTCTTGAGGATTTGTGTGAACACACTATGCAAATATTTGGATGGGAAGGGGATGGTGTCCCTTTTTCCTAAGGAACTCCTTCCTGAGAGTATGCTTTCAGGTGGGTGGTGGGTGAAAAAGACAGTGTGGCAAGCCAGGAGGTCAATGGGCTACAACAGGCATTTGCTTTTTCTCCTAATCCCTTCACCAGTGATTTCAAATATAAAAAATAGTTCTTGTTGTTGTTAGAACAGTTTGAGATTTGCAGAATAATTGAGAAGATAGTATAGAGAATTCTCATGTAACCTTACCCAGCTTCCCTTATTATTAACATCTTACTTTATGAGTGTGGTGTATTTTACAATTAATGAACCAATATCAATACTATTACTATTCATTTAAGTTCTTTATTCAGATCTCATTAGTTTTTATGTAATGTCTTTTTTCCTATTCTAGGATTCCACCCAGAGTGCCTCATTAAATTTAGGGGGGCGCCTGGGGGGGCTTAGTTGGTTAAGCATCTGCCTTCGGCCCAGGTCATGATCCCAGGGTCCTGGAATGGAGACCTGAATCTAGGCTCCCTGATCGGGGGGAATCTGCTTGTCCCCCTCTCTCTGCTGCTCCCATTGCTTTGCTCTCTCTCTAAGTAAAGAAATAAAATCTTAAAAGAAAAAAAATGAATGCCTCCTTTCATTTAGTAGCCATCTCTTAGGCTCCCCCTAGCTGGACAGTTTTTCAGCTTTCCTAGTTTTGGAGAGTTTTGAGTAGTACTAGTGAGGTGTTTTGTAGAATGTCCTTCCGTTGGGATTTGCTTTATGTTTATCTCATTATTAGATTGGGTTATATTTTTTTGGAAGGAAGACCACAGATGTGAAGTACTGTTCTTACGAGATCATATTGAGGGTACATGCTGCCATCATGACTTAACCACCGTTGGTGTTGACCTTGGTCATCTTGCTGAGCTAGTGTTTGTCAGAGTCTTCGCAGTGGAGTTACTCTTTCTCCTCCACCTGTCCACACTGTCCCCTTTGTAAGGGAGGTCAGTATGAGCAGCCCACACTGAAGGAGTAGAGAGTTATGCTTCACTTTCTTGAGGGTAGGGTATGTACATAAATTACTTGGAATTCCTCACAGGAGATTTGTCTCTTCTCCCGCATTTATTTATTTATCATCAGTGATTTTTTTACAATTATCATAAATCACATACTCCGCAAACAGATACTTACTGGATGCCTGCTCTATGCAAGGCATTAATGAGACATTTAAAAAAAAGATTTATTTAAGAGAGAAAGAGCATGGCCATGTGTGTGTATGAGTGGTGGGGAGAGGCAGAGAGAAGGGGGGAAGGAAAGAATCTTAAGGACTCCCTGCTGAGCACAGAGCCCCTCTAGGAGATCCCACAACCCTGAGATCACTGCCATGACCATGATCATGCTCTTGGTCAAAATCAAGAGTTAGTCACTTGGGCACCTGGGTGGCTCAGTTGGCTAAGTGCCTGACTTTGGCTCAGGTCATGATCCCACGGTCTTGGGATTGAGCCCCATATCAGGCTCCCTACAGGGAGCCTGCTTCTCCCTCTCCCTCTGCCTGCCACTCTCCCTGCTTATACTCTTTCAAATGAATAAAAAAAAAAAAGTTTTGGTCACTTAACCAACTGGGCCATCCAGGCGCCCATAATAACATATTTTTACTGAACAATATTTATTTTGGTTTTCTCAGAAATAACTCCTTAGACATGGAGAAATCTGATTTCCTGCTTTGCCTCTGACGTTCCCTTCCTAGGAGGCTTCATGCAAGTCATTTCACATCCAAGCCTCCGTGTCTTCTTTTGGAAAATTAGATGGTTGAAAAGGATGAATTTGAACATTTTTTTTCCAGGTTAAAAAAAAATCATAGGATTATATAATATAATCATAGAAACAGGCTTCAAATTGTATACAAAAGGGAATTATTAATATCTGTAGTGGGCTGGCCCACCTCAAATGAAGTCTCTGTGTAAAATCTTCCTTGTCTCTTGCCTCAGGGAATGTATCTTTTGTCTGGTATCTTATTTTCTTATGACTCAGAGTTAAAATATATTTACACAATGAAAATATCAAATGGATGAAGTTAACTTTGTTACTAGTATATTGTATGACCAAAAAAAAAAAAAAAGACCATTAGCAAATGACTGATTTATGGATTTAATAGAAACCACTGCCTATGGAAAAAGTAACATGGAATAAAAACAAAGCAAAGGAGTTTGGAATTTATTCTAATCCCAGATTGAGGTTGTACAGTCAAGGAAAGGCTCATGTGGACTCTTCCTTGCTATAATCTCTGTTGGGAATAAGATACACAGGAAAAAAAAAGGTGAGAAAAGCTGATGAAACTTGAGGATGGGAAGCACTGTTTAGGTTTGAGAGAAAAATATAAACATGCATTACTTGCTTCTTACAATGTTCCTCTTTGGCTGAAAGAAAGGAAGCTCTAGGGGCTTCGTTTTAGAGAAAAGGGGAAGTCACTTTTTTTCTACTCCTGCCCTTTGCAAACTTAATCAGGCATTTCTGGGCAGCTGGAGCCTTTCTTTTCACTGATTAATGTCTTTTAATGCATTTCTTGCAAATGCTATTATGGATGTTCTTTCCAGCATTTTCTGGGAGGATTTATTCTTGTAAATTCAATAGTTGTCAAGGTAAATTGTAGTTTAATGTAATTTGAAGGCCCAAGAACTCCAGGCCAGGCCTTACCCCATGCTCCCCTCCTATTGCTGGAACACAAGGAACATTGTACCTGCCTATTCCTGAATGACAGAGATGTCCTCTTGAGGACTCTTCCAAGCCTGCATTTCCTGCGGTGGCAGATCCAAAGCTCTTAAGGTCAGCACTGAGGTGACGCAATCAGTGTCAAGTTTTCCGAGTGCGTAGGACATGCAGAGTGCTATACTGAGCATTACGGAGGAGAGCTGAGTAAACTAGAGTCCCCAGGAACTTAACAGTTTTGTACAGGAAGCAGACATTTAGAACAAGTTTAATTCAAAGCAGCCTAGGTGGAGGCTCAGTGAGAGCCTACTACAGCTTCCCTGCAGACTCAGGGGCCCTCCTGTGCCTGGAAGCAGCCATCGAAAGAGGTGGGGAAGGGAGAGGAGGAGATACTGAAAGGAGCGCTGACTGATGCATGTTTTTCCATTTGGCAATAGTTGTGGGGACACAGAAAGGTGACTCCAACCCCTTAACACCAGCACAGGCCCTTTTCAGCTTTGTTTTTCTGTCCTGTAGCCTCCAGGCTCAGAACCAGCAGCTGCTGGAGGAGGACTGAAGATAAGGGGCTGCCACCGTCAGACCAGGGAAAGTCCCTGGCATGTCTGTGTGTGAGGAGCACGTCAGTGTCTTTCAGACAGAGTCGGCAACTGGGTGGTGCCCCCGTTTTGGCCTGTGAAGAAGAGGCCGTCTGTGCTGAAGAGCAGTAAATTGGCCCCTGACTTTGCATGGGAGGGGTGGGTGTGAATGATTGGGAGAAGCAGGCTGTCAGCTAAGGGCTCCTGAGGCGGGGCACCTGTTTTTTTTTTTTTTTAGGGAGCCTGGGTGAGAGGAAGGGGCTGGCATCAGGCTCAGGGCTAGGTGATTTGCATGACAGCTAATGTATTGAGATTGGTGTTAATATTCCCATTGTACTGATGTAAAAACAGGAGGTTCTGAGGCCTTAAATAAGTTACCTTAGTTCCCAGAGTTAAGGACAAAGACAGGATTAAAAGCAGAACCTGTCTAAAGCCATAACCCCGTGCTTTTTCTGTTGCCTGCATTGCTTTCAGTGCTGACTATTCTGTATTATTCAAGTGTTGCTTAAACAGCCCTCTCAGTCCTGGAACGGGAAGGCCAGTGGGGGAGTTTCTTCCATTTATCTACCTGATGTGCAGTAGCAGTTTGTTTATGGGACATTCATTTTTTTAAGGTTAATAGGAATGATCTCTCTTCAGCCTGTCCCCTAAAGGAGTGCCATGTCAATATGATCACTCACTTCATTTGAATATCAGCATGTCCTCCCACCCTGCCATTAACTAGTCAAGAGCTGTGATGATCTGAAGTTCATCCTCCTTCCAAGTTAATGTTAGCCTGTTAGGGTTTTGTGGCTAATGGTAGAAGACATGAAGCCCCATTACAATTCGTGCAAGGGAGTTTAGACTGACCTACTGACCTTTAGTATCATTGACAATAGCTGCAGATGGCAACAGATGGGCTAAGAAGCAAGCCATATTCTCAGTGAAGGGGTATCCTGTGATGTCAGGCCCCGTAGAATAGTTCAGGAACAGCCATGTCCACATGAGTCTTTCTGTTTCTATAGCCCATGGATGGGTGGAAGTCAAGGTCTGACATAGTCAATTTGCCAAGAGCAGAGGACGGTAATACCAATACAGTATGGCTTCTTTTACTATAAGACAAATGGACCACTTTTGGCAGGAGTTACAAATCACAGTGTTAGCTTCCGCATTATTTTTTTTGTTGTTGCATGGATGGTGCATTTTGTTGTACGAATGTGGATGCATGGCCATGGCCATTGTAGTGATAGATCCAAGTGGCCATGGTGGCAATCTGAAGGGTGTAGCCTTGATCAGCAGCTTGATTCTATTTGGTCTCATCAGAAAATGGGCCCCTGTGGCTATTGTAAATAATGCTGCAATAAATATAGGGGTCCATATATCTTTTCAAATTAGTGTTTTCATTTTCTTTGGATAAATACCCAATAGATTTACCCAATAGATCCACAGTTGCACCAATCTGCATTCTCACCAGTAATGCACAAGGTTCCTTTTTCTGCACAGCCTCACCAGCATTTGTTGTGTCTTATCTTTTTGATTTTAGCTATTCTGGCAGGTGTAAAATTATATCTAATTGTGATTTGCATTTCCCTGATTATTAGTGTATGTTGTGATGTTGGGCATCTCTTGCCATCTGTATGTCTTCTTCTTTTTTTTTTTTTTTTTTAAAGATTTTATTTATTTATTTGACAGAGAGAGATCACAAGCAGGCAGAGAGGCAGGTAGAGAGAGAGGAGGAAGCAGGCTCCCTGCCGAGCAGAGAGCCCGATGTGGGGCTCGATCCCAGGACCCTGAGATCATGACCTGAGCCGAAGGCAGCGGCTTAACCCACTGAGCCACCCAGGCGCCCCATCTGTATGTCTTCTTAAGAAAAATGCCTATTCAAAAAAAAAAAAAAAAAAAAGAAAAGAAAAATGCCTATTCAGATCCTCTGCACATTTTTAATCAGTTTTTTTTTTTTTTCTTTTTTGGTGTTGAGTTGAAAGTTCTTTATGCATTTTGGGTATTAACCCATTATTGGATGAATGATTTGCAAATATTTTCTCCCATTCAGTAGGTTGCCTTTTTGTTTTGGTGATGGTTTCCTTTGCTGTGAAAAAGCTTTTATATGTTGATATAGTCTCAATAGTTTATTTTTGCTTTTTTCCCCCCTTACCTTGGGAAGCACCTAGAAGAATGTTGCTATGCCAATGTTAGAGAAATTACTGCCTGTGTTCTTTTCCAGATTTTTATGGTTTCAGGTCTCACATTTAGTTCTTTAGCCCATTTTGTGTTTATTTTGTGTTAGGAAGTGGCCCAGTTTCATTCTGCATGTGGCTGTCCAGTTTTCCTAACACTATTTACTGAAGACTGTCTTTCCCCCATTGGATAGTTTAGCCTCCTTTGTCATAGATTAATTGACCATGTAATCATGGCTTATTTTGGGTTTTCTGTTCTGTTCTGTTGATCTATGTGTCTCTTTTTTATGGCAGTACCATACTGTTTTGACTACTATAGCTTTTTAGTATATTCTTGAAATCTGAAATTATAATACCTTCAGCTTTGTTCTTCTTTCTCAAGACTACTTTGGGTATTCACTCTTTTGTGATTTTATACTTATTTTAGTATTCTCTGTTCTGGTTCTGCGAAACATACTGCTGTTATTTTGATGGGAATTGTACTGAATCTGTAGATTGCTTTGGGTAGTATGGACATTATAACAATGTTGATTATTCTAAACCATGAACACAGAATATTTTTCCATTTGTTGGTGTCATCTTTAATATCTTTCATCAGTGTTTTATAGTTTTCAGATGGCTTTTCTTTTTTAGAGTTATACCAGCTGGCTGCCCAGTACAGATGGTGATGATGCACTTGGGAAATGGCATGACTAAGCCCTAACTTCCTTTTCCCCTTGTAGAATTTTATAGTGTTTTTACTGGACCACCCAAAAAGCAGGTTGTTGTGGCGGGGCGGGGGGATGATGTTTCAATAGCACCTTTCTGTGTTCCCCACCCCTTGAATAGGAGAATCGCTCTTATACTTAAGGAGCAGGGGAATGCAAATGTGTAACACACCATCTCCAAACACATTCAGATGTGCAAGCTATAACAATACATTGAATCAGTCCAGAGGTTGTCACCCACAAAATCCTCTAATTTCACTTCCCCAGTGTCCAAAATCCATAAGTTGAAATTGGGACTGTTTCCCATTCTGGGAATGTGGACAAAAGAGTCTAAGGTGTGTGTGAGTTAGGGGCTCTGGCAACAGCAGCCCGGAGATCACTGCCATCCCCCTGAGAATAAAAGGATTAGAGAATGGATAGGAGGCCAGCCTGTGGGCAAAGTGGGGTGGCTTTTTCCTCCCATGACTCTTGCTCCAACTCCAGTGCATGGGTTCTGGTGCTGCCTCCTTCCTCAAGTACCTCCCGGCAGTGGGTGGGTGTCTGGGTCCACACGCCCCATTTTTTCTGTGCCCGTGCCTGTGCATGTTGCCATGGTCTGTGGTACCTTTGGCTACCATCACACCGGGTACTCCATCCTTGCCGAGGGCCACCTGGGGCTGCAGCAGGGTCTGGGCATCTGAGCCTGGCTAGCTTTGCTCTGTGGGGCCAAGATCTGTATCCACTTCTAGTTTTGAGCAGCTGCTTGCTTCTGGCTCAGAAAGGACAAACTTCTGATGTTTTGATTCACCCAAAACTATATGATGAATGGCAAGGTCCTCATTGCTACCATCATTTTTTATAGTTTGGGAATTTCTTCACTCAGAAGCTACAACCATATATCGTCTCAGCCATGGGTTTGCTGCCTCGTCATCGTATATCTCTTCCTCGATTTGCTTGAGGAGAGTGAGTGAACAACAACCAAGGGGGGCGTTTGGGTGGCTTGGGTCAATTCTGCTTCTCACTGCTTAGCCTCGTTAGCATGTAGGATATTTGGGAAACCTTACTTCCTTGCTTGCCTGTGCTTGGGAGCATTGACTATTTTGCAGAGTGTTCTCATATCCCAAACCCAGCCCACAGGGCCTTTGTCCTCTTCTTCCAGCACGTCCTGTTCTGTTAGCATCCCATCCTCCTCACCAACCGGCTGTCACTGGGCCAGTGGGTCCATGCAGAGTGCTGACGGGGAAACTAAAGAGAAGAAAGCCCCTCAGGAAGGTCAGGTACTTTAGAGGTGGTATGACGGTCAGCCCTGCTTTGAGCTGTGCAAAGACACTGATATAAGGGCGTAGGACTGACACATTGCACAGGGAGGTGAGAATCAGGACTAGTCATGTATTATAATTTTGTCCTGGCACCATTCTCTTTCATCCTTCCTTGATCAAAACTGACCTTTTCCCTGGCAGAGGCCACCCTAAATTATTCTGTTGGGTTCCTTACGTGTGTTAATAACTGGTAACTTTTTGGCAAACACAGCAGGTGGTAGAAAAACTATTTGGGGATGATTTTTTGGGAGTCATTTATTTAACAAAAAGTGTCAGTATCCTAGTAGGTACTCAGTACTATGGCAGATGTTGGGGATACAGGGGTGAGTAAGGGGTGGACCTTGCCCTCAAAGAGCTTAGAGCCCATGAGGAGAGATTCTGGTGAAGATGGAGAGTTGACTCAGGCTGTCAGAGGCTCTACCCGTACCCACTCTGTGCTCCCCAAAATAGCCAGAGACAGACCAGTCCCTGGGATGGAATTGGAGTGTCAGGCACATCGTCATTCTCTCAGTCACATCTTACTTCATGGAGATGTATTGGACAGTGTTTACAACAACCTCAAAAATGTCGTCCATTATGATGAAATGGGTAAGAGTCATTACTATTTATCTTCTTATTCGGGAAGTCCAGGAAGTCAAAGGAAGTGTTTACTGTTTGAATGGAAAAACAGGGAGGTATCCTCAACGACAGCCAAGACAAGAAGCAATTATAGAAGTCCTGCGCCCGTGAAATAAAAACATTCCACCACTGCCTTGTTTCTCTTCCACACTGAGAAATTAAGTTTGAAAACTGACGTAAATATTGGTAATGCCGCTTTGATGAACCTGAATTCCTCACAGTGAGGTTAATGAGGCAGTGATGAAAAACAAACATTCTCTAGGCTGCCAGCAAAGGGAGGGTGATGGGATTCCTTCATCTGGCAGTGTTCCCATGTTCGCAGACTCGGACTGGTCACGGAGGAGGTGGTATATTCGGTCCAGAATGAAAACTTCCAGAAGAAACCAGGAAGTGATCCAGATGACACGCAGTCTTTTACCTTATCCTTTGTCCAGCTGCACTGGCCTACTTACTGGTCCTTCCGCATCTTCCTCCGAGAAGTCTCCATATACGCTGTTCCTACTGCTCCGGATGCCCTCTTACCCACACTCTAGTTCTGCCTGGTAAAGGTCTTTTCATCTTTCAATAGTTGAGGAAAGTTTCATCTCTTCACTGAAGCCATGCCCTAATACCCCAGGTAACAGACTCGTGAGTCAGAGGCAACTCGATTAAAATCCTGCTTCTGCTGCTTGCTAGCATGAAAGCAGAACAGGTCACAGTGGGAACAAATACTTAAATTCCTCAAGTTTCTTTTTTAAAACTTGGAAAGCAGATAGAACACCTCCTGCAGAGGGCTGTTGTAAGAATTAGTGAGATGCCTTCTGAAAAGCTCCTCACACAGAGCAGGCGCTCAGTAAAAGCAAGCTCCTGGCCTCGTGTGACGTGAGATCGTAGCAGCTCCCTGACTTCTCTGTGTTAGCATAGGTCTCATTCCACAGTGATGCTGACTGTCTCTTTTCCCCAACTGAGGGCAGTATCCTTGAAGATACGCAATGTGTCTTATTTTTGTCTTTGAATTTTCTGCAATATGTAGGAAAATATTTGCAGGAGTAGGGACTCAGTAAATGTTTAACGAATGAAGAAAGAGTAAGTTAATAATTTAATAAATGAGTAATTAACCAATATTCCTTAATTCGGTAATCTTTAAGCTGTTGTTTTCCAGGGAAGTATTAAACTCTTGCCCTTAGGAGCCACATGGTGGTGTGTGTATGTGTGTGTGCGTGTGTGTGTACACATGTGTGTGTGTACATAAGTACACATGCACATATATGGGTGCTAAGGATTGCACCTTTAGAAAATGAGGATAAAGGCTGTTGGTGGATTGGACAGTTAACATTTATTAGGGATACAGATGTAAGGAAAGGCACATGTGTTTTTATGGTTGGGCTGGCGTTGCTTGAAGGTGATGGTTTTCAATCCGATTCTTACGACATGTATTTATTATTAGGAGAGGTGTTTGGTTCTCACAGATATTGGGGGAGTGAGCCATGACAATGAGCCCAGGCTTTCCATGACTAAAATTTAATTGCCTTGTATATCGAGTAGGAATACTTTAGACTGTTGATGTCTACAATGGGTTGGCGACTCGTGGTCTCTTATTTATTTACTACACTAGATCAAGATTAGCTGGGGCATGTAGTCTAGGATGATTTTTTTTTTTTTTTTTTTTTTTTTTTTTTTTTTTTTAAAGATTTTATTTATTTATTTGACAGACAGAGATTACAAGTAGACAGAGAGGCAGGCAGAGAGAGAGAGGGAAGCAGGCTCCCCGCTGAGCAGAGAGCCCGATGTGGGACTCGATCCCAGGACCCTGAGATCATGACCTGAGCCGAAGGCAGCGGCTTAACCCACTGAGCCACCCAGGCGCCCTAGTCTAGGATGATTTAATGGTTATTTCATACTCACCTTTAATGAAGTATCCCCATCCTTCCCATACTCACTTGACAGTGAATAAAATATATCACAATAATTTAATTCCTTTAACCTACTAGAGGGAAAACTCAGGTTCTCCAACACCTAGAGAGGGTCTGGCACATTGGCAAGCATCCGTTCACTAGTTCATTCATTCCCATTAATTTAGTAAGCATTGATCGAGTCTACTGTGTGTCAGTCACTTTTTAAGGTAGTAAGCATATAACTGAACAAAGCAGCTAAGTTTAGAGTTAAATATATTTTACTGAGAACATACTGGGTTCCAAGCATTATGCTACACTCTGGAGATCTACCAAGAGAAAATGAGAAAGTCCTGGCTGCACAGAGTATACATGACTGAAGAAATATATCCACAGGCGGATGGAATGTGAGTTTTGTAGAAGAGGGTGTTCTAGTTCCTAAGTGTTATACTTAAGAATCATTGCCCAGCCTTGTATGGTTGCTTTAAGTTTCCACTTTCATCCCTAAGTCATGCACTAGGTGCCACATAAAAGAGTTTTCCATCTGCTTACAACTTTAATTTTCAAACAGTTGCCTTGAACTCTTCCATACATTGCATTCTTTTGTCCCTTTGGATTGCCATTTTTTAGATTACCTTGGAATTTTGAACTTGGTGTTCTGGCTGTGGGTTCTTCTGGACCACAGTCAGAGTTTTTCTCTCATCTGCTTTTGTCCAGACTGTCCCTGTTCAGCCAGACCCAAGACTGGGATGCCCCAGTTGACAGCCATTTTATGGGGTCACCCCAAATCCAAGAGTAGGATTCAAACGACCCACTTTATTTCAAACCTTGTTTCTCAAAATCTTTCTCAAATATATGTATCCATTTCAGCCTTATGTATATGCAATATATTGAGTTGAATCTTTCTTTAATACTAAAGGTCTCATATTGCTTTGGAGCTTATCAGTGGGATGATGATAGATATCAGAGCTTCAGGGAGACTAAATAGAATGCGAAAGCTGACTTCATAGGAAATGAGCAACATCACGTAATACATGACAGATGCCAAAGTAGTGACTTGGGTAGTAGGTACTGTCAGAATTCAGAGCTGTGAGAAAGATCACTGCCCAATGGGGAGGAATTTGAGCTGGGCCTTGAAGAAAAGTTGGGATTTCAGTGGGAAGCCAGGAGGGGCAAAGCCACAGGGCAGGGTTGACGGTATGAACAAAGACCCAGTGATGAGAGGCACTTGCATCTGGATAAGATCAAAGAGCTTCACTTGTATCAGGTGGTCCTTGTGTTACAGTAAAATTTGAGTTCCCAGATAAGAATAACCGGCACCTTTCTGAAGACCTAAGTTGAAAAGCAGAAAAAGAAATAATGGTTCTTGCAGGCAGTTTGTTGAACTCTGTAAAGCTTGAATCAGTTTTTGTACTGCTAAGGAGAGGCGTGCCCTTCGTTAGAGATTGGATATTTTATGGTTAGCTTCTCTTCCAGGAAAAAGAATTCTCTTTGATTGCTTTACTCAGGTCCTGTGAGGCCTCCTCTGGAGAATGCGTCTTTGTGGATAATTTCACTCACTGCCCGGTCAGATTAAGACCTTCTACTGTACATAATGACATTTTCCCTGGACTGTTGCTTCTGTGAACTCCGTTGTGACAGCTTATATTTAAAAGGTGAATTTATGTAAACTGTGTGTCTGATGGGATTTTGAAGTTTGGTGCGAAACGGGTTCAGTCCAGCTGTGACTCACAGGGTTTTGATTCTCTACAGTTTTGCAGTAATTAATTTATTATATTAATGCCAAATGATTTCCAGTTATGTGCCTATGAAGTGTGAAGTCTGGTGGTTGGTACCTGTTTTCTGGTCTGCAGGGTACACTTCTACCACGGAGGGACAGGAAAGGATCACTACTGAGATGGGGGTTTGCCTGGGGTGTTCAGAGGAGAGTAGGTGATGCGAACCCCAATTATGGGTATTGAGAGGCCAAGGATGTGTCCAGGAGGATAGTGCTTGGTGTTTAAGTGCTGAAACAGGGCATACATCAAAAGGATAGGAGTTTGCAGGGGGAGGAATGGTTGTTATGGGCAGTTCTTCTATAAGTGGCTAGTGCCATGGTGCTTGATGCCTGGTATATGAGGTAGCGAGGCCCAAAGGAACCACACTAGGACTGGACTCCATTCTCTCTTAGGGTGGTCTGGTATGGGTACGAGGGGGGGGCTCTGTGTAAGAAACTTAGTTTAGAGGTGTAGAAGACGTTTCAGGGAAAGTCAGGGTTGGAAGGTAGGTGACTCAGCCATCCTCTGAGCAAGGAGCATGGGGCCAGAGGTTCTCAGGGGAATATGCGGTTCGTGATCCCGCATGGTTGTGGAACCTGGGTGACAGATGTCAGGCATATTTATTTGTGTGAATGGGGTGTTAAAGAGTGATCTTGAACTGCAAGATCTTGAACTTCACTCAAGTTTCTTTTGGCTTCATGCTAGACACAGGCAAGTGGGCTCAAGTGACATCAGGTGTTTTTACTTGTTTTTGTTTTTGTCTTCATAGTGTGTTTAAGGTAACAGAAGTCCCATTGGCCCCTTGTGCAGGAAGAAAATTTAATTTCAGTGAAAGTTATTGCCACCACATTGAAGCCCGGAGAGCCACCAGGAACCCGAAACCGCTCCCTCAGTCTCTCAGGGGATGCCCTGTCTCTTGCTTCTATTTCTATGTATCAGATGCATTCTCCTCGTCAGTGGACTTTCTCTGCTTTTTCATCTTGTAACCAGCCAACTTGGCTGCCAGCCCTGATGCTGTATCAGGTCATCGCTGGCTGAGGCTGCCTGTTAGTTCACATTTTTCCAAGGGAGAAATCACTTGGCTGCTGGGAAGCCATTGAATTGGCTGGCTTGGGATCAAGTGCCCAGCCTCAATCCAGTCATACACGGGGTGACATAGATGTAGCACTGTACCTCCCAGAGGCTAGAATCAATGGTGAAACTGTGTAGTCACAGAGCTCTGCGTCTGGTATGCTGTGGAGGGTTAGGCTTGGATTCTGATTGTCCCCCTGGGAAACAGAGTGACAGAGGCTGGTGCTAGCATGGTAGGTCTGACTGAGAAAAATACAGTGTCTTAGCTGTAGGATGAGGAAGGGACTCATGTGGAAATCTGTGGCTTCAGGATCGCTGGCAGGAGCAACACTGCTGCCCCCTCATGTTGTCCCACCCTGTCTTTGGTCCTGGTGAGTGCCCTTCCCATTTCCTTATACTCTGAGGTAACTCTCGTGTTGTGGATGGCACTCCCAGAGCCTGACAGGAGATAGAATTGGTCTTATGGAATCAGAAGGCTTGAACCCTATCCCAGTTAGCAGAGGCGTGGGGTGGCTCAGTCTCTGTGGTTTTTCAGTTCTGAGTGGGGCTAATGGTCTCTAGGTTCTGTGTCGAGGAAGCTCTGAAAGGCCATGTGATATAGATAATGACATAGATGATCTTGCTTTGAGAGCGGGTGATGGCCTGGCTGTCTTGACTTTTGAGTAGGTGAAGAAGACAGACAGGGACAAGAACACAGATAGCGTCCCTCTACCACCACTCTTCTCTTCCCACCCTGATTCTCTCCTTCCCTGTAGGGGCCTCACAAATCAGTGCACATCTTCCAGCCGCCATGTTCCAGTCACATATGTGCTCCTCTCAACGAGTCACCCACTGGCCATCCTTCAGTGCTGAGCATGTGCACCCAATGGTGCAGTGTTTCCTCCCTTAGCAAAAAACTTGCATTGGTCCTAGAAGTGGTCATTTGGGTAGGTCGTTCTGAGTCCTGGATGCACAGAGCATAGTCTAGAAGGGGTGAATGGTATGTGCCCAGAGTGGGGAATCAGGTGAGCCTGAGTGGTCCCTCCATCACCTCGCCTGAAGAGGAGAAGTGTGGCCAGATCAGGGGCAGAATGGACCCTGTAAAGCAGAGACACCTGTACCTGGGCTTCTGGGTAATACTACTTATGGTATACAGCACGGAATTACTCCCGTGAAAGAAGGGGCTCACTGGATTTGGTGTTGCTGTTTTGAGTGGCTCCAGGGAGGCAAACAGATCACACAATTATCAAGCTCTATGGAAATCCTGTTTCTAAGCCCAAGTCCTCTTCTCCCTGTTCTATGGCACAATTGTTCTTGGCAAGGTCCATTGAAATAAATTTGTGTACCAGATTTATTGGTTTTTGGTGGCTCTTCTCAACCCTTACCCCTTCCTTTTCCTCCCAACCCCTGCCTGCATCTGTTCGGGTGAATTCCCCAATTTGGCAGGACCTGCTTCTTATTACAGAAGTAAAAGGTAAAAATTAGTATTTGTTTTCCTAGCCTCCTGCAGCTGGGGAATATAACCTACGCTGCGTCAGCCAAGTAGACACAAGTGCCCCGAGTGGAGTCTCCCAACCAGTGTGCTGTGACATAGCAGAAGACCAGGCCTAGGTGATAGGAGTGTTGAGATATGACTCTTCAGTCCTTGGGAATGGCTGGTAGGGACTGGAGTAGGCAAAGCTCCTGGACATGCAACCCCTAACTTTTAGCATCCTCCTGTACCTCAGTGTAGTCTCAAAACCCTCATTTTCTGTAGTACCGTGGCATGCAAAAGACCGGGAAACGCAAGATTAGGAAACTGAACCAGGAGCTGGTGACACAGTGATGGAGACCTTGGCAGCTTTCTTCTCTGGCATAATGGTGGTGGCCACAAGATGCCATGTCACGAGCTGCCCTAGGCTCAGCGTTTTCTCCTTGGACCGTGTCTGTGACATCGTTCTTTATTCCTTCAGTTAATGGTTTTTGATTTTTAATGAGGTTATTTTCTGGTTGAGTCCATCAAAGTTATATAGTAGCTATACAACCCTAGCCAGTCTAACAGCTACAGCACAGGAGTGCTATGGAGGGGGAGCTGGTTTTTCTCTTCGTTCCATGCCGGGGTGAATGTGAACCACTTGGACCCTTCGTTGGACACAGATATTCCTGGAAAGGTCACGCAGTATTAAAATTTAGAGCTTGAAGGGGCTTTGAAGATGCTTTGTCATGCCACAAGAGGCCCAAATGAAATGACTTGAAGGCTCCTGTAGTTACTTCCTGGAAGAATCTAAGAACTGTGCTTTTCCACAGTTTCCCATCATTAAAAGGAAAAGTTGGTTGTTTGCTTTCTTCCCCCCCAGAGCCAGTGCAATCCAAACCAAGGGTCAACTTTGAGCATTTTTTTTTGTTTCCAAAGTTAGAGTTATCATTCAGTTAGATAAAGTATTGATGGGGGTTACTCAATAATGGACAGCTTTGTGGAAACGAGGCATTCCACTTGGAGATAGTTTGATTTATTTCTATTATCTGAGCGGGTCTTTCCTTTAGCGATGCCATGTCTCACTTTTTAATAAAAACTTGGACCATTTCAGGGTCTAGCTGTTCCTGGCATTCGCTTTTCCATAGGAAAGAATGCTTTTAATGGCCTTAAACTAAAGCAAATGCTTCTTCTCCTTATGCTTGTTAAACAGGCCAAATATGTTCTTTGCTCTCTTGGAATTTTCTTTTCTTTTATTTATTTATTTTTTAATTTGAAAAGTGTGCCAGACAACTAAGCAGATTGCTGTGTATGTTTCACATGGATTAGCAAGAAACCTGAGTGCTTCAGGCCTTTTAAATTAAGCAATTAAAAAAAAAAATACTTGAGAAGGATCACTTCTTAAAAGTTTTCTTTGTTTCTTCTGTTTTGTTTTAAACCACATGAAAAATGCCTGGGGAGGGGAGTTGTGGAGCTGGAGGGGCTGACGGGAGATAATTACCGGGGGCGGGGGCGGGGTGGGGGGGATCTTTTGGGGGTCATGGGTAGGTTCATTTTCGTGATAGGAGCCAAAGGATGTCAAAACTGATTAAAATGTACACTTTAAGCTTGTGCAGTTTATTCTGTGTTAATACCTCAACAGAGTTGTTTCTTCAAAATAAAACAAATGCAGCAGCAGTTCAGAATCCTCTGTAAAAGACCCAGAGCTGGGAAGGCGGGGAGCCAGGGGTTAGAAGCTCTGCGGAGTGTGCTATTCACTGGCCAGAGGGGATGAGGGAAGCGCTATTAGGAGGAGGCTGCCCACGCCACCGCCACCAAGCAAACACTCTGTTCTCCTGAACAGCGTTTCCTGAGGCCCCTCCAGGATCTGCTCTCAGGAAGCTCTTAGCCCTGCACTTCCCGAGTGCCTTCACCATCTCCACTTGAGGTTGTAGAGGGGCCTTCCTTATGTTTTTAAAAAATTAATTATGTTCCAGAGCAATGCAGCCGGGATTTATGTTTATTAAATGTAGTCCTGGAATTTTTCTGAGTGTTCCCGGAACTTATAAATTTTAGCTCCAACTCGTACCTCTAATTTCCAAGACACTGCTCAAATTGTTATGTTTCACAGGAATTCACTGGAATTCCACAGGATCAGCTGCTTGTGCAGAGTCAATGGAAGAGCCTCGAAGCAGACGGTGAATTCCTGCTGCAACCGGTTGGAGGTAGGGTGACCGTATAATTTATTAGCTAAACAGAGACATTTTTTAGAGTGAAAAAAGCCACTATAGGTATTTGGGTTGACAGCACAGACATAAACAGGGATTGTGCCTGGTAAAGCAGGATATCTGGTCACCCTAGTTGTAAGACTCCTTGACCTTTATTATTACATTTTTTTAAAGATTTTTTTTCCCCGAGAAAGAGAAAGAGAGAGAGAGGGAGTGAGGAAAGTGAGAGTTCGTGCAGGCAGGGGAGGGGCAGAGGTTAGAGGAAGAGAGAGAATTTTAAGCAGGCTCCATGCACAGCGCGGTACCCCAAAGATTTTTTTTTTTTATTCTTAAGTAATCTCCACAAACAGTGTGGGGCTCGAACTCACAACCCCAAGATCAAGAGTCGCATGCTCCACTGACTGAGCCAACTGAGCCAGGTGTCCCAGACCCCTTGACCTTTATAAAAGTAGACATCAGTGTGTGCTAGGGAGCATAAGAAATGTTCACAGGGACAAAGGGGCCAAATGAGAGTTTGCCCATTGGACTCAACTCACTTGGAGCTGGAGAGAGAATTGGGGGTGGGGATTCCTCACTCCAAAGGATTCTGAGAATGCAGTTTGGCTCCTGGTGACTCTGATCCGTTGCTCCTCATGAGCCCTTTCTATTTTTCTTTGACCCTAGAAGCATCTGAGTGATACTTGGGCCAGTATCTGCACAATGGCAACATATCAGCCCCTCATCTTTGAAGAAAACATTGGTTAGGACAAACAACTTTTTTTTCAGGTTAGCTTCCTGCATCTGTCATGATCTTTGCAGCTTAGAAAGCAGCAGTTAAGCAGACTCTTTTGATTATTTGGGTTTTTTTTTAATGACTTTTTTTTATAGTTTGCATTTCCTTTTTCTGCACTCTTAAAGAATTGCCATTAGACCTAAATAGCTAGAATTTTGAAAATGAAAGCATAGACCATAGTGTCAGAGATGGGAGAATTAGTGAAAGGTTCTCAGTATGAAAAAATCTTTAATATCCTGCCTGGGTATTCAAGTGACGGGATGTTTCTTGGATAAGCTCTCATGAGTCTACAATAATTAGTTTTTTGTTTTTTTTTTTTTTACATCATATTGAACCCAGCAACCTTTTCCCAACATGGTGGTGTGCAAGGCTCTATATACAGTTTAGTCTTGCTTGTCTTGTTAGCCTCATCTTTCATTCCTTGCTTAATTTACACCTTATGTTCAGAATATTAACCTCCTTATAGTATGTCCAGCACCCCACACAGAAGACTTCAAAGATTTTAAGAAGAGTTCTTTATCTCCAAGTCCTTTTTATTTCTATGTTCTCTCTGGAGAATGTATTTCCTTCTCTTTCCTCACTCAGTGGTCAGTGCTTCCAGGAAGCCCCCTGTGACTCGTTACTCCTCGCCAGGCTGCATTAGGATTCCTTTTCTTTTGTTCCTTAATATGGTTGCAACTCCCTTTCATAAGTGATATATTATTTTGTAACGATAAGTTTACGTATTTGTGTCTGACATACAGTGAACAAGCACGTACAAAAAACTGAACCTGGTGTATAATATTCTCTCTCTCTCTTTCTCCCCTTCTAACGGCCAGCACAGTTGACACAGTGAAGGTGTTTCCAGGGCCTAATGAAATTGTACATGAACCTGAGAAAACAACCAGCTGAAACATTTCCAAGAAAGACAGGTGTGCAAACGATTCCTGCTGAGCGTAGGTGCAATGCTGTTTACATTACTGCTCTTGGGCTGAGCTTTGCTTTCCCCGTTCCTCAGAGTCAATATGTGTGCATACGAGATAGAGACAGATGCACAGAATTTAAGTGCGGTGGTGCTATCATCAGATCAGAAGAATACAGGCTCTGTTGACCCCACCGTATTGGATCTATTTTTAACTCTGTTTATTTTATGTCAGCTTTGGTTTTCTTGGAACTGAGAAATACCACATATTTAACTGAATATTTTTAAGGAAAATAGTGGTAATATAATGAGTAGGAAATGTTACTTCCAAACTCCTATTAATGAGTGTGCAAGATCATTTTTTCCAATATCCTTTTTAACTGAGCAAACGTTGGACACTTCTGGATAGCGTTTTTATTCCTGAAGGAGTAACTCACTGCCATTAGGAAGAGTCTCAAAAGACTGAGGGAGAAAATAATTAGGAAGGTTTAAATATATTTTGTTTTTATTCTTTCTGGAATCTTGGTGATTATTATTTGTTCAGATGGTAAATTTAAAATCATTATGATTCCAAAAGCTGAGAGTCAGGACTTGAAGTTTGTAGAATCTGTTCCCTAAATTAATGTCACTAGAAAGTTAGCAAAAAGTTAATCTACCCCTCAAATTTCTGAATGGAAGAGAGAATGTTAAGCAGTCTAATCTATTTATTAAATGCTCATGAATATAATTATTTTTTAACCAATGGAATTTGAGATGGCTAGAGCATTTAACCCAAAATTCCAGGTGAATTGTTCAAAACACAAATGAGTAACCGGACAATTGAAGGCGGCCCTGGATATAGCATTCAAAGCAAAACAGAGTTGAGTTTTGCCAAAGTTCTGTAAAAGCTCAAAGCTTAGGAATTACCAGTGCAGTGTGCAAAAAGGAGAAAGCATCGGGCTTTTGCGAGATCTTTTCTTAGCTAAGCAAGAGGCTCATGTACCTTCTGATTATACAAGTATTGGGCAGATTAATTAGGGTACCTACTACCATGAGTTTTTGTTTTATTTTTGTTTTTAGTAGCAGAAACCACCCCAGCCAGTGCTTGGTGAAGTAGTATCTCACTGTATCTGTGCAGGGCCACCTGCGATGGGTTCAACATTAAGCACCCAACCCAAGCCAGATGTGAAGGACTTTGCCCTATAGTAGGAGAACAATTAGTGAAGCCAACCAGACTAGTTCCCTCCAAAATTATTTCTAGGGAATGCAGAGTAAATTCACAAAAAGATGGAGTAGTCCCATAGATGGAAGCAGTGGTACTTTGCAAGAAAGACCACATGAGCTATGAGAGAGGTAGAGAGGACAGTTGACTCCAGACCCACCTAATGGTCAGATAGCTTTTAAGATCTGGCACTCACCTATCTTTTTATGTTCCCACTTTTCTCAACGTGGCCTGAGCAAATCTCTGTTCTTGATAATCAAGGGTCTAATGAGCCCACTCAAAGTATAAAAGATAGCTGCATAAAATCTTATGGCTAATGAAGAGAGAGCAGTTGCTAACCAAAGACTTTAAAAGAGTGGAGAGAGAAGACACAAGCTGAAAATGTCAACTTATTCATTCATTCATTCATTCATTCATTCATTTATTTAAATTTTCCATAACCCAGCCACCCTATCCCTCCCTTCCCCCACCTCTGCCCCAGCAACCCTCAGTTTGTTTGTTGAGATTAAGAGTCGCTTATGGTTTGTCTCCCTCCCTGGTCCCATCAAAAAGTTGAAAATAGAGCTACCCTATGACCCAGCAATTGCACTACTGAGTATTTACCCTAAAGTTACAAATATAGTGATCTGAAGGGGCACCTGCACCTGAATGCTTATAGCAGCAATGTCCACAATAGCCAAACTATGTAAAGAGCCTAAATGTCCATTAAAAAGATGAGTGGATAAAGAAGGTGTGGTACATATATGCAATGGAATATTATGCAGCCATCAAGAAAAGAAATCTTGCCATTTGCAATGACGTGGATGGAACTAGAGGGTATTATGCTAAGTGAAATAAGTCATTCAGAGAAAGACAATTATCATATGATCTCTCTGATATGAGGAATTTGAGAGGCAGGGTGGGGGGTCATGGGGGGAAGGGAGGGAAAAATGCCAAGTTCTTAAAAGCTCCACAAACAAATGCTAGAGACTTCTCCCCAGCCAATCCTTGATGGCCCCATGCGACAATGATCATGTCAAGATTGACTGAAATCATTGAAGAGCATGTGCCTAAGATAAAGACATAGAAGTTCTAGTAATTATTTGATTCTATTACATTGTTAAGAAGTCATCTTTTGGCCAGCAGATAGGAAGTCCTTTCCCCATGTTACATATGTGGTCAAAAAGCTCTGGGCTTCTTGGAACTGCTATTTAAAATTTCAAGTACTGTATCTGGGTATAAATTAGAGGCATTAAAGATTTGGCTAATGTTGACAAGTTCAGGCAGATAATAAATATATATTCCACTTAAGGTATTATTTTCTAGATGGAAGTATATATGCATTTGTGAAGTCTTTTTTTATGGAATGAACAGAGAAATATTTAATCAGTCATTTGCCTTATAGTGGTGGTGGTGGTAGTTGAGCATTACAATGAGAGTGCAGGTAATTATGAAGAAGAAGGTAATTTCTCTCTTTTAAGTAGAGAACCAATTTGGCTGTCTTAACTGGAGCTATTGCCTAATCAGTCAAACCAAGAGCCAGATTGGCCACGGATGGATATTTTATTAAGGGTGTCAGAGATGTGTACTAATCTTACAAATGCCCTTAGTAATAGGCTTTTGGATTTCACATAACTTAGAGAAGTATAGCATTAGAAAAAGAGATCAAAAAGATCACACAAAACTAATTGTGCACAGATTTGTAAATTAAATAGTAGCCCCATGCATTTCAATTACATTGGCAAAGTCAATTACATATAATTCTAGCTCATGTGCTTGCATAATGCAAATTTTATTAAAGCTTTACTTCATGGAGCAAGTTTCAGCACATGGAAATACTTTTCAAGTAAATCTCTAATCATATCATGCAATAGAAGTTTTTAAACTGCTTTTACATTTTGATACAAATTCATCTGCCTCCAAAGTAGAAAGCCTGTTCAACTGTCTTTATAGTAAACAAGGTGGTAAATGTTCCCTAAAACAGCCAGAAATGTATACTGTTTAATCATCAATGACTCATAGATCAAGATGAAATACTTGCTTGGTTTTTCTAACCTTTTTCTTAAATTTTTAATTTAGATTTCAGTTAACATAGAGTGTAATGTTAGTTTCAGGTGTAGAATGTAGTGATTCAACACTTTTGTACCCCACCAGGTGCACATCATGACAAATGCACTCCTAATCCCCATCACTATTTAATGCATCCCTCCACCTGTATTCCCTCTGGTAGCCATCAGTTTGTTCTCTGTAATTAAGAGTCTGTTTCTTGGTTTGCCCCTCTCTCTTTCCCCCACTCCTTTGCTTATTTGTTTTGCTTCTTAAATTCCACATGTAAGTAAAATCATAGGAGATTTGTCTTTCTCTGATTGATTTATTTCACTTAGTATTATATTCTGTAGCTCCATCTACATTTGCAATGGCAAGATTTCATTCCTTTTTTGTGGCTGAGTAATATTCCATTGCATATATACACCACATCTTCTTTATCTATTCATCAATGAATGGACACTTGGACTCTTTCCATAATATGGCTATTGTAGATAATGCTGCTATAAACATCTGGATGCATGTATCCCTTTGAATTAGTAATTTTGTATTCTTTGGGTTAATATCTAGGAAGGTGATTGCTGCATTGTAGGGTAGTTCTATTTTTAACTTCTCAAGGACCCTCCATATTGTTTTCCGCATTGGCTGCACCAGTTTGCATTTCCGTCAAGAGTGCAAGAGGGTTGCCCTTTCTCTACATCCTTGCCAACACCTGTTGTTTCTTGTGTTGTTGATTTTAGCCATTCTGACAGGGGCGAGGTGATATCTCATTGTGGTTTTGATTTGCACTTTCCTGATGATCAATGATATTGAGCATCTTTTTTTTTTTTTAAGATTTTATTTATTTATTTGACTGAGAGAGATCACAAGTAGGCAGAGAGGCAGGCAGATAGAGAGGAGGAAGCAGGCTCCCTGCTCCCTGCTGAGCAGAGAGCTGGATGCGGGGCTCAATCCCAGGACCCTGGAATCATGACCTGAGCCGAAGGCAGAGGCTTTAACCCACTGAGCCACCCAGGTGCCCTGATATTGAGCATCTTTTCATGGCCATGTGTCAGTTGGCCATCTCTGTGTCTTCTTTGGAAAAATGTCTATTCATGTCTTCTGACCATTTTTTAGTTCGATTATTCATTTTTTGGGTGTTGAGTTTTGTGAGTTTTTTATATATTTTGGATACTAACTCTTTATCAGATATGTCATTTGCAAAGAGCTTCTCCCATTCTGTAGGTTGTTGATTGTTTCCTTTGCTATGCAGAAGCTTTTTATTTTGATGTAGTCCCAGTAGTTAATTTTTTTTTGTTTTCCTTGCCTCAGGAGACATAGCTAGGAAGAAATTACTATAGTTGAGGTCAAAGAAGTTACTGCCTGTGTTCTCTTCTAGGATTTTTATGGTTTCAGGATTCACATTTAGGTCTTTCATCCATTTCAAATTTATTTTTGTGTATGGTGTAAGGAAGTGGTCCAGCTTCATTCTTTTGCATGTTGTTGTCCAGTTTTCCCAACACCATTTGTTGAAGAGACTGTCTTTTTCCCATTGGATATTCCTTCTTGCTTTGTTGAAGATTAATTGTTTCATTTCTGGGTTTTCTATTCTGTCCCATTGACCCATGTGTCTATTTTTGTGTTAGTACCATACTGTTTTGATCACCACAGCTTTGTAATATAACTTGAAGTCTGGAATTGTGATGTCTCCAGCTTTTTCTTTTTCAAGATTTCTTTGGGTATTCGGGGTCTTTTGTGGTTCCATACAAATTTTAGGATTGTTTGTTATGACTCTGTGAAAAATGCTGGTGGTATTTTGATAGGGATTGCATCAAATATATATATTGATTTGGGTAGTGTAAACATTTTAACAATATTTGTTCTTTCAGTCCTTGAGCATGAATGTCTTTCCATTTCTTTGTGTCATCTTCAGTTTCTTTTATCAAACCTTCAGCCAGGTTTGAAGTTTTGAATCCTTTAGACCCGGGCGCTGCTAAATCTGGGATCCTGTGAACCTCAGTCATCGCAGATTCTGTTCTAGGTGGGTTCACCACTCACCAGCTGTGTGCCTTGGGTGGCAATCTGTGTCTCTTTGGGTCTCAGTTCCTTACCTGTAAGTTGAGCAGTTGAGTACATCATTAGTTTTCCAGTTGTTCTCTATAAAACCTTGGTGTAACTGCGGCTACTCCTCGGGAGTGCTGGGTGGGGTGGAGGCAGTGGGCAAAAGCTGCTGGGGGTCTGGCCTCCCACACTACCTGCTCCAAGGGACTTGGACTTACTGGACTTGTGTGTGAACTTTCATTCGATGAAAGAGCTGTAAGGCCAGAAAAGAAAAAGAAAAGAGAAAAGATTTGCAAATCACTAAACTAGATAAAAATTAAGGTTACTGTTTTGTTCAAGAATTAAATTATTCCACTGCAAGTACCTGAATGGGTCTGGCATGAAATGACTATCAGTAATTACCCGTTGAATGAATAAACAGAGTTTTCGGCCTTAAGGGATGTGTAATCAAATGAAAAAGCTTCATCTTACAAAACACTGCAGTTAAAAATGCTTCTTTTTAACCTCTTGCCATTTTAATTGTTTCTTAATCTTTGAATTTTGTAAGCAGAAAAAGAGAATGTTTGTTCTCCATGTTTGAATGTGCCCACACTAAAATTATCTCATTTAGATGAATATCAGATAATAAATTGCAGGCCACAGGATTGTTAATAGTTTCATTATTAATTTGTGTAGCACCTGTAATAGCGGTAGGCTAGAAATACTGACCTTACTCTATAAACATGGAATATTTTTGGCAGGATTAATGAAAATCTTTCTTTTCAGATGGAAACCTCTTCCAATGGTGTTGGCATGAGTATCAATGAACGTATCTTAGTATATTTTCTAAAAACTTCTGCAAAGCTTTCTATGAGTTGGCATCAGAACAAGTGTAGAAAACCCATGGGGTTGAACAGTGTTGCAGTTCGTGAAAGGAAGGGGCTCCTTGGTCAGTAGGTGATTGTCCCCTTGTTAACTGTGTACATCTGTGAGTTCTAGTTATTCAGAACATAGCATTTTCCCAAGTTTTATGGTAGTTGATTGCTACACCTGTTGCAAAGACCTAGAATGCCCTTCCCACTTTCTTCGTCCATGTCTGTCTTATTTAACCTTCATATTGTTCTACATGAGAAATGAGGATGGAGTATTGCCTACTAGTAGGCAATACTCCATCCTCTTTTCCCATGTCTACCATTTTGGTTTAGATATTTCTTCTCCATGCCCTGAATCCTACACATATTTCTAATTTAATATGTATCCAATGGCTGCAACCATTTATTTACTTTTCTCTCTTGCTGACCATGCTAAGATCTCTTTTAGGGTAGGGATCAGATCTTATTTATTTGACTTCGTGTTTCCAGTGCTTAACAAAAGTACCTGGCATTTTGTAATTGTCCAATGAATGATTTTTTTTTCTGAAAAACTGTTGGTTTTGAGAATATTGTCCAAAAGTCACTATATCAATCGGTCTAAACAGAAAAGCAGAGACCACTCTAGATTTTTCAAATAGAGCAAATTTTAATACAGAAAGTTGGTCTCAAATGTATTGGAAGATGTGGCGCTTGGGTGCTTCAGTCAGTTGGGTGTCCAGCTCTTGATTTCAGCTTGGGTTGTGACCTCAGGTCGTGGGATGGAGCCCCACATGGGGCTCTGTGCTGGGCCTGGAGACTGCTTGGGATTCTCTCCCTCTCCCACTGCCCCCCGTCCATTCACATGCACTCTCTCTCTCTCTCTCTCTCTGTCTTTAAAAAATAAAATAAAATGTGTTGGAAGAGCAGAAGAATGAGAAGGAATAAGGAGTGATAGTCACAGATCAAAAGTAGAAAACATCCCTGGGCGGAACTAAGCCCAGAATCTTGAGAGAGCTTCTGGATTTACTGGAGAGGTCTTCACTACCAGAAAGTGGCCACCTCCTGGGCTGCTGCAGTACCCTCCACCCTAACCATGGTCAAAACCCACCAGCAGCTGCCATCAAACACAAGACTTCTCTCTGCCTCAGATTAGTGCTTCTTTCTGATAGATGTAGCAGAGGAGAGCTGACAAGAGTTTGGCAAATGTGGTTTCCAGACTTCCAGCCTCAGCGGTACCGGGAGTGGGTACAGAGCTGAGAGTCAACAGTCACTGAGACTTCCAGGAGTGTCAGTGTTGGAATCCATAGTGCTAAATATATTGGAGCTTTTCAGCAAAATAGTACTCCTTGATTAAAAAGTATGAATGGGAATATGTCAAAGACATCTTACCTCCTGCTTAAAGGCATCCTATCAAATGTACCCCTGCCATAAAAATGGGGGCTAGGAGACAACTTTATGAAGTGCATCAGAATTAATATTCCAAATTTTCTCAGTAGACTAGAACTAGGATCACAAGTCAATGAGATAAAATCTAACAGGAATATGTAATGCAAGGTTTTCATTTGCATTAAAAAAACTCCCAAGTCTTTTCATTCATTTTACAGATGGGAAGCTGTGAACCGTAAATGTGATATGAACCATATGATGAGGCTTCTAAAAAATTACCTACTGCAGTTGGCCGCATTAATAAGAGTATGATTTCCACATCTAGGAGGGTAATAAACCACTGTACTCTATTTTGTTTAGAGTATTTGTTAGTAGTATTCATAATTCCTTTTCAACTGTGACTTTACAACATACAAAATACAAATTTATAGAGCTGTACCTGAGTATATCATTTTGGCAAGAGGAAGCAACTGTAAACTGTATATATGAGACATTCCACTTCACTGCTGTTTTTCTTCAGACTACTGGTGAAGACAAGAGGGGCAGCAATACTTTCTCATTTTCACTCCAGATGGATGATTCTATATTCCATTGTGCCAGGTGCCACTTTTAATAACTTCTTTGTAATACTTATTTATCTTCATGAATGAAATTTATTGATAACTTACACAGATAATTTCTTGCAATTCAGTGATACCTTATAAATAATATATAAAAAAAAGCAATTCAATATAGAAACTCAGTTGCTATAAAAGAAGACATAAGTAGTTAAATGCTTGCTTCTTGTTATAATGAATACATTCAGATTTATAAATAAAAATAGTATTCAATTGAATATTTTCCATACTTTGTCTTCATATTTATATTTTGAAATAAGGGCTAAATAAGGTTTTTATATTTGTATTTGTTTTATGGCCCAGAATATAATTTATGTTTGTGAATGCTCTATGGTGTTTGGAGTGTTCTATAAATGATAATTAGTCAACTTTGTTTATACTGTTGTTCAAATCTTCTGTTTTCTTGCTGACTTCCTGTTTACTTGTCCTATCAATTACTGAGAAAATAGTTTTGAAATCTCAAATTATTTTACTTCTTTTAGCTATATCAGTTATCATTTATTATGATGCTCTGTTATTAGAAGTATAAACATTTAAGTTTTTACATCATCTTGATGAATTGACATCTTTGTCACTCAGAAATGTACCCTTTTTATTTCTGGGAATATTTTTTGTCCCGAAGTTTACTTTGATATTAATATAGCCCCTTCAACTTTCTTTTGCTTAATGTTTTCATAGTATATCTATTTTCCATCCTTTTTCTTTTAATTTATTGGTTTCTTTATATTTAAGGTGCTTTTCTCATAAACAGCACTGTAGTTAGGTCTTGCTTTTTTTATTGGATAGTCTCTGTCTTATAATTGAAGTGTTTAGTTTATTTGCATTTAATGTAAATATTGATATGGTTGGGGTTGAATATACCATCTTGCTATTTGTTTTCTATTCAATTTAATTTTTGTTCCTCTTTTTTCTTGCTTTCTGTTTTCTTTTGGATTAATCAGTTATTGTTTTTTATTATTTTATTTTTCTTCACTGTTGGCAGATCTGTGATGTTTTATGTTATTTTTTATTTTTTTGTATGTTTTATTTTTTTAAGGTTGCTTTGAGGTTTACAGTATACATTTTTAACTTATCACAGTCTACCTTCGAATACTATTACACTCCACACTGAATGTAAGCACCTTAAAACAGAGTGCTTCTGTTTTCCTCCCATCCTTTGCACTGTTATTTTGTACACAGTATCATCATACATTGTGCTATTTTTGCTGTACGTTCCCCACAATACATACTGTTATTGTGACTTCAGATCATCAATTGCGTCTTAAAAGATTTAAAATGAGGAAAAGAAAAGGTCTTTTGATATGTTCCCACGTATTTATTTTTTCCATGCTCTTCCTTTGTATAGATCCAGATTGTCATTTGGCATTATTTTCCTTCTGTTTAAATGACTTCCTTTCATGTTGCTTGTAGTACATTCTTCTGCTGATTAATCTTTTCAACTTCAGTATGCCTGAAAAAGTCTTATCTTGCTCTCATTTTTAATGGCTATTTTCTCTGGGTATAGAATTCTAGATAGAAAGTTTTGTCTTCAGTACAGAAAGATGTCACTCTATTGCCCTCTGGCCTGCAAAGTTTCTGATGAGAAGTCTGCTTTTAATTTTATCTTTGTTCATCTGTATGTAGTGTGTCCTACCATTTGTCCTCCAGAGTTTTGAGATTTTCTGTTTATCCCTGATTTTATGATGTTTCGTAGTTTGGTTTCTTTATGTTTACTCTTCTTTGGGTTCCTTGAAAATCCTAAACTTGAGAGTTTAATAGATTTCATCAGATTTTGACTCTTCTGGCCATTATTTCTTTAAATATTTTCTGTTTCTCCCACCAAGTCTATTTGGTACTATAGTTATAAGTGCTTTAGACTGCTTGATGTTGTTCCATAAGTCGCTGATGCTCTATTTTTTTTCTAGTTTTTCTTCTTTTTGTGCTTCATTTTAGAGATACTATTGTTTCAAGTTGATGGATCTTTTTTCTGCAATGTCTATCTAATGTCAATCCCATTTAGTGTTTTTTTCCCTATAAATAATCATATTCATCATCGGTATTTAGTCAAAGGTTTGAGACAACTCTTTTGCAGATCTTGGAAGTTCTCTCTCTTCTCCCTCCTTGCCAGCCCTATGCCTCACAAATTCTAGCCACCCTGGCCTCCTTGACCCTGATCTCTGTCTCCGTAACTCATTTTGACTGCCAGGTTCTGAGCTGTGGCTTGGAAATAGCTCCAGAGAGTGAGTTGGGGCAACTGTAACCCTAACCTCATTTGATTTCCCCTTTTTGGAATCACAGTCTGACCTGTATTGCCAGTTGTCCAATGCATGAGAACAGTTGTTTCATATAGTTTGTTTAGTTTTCAATTTGTTCATGGTGGGAAGAGAATTACTGTAGCCACTAATATTTTGAAATGGAAGTGAAAGTCTAAATAAGTAAGTTTGAATGTTAATTTAGTATCACTGCTAATGCAGCAGTTACAAGAACATACCGATATAGGTGGTCTCTTATTGGTGCCTCCAATACTAGAAGCATTTGTTGATGTAGATTTTCTTCAGCAGTTGGTTACTTTTGATACATTTCCAAAGTCTGTTTTTCCTCAAGTCACATGATTTTTGCATTCCTAGAGAATCCCATATATGTTAAGCTGGAGAAAAATACTATGTGTTTAAATGTAAAATGGAGTTAGGTTCTGGGCTCAGATAATATAAACAGGTTTTCCCTTTTCAGAAGAGTCACATAGGGTATGAGCCAACAATCCCTTGTGTAGGCCTGTGGTGTTTCATCCTTGACCCTTATTGGAAACCATTCCCTACGTAATGAGTACCTTTCACACTTCACATATTTTATCTATTGTATGGATGACTATATAGTAATTTTGAGACCTACATGCTATTAGAAAAGCAGTATATACATTCTATCTTGGCAGTAGTTCCTGTTATCAGGGAAAGGGGGAGATACTTAATGTTGTTTTACCAAGGTAATCATGGTACTTTATAATGAGGGAATCTGCTTCTGATTCTCCTTCCAAACACATGACTCTTTCTCCAAAATGCAATGTAAAATGCCCCACATCATCACAATTCATTCATTAATTCATTCAGCAACTATTTATTGAGCTTCCAATATGCGCCAGCATTGAGGCTATGTAACTGATCCAAATAGACGAGAACCCCTGCCCTCCTGGAGCTTACGTGTTTGTTAAGATTCATGGCAGAGAAACTGTGGCTACCAAAGGAAATACTTCACATTTCTCGCAGACTATAATGACAGAGTTTCCCCATCACACATTTCTGTCAGCTAGTAAAACAGGTCACAAGAATGTTAGAATTTACAAAATGGGAGCAAAAGCCTTCGTTTAAATTGCTTTTTTTTCTTAAAGATTTTATTTATTCATTTGACAGAGAGAGAAATCACAAGTAGGCAGAGAGGCAGAGAGAGAGAAGGGGGGAAGCAGGCTCCCTGCTGAGCAGAGAGCCTGATATGGGACTCAATCCCAGGACCCTGAGATCATGACCTGAGCCGAAGGCAGAGGCTTAACCCACTGAGCCACCCAGGCACCCGTTTAAATTGTTTGATCAAGATTCCATACTTAAAGACTTTACTCAGAAGAATGCATAACCAAAGTTGGAGGCCAGACCTTTAGGCAATGTTTGGATGATTTGCTTCGATTCTATTAATAGGTTCAAAGAGATTCTCAAATTATACTGTTCAACCCACACCTTAGGCTTACTGAGGGAGTGGAAGAAGCCTGCTCTTTCATTGAGTTCATTTGCCCAGGGTCACCTTGGCTTTTGAGAAACTACTGGTTTGGCTGAGATCTCACTTTCAGAACACACTTCCTTAGACCTAGCCACTAGAATTCTGGATTGATGACGAGTTGGCTCATTTGGATTGATTCTCTGGGCTACCTGCTCTCTGGTGTGGCCTCAGCCAGAGCCATTGATAAAAATGCATGCTGTTCCACTGTCCCCAGTCTGCTGTAATGCCACTGTGGGATCACATTGGGAAATTAGGGATCGAAAATTCAGTGGAATGTGCAGCCACAAAGATAAAACTTGGTATCCGGTGCCCCAGGTTCAAATCCCTGACTCCACATCTAGTTCATATGGGTCCTGGGTTGAACCAGTTAATGTTTTTCTGTGATCAGTGACTCCAACTCTAAAACAAGAACAATAATAACCATTTCATGGCATTGCTGTCAGGATTATAATGAAATCATGTGCATCAGAATGCTTTGAAAGCTACACAGTATGATATACTGCATATATACATTGCTGTTATGGTAAGTGAGTTTAAATGTGATTAAGTTTGGAGCCCAAGAGACAGTGAAGAATTTGCACCCAGCACCCAGCTTCCCTTCATTAGTGTGACAGCTGCTGCCTGGGGCTGACTTCTTCGGGGTTGGGGGAAGTCCCTGTGTCGCTGTCTCAAACTGACCATCCTCAACTAGACCCAGGCACAGCTGTGAATTACTTACCTTGCAGGATGGTGCCTGTCCTGGGGCTAACAGGGCATGCTTGCTCCTGTGATCTTTGTAGCCCAGTAAAGCATGATTATGGCTCTGCCTGCTGTGTGGGAGTCAGTGATACGATTATAGGCTCCCTGACAGATGGCAGGCATGTGTTCCTGCATTCGCGAGAAGTTCTTGCTGGATCATCAAAATGCGTTTCTCATTTGGAGCTTGGACCTCGTAGAATCTCATTCCTAGGCTTGAGGCCCCAGCATCTGCATCTCATTGTCAGTCTGACCTCTCTTAAATGAGATCTGGAAAGACACTTTTCCAGGAAGTCACCCATATGCTGTTGACTTTTACTTTCTACCGGATCCCCTTCTCACTGCCCCAACAGTCACTTGCAAATACTATCTACCTTGTCTTGGGCTAATTGGCCTAAACTGGTTTATCAGCTCTCTTGACAAACTCCTTTCACTTGTTTACTTAGCTTCAACTCTGCGAGTGCTGTTTTAATACTTTTTGTAGTTTATTTTTTTTATTTTTATTTTTTTTCTTTTTAAAGATTTTATTTATTTATTTGTCATAGAGAGAGAAGCGAGAATGAGCACAGGCAGACAGAGTGGCAGGCAGAGGCAGAGGGAGAAGCAGGCTCGCTGCCAAGCAAGGAGCCTGATGTGGGACTCGATCCCAGGACGCTGGGATCATGACCTGAGCCGAAGGCAGCTGCTCAACCAACTGAGCCACCCAGGCGTCCCAACTTTTTGTAGTTTAGACAGAAACATGTAAATCATAGTGTTTCCATCATATGATCGATATAATAATAGTAATCTATTTTCCAGGCTCTGTTATGAATCAAATGTTTTGTATACATGATCTTATTTAATCCCCATTTTTCTCAGAGTAGGCATTATTATTCTCCTTTTTTATGTGAGGCTAAGAGGATATAATAACTTGTTTAAAGCTACAGAGTAAGTGATCATTAGAGCTGGAACTGGAACCTAGGTAAGTTTGAATCCCGGTCTGTGTTCTTTCCACCAAACCACACTGGCTCTTGAATCTTCAGTCAGTCTTTGGCATGCCATTGGAAATCAGTTCTATCTCTGAGTTTCAGGTTAGGTTCCCTTTAGCTTTTCCACTCAGGGATAGGGGATAGGTTGCAGGTGGTTCTTATTTTCACAAACTAAGATGTTTCTAAAAAGCACACTATGGAGAAGAAAGTCATGGAGCATACGAAGCTCCCAGAGCTGTGTTCAGTTTACAGATGGTGAGAAGTAAAGCGTACTGCAATAAATAGGCCTTAGATGGACCCTAAGCTCTGACCCCCTTCAGTCTTTGTTACGGTAGCCAAACTAATCGTTTGAAAACACAAATCCAATTTTGTGTTTACCACAATGTATAAATTTGTATTCATTTGTGTGATTGTTTTTCAAGTTAATAGTAGTTTCTGATAGACTCTTAGCTTGACACAGCCAGGAGCATCTCTCTCGCTCATTTGGTACTGGATTCCTTGTGTAACAGAGCACCTGTCTGTGGTCCCGTAAACACCAGGGTAGTTCCTGATTCTAGACCTTTGTGCCGACCATTTCCCGGGATGCCTGCAGGCCACTCTCGCTTCATGTAAGGTCTGCTCAGACCATCCCTCATCCAAGAGCAACTCCCTGACCACCATTCTAAATAATCACCTCCCAGTCATTTGCCTTTTTTATTGAAATAAAAAAAACTTTTTTGCACGGATCGCTGACTGATATTATACTATCAGTTCTAAAAATAATCTGTCTTCCTCCACTACATTATAAGCTTACTGAGAGCCAGGACTTTATTTTATTTAGTGCTGTGTCCCCAGCCTTAAAACAGTGCCTGGATTGTAGGTGCCTTGTCAATATTTGATGATCTAATCAGTTAATAATAATAATGGAGTGGAGATTTATGGAATTAATGAGCAGTTCTCAAAGAGTGTCCCTCAGTCCTGTCTGTGGCAGGTGCCACGAGGGCCCTGGGCCACACCCTTCGGTCTGTCTCTGCCTGCAGCTTTGAAATGCTGTCCGCACAGCCCCATTTCTGTGTGTGTCACTGTTGGTTCACCTCCCGCACCTTTGCTGCAACAAGCTTTCTCAGAAGCTGTTCACAGAGTTGCCCCACAGCCTGGAAATGCTGGGGGGTTATCATCTCCAGCGGCAGCCTTCTACCTCCAGAAGAAGGGAGTCAGTGGATAAATGCTAAGGATGTACTTCTTTGATGATTCTGTGTCTTTCACAGAGTTAGTGTCCAGGGACCTGAGGCCACAGTAGTCCACAGCCTGCAGACCCGCTTCAGGATGCTCTGTCCTCCCTCACTCTGCCTCCTGCTTTGCAATCTGGCTTCCTTTGGTCCCCTCGTAAGCCATCTGCCTCCACATCTTTGCCCCTGGGAGATCTGAGTGTCCTCTTTAGCACTGTATCCGTGATCCAGATGTGAGTATTGATGGCATTATTTGTCAGCTTTGCATGAAAATACCACTCATATTTTGTATTTCTGTGGCGTTTTATAGTTACAAGTGCTTTTACTCAGGTCAAACAACAAATTCCCTCAAAGAATCATGATCCAAATAAAATAAAGTATCTTGAAAAATTGGTTAAATTCAAGACATAAAATCAAATAGGAAAAACTGGAAGAGACAGCATTAGGTTGAAAAAAAAAATTCCCCCAAATCACATGTATAAAAGGGAAAGAAAGAACCCACCCCTCACTGTGGTGGTTTTTCTTCAGCAAACAGTTTTGATATTCCAACACAAAGGTGTTGATTGCCGAATGTTTAGTGCCCTTAGTTCTTTGCCCATCACCTTGTGGCCGCCCTCTAGGCAGCCTCGTTGAGGTCAACATACCTCCCATGGCATCAGCTTCACAAAGGAGGCCTAGAACCAGGCTGTGTCCGTAATGCTCAACATTCAGCTGTCTAGAGGAATAGCAGCATACGCCTATTTCCATGGTGTAAATACTTTCCCAGTAACTGATTTTGGGCTCCCGGTGTGCAGGCACTGAATGTGGAGCTGGAGCCAGAGACACACACATGATCTCATGAGCAGATGGGGCCAGGTGCACTCTCCACTGCTAGCAGCACCTTCTAAAAGTAGAGAGGGTCACTTTCTTATTGAGTGTAGCTCCAAGGAGTTGGGTGGTAATGCTGGGAACTTTTCATCAATCCAATCAGTGAAAAACTAACAACATATATGGATATACAAAATATCGAGTGAGTATTGGTCTATATTTGCTTTCTAGCTTTAGGAGCTTTGTAGTTTTATGGATCCCCCACCCCCAAAATCCTTGGCTTCTGTGAGATACTATAGATCTTAAAAAATAAGAGGATTTCACTCATTAGTCCAATGTGGGAAGACCAGATTAACACAAACAAAACAGTAGAGACTCTCACTTTACTTCTCATACAAGTGTTCCACGGAAGAGAGATGTCAACAGGAAGTCAATGCTAACTAATTGGAATTTCCCCGAAATGCACATCCCTCAAAGGGCCGAAGTTCACTTTAACAAGAGCCCCCAGTGTGACATTGATGAAGTACCAAAAGCTCTGTCCTAGCAATAGGCTAGCTGCTTGTTACTCACAGACACTTTCCCTGGAACCTCTGGGGACATTTCCGCTCGGACCACACCTCTGTATGTTCTCTGCTCATGACACAAGTGTTCCCCTGAGGATGTGGCCGTGGATGTCACTGGACACGTGTGCATGGGCGCGTCCCTGCTGGGGAGCTATCTGTGTGCACCCATGCGTGCCATGCCCTTGCAGTAAACCACCTGTCAGTGATGAAAACCCCAAAGACAGATGTTTCCTACTGAACACAGCATGCCATAGAAAGTTCCACGAGAAATGTAAATAAACAGATTTTGAAACAATATTCAGTGTATGAAAGGTTTCTCCAGAATAATAACGTCTCATTATTAAAATCAGAACATAAAAGGACAACTGTTGTGGCACATGTTCTAATTTAGAAGTTTCCCCCACTTATTCCAGATTGAGAACAAGAGATTGTATAAAACAACAAAAGCGGCCAATGGAAAGACCACCCAAATATTGAGTCAATGATTAAAAGAAGCCTTAGGAAGAAGCCTGTGAATATTCTTAATTATTATCAGGTCTCTAGGACTTTGTGTACTTTCACTGAACTTGACAATGAACAAGAAGCTGATTGTTTGCAATACAGAGCTCTCTTGACAAAGCTAACGTTGATGCCCCTCTTCTTTTAATAAAACACTTTTCTTCACATTTGGAACAATAATCCTTCTCTAACACCCTGTTTGATTTTTTTCCTGAAAAATAATCCCCCAGTGCAAAGCCCATTAATAAGTTTGAGAACAATAACTCCTCAGACATACTGAGTGCTTGCCTTTATGTTGTGATTTATTTAATGTACATACACTCACAGCCCTCTAAGATGGATATTACTACTTGCACACTCCTGTTTATGGGTAAGGAGACTGACCTGTGCACCATCAACTGGATAAGAATTGGAATGAGGAAGGTGGGGGTCAAATTCACGCAGTTTTTTCTTTACTAGAGCACGTCTTCCTAAGAGGGTCAAAAGAACTACCCTCCCACTTCCCGCCTCCCCAGCTCAGTAGCACTGTGGGGGAGATCCCTTGTCCATTTCTGACATTTTTATCCCTGCAAAGATTATTTGTTCAAATCAAAGGTAGCTATAGTGGGGGAAGGCGGCAGAGAGAAAGTGATGGGAGGCTGAGTTGTTAAAAGAGAAAGGGAGAGCTAGTTTGTGTGCAGACGGTTCTACTTGTTATTAATACTTTACTACATTGATTTGGTCACCTCCTGATCTCCTTTCCCCAACCCAAGGTGAGCTATGGCTTCAGCTGCTGGCCTTTCCCTGGAGGGCATGGGTCCTTTAATTCAGGGGGCCACTGGGGTTCCCTCTGAGGCTCTAACCTTCTGGAGTGGGACTAACTCACACATGACTCCAGCAGCCGACACAGAGTATAACAATGCCATTATTTCTTTCATTTCCTAAAGAACGTTCCCAAGGGGCCAGTTTACTCAATGAAATAATTCTGCCATTGTGGAAGGCGTCACATTTTAGTCCTCAAAAGCCAAAGAGCATTAAATGTAATTCTTCCTTGACTATGACTGTATTTGATAAAGCAAATCTTTTCTGTGTTTCTGTAAAATTTGAGTTCCATTTTCTAGTGCCTGATTCAAAACTGCATAGCTGTGTCTCCTCGCCTGTGTAGGCCCTCACCTGATATCCTGCTACCACGTCTGTTGTTCACTCCTGCACTCTTCGCTCACATGACTCAGGAACCTAAACCGTCTGCAGATGAAAATCACCTCAGTGGGGCTCAGTCGTTAAGCGGCTGCCTTCGGCTCAGGTCATGATCCCAGGGTTCTGGGATGGAGCCCCACATCGGGCTCCCTGCTCAGCAGGAAGCCTGCTTCTCCCTCTCCCACTCCCCCTGCTTGTGTTCCCTCTCTTGCTGTGTCTCTCTCTGTGTCAAATAAATAAATAAGATCTTTACAAAAAAATAGAAAATGAAAATCACCTCAGTTCCTCATGCCCGTGAAGGTGCTGCATAGGTAGAGTCAGGCAATTCAGAACTGGGCAAATACGATTACGTTCTGTGGTGTTTTCCGTAAGCTGACTTGCTTGTTGTGGCCATGGTTGAATTCTCTCCAGATATCAGCAGGTGCTTTTTTGTGGGCTCTGAAGCAGCCTGCATTCAGGAAACCATTTCAGTGCATCTGAAACAGAGTGGGAGAGTCACTGGGGACTGGTAATTAGTATGGAAACCAGCCATCAAGAGAGTTTCCCTGGTGGGCACTCTCCAAGGATCTCTTTTATCTTAAAATTGTTTGAATTGGAGGTGAGACTTTCCTTTCTTGGCCAGGGTCCACTTCTTATTTCTTCTTCTTCTTCTTTTTCTCCTATATCTTTCTGTCTACTTAAGATGATAATTCACATTGCCAGTGCTTTGTATTTGAGAGACGACATTCACATGCATGATCCTATTGTTCCTCGGCCTCATCCTGGAAGTCAGATTGGCATAAGTGAGGAAACTAAAGGTCAGAGGTCTGGTGACCACACGAAGTTCATGTGATGTAGTGTATGTGCCACCAGCTGGAAGCAGGTCATGTGAGTCTCCCTTAGCTTGCTTTCTGCTCGCCTCAGGGCCAGTGGGTCTGCCCAGTGCTGGGTTTGGGAGTTTTTTGTTTTGTTTCTTGGGGAGTGAGGTTTTGACCCACAACGTAAGAACATAGTTATTAGCTAGTCATAAAAACACAAACTAAAAAATAAATATCACTTTCCGCAGTGTTAGGAGAGCAAATGTTCCATGCCACACAATACAATACTGTGTCCAACTTTTTTTGGCGTTTCAACGGAAACGTATTTTTAAATGACGGTATCATCATTCTCATGACATTTAACTGACCAGGTCTGGACTAATAATGTGTTTAACAAATCCAGATGTTATTCTTCTGGTGGGTCATTTCCCCTCATTGTATCCACAGAGTGGTTCCTGAAACACAAAGCTATCCCTGTAGATTTCTGGTACCTCGTTGAAATTTTCCTGGATACTTTTCTACTCCCTGGGAACAATTTAATTGGTGGAGAAATATGAACTGAATATGCCTCCTGCTTTTGACATGTTCTCAAGTAACTACATGCCTTCCCCCCAAACCTAACAGCTGGCATATACAGAAAGATCCGAAAATATCATTCAATAAAGTCTGTTAGAAAAAGTGTTCACCACAAAATGCTATTTTGACAGCCATTTAAGATATAAGCAGCCAAAATGAGCCTACTCCAGCACCTTAAATTTTATATTTTTGAATCAGTGGATCGTATGAAATTGCCTCACCTGATTTCATTCATTGTTTGTGAGTTCACTTTTTCAAACCGAAATATTTATCTTGTATTATAATCACAAAAGTCTATAGATATGCTTAGTCATGCTTTTCTTGGGAGTTGTGATGGATGGTAGAAGAGATGCTGAATTATAATTCTCTTTTTGCTGATTCATTAAGCTGGCCACTCAGTTCTGACCCATGTTTGAGCTTGGTATATAGAGCTCCACTCCTTCTATTGTTAAGGATTTCAGCTCCTTGGGCAGTTTTTTTTTTTTTTTTTTAAGATTTTATTTATTTATTTGACAGAGATCACAAGTAGGCAGAGAGAGAAGGGGAGGCAGGCTCCCAGCTAAGCAGAGAGCCCGATGCGGGGTTCGATCCCAAGACCCTTGGGATCATGACCTGAGCCGAAGGCAGAGGCTTAACCCACTGAGCCACCCAGGTGCCCCTAGTTTTTTTTTTAAATATGTAATAACTTTATTGATATGTAATTTGAATATACAGTTCACCTCTTTAAACTGTAGCATTCAGTAGTGTTTAGTAAGTTCCCAGAACTGTGCAACCATAAAAACAATCAATTTTAGAATATTTCATCACTCCCTGAAGAAACCACACACCCATTAGTAACCCATAGGCAGTCTTTTGCATATGATGATTATAACCCTGGAAATTCTGCTTAAATCCAGTAGATCAATACATGTATGTATCTCTGAAAAAAAGCCAAAACAAAATCATAAAACCCAAAGACAAACATAAGAAGAGGGGAGATGGCAGCAAGTGATTCAAAGTGATTTTGGAAACCAAACAGTAAATGGGTGAAATGTTACTGACTTAGATTAGGGGATGTTGAAAGCTAACCAGTTCACAACAAGCTAACTTGTACCGCAGAACCCCGGAAAGGCTCAGAAATTGGAGGCACCTGAAGATGTGTAGGGGTATTAAATGGGCTGCCAAGTAGACTCTAATTTGGGGGGAGCTGGCGAAAAACTTGAGAGGAGGAAGTCACGTTTCAGGTTCAGTTTAAAAGCAGGAAAAGACCCAGTGTTCTTGCTCAAAAGCAGTTAGGTAGGATAAATCCCTCTTATTCAAGAAAGAACCAGCAGTTTTGCTCAATTTGGGTCTTCAACTGATTGGTTGAAGCCCACTCACATTAGGGAGAATGATCTGCTTTACTTAGTCTACCATTTAAATGTTAATATCATCTAAAAAACACCCTCACAGAAACATACAGGATAATGACTAAATTTTTGGGCATGCCATGACCCAGTCAAGCTGATATATAGAACTAACCACCACTGTCTCCTTAGGAAGTTTTCTTCTTTGCATTAACACTGCCTTTGAATGTAGGGAATGTATTTTATTTTTCCAGCCCTTTATAGAATTGTTACATAGTGGTAAAATATAGAAAACATTTTAATGAGCAGTAATTAGAACTTTTTTTAACTTTGATTTGCTAACCTTATATATGGTCAGAATATGTGTAGAGCATTTTTTGCCAATGTGAAACAAAGACAAATTAAAAAAAAAACACCTTTCTCTTTCCTAGAAAAAAAAAAAAGTGATAATTGTAGAAATAGTGGTCAATTTAAACTCTAGAAGAAATTTCGTAAGGATAACCAGCTCCTCTCTTTTCCTAGAAAAGCACTTTTGGTATAGTGCCAAGTCTAGGGATAGAATGGGTTTCCCAGAGTGTTCCAGCTGAGGCTGAAGAATTCAGGAGTGTTAGATACTCTGAGTTACCAAAACACGAAGCCTATAGGCAAAACCTATGCTTTGGAATTTCTCCCTGACACATCTGACTTCTCTCCCCCACAGTAGCAAAGCAACGTTCATGCTTGCCATGGATATTCTAGCTCTTCAGGATTACACGTTAATCCATACAACATAATTGCCTTGCTACAACTGAGTTCCCTTAATTGTGCTGAAGCATCTGAGGAATTTGACGGTGCTGGTGGTTAAGGCTGGCGTTTGTTTATACCAACCACATACATCATTAAGAAGCTTAACTTAGCAAAAGCCCTAATGCTGTAGAAATGTCATGGTAAAGATGAAATCATATCACCAGGCATATCCTAACCCAGGTAGAAAGCTGTGACTTTTTTAATGAGTCAGGGAGTCATTCCCCTGGGGCTAGGGCATGGTTGAGTTGAACGCAGAAATGACATCATCCTGACTATGTTTGGGCATTTGAGCACATGTGATCTGTACGTTGCATCCTTCATAATGGCGACAGTGATTTTGTGTCTCTCACCATAAGAAGAAAAAGACATCAGGTTTAAACTGAATTAAGTGCAGATCATTTTCAAAGCCTTAAAAAACTGGGGCTTTTAGAATTGAACTCAAAGAAGTAACAGCCTGTATCTGAACAGGCTAGGGGAAGACTGGAAGTTGTTCACATTCTTGCATTCTCTGCCTGCACGTAATGCTCTTGACACCACAAAATATGGGGGTTCTGGGGAGCCTGGGTGGCTCAGTGGGTTAAGCCTCTGTCTTTGGCTCAGGTCATGATCCCTGGGTCCTGGGATTGAGCCCCGCATCTGGCTCCCTGCTCGGTGGGGAGCCTGCTTCTCCCTCTCCGTCTGCCTCTCCCCACTGCTTGTGCTGTCTCTCAAATAAATAAAATATTAAGGAAAAAAAAGCTTTAAAAAACGTGGGGGTCCTGTAACACAGAGGGATGCTGACACCCAGAAACCCGGAGTCTCTGCAGACAGTTGGCATTGTGATACAGCGTTAGTGGAGGAGGTTAGAGATATACTTATGGCTATAAGGGTAAAATGTTGAGCCTCCATGGGTGACAGAGAAAAAGCAATTTCAATTTTTTTCTGATCAGGCACTTTGCTCAGGAAGGGAAAGGCATGGGATGTGGAAAGAAACTTGATGATGAGGCAGAACCCCAGATCCAATCCTGGCTCACTATTCACTGGCTCTGTGACTTTACACATAAAATAGAAGAATTTTGGAAGTTGTCAAACATATACAAACTTGCAGGTTTTAAAAATAAGTTGCATTCTTTTCAGAGAGATCCAGGATAGTAGGAAGATAAGTGATTTTGGCAACAGAGAGCTCAGGATCTGATTCTTGGCTCTGTGATTGAATTTCAGAATTGTCCAGGCAAGTTACTTATCTCTTAGGGATTCCATCGCCTCACTCTTAAATAATTACAGCTATTTCACAGAGTTAGGTGTGAAATAATGATTGATATTTATAGTGCAGCTAGATTGTTGCCTAAAAGATGGAAGGTAAACAGTAAGGATTCTTATCTGTAAAACGAGCAGCTTGACCAACATGATCTCTACGGTCTTATATGACTTGGAAAAATTCTAAGTAATATTATCAGCAACTCCTCTGCCCCATAGTAATGTCTTTCTTACTTCAGACTTTGCAAGAACATCAATCTTTCCCCCACTACTTTGGAAACTCCTTCTAATCTCTGTGAATTGGCACCACGTTTTACCAAGCTGTCCAATCAAATATAACATCCTTCTTCTATCTGGTTGGTATCCCTCAAACCCATTCCCATCTCTGCAAATCCATTGCTGGGCACTTTTTAGATAGTTACTGTCTCTTCTATGAATTATTGCGGTTGCCTTTTACCTGGCTTCCTGCCTTCCAGATTCCCACTGTATCAGTGGCTCAATGGAATCCAGGTTTATGTGTCCCCTCAGTCCTCATGCAGCTGGGCAGGACCTGGGGCCACCACTTTCTGTTCCGTTGTTATGCTTTATAGTATTATAGTATTACCATTTTCCATGGAGGTTGTGGATGAAGAGTCTGGGAAGCACCATTGTCTAATCCACTGTCTACACAGCAGCCAGGTTGATTTTTCTTTTCTTTTCTTTTCTTTTTTTTTTTTTTTTTTTGAGGGAGAGGAAGTGTGTAGGGGCAGAGGGAGAGGGAGAGAGAGAATCTGAAGAAGGCTCCATGCCCAGTGTGAGGCTGATGTGGGGCTCAGTCTCAAAACCCTGAAATCATGACTTGATCCAAAATCAAGTGTCAGACACTTGGGGCACCCGGGTGGCTCAGCTGGTTAAGCATCTGACTCTTGATCTCATCTCAGGGTTGTGAGATGGAGCCTGCATCAGGCTCTATGGTGGGTCTGGAACCTGCTCCACATTCTCTCTCCCTCTCACTGTTCCCCTCTTCCCTACTCCCCACCTCCACTTGCCCACTTGTGCTCTCTCTCAAAAAAAGAAAAGTCAGATGCTCAGCCAACTGAGCCACCTGGGTGCCACCAAATTGGTCTTTGAAAGAAAACATGTAATCATGTTTATAATCAGCAGTGGTTCCTCATGTTGCCCTTAGGATGGATTAAAATTCCTTAGCCCGCCAGATAAAGGTCACTTCATCAGATTTAATTTATATCAGACTTGCCAGACGTTATCTTGAGAAAATATTATCCAAATTCTTTTAATTCCTTTTTTGGCATACTGACAAGTTAGCTTGGAGAAGTGAGCTTATAGAATTCTCTCACAGTAGAGAGGAGAGACTCCTGCCCCCAGTTGTAGATGGAGTCAGAAGGGAAAAGGACAGGATGTGCAGGAGGGAAAGGAAAGGCCACCAATTCCTGACGCTAGTGATGGTGGGGAAGAGAAGGGAGACAGTGTGTGAGGAGGAGGGAAGTTAAGTATAGAGAGCCACCGGTCAGTCCAAGTCTCTGAGAGGGTGAGAGCCCATTCAGTCAGTGGGTATTACCAAGAGTAAGGAAGGGAGATACTGCCCAGCCATTGTAGAGCCTCAGAAAAAAATGGCTGTGTGGGTACTTTCTGAGGTTCAGCCTCAGTTCCTGTGTGGAAATGAAGCTAATGCTGAGGTATGGCAGGGTAACCTGGGCATGGCTCGATGGAACCCCGCACCATGGCTCAGGGAAGGGAGCTGGTGGGAGCCCAAGTGAGGTGTAAGGAGCCACAGAGACTTTCTGGTCCAGACCAGGCCGAGAGGACCCCATCACATGTTCTTCCAATACCTACGATGACAAGGAGCTCTGGAATCATGCTGTGAACCACAGTGTCTCCCCCAGACCTCAAAGGCATATCTGTCTCATAACTTTGTTCTTATATACCTGGATAGCATTTCAAGAAAGAAGCAGAAGACAGGGAAGCTTCTTGAGAAACTAGGTATTTTTTTCCCAAGAAAGACTTGGCATTCCCTAAATTATTAGGTTGAACTATGTTTTTATTATTATTATTTATTATTATTATTATTATTATTTTTTTTTTTTGAGAGAGAGCACACAGGTAAATGGGCAGTAGGAGCGCATCAGAGGCAGAGGGGGAGAGAGAGAGAATCTTACGAAGGCTCCATACCAAGCATAGAGCCTGACGCAGGGCTCGATCTCACCACCCTGAGATCATGACCTGAGCCGAAATCAAGAGTTGGACCCTTAACTGACTGAGCCACTGGATCAGACTGTGTTTTAATTTGTTTTTCTATTTACTAGACTTAGGAAAAAGACAAACTAAAGAAAGTACATATTTTCTGCACATCTCAGTTGGAGTCTGTGAAATCTTTTGCACACCTGCTCAAGGAACAGTGGTGGGAATAAGTCAGAACGGAAAACCCTCAGTCCCTCTTTCCCAGGTTTCCCCTCTTCTCCTACATCTAATGGTTTACAAAGTCAGCAGAGAATTGAAGGCATTGCTTTGAGGTTCTGGTTTGGGCCGCAGATTGATGTTGTTGTTAACACACGCAAGATGAGTGGATTTAGATCCAGGACCAGGATTGTGAACTGTCCTTGCGACAAGTTTAACTTGATGTAATACTGCATTATCAATGTCAAAATATATTTTGGAAGTTGGTGGGGGGCTGTCTGGTTAAGAAAGGGATTGGGACAGGGGGTATGGACTGGAGAGCTCCCAATATAGGAGTGATAAGAGAAGTTATTGGGGTGGATGAGATCTCCCTGGAACACAGTAGGAAGAACATACATTGATGGCGGAGGAAAGGGTCAGTGTAGGAAATCGAGAAAGACAACTTGTGTGGAAGATGGTCAGTTGGGAGAAGCAAGACGTTTTGAAACGCTAAAGAGGAGAGACTTTCCAGAAAGACTTTGTGATAAGTTGGGTTAAATGACTTCATTATTGATTCATTCAACAGATACTAAGTGCTTATCATATGCCTGGTATGGTATCAGGCTCTGGGGAGGCAAAGAGGAAAAGACAAGACGACAGGTGCAAGGTGGTTGGGTGGGATGTGAACCTGGAAGGAGGGCGGGGATGTTTCACTTCATTTTTCATTTCATTTCATTAATTTTTATTTTTTCAGCTTTTATTGAGATATAATTGACAAATGACAGAGAAAATTGTAAAATATTTGAAGTGGACAAATGGTGATTTGATATATACACACTGTAAAGGGCTCCCCCAGGTTGAGTCACTTAATAGATCATATCCATCACCTCACATGTTTACATTTTTTTTCCTGACAAGAACATTTAAGTTCTATTTTCTTAGCAAACTTCAATGATACATCACAGTGTCATCAACTCTGGGTTGCTTCTTTTTAGACATAGAAGGCCGATATATAAATGAAGACATGTTCTGTGATGCTGGTAAATATCAGAACCTCTTTGAGCCATTATTGTAAAACAGAGAATTACTGTTCGGATTAAACCAGCTCCTACTGCTAAAGGCCTCAAGGCAGCTGAAGGGATTCCCTCCCAGTAGCAGTAGTGGAGAAGTAGTGGAGAAAATTCTCTGAGAGTGAGGTCCTGGGCTGGAAGAAGAGAGAGGACATTTGGAAGCTGCTGCTAAGGAGGCCAAGGGAAGTCGGGGACCACGACTTCTAAGGTCCTCACTAACTCCGTGGTTCAATGATATTTCTTCCCCCTGAAGTATTTTTTTAAGCCAGCAGTTTCATCCAAAACTGAAGTCTCTTTGTACTCTGCCCAAGAACAACAGAAGTCCTAGTATAATTATAAGCCTTGACAGGAAAACAGTACCCAAGGGAACCTTCCCTGGGATGGGAGGAGGCTTTCTTCAGTGGTGTTGTCCCTTCCCTGACACCCCCCAGATTGGGTCTGGTCCAGCCTGAAGATCCTGGACTGACCTTACCTTGGAAAGAGATGCCACTAGGGGGTGGGGGTTGGGGTGGGGAGATAGTGCTGATGCCAGTTTACTTCCAGGTCCAGTCCATATGTGGGTTTCCTTTACAGCGGGCATGGGATTTGGTTACATCCAGTAAGAGGGACTAAGGGATAGGGATGATACATGTATATTTTGATACACAGTGTATATATATTGTTTTTTTATGGGGGGGGAGGGAGAGGGAGAGAGTGACTTCCAATGTGGGACTTCATCTCATGACCCTGAGATCATGACCTGAACTGAGATCGAGTCAGACGCTTAACCAACTGAGCCACCCAGGCACCCACCAGTTAGGGTATATTTTAATGGATTTTATGGTATATATTTAATGGATTTTAAATAAGTACTCAGTTCATTCCTTTGTTTTTCCATTTAAGAAACATATTTCAGAAGCATACATATAATATTCCTATCCTAAAAAATTCCTTACTTAAATTTTCTGCCATTTTCTTTCTAGTTAGTTTTCTTTGCCTAACTAATATATGTAATGTCACCATTAAAATATTGTGCTTTTATTTCCTTAATGTCCACTGTCTTTGGATGAAGTCACTAAGTGAATTAAGCCCCTTTTGTACTTCTTGTTTTCTTTCTTTATAGAAAATAAAATGTAGAAGTAGTTTCATGTGGTTATTAACAAAAGAAGTTAATTTAATCCTTAGTGATACTGATTTCACAGTTTTTCTTCTCTATAAATTGCTGTAGCTTGTTTTAATGAAACAACTTGTGAAATTTCCTGAAGTAATGTTATTTTTTCTTCTCTTCCTTTTTCTCACATACTTTCAAATTTAATTTAGGAGCTCAAAATATCTCTATTTCTGTGTCTAACTGTTAAGGTTCTTATCCTTAAAAAAAGCATTCTTCCACAGAAATTAAAAACCCAGAATGAATGTATGACTTGAGACTCATGTCAAAGTTAGGAGACAATGACTTGCTGATGGGTAGAAAGAAGATCTTCATTAGGCAGCTCTCTCTTCGGTCTTTTCGTGGAAAGTGCCCTTTTCCTATTAAATAGCAATACTTAGGAGAATCCTAAGGAGAGATGGAAAGACACTGTATGGGATTTATTAATGATGCTGTCTCCTTGATAGGAAGTCTGAGAAATACACCAGCCCTCCAGATGTCAATGTCCTACACAGAATCTTGGTTTGAAAGTCTGATCAGAGCTTGATGTAACTGCAGTCTGGGACCACATACTCTCTTTCACTGGTGCTATGACTTTTTGGCAGTCTCGGTGGGTTCACCTTCTGGACTGTTCCACTGCAATTTCAGTGAAGTTGCAAACTGTTTTACATAGGTGTATAATGGCACTGATGTACTAAAAGCCATGTCTTATATGGCGTCTCACGGGCAAACTGAAAAGTAACTGCCTTGCCAATGTTTTAACCTATGTTATAATACTTTTTACTTTAAGTATTTAAAAAAATGTTCTTGCTGTTTTTGAACTATGGTCAATTCACAAAGCAAACTATGCAAATATTACTACAGACAGAACTTCTATGCATGTTAAGTTTCCTATTCTTGGGACAGTTAAAATATCCAGTGTTGTTGGTCAGTCTTTTTCTTTTGTTTGGTTTTGTGGTTCTTTCTTTAAATTCTGCTTTGATGACCACAACAAAATCATAGTTTGGCATTTGAGCAATGGTAGCACGTTAGCTATTTTAAAGAACCTAAGTCTGACTTAGGATGGAGGAACAGTGAAAACAAACGTTGGGAATTTGATTTTCTGATCAGTCACCGGAGAATGGATTTTTTCCATCTGGCATGGTGACAATGAGGACATTTATTTAGAAGGCATGGTCAGAGGAGTGCCTGGCTGGCGTGGGAGTCTTGATCTCAGCGTTGTGAGTTCAAGCCCCATATTGGGTGTAGAGGTAAATTAAAAAAAAAAAAAAAGGAGGACAAAACGAAACTCATGGTCAGAGAATCTTGAAATTTCTGAGCTATAGGGAGTCTTAAATTCTTATACAATTTTATACGGACAACTGTCTTGCTTTTATAGAGATGCAAGCAGAAGAGAAGGGAAGTGATTCGTCTAAGGGCACTTAGCTGTTACTGGTAGAAACAACTAGACCTGAATTCTCTAGTGTCCCAGTTCAATACTCTGTTTACTATACAACAAATTATGAAAGCTGAGGTATGGAGAAAGTTGAGGTATGAATACAGGGAATTGGGGTGGGATTTTGAAAACAATTATCACAGGGCTCCATTTCCTAAACCAGCTTTGTTTGGAACCTGTTAACTAGATTCAGCTAACCATGTAGTTGTTAAGGGCGAAAGGAGTTGAGATTTGCCTTGATGGGTTTCATGCCTTTGAAGTCTGCAAGAGATTTGGAATCTAATTCTAATTTTGACACTTACAGTTTTAGGCTTAGATGCCTCAATTATAAAATCAGTGGCTTGGAGGGAATCTGTGTTTATCAAACTTTAGCCTGGATGAGAATTACCTGGAGGGCTTGTTACAACTAATTGTCTGGGCTCAATCCTCAGGTTTCTGGTTCAATAGATCCAGGTGGGGATTTGCATTTCTAATAAATTTGCAGGTTGTCGGAGGACCACATTTTGAGAACTCATGGCCTAGAGATCACCTTAAAGGTCTTTTACTGTGCAAAAAATTCTTAACTGTCTTATCTTAACGTCCTTGGCAAACGAAAGTTACTACTTTGTTCTTCAGCTGGCTCTCGGAAGGGATGGGGCAGGGAGGTGTTGTACTAATGAAACCAAGTTTTGTGAGATCCTCAAATGAAAGATACAAGTTCTTTCCAGAATGATTTTAAAAGAGTATTATGTTGAAAGTCACAAATGTTGGAACAAGAAGGTGAGATTCTCGTACAAAAAGGAACTGAGAGAACTCTGCTGTACTGAGTGGATTATAAGCGTCTCAGCAGTGCCTTCCCATGGAAGCCAACTCAAAACAAACCTTATTTATTTAAATTGGAGTCAGTGGGAGTTCCCAATGAGAGAAAATAGAAGATCAAAGCAGTAAATGAAAAACCATGCAACGAGAGTTTTACAAAACTACTATCTAAAGAATTCTAAAGAAAAATGGGGAAGTCCACATGCATAGTGGATTCCTTGTTCCTAGGCAGATCGCTGGTTTTGCCTGTGGCAGTGTTTAGGAATGGATATTGGCTGAGGTGGCTCTGCTGGGGTTTGCTACAGTTAACATTTTGTTCTGTATGTAACCTGATTGCTACAGGAATGCAACACTTACTTTTTACAGTTTATTTGTTTTAGGCCACGTTTTAAAAAGAAATATTCGTAAGATTTGGAATATGTCTTTTAAAAAGTAAAAATTGCATTTAAGATGTAAAAATATACCCCCAATAGAAAAAACATTATTTTACATTTAATTTAAAAGTGACCCCCAAATTGATTTAAGTCACTTAAAGAGAACTTTTTTTTTTTTTCTGGTAAAGATCTGATATGCTGGTGATCTACTTTTGTCTTAATGAGATATGACCCTTGTAAAGTGTAAATTTGGAGAGAAGAAAGAAAATAAACACATACCTCTCAGTTGGTTTTCTGTTGACTGCGTAACAGTGTTTTACCTGTGTTTTCACGGACACAGCAGGGAGGAAGATATGTGTCTTGCAATGAAAAGAAGCCTGACTGATCACTGAAAGACCATCTGGGAAACTTCCTCCAGATAGCTGGAGGTTGTCCTGGACACTGAGGGCCTGGGTGGCCATTTTTCCCATGGAGCCACGGAGGAGCTCTGCTGCTGGTGTCTAAATTAATTGGGGCCCACCCTTCCTTCCTCCTCCTTTCCTCCCTCCCTCCCTTCCTTTCTCCCTTCTTTCCTTCTTTCCTTCCTTCTTCTTTCTTTCCTTCTCTCTTTTTCTTCCTTCCTTCCCCCTCTTTCCCTCCCCCCTTGTTCTCTCTTTCCTTCCTTCCTCCCTTCCTTCCTCTCTTTCTTTCCTTCTTTCAAGATTTTATTTATTTATTTATTTGAGAGAGGGAGAGAGAGAGCACACAAGTGTTGAGTGGGGGTGGGGGTGGTGTGCAGACCTCCCCACTGATCAGGGAGCCAGATGCAGAGCTCCATCTCAGGACTCTGGGATCACGACCTGGGCCAAAGGTAGACACTTAACCCACCGAGTCACCCTGGCGCCACTCTTTTTTACTTCATCTGGTTGATTTGTGACATCATCCAAAGTTGTTTTTTAGAAGCTCGTTATGTCAGAAACCGCTATAATAAAAACAAAAGTCAGACGGTGACCATTGTGGAGGATGCAGAGAAGCTGCATCTTACTTACTTACTTACTTATTTACTTACTGTGTTGGTACATTGCAGAATGGCCCAGCTGCTTTGGAAAACCGTGGTGTTTCCTGAAACTGTTACACCTAGAGTTAAGGAGTGAGTAGGCATTTCTCTCCTCTTTTTCTTTCTCCTTCTCTCCTTACCCCTTCTCCACGTATACTTTCAGACTTGCTGCAGTGGAATGTAAGCCCTGTGAGAGCCCAGGCCTGGTTTGTCTGGTTGCTGCTGTATCTCCAATATCTGGAATGGAGCTTGGCACCCAGCAGGTGCTCAACATACTCTTAATTTAACAAACCAGTAAGACACAGGCATATAGTAAAGTTAGTAAGAGTACAGGCTCTGGAGTTACCCTGCCTCTGTGTGAATTCTGGCTCAACTCTTACTATGGGGTCTTGCATTAGTTACTCAGCTTCTTTGGGCCTCAGTTTCCCTATCTGTGAAATGGGATAGTGATAGCACAGAAGATTTTTGAAGACAAGCACTCAAAACAACTTACTAAAAATAAACAAAATTCATCTAACAAAATTTTTTTTTTTAATTGTGTAACACTTTGCACCATGTAATATGGCCATCATCTCTGTAGATGCATAAGATGTGGCCCCTGGCTTCCAGATCATAAGGAACTTTTCCCCTATTAGGGAAGAGATCTGTCTGGAAGAATACACCAAGGTGATTGTACCACATTAGGCAAATGCGGTAGGAATCACAGATTAGCCAAACTATCTTTTCTCCTCTTCTAGCTTAAATAAATTCATTTTACTTTGTAAGAAAAGAGGTCCCAAGAGTGGTTTGTTTTCCCCTCTCTGTTCCTTCATCCACGTGCTCAGTGCCTTTCTGGCTCATCACCCAGACCTGTTGACACTGTTCCCTTAGGTTCCAGGATGGCCCTACCAGGTGCAGGCCTCGATGCTCACCATGGGAAAGTTCAGAGAAACCTTCACTTAAGACGTTTGATGGAGGAACGCCTGGGTGGCTAAGTCGTTAAGCATCTGCCTTTGGTTCAGGTCATGATCACAGAGTCCTGGGATTGAGTCTAGGCTCTCTGCTCAGCAGAGAGCCAGCTTCTCCCTCTGCCTGCCCTGCTTGTGCTCTCTCTCTCTGAAAAATAAATAGATAAGATCTTTAAAAAGAAAAAAAGTTAAAAAACATGTTTGATAGAATCAAGCACATCTCAGTTTCCCAAACCCCCACCTCACTGCTACCAGCACACAACATTGCATAGTCTCAGCTCTGTCCGTAGTAACCACTTGTGAGTGTGTCTGCATCTCTGTGGCGCGCAGCTGCTGTACTGGTCTGTGTTCCCAAATGCTGTCACATTACTTTCATGATCTGTACAAAGCTTTATTACAAAAACCCCAGCCGCTGCTTCACCTCGTTTTTCCTATTCCTAACTCACAGTATCTACTTTTCTAATTATTTACAAAAGAACGTTCTTTAATTTATGTGTACTGTGCTGATTTGTTGCTGTCATCTAAATGTCATATTAAAGTAAATCCACTGTACTAGAAAATGGCATCAGGAAACTTATGGCTGAGAAAAGAATTTCGTATTTCAAAACTAAAAACACATTAGCAAATAGATGCACACAATGAAACAAAAAGTCTTGTTTCGCAGATAAACTTCTTAATGTAGGATTTGCTCGTTAAAAAATGATCACTGGGGACACCTGGGTGGCTCAGTCATTAAGCTTCTGCCTTCTGTTCAGGTCATAATCCCAGGGTCCTGGAACTGAGCCCCACATGGGCCTCCCTGCTCTGCGGGAAGCCTGCTTCTCCCTCTGCCCCTCCCCTGCTTGTGTCTCTGTCAAATAAATAAAATCTAAAATCTTTAAAAAAAGATCATTGATTATTATTAACTCTGTTCAGCAAATTTTGATAACATAGTGTAATATAAGCATGCCTTGCCTTCCTCTTCTGTTTTTTAACCTAAAACCTTAATGAAAATATAAAACCCAAAACTTTTTGTTCTTCAGCTTCTCCTAGTGCATTGTTACGTAGGCAAAGACCGTACGTCTCTTTACGTCACATTGCAGTGCCCACGGCCGCCTAACCCTTGTCCTATGTTGTAATGCCTTTGAAATCAGGACTGGATTTTATTTATTTTTTGTATTTCCCCCTGGCTCTTAACTTGTCACGTAAATTATTAGGGGGAAAATCTTTCTCCTCACTGCTTTCTTTTTCCCCCCCTGGAAGATGATTTACAAAAAGTAAATAGGGTCATTGTCAGCATGTACCCTCCAAAAAGAAATAAAGTTTAACTTGTGCCAATTAGTCATTTATTTCAATAACATGAAAGACTGGGAAAAAATAAGAGATGTAGTATCGGGACAGCCTCTCTGGATTCCTTTTTAGCTAAAAATCACACAAGGAGCTTTTTGTTTGAATGTTTTAGTTTGCTGCTGCCATTAAAATAACTCTTTTAAATCGTGACTTTAGACCTAGTTGCTGTGAGCAAGTTTTCAAGACTCACCAACCTTTGCTCTTCTTTAAAACAAAGCAGGTCAATTAAGGGAGAGATGGAATTCACAGAGAGGGTAAACACACACACACACATGCACACGCACACACACACACACACACACACACACACACACACACACACACACACACACAAGTTAAAAGGGGCTGCATCTGGGTCCGCTCTGCAGGCTCAGCTGGTGTTTTATGGCCTTTGTGGGTCTCGTTCTGGACAGGGAATTGATGACCATGTCTCATGGTAACTCCTGAACACCGGAGCAGATGTGGGCGGTATTGTCAGAGAAAACAATAAAGGTGAGCACACACAGCCAGCATGTAAACAATTGTCACAGAGGTGCATCGTAATTAAGCCTAAATATTTAGCATTTTACATAAACTGCTTTAATTATTATTGCATTTTTACAGAAAGACAGGCTTTTGATTTCTCACTTCAGTGTACTTGTAATCAGTCCGGAATGTTCCCTGTAAAGCCTGTCATTTCTTTCTGTCATCATCATTACCAAATCTAACTGCATTTACTCACCAAGTATTTGGGATTCCTTTGCCTTCTATGGCATTCGCCTATATCCTCAAGCCAAAATCTTGCTTATGTGTTTGGACCCCACCCTGTCTCCTCCATCCTCCCCCACGTGCTCTGGCCCTGAAGACCAAGGTGACAAGCATGAGGTTGGAGGGCTGTACATCCCAATGGAGGTTGGATAAGAAACAATCCAATGTTGTAAAAGGGAAGGGAGGCCAAACTTCAGAGACAGTCATGTAAGAATAAGAGGATCCACTGATGTTAAGGGTTGGTTTCCCTTAATCATGAGTTGTGATCAGGTGTGTTGAAGGAGAGGCAAGAGGAAGAAGGGAGAGGGGGTCTGTCACCAGCATCATATTAATCCACCTGCTGACCCAAAGTTATGGACTTCTAATGTGGCTCACTTTCAGGACACGCAGGGTATCATGGCCATTTCTAACACCCCCATCTAGTCTGGGGAATGCCTATTTTTAGGGGGTTAATAATAATAATATGCCCATTTTGTTCGGAGCTGTATGATTTATGAAGAGGGTTATACCTAATAACCCTGTGAGGTAGGCATTATCATCATCCCCATTTTTAAATAAATAATTTTTTAAAAATCTCAGCTTTACTGGGGTATAATTGACATCTAAGACTGTAAGATAGCTAAAGTGCACATCATGGTAATTTGATGTATGTGTACTTTGTGAAAGGATCTAGTGAATTCACACAACCACCGCTTCATATATGGATCCTTTTTTCCCTTGGTGAGAACACTTAAGTTTTACTCTCCTACCACATTTTTAAAAAATAATTTTTAAAAATTTTTATAAACATATAATGTATTATTAGACCCAGAGGTACAGATCTGTGAATCGCCAGGTTTACACACTTCACAGCACTCACCATAGCACATATCTTCCCCAATGTCCATAACCCCACCCCCCTCTCCCTACCCACCTCCCCCCCACCCCCACCCCCACAACCCTCAGTTTGTTTTGTGAGATTCAGAGTCTCTTATGGTTGGTCCCCTCCCGATCCCATCTTATTTCATTTATTCTTTTCCTACCCCCCAATCCCCCACGTTGCATCTCTACTTCCTCATATCAGGGAGATCATATGATAGTTGTCTTTCTCCTCTTACCACATTTTAATCCTACTTGTTTTTAACAGGGTATATTGAGGCTCAGACAGGAGATGACCCACAAGCCCCTGGTGGTCAAGACAGAGCCCCGATTCATGTCAGGAAAGCCAAGAGCACTGAGAGAGCGGTGAGGTGAACTCTGGGTAGAAAGGAAAAGGGGGTGAGGAAGGTGGTGAAGGTGGAGGAAGAGAGGGGAAGATGGGAGCCCGAGAAGACAAACTCGTGTCCTCCCTGTTTTGTGGTGCTCGCTTCAGTTCATCTCTTGTCTTCGTGCAGTTAGTTGAATACCAGTGCACAAATTTGTTCACCAACCCGACCCTTTGAGGGTGTCCTTCATCTTAGCAAGAATTCATAGCTGCAGTTTTGAAAACCTGCAAAAAAAAAAAAAAAATCCATCTTATTTTTGGAAATAATTTCCTACAGTTTTCATTCTTATCATATTATCAAATTCTGTTTATAATGAATTTGAAGAGACTGTAAAAATCCTTCCGCTGTGCTGACATATGGCATCAAATGTTGCTTCTCTGAGAAACCTTTGGAGGCTTTCTCTCCTCAGGATAGCGGAGTTCTGTGGTTTTATCTCTGTGTCACCTATAAAATATTTTACCAGAGATTGTTAAATACTGAACTGCTTCCTTGCTAATCCTATTCCTTTCTAATTTTAAAATAAGAAAACAAAGTTCATTTAGTTTTTAAGTGGCTTAAAAATATCTATTTTTAGATAACAATATATTCTTGGTCCACTCTTAGCAGTTAGGGGACTGTTTCTGCTCTTATGACTTCCCTCTTGCTTTTTACTCTTGCCTTGTAACTTCCACCTTCAGATCATTTTTCTATAAGTAGAGTCAGGTTTGTATGTTATTTATAAGATCCGAAGCAGGTCTCTAAATTACCAAACCAATGGCTGTTAATGTTAGGGTCTCTTTATACTCTTAAAAAGTATCAAAAGCCCCCGAAAATTCTTATGTGGGTTTCTGTTTGATATATCTACCAGCATTTACCCCAAATAGAAATTAAAACTAAGAAACTTGTGAAATGGGGCGCCTGGTTGGCTCAGTTGGTTAAGTGTCTGCCTTTGGCTCAGGTCATGATCCTGGGGCCCTGAGATCAAGCCCCACTTTGGGCTCTCTGCTCTGTGGGAGCCTGCTCCTCCCTCTCCTCTCTGCTTGTGCTGTCTCTCGCTATCTCTGTCACTATCTGTTGTGCTCTCTCAAATGAATAAATAAAAATAAAATCTTAAAAAAAAGAAGCTTGTGAAATATTTACTTATAATTCATTAAAAGTAGCAATAATGTTAACTGAAATAATGTTTTTGAATAAAAACAACTACACCAAACAAAAAGAATGGATGAGAACAATGGTATTGTTTTACGTTTTGGCAAATGTCTTCAATATCTGAATTAATAGAAGACAGCAGAGTCCTCGTACCTACTTCTGCATTCAAAGTGTTGCAGTATCACACATCACACAGTCTCTGGAAAACTCCAATGTGAAAAAGACAGATAACATCTCAGTTTTATTATGAACATAATTTTGACTTTGTAGCGTGCCTGAGAAAGTCTTAGGGACCATAATGGGTCCCCCAACCACACTTTGATAACTACTACATTGAATCATCATGATAAGGCTTAAAGGAACCAAAGAGATCATTGTTAACAATCATGGCCATACTTAACCCATTCCAAAATATTGGTTATCTTGTAGACTACCTTTTCTTGACAACGTTCTTTACATGTGATTTTTTTTTTTTTTTTTCAGGAAGAGGAAGGTAAATTCATTCAGCTACTTATCATCAGAAGAGCTTAACATTTGGAAATAAGCAATATAGTGTAGTGGTAAAGAAAAGTAGCTTTATGAAGTACAGAATATTGTGTGCTTGGTGCTGCCATTTCTATTAGAAATAAAAAGAGTGAGCAAGGGTTGCCGTATGGACTTTCTAGAAGAATATATAAAAAAACGGTACTAGTGGTTCTCTTTGAAGCGAGAACTGGGGAAAAAACAGCTCTCACCCATTTATAGCTCATGAGTTCTTTTTTATAGTATGTATTAGTTTCTCAAAATATGTAGTTAATGGGGAGTCTGGGTGGCTCAGTGGGTTAAGCCTCTGCCTTCGGCTCAGGTTATGATCTCAGGGTCCTGGGATCGAATCCCGCATTGGGCTCTCTGCTCAGCGGGGAGCCTGCTCCCCCCACCCCGCCCCTGCCGCCTGCATCTCTGCCTGCTTGTGATCTCTCTCTGTCGAATAAATAAAATCTAAAAAAAAAAAAAAAAATGTAGTTAATGACAAAAGGAGAAAACAACCAAACTGTAGAGTCAGAAAGATGTAGGTTAGAACCTTTGTCTGCTGCTTATTACCTCCAGAACCTTGGCCTAATTTCTGGACCTGTTTAATACCCATTTTTTTTTTAACCTGTAAACTGGAGTTATTGATAGTTCCTACCTTGTAAGATTAGTATGAGGGCTAAATGAGGAAATAAAACAATGTCTTGTTCCTGAAGAAGGATATGTTTTACTTATTCTTCTAACTACTTGTAATTATCATCACTTTATAAATCAAAAGCTTATTTTGAAAGTCAATCTTTCTTTAATTTCCCTGATTCTGAAGCTTCATTTGATGAATATGGTAATGCAATTACGATCATGATCTGCTCATTAGGGGTCCTTAAAAAGTCTAGGTTATTTGATCATTTTTGACTGCATCTTCTTATCTTTTTGCTCAAAATCATTTGTGTTGGACTTCTTCCATGATCGCATTTCTATGCCTCACACCTGTGCTTGGAAACTTTTTTTTTTTTTTTTAAGATTTTATTTATTTATTTGACATACAGAGATCACAAGTAGGCAGAGAAGCAGACAGGGAGAGAGTTGGGGGAAGAAGGTTCCCCGCTGAGCAGAGTGCCCGATGTGCCCCTCTGCTTGGCAACCTTAACCGGGGCCTGGTGCCTAAGTCCATGGTTCTTTTACCCCAGGCCTGAATCCCTGGCTCCAGAGTAGCCAGTCTGAGTCAGTGTCCTGCTCTTTTTATTCTTGAATGTACTTCATCCTGCCCTGTCATTTCTATATTGGATTTGGAATCATCTATTTTTAGTAACCTTTTAATTTCTTGGTGATTCTGTTCAGCTAGGATGAATTTATAAGTTCCGTCTCCTCTGGTTTTGTTTCCGTGTGTTCCTGTACAAAATGCATTACTCACTTCCTACTTGACTTAATACCCATATGATTATTTCCTGCATGTTTTTCATCCCATCCCATTGGGGTCTGATCCTTGATGGTCACTTCACAAGTGTTTGTCTGAGCTTCAACTGCTAATTCTTGGTGCCTGATAAATCTAAAGACTCCTTTATCAATAATATACAGGTTGATATGAGAAGTAAATTACTTAGCTTGATGAACGATGGAAGACATAGAAATATCATTCTCTAATGCCTATTAGATACATAGTGTACTCTAGCAGAGACGGGGCTGGGTGAGACAGCATTCTATAAGGGGTGCTGTTTATTAGAGTTTGCCAGGATCTTGAGAGCAATTGTCACAAATTCACCTAGACCAGATATTGGTACAAAATGATGGCTACAAAATTATCTGTTAGGAAGACAGAAGGATCTATTGAGTATGAAATGGGAAATATACACATTTTTTTTTCTGTAGGCCTATTGTAAATAAATTGTAATGGATTTACAGTGGGTTGAGATATCAGCCCTCAGGTCCTTTCTAATAAAGAATCGGTGATAAATTTAAGGGGCATAGCCAAGAAAATAACCTCTATTCTAGTCTAGCTCAGTTTCTCAGCCTGGACGCTGTTGGGATTTTGAGTGGATAGCTCTGTGCTCAGGGCTGTCCTGTGAATTGTAGGGTGTTAAGTCACATGTCTGGCCCAGCCTCCTAGGTGCCTATAGCATCCCCTTAGTCATGACAATCACAGATGTCTCCAGACTTTGCCAAATGGCCTCTGGTGGTGGGGGTGTAGTCTAGTATTTAAAGTTTATAACAGGGCATCTAACTTTTGATTTATTAGTAAAACAAGTGGAAGACTATTGGACTTTGCTTCATTTTGGTGAAAATATTTTATTATTGTAACTTTCTGTTTTCATTCTTTATTGTTTTGTTCCCCTTGACCAGAATATTAAATTATTACGTTTTCCACGTATTCTTGTGAAATTGTTTTATTATCATTAGTACTGCTATGATTAGTAGTTATTATCCATTTTCCCTAGTAGGGTTTAAGTACCCATGAGGAAAAAACTTTTTCTGGACCAGTGTATATTCTTGTCTATATTAATGACTGCCACTTGGTACATGTTTAATAAATATTTGTGGAGTGAGTGAATGAATGAATTCTCATGCTTGAATTGAGAAGCAGTATATTCTTGGAGGACTAGAAAAAGTCAAAAGATCTGCCTTCTGGTCTTGGTTGCTCTGCGGTATCTTTGGCCGATCTTTTTATTTCACTAGCTTTTGATTTCCTCATAGGGTAAATGACCCTTGAAAGATCTTGTGCTAGTTTCCTAGGGCTGCCATCACAAAGTTCCAAGCACTAGGTGGCTTAACACACAGAAATGTATTGACCTAGCCTGGAAGTCTGAAATCAAAGTGTCTGCAGGGCTGTGCTGTCTCTGAAACCTGTAGGGGAGAATCCTTCTTGGCCTCTTCTAAATTCTGATGTTTGCCGGCAGTCCTTGTCATTCTTCACTTCCGGACACATCCATCATTCCAATCTCTGCCTTTGTTGTCACATGGTCTTCTTCCCCATGTGCGTCTCTGCCTCTGTGTCTCTTTTTGTCTTACAAGGACACTAGTCATATTGAATTAGGACCCAACCATGACCTCATGGTAACTTGATTTTAGCTGTAGAGACCCTATTCCCAAATAACGTCACATTCACAGGTAGCAGGAGGGGAGAGCGGTTAGGATGTCAGTGTATCTTCTGGGGTGATACAAGGGAACCCATAACAGACCCCCTTTAATCTGTATGTTGTTATAATTTCTGACTTTGCCTGTTGCTCTTAAGTTACAGATCACAATCCAGGTTGAGAACAGAATTATACTTTGAATCCAATTTAGAATTTAAACTCTTTCAAAAGAAATGGCTGAAATGTAATAGTGCTAGAGGAATCTCTGGGGATTGGTTTTGTTGAACTGTAACCTACAGTATAATGCTGAGCCCACCACACTGCTTTGCTTCTGTGTTTACACAGCACCAAGCCGTGACCATCAATAAAACCTCATCTAACAGTGACAATGGCCTGTGGTAATTCTATGCTCATTGCCTGACTGCACTATAGTCTGTAATAAGTTTACCTAAAAATTAATTATAGAAAAGTATATATTTTAAAAACTCCAGAGAAGTGTATAATAGAATATTATTGGACATGGTTAAGAACTGTAAATGTATAGATAGACATACTTTTGTTAATGGAGAGCTATTATGGTGATTAAGAGGTCAAACTTTGTTTTTTTTTTGTTTTGTTTTGTTTTTAAAGATTTTATTTATTTATTTGACAGAGAGAAATCACAAGTAGGCAGAGAGGCAGGCAGAGAGAGAGGAGGAAGCAGGCTCCCTGCTGAGCAGAAAGCCCGATGTGGGGCTCGAACCCAGGACCTGGGATCATGACCTGAGCTGAAGGCAGCGGCTTAACCCACTCAGCCACCCAGGCGCCCAAGAGGTCAAACTTTGTAAACAGATTGCCTGGATATGAATTCCAACTCCATCATTTACCTAGTGGCCTTGGGCAAATTATTTAACAGCACTAAATACACTTGTAAAATAGGGATAATAAATACTATCTACATCATAGAATTGCTTTGAGGATTAAATGACATGGACATGATGTCAAAAAGACTCACTGAGCCCATTTAAAAATTTCTCTGATCAAAGGTAGAAAAATTTGAGTTTCAATGAGGATAAGAACTGAAATGGATTGAAACCTATCAAATAGATTAAAGTCTATGGTTTTGAAATTGGATATGATTAAAAGAAATAAATCAGTCATCTTCTAAAGTTGACCAAAACTAAACAAAACAGCAACTTTATCTTGAAAACTGCTTAAGGAGAAAAAAATCATGGATCTATCCTGCCTTACCCATACGAAATATACCACTAGGTAACTATAAAATCAATGAGTAGAAGAATCATCTTACAGATAATTTCATTTAATAAGTAAAAAATAATGAATAAAAAGTAAACTGCCACTATTTTGTAATTCCAATTATTGAACAAATCTAGGCATTGAGCTTCAGTAGCTCCTAACATAAAAAAGAATGAAAACTGGATAGTCTCCTTGATGAAAAAAAGCATAAGAACACTTACTAGACTTTCCAAAAATGTCACACTTGAATCTGAGTTTAATGAAGTTTCTGCGTCCAGCTGCCCATGTGTAGGAAATGCGGAGGACAGAGAAATGTATTAAAGTGTACCACGAAAATGCAACCACCAACATTGAGACTGTGGGAAACTCCATGTCTAATAAGCTGGAAAGTTGAACAGATACATTTTAAAGAAAAGGAATAGAAAGAAGAGAAAACTAGATTGGAGATGAAAAGATTTATCAGGTTCAAAACATAAGAGTATCAAGCGATGAATGCTTGGGTGATAAAACCAACAGAGGAAATCATTATTCTATAAGTCAAGATAGTGCTTGCTTTGGGGGGTGGGCATGATTAGGGTAGGGCACAAAGAAGGGGCTTCTGGGACCACTGGCGAAGTTCTTTTTCTTGGATAGTTTCAAAGTTTTTGTCTTATAAAAATTGACTGCCCTTCACACTTATTTAGAGTGGTTTCTGGTTGCTGTTTTATTGTAAAAAGTTAAATACCTCTCCAACACTGAAATATCATTCTAACAACCTGGGAGACCAGGTTTGGATGTAGAAGTCCTTGACTCCCCAGAGTTCCACCCTGGTACAAAGGGGTCATGGAAGGTTTGCCCTATCTTCCGACTGAGCTCACTCCTCTCCCGCTCCTAGTCCCATCCCATACTTGGAGAGATATCATGCAAACATGTGTGCATGCAAGCTTCATCTACACCTCCCTACAAATGGCTACACCTTAAAACCAGGGAGGGCACTCTGGTGGCCCATAAAGACATGGGTAGATGGACTTGAGAGAGAGCCCTGCACAGACGCTGACCAAGTTTTGGGGCTATGTGGGCAGAGTACTCATTTCTCAAACTAAGGGCTACCGTAACAAATACCACAACTGTGTGGCTTAAACAACACACATTTATTGTCTCATAGTTCTGGCAGCTAGAAGTCCAACTCAGGATGTCAATGGGGTCGTTCCTTCTGAGGAAACTGAGGCCTCTCCTTTTGGCTTATAGCTGTCTATCTCCTCCTTGTATCTCTTTACATCATCTTCTTTCCACCTGCCTTGTGTCCAGATTTTCCTTTTTATAAGGATACTAGTCATAGCAGAATAGAGCCAACTCTAATGACATCATTTTAACTGGGTATCTATGTAAAGACCTAGTTTCTAAATAAGGTCCCATTCTGAGGTACTGAGGGTTAGGACTACAATGTTTTTTTAGTTAGGGGACACGGTTCTACTCTTATGAGGCAGGAATTCTGGGATACCATGGAGCATGGTCTAGAAGGGGTTCCATGGGTTCCAAATGGCCATGTCCTCTTAGCTCCATGGACACCTTCCTCTGTAGGGAGGTCCATAGGCAGAGGAGAGCCGTAGGGATCCAGTTGGTAGTGTGCCTGTTAGGAGTGTGTCCTATAATGTAGCATATATAATTATAAACTGTAGCAAACTCTGCTCCACCCTTTTCTTTCAGCCTTACCATTTCAGAGCAAGCTGGACCTATGACCTACTACCGGCATCTGCATCCCTTTGCCTGAAGGTTTTCTCTGGTCCAGGGAGCCTGCTCTGTGCCAAGAAATTAGCACTGCCCTGGAAGCAGACCTTAACCCATGACTGAAATGAGCTGGGACATGGTTCACCTCCCTAGCTCCTTGGGAAGGATAAATCTGAGGAAAGGGTAAATATCAATGTCAAAGACTTTCCCCATCATTAAAAAATTTCGTGAAAAGATATTAACATCGAATTGTCATATATATGTATATTTTCCCTTGTGTATTTTATTTATTGTTTGAATCCTCCACATTAAAGGGCAAACTCCAAGAAGATGGGGGTCTTTATCTATTTGGTTGGCGGCTGTATGCCCAAGCCAGCACAGGGTCTGGTGCATGCGCATGTGGGCAATGCCCTTGGGGATGTGGATCCTGGGAGAGTGGAGAATGGTGGCACTCATGGAGCGGGGAAGGGAGATCAGGAGGCAAAGTTCAGAGCACTTATGATACTGCATTTTGTCATCTTGTTTTATTTTTACCATGATTTTCTTCCCTCTTCCCCAATATTATGATTATTTGAGAGCTATTTGTACTGGGCTCATGATGTTTTTCTGTATTTAAATTTCCAAAATAATCGATCAAAGGAGAAATGTGGTTGGTGCCTGACTGGGGCATCACAGTAACCCAGTCTGGCTAGAAATACACCCCTCAGTTTCCTCCCTGAAGTTTCCTCTTCCAAACATTTCTTCCTTTCTTTTTTTTTTAAATGGCGATAGAGTTAGCTTCAGGTCTACAAAATAATGATTCAATATTTGTATATATTGCAAAGTGATCACCACAATGTCTAGTGAACACCTGTCACTGTACATAATTAGAAAACTTCTTTTTTCTTGTGATGAGCACTTTTAAAACTTACTCTCAGCAACTTTCAAGTATGTAACATAGTATTCCTAGCTCTAGCCACCCTGCTGAAGGTTCTATCCCTAATCCTTACTTCTTTTATAACTGGAAATTCATACTTTTTGTGTATCTTCTGACCCCCTTCTTCCATTTTGCCCACCCCTCCCCCCTACTGGCAATCACTGGTCTGTTCTTTGTATCAGTGAGCTTGTTATTGTTTTTTTTAATTCCACATATAAGTGAGATCACATAGTATTTGTCTTTCTCTGTTTGACTTACTTAGCTTAGCATAATACCCTCAGGGTCCATTCATGTTCCTGCAAATGGCAAGATTTCATTCTTTTTAAAAAAAGATTTATTTATTTGTGAGAAAGAGGGGGAGGGGCAGAGGGAGAGGAGAGGGAGGATCCCAATCAGATGAACCGCTGCTCACAGAGCCTAACACCAGGCTCAATCCCACAACCCTGAGATCGTGACCTGAGCTGAAACCAAGAGATAGTTGCTTGACTGACTGAGCCACTCAGGCAACCTAAGATGTCATTCTTTTTTTTTTTTTTTTTTTAAGATTTTATTTATTTGTGAGAGAGAGAGAGGGAGAGTGAGCACATGTGTGGGGAGGAGGTTGGACAGGTAGAGGGGGAGAGAGAGAAGCAGACTCTCTGCTAAGTAGGGAGACAGATGCAGGCTGATCCCAGGACCCTGAGATCACAGCCTGAGCTGAAGGCAGATGTTTAACTGACTGAGCCACCCAGGTGCCCTAAGATTTCATTCTTTTTAATGGTTGAATAATATTCCTGTGTGTGTGTGTGTGTGTGTGCGCGCGCGCACATGTGTGTGTGTGTGTGTGTGTGTGTGTGCGTGTGTGATTTTCTTTATCTATTCACCCACTGATGGACACTTAGGTTGTGTTTCCATATCTTGGCTTTTACAAATAAGGCTGCAATGACCATGACGATGCATATATCTTTTTGAGTTAGTGTTTAAATTTTTTTTGGATAAATGTTGAGAAATGGAATTGCTGGATCATATGGTAGTTCTATTTTTAAATTTTTGAGGAACCTCCATCCTGTTTCCCATTGTGGCTGCATCAATTTACATTCCTAACAACAGTGCACAAGGGTTTCTTTTTCTCTATATCCTTTTCAAATCTTATTATTTGTTGTCTTTTTGATAATAGCCATTTTAACAGGTGTGAGAAGATATTTCATTGTGGTTTTGATTTGCATTTCTCTGATGACTAGGGATGTTGAGCATCTTTTCATGTACCTATTGGCCATCTGTCTGTTTTCTTTGCAAAAATGTCTATTTAGTTCTTCTGCCCATTTTTAAATCAGATTGTTTTTTGCTATTGAGTTGTATGAGTTCTTTATGTATTTTGGATATTAACCCCTTATCAGATTTATCAGATATGTGATTTGCAATGTTTCTTTTTTTCCCATTCAGTAGGCTGTTCTCAATTTGCTGATGGTTTCCTTTGCTTTGCAGAAGTGTTTCAGTTTGATGTAGTTCCACTTACTCATTATGTTTTGTGGCCTTTGCTTTTTAAGTCAGATCCTAAGTATCATTGTTAAGACCACTACCAAGGAGCTTACTGCCTATGTTTTCTTCTAGGAGTTCTACCATTTCAGGTCTTATATCGAAGTCTTTAATCCATTTTGAATTAATTTTTGTGTATGGTGTAAGGTAGTGGCCCAGCTTCGTTTTTTTGCACGTGGGCTGCCTAGTTTTCCCGACATCATTTATTGAAGAGGCTGTCCTTTCCTCACCGTGTATTGTTGGCTCCTTTGTCATAAGTGAGCTATATGCACTGGTTTATTTCTGGCTCTTTATTCTGTTCCATTGATCGATGCATTTGTTTTAATGCCAATACCATACATACTGTTTTGATCGCTATAGCTTTGAAGTGTAGTTTGAAATCAGGAAGCCTGATGCCTCTAGCTTGGTTCTTTTCTCTTCTGATTGCTTTGATGATCTTTCAGCAATTCTGATTCTTTCCCAAAGCAGCAATGACTCATAAAGAATCAATTGTTATTTTTCTATGGAAGGCAGAACTCCATTATTAAGTCAGTTTTGTGTCTGGTTTATTTACGCATTATCACTTTTTTCTGTTCATTCTTTTTCTCTGTTTATTTTCTAGAGTTGTTTGCTTCAGGACAGATGTAAGCCACACAACCATATAAGAACTTTTCTTGTAGCTCACACAACCCATACAAGAACTTTTCTCCTTCTGAAATGTTTACCTATTTCTGATTTCACTGACCTAGTATAGCTTCCATCTCCATGACACAACTCAGCCAGGAGGTTGAATTATCCTATTATTCCTCCAGTTGCCTAACACAAGACTGGTGTGGTGATATTGTCTACTGCTGTAACGTTTTTTGGGGTGTGGATTATATTATGTTTTAGAAAACATTATCTAATTTTTAAAAATATTATTTTATTTATAAGCCTAGAACAGTAGGAGCTTATGGTAGATACTCAGCTCCTTATTGAACTGATAACAAGATACTTATAGACTTTTTAAAGTTGTCTTAGATCTGAATGGTTAAAATGCAGGATAGTTACCATTTCTCTTATGTCCAGTGAGTACAAAGGAAGGAAAATGACACAATGACTACCAGGGAAGAGCACAGAGGAATTGTATAACTTGAATGAATAATCAACTTAGTAGAGAAGGATTTAGTGGGACACAGGGGAAAAATAATTACTTGAGTAGATGGGTCTTTAGATACAAATAGGAAAGCTGCTGAAAACAAAACCAACAGTCCTATCTGGCTCCGTAGTATACACAGGAAAGCAACAGCTTAGCAAGTGTTGAAAATGAACACTGTATTGTTTATTTTGGCTCTTAGAAGACTGACCACATTGTACTCATGTTACTGTCTCTCAGCATTTTCAAGTTATCAATAGAGTTCATCGTATCCATTCTCCCACACTCGATTCAGGGGTTGTGTGTGTGTGTGTGTGTGTGTGTGTGTGTGTGTGTACGTGTGTTTGGTTATTGTTTTGATTTTTGTTTTTCTTCTTTCTTTCTTTTTTTTCTTTTGCTTGTTTTTCTATAGAACTCTTTCTTCTCATATTGTTCATTGGTTAGCACTATGTGGAGAGATTATAGAATTTTATCTCCAGTTCAGTCTTTTCCTTTTGTCAACAAATAGTTTCACAGATACCCTATGTAATAAAATTATCTTAACATTAGAAAAGTCATCCCATCTTTACTATAAATATTATTATCATTTAACCACTTTGCTGAAGTTTAGCTTACTACTGATAAAATACTTGTTTTTTTTAATCCTCCACTCTTCATCTGATAGAGATTATGATGAATTCCTCACATGATTTATACACTCAAGAAATATTTATTGTGCACCTACTCAGTGTCATGCATTGTTTTTCACTGCAAGTGCACAGCACTAAACAAAAAAAGGGAAGTGTTTTGCTTTCATGCAGTATACATTCTAAAGGGATGGGACCAACAGTGGAGACATCAATAATTTGAGATAGTAACATACCGTTTATCTATGTGATTGAAATCTTATGGTAGAAATGGTTCAGATATTCTATATTAGTTATCTATTATTGCATAACTTACCACAAAACTTAACAGCATAAATATGAGGCAGGAATCCATCAAAATCCTTGAGAAGAACACAGGCAGCAACCTCTTCGACCTCAGTCACAACAATTTCTTTCTAGAAATATTGCCAAAGGCAAGGGAAGCAGGAGCAAAAATGAACTGTTGGGACTTCATCAAGATCAAAAGCTTTTGCACAGCAAAGGAAATAATCAACAAAACCAAAAGACAATGGACAGAATGGGAGAAGATATTCGCAAATGACATATCTGGTAAAGGACTAGTATCCAAAATCTATAGAGAACTTAAATACTTAAACTCAACACCCAAAGAACAAATAATCCAAACAAGAACTGGACAGAAGACATGAAGAGACATTTCTGTAAAGAAGATATCCAAATGGCCAATGACACATGAAAAAGTGGTCAACATCATTTGGCATCAGGGAAATACATATCAAAACCACAATGAAATACCACCTCACACCAGTCAGAATGGCTGAAATTAATAAGTTAGGAAATGACAGATGCTGGCGAGGATGCAGAGATAGGGGAACCCTCCTACACTGTTGGTGGGAATGCAAGCTGGAGCAACCACTCTGGAAAACAGCATGAAGGTTCCTCAAAAAGTTGAAAATAGAGCTACCTTATGACCCAGTAGTTGCACTACTGGGTATTTACCCTAAAGATACAAATGTAGTGATCCGAAGGGGCATGTGCACCCGAATGTTTATAGCAGCAGTGTCCACAATATTCCTCTTCCCAAACTATGGGAAGAGCCCAGATGTCCATCAACAGATGAATGGATAAAGAAGATGAGGTACATATATGCAATGGAATACTATGCAGCCATCAAAAGAAAAAGAAATCTTGTCATTTGCAATGACGTGGGTGGAACTAGCTCTTATGCTAAACAAAATAAGTCAATCAGAGAAAGACAAGTATCATATGGTCTCACTGATATGAGGAATTTGAGAAACAAGACAGAGGATCATAGGGGAAGGGAGGAAAAAAATGAAACAAGATGAAACCAGAGACGGAGACAAACCATAAGAAACTCTTAATCTCAGGAAACAAACTGAGGGTTGCTAGGTGGAGGGGGGTGATAGGGATGGGGGGGCTGGGTGATGGACTTTGGGGAGGTTATGTGCTATGGTGAGTGCTGTGAAATGTGTAAGACTGATGATTCGCAGACCTGTACCCCTGAAACAAACAACATATTATATGTTAATAATAAAAGAACTTAGCAGCATAAAGCAATAAATGTTCATGTCTCACTTACTTTCCATGAGTCAGTCATCTGGAGTTGGCTTCGCTAGGGGTTCTGCTTAGGGCCTCTCAATCAAGATCTTGACCAAGGCTGCAGATATTTGAAGGCTCAACTGGGATTGAAGGATTACTTCCGAGGCAGCTGACTTCCGCGGCTGGCAGGTTAGTGCTGGTTGTGGCAGGAAGCCCCAGTTCTGGGCCACACGGACCTCTCTGCAGGGCCTCCTAGGGTTCCTCACAGCATGGAAGCTGGCTTCTCCCACAGGGACTGATCCAACAGTCTGATAGGCAGAAGCCACATGCTCTTTAAGACATAGTCTCCAAGTCACTGTCTTCACTTCTGCCATGTTCTATGGGAAGCAAGTCACTCACTCAAGAGGAAGGGAATCAACCTCTTCCTCTTGAACGGGAGATGTCAAAGAATTTGCAAACGTATTTTAAAACCTGCAGAATTAGTTTGACACTATTTCAAAATTAATTTTGCTTTATTTTATATCCAGTATAAAGTATGTTAGTATATTGTACCTTATTTTACAGCTGTTTTTTTATTGTTTATTACTAATTTTGGGCAAAGCATCATTTGGCTTGAGGTTCATTCTTTTCTTACTGTTTTGGGTTGTTTTGCCACTATGTGTCAGTGGTGTTTAGGGTTTCATTATTGCAAACATTTGATATTTCTTTTTTCAACTATGGGGTTAGCTGATGGATTTAAGGTCGCTTATTATCACTTCACGTTTGTATGGAACAGGATTATCTAAATGACTGGAGACTGGACTTTCATGGCCCAGGGTTCAAATAAAAGCCCCTCTGGTTCTCAAGTAAGTTACTTCTGATGGACCTTCTTTTGTCTATAGAAACAAAGCTCCTGTGTGGAAGCCTTAGGCTTGTCTGTACATAAATGCCGTACCAGGGGATGAACATTTAAAATTGTGGTCGGCTACCCTTTAGTTCAGAAGCTTGGTGAGAGATTGTGTATCCTTACTTAGAGGCTGTAAACAGCATATAGGGAAATGAAGGCAAAAGAATAAATCTTGGGCCATTTGTCTATAATATCTGAATATTTGGTTGGAGCAGATGAGAGGCTCCCCTTTGTGGCCCGTGTCTGATGATGGTTCCTCTTAAGGACTGAAATGTCAAATTTGGAATTCATCAGGCTCAACTTTTCTCCATGACCAGACTTCCCCTTTGGGCAGTCTTCCATGGGAAGCCTTTAGGGAGTCTTTAAGAGTATGGCAGCTCTCCTGGAGGTGGACAATGATTTAGCCTCTACACTTTTGGGCATAAAGGACTCTTGTCAACTTTATAAGACCCCCTTTTCCCAGAAGGGAATGCTTTTAAGTTTCTTGGTGGATTATTTAGTAACTGAAGATAACACCATTCTTTGAATTGTTCCAATTTTTTACAACAAGTAACCACAGAGACAAGTGCTATCAGAAGAAATAGGAAAAAAAAAATTGTATAAAAGATAATCAGTCAGACTTCAGACCTTGTCAGTTATGTGAAGATTTCATTTCTATTCCTAGATCCTGCCCTAAATAGAAGAAGCTGGTGACGGAGTCAGATATTAAAGAGAAAAGGGGAAGTAGGAGAGACATTTTTTCTCTCTTTGCATTGGTGGAAGAGTTTAGTGTCTTAAATATCTCAGAATATCTCAGACATTTCTTGTTGTACAGAGACACGGACTGAGGAAGATGGAAGCTCATTCTGTCAGAAAGACCTAATATTTTACACAATGAATGTGGAATAAAAAAAAAAATCAAGTGCTGATTAAAGCCATACTTGTATCTGGGAATTCCTTTGTAGGAGGGGGCAAAACTCAGATGTATTTATGTGGATTTTTAAACAATGGTAGGGAGTGCAGCGGTGGTTAAAAATATGATGATATATCTATAGCTATATCTATAAATCTATAAATCCATAGAGCTGAGAGAGACTTTATAGATGGGTTGATTCTCTCTGGCCTCTGAGTCCAGAGAGATCAGAGAGGTGAAATGATTTAGTGAATCATGACTTGGTGAAAGGATATGGGCACCGCTCATATTAGAACATTCTGGTACATGGTTTTGTTTTGTTTTCTAGGAAAACAAAATGGCTGAATTTAGGTTTTCACTCTTTATAAAATAGTAATTTAATTAGAGATCTTTTTATGGATATGTTTTCATCTGAAGGGGGAGAAAGGAAAAAGCCACAGAATTAAATAAAATTTAAATTGTTAAACAAACTAGTGAAATTAAACAGTGTGTGCCCTTAAGATCTCCTGAATAGGGGGAGCCCAAAGTGAAGGGGGCTAGAAATGCGAAAGCCGTTTGGGTCCTAAATGAAATTGGGGCACCTTACTTCACACCAGGTAACATTTCTTTCCTGGGCAGCCAGACTGTCAAGGAGGAGCCAGAGTTAGCACTGGTGCCTAGTCGTAGTAATGTGTTTTTCTGTGCATTTAGTATTTTTACTTATTTTATTTTAATACTGGCAGAAACGAAACCTTTAGCTTGACAACCCAAGTATGATCTGCTATGATTACAGTATTGACAGCTTTTGGCAAACTGTATAACTTCATTTTGACAAATTGCTTATGTTCATTCTATGGTTAAAATCTATAAATAATATACAGAAGCCCGAGCCTCCTCCTTTTTCTCCCCTTATCACTATTCTATTTCCTATTTTCAAAGGCAGTGTCGCCAACTGATTTTACAGCCCTGTGGACTCACTGCAGACAGGAAGGAATCGGTCAGGTCTCGAGGCAAAACCGCCTTCCTCTCATTCGCCCCCAACAACTGACACTTGGTTATTTGAAAAAGAGAAATTTGAAGTTAGAAGGATTCTTAAAGTCCCTATAGACCTAAATCCTCCATATATAGTCCCAAAGAGGCTGGCTTGCTTAACGTTATACAGCTGGCTGTAGACTCATTAAGAGATTGAGATAATAAAGTTAGTTGGGACCTCAAAGAGTTTCCTTTCAAAAGGTGAATGATCTGAGAAAGGACATTCTTTTTAGGCCAGTGTTGCAGCCCAGCCTCTTGGTGTTGTCTGGGGCCCAGCCAGTGAGACCAGCATCAGAATTACTCTGGTACCCTGCTTGCCCTGGCTGGCCACTGTGTAGCATCCGCTGGCGTCATTCTAATGAGCAGGACAGAAGTGAGGCCTGCTGGTTACATCTGTGGGATTCTGCAGGTACCCCCCTTTGTTTGGTTCTACCCAGCAACAGGGGATTTCCTGGGACTCGAGTACCTGGAGTTTAACCACCAAAGGGCTTTCTGTCGACCTCTAAACAGGGGTTCCTCCAGTTCTTGGAATCTCTTCTACTCCCACCCTACAGCTGTTTCTCTGGGAGAAAGCTCAGGAGAAGGAGGAAAAAGTGAAAAAAGAATGAATTTAACTCCATTCCTCTGTAACTAAAAGCAAAACTTCAGGGGAGCTCAGATGGAAAAAAGAGATTTGATCTGGGCTTTTTTTTTTTTTTCCCCCTGGGGGCAGTACATATTTTATTTTATTTTATTTTTATTTTTATTTATTTATTTTTTTAAAAAGATTTTATTTATTTATTTGACAGACAGAGATCGTAAGTAGGCAGAGAGGCAGGCAGAGAGAGAGGAGGAAGCAGGCTCCCCGCCGAGCAGAGAGTCTGATGTGGGGCTCGATCCCAGGACCCCGGGATCATGACTTGAGCTGAAGGCAGAAGCCTTAACCCACTGAGCCACCCAGGTGCCCCTGTGCATATTTTAAAACAGTTACTGTTGCTATCACTTGTGAGCTGGTAGTGGGTTTCAGGAACCATTTTGCTGACTTTTTGGCAACAGGTGTGAGTTTTCGTGTTCAATTAGACCTCTGGGAGTGTTCTTAAAATCCTATGGAATCATTTGACTCTCTACAGGAAAACACTGATTGGTATTAATTTTCATCCTTTTCTTTTTGATTTTGAAGTAGACTGAAGCACTTCCTGCTCTTCTGCTGTGTTCTTTTTCTTCCCACCTTCCCCCATCCCAAATGATTATAGTATTTCCAAATACAAGGGGCTAGTGGTAGAAAATTAAGGAGTAGGGAGGGTCCTGTTCCAGGCTCGAATGACTAAGGATTCAAGTAGGAGGAATAAAAGTGCTGTTAGTGAAAATCTGGTTCTGTTCTTAATGGTGGCTGCATAATTTACATACCTTTGGTGGGTCAAAACCATGAAGAAATGGCCCTCCTCTGAACACAATTGTGACTCTGTAATAAAAGCAAACATCCTGTAGACTGAACTCCAAGTTCATTAAGGTTGCTAATTAGAGTCTGGAGCATTTGGATATGTATTTCAATTTGATTTGAAATGTCATTGTGAGTATTTTTGTTAGACAAAACTCACATTAGAAAAATAGAAAATACTAAATAAACAATTATTTTTACGTTCTTATTGACCTTTTAAGGAATCTGGTAAAATGTTGGGTTAGAATGTTGAGTTGCATTTACGAAACTCAGACCTGTGTTTTATTTCTAATGTTAAATACTCAGTTGGCCCATTTAAATTATAGTTTTATTTTTAGGTTTAGGAGACTTTAAAAAATTAGTCTTTTTTTTTTACACCCCCAATTTTTGTCTGTCATTATCAACATGGAGTTTATATTTGAAACAAAAATCAGGTTTCATTGTGTAATGGTTAGCACTCTGGACTCTAAATCAAAAATCATTGAGTCTGAAACTCTTGGTAGAGTATGTACTGTCTTGGAGATTATGAGTCCTACAAAGTTAAAACGAAACTATAAGAACAACTGGGGCAAATGGCATTCTGTTCTTTCTGGACACTCTGCAACTTGATAGCTGGAATGAAAAGGAGCATAAATCCACGGGGGAAATGCAGGATTGATGGTTCCTTCTTTGTGTATAGCATACTGCTTTGTTAGCGGCGTTAGCCCTTGTGGGTCAGGAAGCTCAACTCTTCTGTGGGTATTTCTTCATATAACAACTCTTCAAAACTACAGCTATAAATCCTGGAAAATAGATTTAACAGTGTCACTGTTTCTCTTTTTTGTTAGAAAAGTCTAATCAGCATCTCCAAGTCTGATTTAAAATAGGTGAGGTTTTTGAACATTTATCCAATTGATGTTGATCTCAGAGTTACAGATGGGGCTCAGGAAAAAGAAAGCCAACTATCGGCTTTCCTACTGCAGGATGACTTAATTAATGTAACCGAATGATCAAAAGAATTACAATAAGTAGGGCAGCACTTGTGAGACTTAAGAACAACAACAACAACAAAAAACAACACAGTAAAAAAAGTTTGAGGACTCGACTACCTGAATTTTCTGATGGGGAACCTGGTATTTAGGAAGATAACTATTACCATGGTGTGAAGAATTCAGACCAAATGGAATTGAGTGGAAGACAACATCAGCAGCAGCCTGGATAATTTAGTTAACCGCTGGTTTTGCAGTGAGGTAATGTCGTAGATAAGAATGCGTCGCTCTAACTGCAGGAAGCCTCACAGGCAGCATTTTGCAGAATTGTGTGGGATTGCTCGAGATAAAAGATAACTTAAGAGACATACACAAGACAATTATATGTGAAGAAAACATTAAATAGTCTGGAATGTTCTGAAAATAGGAAAGGCAACGTGATGGGAAGAAAAGGATAATTAAGAGGACCTCAGATTGTAAGATAAAGCTGAATTTTTGGAGTAGCTTGCCTTATTTATTTTTTTCTTTCATTCCAGAAAAAAGCCATGAAACAGTGCTGTGGAGTGGGGAAGGAGATTGGGTCTTTACAGATTAATAATCTGCTTAAAAGTTTCCTTATTTTGCTATTCCCGTATTTGTCAAATAAATTATACTAATAACCACTAATCCAAAATGTTCCATCCTTAGTTCTCCAATTAAAAAATTAATAAAATATGGACTGGTTCAAAATGTTAATATCACATTGACCATTAAAACTTACTGGGCCTATCAGGGTACTGTTCTCTGATAAGGGCTATGGATAAAATCCACCCCTCAGAAAATCACATAATGCCTTTGATCTATAAATATTACTGGCATTAGGGGCACCTGGGTGACTCAGTCGGTTAAGTGTCCTACTCCTGATCTCAGCTTAGGTCTTGATCTCAGGGTCATGAGTTCAAGCCCTGTTTGGGCTACTACATTTTATATATATAAATATTTATATATATAACTGTATATATATTTTATATATGTATATATATTTCTATATAAATCTGTGTGTGTGTATACACACACACACACACACACACACATACACATACACATATACTGGCATTTGTTTCTGAATCTTCCTTGGGCCTCGTTAAATGCCTTACAAGTACTGAATGAATTATTTCATTGGTTGAATAAATGACCTCTATATTCGAGGAGACCCAAAGTCAGGAAAATGAAGGAGCTGGAGGAGAAATCTAGATGTGAGTTCTAGTATCAGTTCTACAAATTTAGTTCCGTTTAGAAGAGGATTTCTTCAGCTTCTTGCTGTGGATCATGAATTGTGGTAGACATCAAGGTCCAAATGAGTAATTCTGCTTCTGAAGAAGACGGCACCGCGGTGGTTGGGTTCTGTGCATGCACACCTGTACCGTGTAATAGAGCTACAGATTACAGCTAGCAGAGAAGAAAACTTAGCAAATTTACAAACGATCTTTTTGTATATACACTTTCATTTCCAAAGCTATTTACCTAAGATTCTGCCTTTATTATGTGCCTTTATTATGTGACTCGGATGTCTTCAGGTTTGCCTTTCAGACAGGAAGGGAGGCCTCCCTAAAACTTTCACATGCTAACAACTGTAATTAAAGTAGAAGGCCTTATTTAAATAGTAATTAGCCTTCAGGATTTGAAGTGTAAACAGAACGCTAATTCATTTAGATGGTTAATTGGTCTTCTGGGTTAGAGATCTTAGCATGGCCTTCCTCTTTAGCTATGATGTATTTATGTACTGAGTACAGACAGTGTTGACTCATTGGGATGAAATTTTGCAAAATCTTGCTTGACTCTCAGAATTTTAGCTTTTAAACTCCCCAGGAATGACTAATGCAAGTGAATTTTAAGGTGTTGTGAAAAACTTCAAGTAAAATTCTATGGCAAAATTGTTAACACTTCACTTTTCTTCATAATCACAGGGACCATATGGCCCAATTTATTCATGCTATTCCCATGCCTTAGCATTAGATATTCAGGAATATCTTGGTTTGGAGATTGTGTGGTCATCCTCAGCATAATTAAAAATGACAATATACAGTGATTGCTGTAACAAAAGGTGTGGTTATATTTTCTAGTGAACCCAATGACAAATGTCAGAGTCCCTTTCCCTACTCTCTGCCATAAAGATGGCTATCACGTGATATTATTAAGGTTAAAATGTCATCTTTTTTGAAGGTCATTTACTCTACCAGGAAGTTTGTCATTGCCTTTGCCAAGTTTGCTAGTCTACCAATAACTCTTGCTCCAAAAAAAAAAAGTATTTGATAACTGCATATCTGTGATGTGTTTGCTCAGTCCTAGAGATAAGTTGCATGGAAGGTGGGTCTGATGTTGTTTCACTTTTTTTTTTTTATTTATTTTTTATTTTTTTTTAAAGATTTTATTTATTTATTTGACAGAGAGAAATCACAAGTAGGCAGAGAGGCAGGCAGAGAGAGAGAGGAGGAAGCAGGCTTCCTGCTGAGCAGAAAGCCCGATGTGGGGCTTGAACCCAGGACCTGGGATCATGACCTGAGCCGAAGGCAGCGGCTTAACCCACTGAGCCACCCAGGCGCCCCTGTTTCACTTTTTAAAGTGTTTTTTCTTCTTACTTCAGCTCATCAGAGTGTACAACAGATGCTTAGGCCTGCTGCTAGCCATCTTCTCAGCATAAACATCCCACCAGACTTGTATAAATAGTACCTAACACACTAATTCAACAAATATTTAGTGTCTGCAGTGGCTGGCACATAGGAGACATTCACAGGTATTAATTGAGTGAATAAATACTCCCACACCTTTGGCTTGGGTGTGAGGTGCTACCAGGGAGGAGGTAGGAAGAGGGAAGGGAGAGAAAGCTCCACATGATATCAGGTAGGCTCCGCCTTCAAGTCTCCAAGGGGAAGGTGTGAATAAGTAATCCTAATTGAAGGTAAGACTCGTTCAGTGCCGGAAGAATCTGTGAGTGGGTGTTAGAGCTCACTCTGGCTGGGACGGGTGTTCAGCGGAGGCTTTGAAGGTGGAGAGGTATTCAAATTTAGGATTTTTTCCTCTGTTCAGGGTTCATTTTGGCCCCAGATTGAGTCTCATGAAATGTGGAAGGACCCTCCTGCCGTCGGTTTCTGCAATTACGTACTTGATGTTTGTTGTTTTGCTGTTTTTTGTTTTGGCTGGCTAGCAACTTTCCCTTCAAGATTGATGACTAATCCGAATGAGCATCAGCTCACTTCGCAAATATGACTATTACAATACAGCAATAAATAATGCTAAAAGCTACCAATTTATTGTGATTCACTTGAGCTACCAAGTTGAAATATCATTGCAGTAGCATGACTAAAAGAAGAGAGCTGAGTCCTGCAGGGTAACCATTACCATACTAACTCCAGCCTGCCAAGCACCTTCTACTCAGTAAGAGGAGGACAGCCTTTCCCAGGGCATGTCAGAAAGTGATTGCTTTCCATTAGTGCAGGGATGGAGTGTGAGCTGGTCTTCAATCCCTGGGTGCTTGCTGTGACAGCCTCCTTGCCCCTGACTGCCACCCAAGACCTAAGTAGGAAAACAGAAGGGGATGGGAGTAGATACACAAGGGGCCAAAGTTTTCATGTAAGACAAGAGTGCGATAAAGCTGAGAATGAAGTGACTGGCTCCATTTCCTCTTGCCTCAGAAATCAGGCTATTTCCTCCCCAACTCCTCTGGCTTTGCCTAACTGCCAACATTCTCGGTTGGGCACCTTCAGATGCTTTGGGCCTTTTGTTGCCAAGGTCCATCTCAAAGGCAAGATTCGTGGGACTCTGTGGCCCAAATCATCCCAGAGTCAAGAGAACTTGGCCCATATCCAGAGTTAAAATGAGAGAGAATTGCTCTTACACACTGGCCTTGAAGATTCAACAGGGAAGGCTTAGTTTGAAAATGAGTAAAAGGATGAACATATATACGTGGAGGGCCAGTTTTTCACTGCATATTAGAATGGGTGAAGCCGAGAGTGAAGCGACTAGCAGTTTCCTGGTAAGCTTGCTGTCTTTGGAGAACAAAATAACATCGGGCTGGTGTTTAGGGCATTTACCAAAAAAGTGAGTTACATTGTCACAATGTTACCTAAAATATGAAGCAAAATAATTTTGCCCTGAGATATTTAAAAGGAGGAAGGCTTAATCGCCGAGCAATGCTGATGCAAAGCACTGAAAATGAACAGAACGTGCAGATCCTACTTTTTTTTTTTTTTTTTTTTTTTTTTTAGTGTATTGTTGCTCACACTGAGACTGACTGTTCTGCTACCAATAGGACCCGGGCTCACCCGAGCCAAAGGGCTGGCCAGGATGCACGCACGATCTACAACCCGCCTCTTGAAAAGGAAGGTAAGGCCCGGGACACTCAGACCGTGTGTGCGAAGGGCTTAGAGAAAGTAACCCGAGTCGGCCTTTTCGGGCGGAACCACCCCCTCCTACGAGTTTCACTGGGTCCTCGGCCCCGCCCCTCTTTTATTCGGAGAGCAGCGCGGAGAGCTGAAACTTTGTAATCCGAGCGCGCTCACCCGCGCTCCTCCCAGCCCGAGTCCAGCCCCCAAAGGGAGGTGCAGGAGGTGGGACCTGCGGCCGGGAAGGCTCGGGGACGCCGGCGCACGCGGAGCGGAGACCCCGGGAGAGCACGCCGCGAAGAGAAGGAGCTGGAGGGGGAGCGGAGCCCGCGGCGGACGAGCCGGGGGAAGTGGCCCGGACCATCCGCATAGTCGAGAGGTGGGGAGCAGCTGGGCCCAAAGGGTCCCGTTCCGAGCCGAGGCCAGGGGCCCTGGGGTCACGGTCCCGCGTCCCCGCAGCTGCCGTCGCCCAGGAGCTGCAGCTGTGCCCGTGCTCCCGGCGGCGACGGGGAGGAGGAGGAGCTGCAGCTGGACGGTGGCAGCTGGAGGAGGAGCCGCGCGACTGTCCCGTGTGCCCGGGAGGGGGCCGCGCTGTCCTGGCTTAGCCGCTCTGGGATGACCCGCTGACCGCGGCCATGCAGCCTTGACGGGGCGCTCCGGCGCACGGGGACCAGCCGCGGGGCGCGCCCTCTCGGGAAGGACAGCGGGCCCGGGTAGTAAGACTTGAACCGCCGACTCTCGCCCAGCTGGGAGCAAAGCCGTGCACCATGGAGCCCGTGACCAAGTGGAGCCCCAAGCAAGTGGTGGACTGGACTAGAGGTGAGCGGGTCTGGGGGGCCCCGGCGCGTCCAGTCCAGGGATGGGGCGGGCGGGGAGCTGGGCTGTGGGGGTGCTCAGCCGCTCTTCAGGCGAGACGCGTTGGGAGCGCAGCGCGGTGACAATACAAACTTCTTCCGAGTGGTTTGTGCATCCCTAACTCTTGTGCCTGCTTTTGGGGGTGCGGATGTGGCAAGCCGAGGGGAGCCCCCGTCGTGAAGCCGTGGAGGGGAGATGGCCGTTCTGTGGACAGTGAGGGCTGGGGGTGCGGATCTCGGGACTTGGGGGAAGGGCTGTGCGGGACCCGGGCGCCGTCCCTGCCTGCGTGCGGTGCCGCGCTCCTAGGCTGCGGGTCCCGGGGCTGAGAGGCACAAGGCGCCTTTGTGTGGGCGGCTCCCCTCGGACCTCGTAAATGCCGCCTGCCCAGAGTAGTTCGCAGGCGTGACGGGGCGGTTGGACAGGTAGAGACTCCAGCGGCTCGCCGAGCCTCTGTTTTTGTTGGAGGAGGCCACAGGGCAGCCCAGGAGCCCGCATTGAGGCATTCGCGCCGGGGAGAAGCCTTTAGCCAGACTCCCTGGACTCGGTGACCTGCTCGAGAAGGTGCCAGTACCCCCTGTGCGGTGCATTATTATTATTATTACTATTATTATTATTATTATTTTTAGGCCACATTTAGACCTCGGGAAGAAGAGATCTCTTAGAATAACTGTCCCGGGTTGTACAGTATTGGGGATGAGGAAAAACAGTGGGGTGGGGTGGTAATGGGGGATTGAGCAGGGATAGAAGCTCCTAGGTCCAGTGGTCTGGCTTGCTTTTTTTATGCCTGCCGGTATTTCCAAGGAGGAGTGATGAGTTTCCGCAAGCCTCTTCCTACTTTTCCAAAAAAACGAAGCCCACAGAAACAACCACTGTTTTCATGGGTTCTTCCAGCTTATCATCTCTTTTGTTTCAAGTTACTATTTTTTCTTTTTACTATTTTCTTTCTTCTATCTGCTCTTCCAGGTGAGGAATGGTGTCCTTTCTCAGTAATAATAACTAGAATTGTATAGCGCTTTACAGTTTGCTAAGAACTGTCTCTCTGTTATTGCCTTTGGTCATCACAGTAAGCCTGTGAGGTAGGTAATACTGGTAAGATCAGGTCATCTTTCCAACTGTCTCACCCGTGGCTGGGGCGTAATGGAAACCGGTCACCTCTGCATCTCATTTCTCATGCCTGCATAGTACACAGAGACCACGTGGAATGGGATGTTCTAGATATATGGGACATTATGGGATGTGTCAGTGGGGAATACTTGATCATTTCCACTGGGAGCAGGAAAGGGATATAGTTCTGAGAAGAGCCTTGTGCAGGGACCAAAATTTCCTGGGTTCTTATTTAAAATGAGGATGAAAACAACACAGATGTGTACATTGGTGATTGGTTTGCCCAGGTAAAGAGTAAATAGCATTGCTAGTGCTTGGCACAAGGCATTACCTTAAAAGCTTGTAAGTTCCTGGGCCCTGTTTTGCAACTGGGTATGTTTTCCCTGTTCAAGATACTACTGGATTCCCCAACCAGTGACTTGCCAAGACTGAGTTGGTTGATCTGGTTTACCTATGTGTCTATCATAGAAGGAACTCAAGTAAAAGATTATTTTCAGCAGTGTTTGACCTCCAGAGCTGTTCTGTCCAATAGCATAGCCACAGGTGGCTCTTAAGCCCTGGCGGTGGGCTGGTCAAAATTGTAAGGTGTTATAAGTGTAAGATAAACATATGTGAAGTCTTAGTACAAAGAAATGAATGTATATTATCTCAATTTTTCATATTTCACTACATGTTGAGGTGACTATTTTTGGATATATTGGGTTAAATAAAATTTATGATTAAAATTAACTTTACCTGCTTATTTTTATCTTAATGGTGGCCCCTAAAAAGTGAAAAATTACACACATGAGTCACATTTGTGGCGTGCAGTATATTTCTCTTGGAGCTGTACTGCTCCGGAGTCAAGAAAGGGTTACAGTTTATCACTCTGGTTTTCCTGAGTCCCTGCCAGCCTTCTTGATAACATACAACTAGAAAAATGGTAACAGGCACACAGGAAGATTATGGAGTGAGATCTTCACACCCTCAAGATTCGTGTCTTTTTTTTTTTGGTCCCTCTTGGGATTGGGAGAAGAGAAGTGTAAATTCACATCCTGTTATGTTTGTTTAGCATCTAAAAGGAAGAGCAGATTCAAAGGTTTTTGGCATCCAGTTCCCTTGACGTTAGGACTTGCAATTGCTTTCATTTAGGAAAAGTTTCCTACTGATGTGAAAGAGCAGTTATGAGTGGTTCAGTATCTCAGTATCAGGAGCACTGGACACTGATTAGGTTACATGCCTGTGGTTAGTGTGTGGCAACTTGATACGGAATGGTTGTGCCCTTTTGGACCCTTAAATACAGCCTCATAGAATGACCTGGATACTTTCTGTCTTAGAACCTAGAAAAGATAAGAGGAGTAAGTGTGGCAAACTCTTGGGCAAGAGGCAACACTCTCCCAAATTGCATGACACATTACTTGAATATTTCTCATAGTAATGATGTGAAATATTGACTTTTCAATCAACTGTTGACTTATGCAAACTTGTTTGCTTATACAACTATTTTTAGTTGTCTTTGCTAACCTCTCTGCACAACCCCCACTTTATAAATACATCCTCCTGATAAGAAGTTCTTCATGTAGACTTTGCCATGCGTGGTGCTGCACGAGTATGGTGGGGTGATTGTGAGCCCCGTAGAAAGCCTTGGATTTAATACTGTCTCAACCTGACTACGGTTTACAGCGTGCTCTCTCTCGTGTTGATGTTAAGAGGTGGGTGCGTGCATTAGGAAAAAGGGTCTGTGTCTACAGCATGAATGAATTCGTGTGGATTTTATTCTTATTTTATCATTGTTAAGTTTTTTTGTATGAATCTTTACCTATACCGTCACCATTTTCATCATAATATTAGGAGATCCTCAGTAAGCAGCGTATTAGGCTCAGATCTCCGTATGGTACGAGTATTCACTCATTTAATGTGGGTAAACACATTTTGAGGTAGGAGCAGATATTTCCATTTTGTAGTTCTGTTCTGAGCATGGAAAAGTCCAGTATACCCTGATCAGTGTCACACAATGCGGAAGGGACAGCAGCATTTGACCCCAGGTGCCTTGGTTTTAACTCTGTCTTCTCAGGAGGTTCTCATTCTTTTTTTTTTTTTTTTTAAGATTTTATTTATTTATTTGACAGAGAGAGATCACAAGTAGAGAGGAAGGCAGAGAGAGAGAGAGAGGGAAGCAGGCTTCTTGCTGAGCAGAGAGCCCGATGTGGGACTCGATCCCAGGACCCTGAGATCATGACCCGAGCCGAAGGCAGCGGCTTAACCCACTGAGCCACCCAGGCACCCCAGGAGGTTCTCATTCTTAGAGGACTCTAGAATCTTTACCACATTGATGAGCAGACCTTCAGGGTTCCCATGATGTGAGTTACTAATATCCTGTTAGTGGAAGAGAATTGTCTGGTATATATGTGTCTTATCCTGCCTGTTTGGTAGGATTATTTGTAAATCAAATTAATTCATAGTTCATGGCACCCTGTCTTTAAATAATTCTAAAGGCTTTTGCGAAGCAAATGACCTTTTATAATGTCTATCAGGTGAGAATAGGGTGTGGTGCCCATAACTGAAAATCTAGTTTTCAGGAGTAAACCCAATGGGACTGCTGATTTTCTTTTGTAAAAGAAGTCTGGAAATGGGGAATTCAGAAGTAGATGGGGGCTCCCTCCATGGTGCCGCCAGGGGCCCAGGCTCCTTCTGCCATCCCGTTCAGCCATTCTTAGCATGTGGTAAGCAAGTCATGTTTATCTTCATACTTAATGCCACAGAGCAGGGTGGCTGTTCGCCTCCAGGATCTTGTCTTTATTCCAGGCAGGTGAAAGGAGACCCAGCGAAGACGAAAGACTGGTGATAGCTAGGTCTTCTCCTAGAAGTTTCATCAAGGGAGGTGGTTTACAGCTCACTCACCCGAGCTCTCACATAGCCTCATGCTGCAAGGGAGGCTAGTCCCTGTCGGGAGGGGCGGGGGACGGGGCGCGGTCGGGTGGTGGAGGGGTGGTGGGGTGGTGGGAGTGGGAGTGGGGGAGGAGTTTACTTGGGTCCATTGTTGACCTGAGAAAATTTGGACTTTGTTCAGTGAGGAAGAAGGGGGGTGGTTGGACAATAGATACTGGTAAGCAGCCAGTAGTGTCTGACACACAGTAATTTATATGTACTGATCTTTATAGATTAGTTCTCGAAGTAGGAGACCTGTCATAATGTCCCACATACATCAAGCCTGTGGGTCCACCCTGTTTTAGAACTGGCATTCTGTTTTTATTCCTGTTAAGCTTTCTCAGGTCAAAAACCATACGTTATATGAAGTCTTTTTCTCTGAGTTTGATTTAAATATTAGAAGTTGCATTGTAAAACACAGCTACCCAAGTTGTGTTTCTGTTTCCAGACCACTGGGGATTGTCTTTGACAAGGAGGACCGCTGATTTGTCCCCAGAAGCTCTGTTGGTCTTTGATTGGCTTGGCATGGGCAGGTTCTCGATAAGTATGTTGTGGAGTGAGCACATCTCTAATACCCTGCTTTAGTGGCAGAGAAGAAGTCCCTCTGGCCAGCTTCTTGTGCCTAGCATGGGTACCATTTCCCCATCACGAACCTTGAGTGAAGGTTTCTTGCTTCAGGTGTGAGCCTGTGGGGTTCAGGGCATTTGCTCATTCTCCGTTCTCTGGCCATCAGCACTGCTCTTCCCTGTAATGTCTATTAGTATGTGGGACATCAGCAGTCTTAAAGCGCCTCCCTGTTTGGTTCTGGAGGGGCTGGAATTTCCATGTTATCTGTAGAGATCTGGTACACTGTAGGTCAACTCCAGGGTTAGACTCTTAGGCCCCTCCTGCTGCCGTCCACACAGAGGCCAGTGCTTCCCACAGACCTGATTCCAGTTAGGTTAGACTTTTCCCATTAGCCTCTGTGGCCCGTGAAAAAGGGAGGTCCTTTTCTTTTGACGTTTGTACGTCTCCCTCGTGGGTCAGAAGCTCTTCTTTTTATTCCACTCTCTTCCTGGTGTTTAGTCTATTTCTTGGGTCTTGCCATAGACTTATCTTAATCATAAGGATAGAAAAACAGTTATTGAAGCATTTATTGTGTGTCAGCCACTATGCAAAGTGCTTTATTTTGACTCATACGATTCTTAGAAAACCCAGTGACGTGTACAGACCATTACTAACGCATATTAAAGATGGAGAAACTGAAGCAGAGGGAGAGGGGGAGAGAGAGAGAGAACTTACTCAGGGTCCTGTATTTATAAGCTGTGGTGCTCATAAACACCCCCCCCCCACCATGACGTCATTAATTCCATGGTCTGCACTAGGTCAGGGGAGCTCCACGGTGAGGGTGGGCTCTGCAGTCAAACTCCGGAGCTATACCCTCATTCTACCCTGAATTGTGTGGTCTTATATAAGTTCTCAGTAAATTACTACTCCTTGTTTTTATTGCTTCCTCTCTTTTATTCTGTAGCTCCAGGTCACATATTTTCTTCTCTGAGCCATCAGGTCTGTCATAAGGCTGGCTTCTCCATGCAGGGGCCCCAGTTTGTTGCCAGGAAATTTCCCTGCCATTTGACAACCACTCAGAGGACCCAGGGCAGGATTTACAGCTGATCAGGAAGGTTCTTGGTTAGCTGAGTGACAGATGTCTCTTGCCAATATCGTGAACTTTCTTTGGGTAAAGAAACCGAATTTATATTATCTCAACCTTTTTTATTTTACTAGTAACTGGACTTCCAGTGGGCACAGCATTAGGGCCGGCTTATGCTGTCATAGGGTCGCTGCTGTCTGGTCCCCGGTCCTGACCAGCGGTCCACATCACCTGGGAGCTTGTTGGAGATGCAGAAGCTCACGCCTGCTGAGCATTTTCACGAGAGCCCCTGGTGATTCGTGTGATCTTCACAGTTTGAGAAGCGCTGCTGGAGCACAGAGCTGCAAACCCATTTTTCTACTCTGCTGGTAGGTTCTGCGGTCTGATCTGACACGGGCTCAGTGTGTTTTATTTAAGCCCTTACATGATGACACTTAATTTGAGGACGCTTGACTTGGCCACTAATTAAAGCAAAAAGACCATCTGAGGGTGTGATCTTGTATTTATAAGCACCACCTAGCAACAGCATCAGGTGATTCTCTGCACGCCTGAAGGAGACCTTTCCCCTGAGGTTTCTTACATATGATTGGGGACTTGAAGAGTTCTCTTAACAATCTTTGTGTGTGTGTGTTGTTTTGCTTTGTTTTTAAAACAGGTGGTCAGAAGGGAGTTGTGGGGTGGTCCGTGGGCACCGTGCTTTAGTGTGTTGTCCAGATTGTCAGGTGGACGTGGGAGGATAAGGAGAGCTTTGGTGATTGACTGCACAGGGTTTACCATGGTTAGCAGATTTGTGGCACGATTTTACTGTCGGTAAAAATGACACAGATTGTTATTTTGGGAGTAAGCAGAGGAGTTCTCAAAATTGAAAAGTGTGTGCTGTGCCAAGGCCAGGTGTCTGGGTTCTATCTCCATAAGGGTTGGGAGTGACCTCTTCATGCTCCAGGCTCCCCTGTAAGCCCTTCCTGTGTTCACACCATTGCATGGAGCTGTGGGGACCTCTCTTCTCTGTCTTGTACTCTGTGTCATCACTTCCAGTTCTGATCATTTGTAGCCTGTTGGGTTCTAGCTCTGGGACATTCGTGTTTTCATCTTGATGTCCCATTTTACTCTCCTTCTGTGGTATTTGTAGAGTTTTCATCTTTCAGCTTCTAATAAATAAAGCAAGTTTTATTGACATGAGCTCTGCAGAGCTCTTCCATGTTCGTTCCTTTCTGAGCCCTCACAAGCCCAAGAGATGTGCAGTGAAGGCATCTCTGTTGCAGATGAAGAAATTTTGGTTTTTGGTGTTAAATGAATTGGCCAAGGTCAAAGGCCAGGAATTGGGACCGGACTCCCCAAGCTTCTGTTCTCTTGTTCTGTCCACTTCAGACCTGGTTCCTCCTCTGGCCAAGGTGGGTGTTTTTTTGTTTCCTAATCAGCAGGTGTGGGAAGGGGCAGCTGCTAAGAACTTCTGACTTTTTTGTTTCCTGCTTATCTCCTTAGTATTTATACTCATGGGACACAGGCCTTTTCTTTCTTTTTTCTTTCTTTTTTCAATTATACAGCCTAAGCAGGCCCCTGCCTGTTTTGAACCTGACCCTTTAGCATTCTAGACACTTACTGCTAGTTATTTATCTCATTGTGGTTTGTTGATTGTGTTGTATTGTATTGCAGCTCAGTAGTGGAATACATCATTCCTTTTTTTGACATTCCTAATTTTTGAGTGCAGAGTTATAATTTTTTGTCTATGATGCAATCAGTAGTTCTATTTGGTAGAATCATACACACACACATATAAACACATTTCATGCTTACCTTTGATTATTCACAGTGACTTCATTTTAAGTGCTTTTTTTTTTTAAGATTTTATTTATTTATTTGTCAGAGAGAAGGAGAGAGAGTGCGCAGAAGCAGGGGGAGTGGCAGACAGAGGGATAAACAGGCTCCCCACTGATCAAGGATCTGGATGCAGGACTTAATCCTAGGACCTGGGATGAAGATCTGAGCTGAAGGGAGATGCTTAACTGACTGAGCCACCCAGGCATCCCTCATTTCAAATGCTTTCAGAGAGAAGGTCAAGGAGTTACAGTGAACAATATATAGGCTTTGGAATAAAATAAAACTGGATTCAGGGTCTGTGTTTAACACTAACTGGTTTGAAAGGTTGGGTAAGTAACTTATGGACTTCAAGCCTTCCTGAGATTTCTCATCTGTAAAATGGGACTGATAATAACCAATACACAGGGTTTTAGTTACAATTAAAATAGGCCGTATAGGGAAATATATAGCATATAAATGTTCATACACTTATTAGTGATTTGTAATAACTCCAAGTTAATATGTACTATAATTGGATTTTATTTTTGTTTGAATATTTAACAGTGTTGTGTTAAACACTGTTCTGGCTGATAGTCACCTTTCACATGTTTACTAATAACGTAGAACAATTCCATCCTCCCTCTTATTGGTATATGGGTGGTGTGTTAAATCATCTTTATTTTCTGTTTTTACCTCATGTTCCCTTGGACACTTTTCCTTATTTCCTTTGAGAATCTTAGAAGGAGGGAGGTGTTATCATAGAACAGTTGTATAGTAGCTTTCTTGGAAAGAGCTTAGGAGCAAGAGTTTAGGAGGAAGACTCATGTTGTGACAATTACACCCCGCAGTAAAAATAGTTTCTTAATTACTTAGGACCTACTAAGTTCCACATACTGGTCTAGGTGCAAGCATCTAGCTGGGTCCATGCTTTACTACAGGGTTGGCAGACAACAGTAATAACAACCACAACAAAATAGACCAACAGCCAGTGCTAAGGCCCTGAGGTATAAATTAAATTGGTGTGTTTGAGAAAATTGGAAATGTGGGGTCCTGAAAAGCAGGGATGATGGTGGGGGAGGCAGGGGGGTGGTGGGTAGAGATGGGGTGAGAAGATACACAGAGGCCAGATCCTGTAGGGTCTTACAAATCTTGATCAGGTGTTTGCAGTTTTTTCTGGTTGTTGTAGAAAGCAGGGGAGTGACAAATTTGATTTGGATTCTGGGGCAGAAGTGAATTTAGGGCATCCAGCTGGCATGTAGTACACTTTTCTGGAGATGATGGCATTTTGGACTAAGGTTTTGGTGGCTCCAGCATTTGAGAAGCCAAGTTCTGGATAGAGTTGGTTCACTGATAGATCATTTTGAAATTATATTTGAAATTGTGATGTGTCTATTTTTGTGTGTGTCTGTTTTCCTTACTAGGGTTAGGAGAGCTCCCACCCTCCCCTCATCCTGATTACTCTCTTGTCATTTAAATAGAGAGTGTAATCTGTCTTTCTGCATTCACATGCTTTGTTCCCGGTATTGTTCTTTCCTGGCACATTTTGCTGGGAGCTACAGTTTCTGAAGCTGTTTATTCATCTATGAATAGGGGTTTTGTGAAAGTGGACATAGCCTACTTTGTTTTCTTTGACATCAAATGGCTGATTGAACAGTTTTTAACCTGGGATCAGAAGGGCAAATGCAGTTGTGTTTATTAGAGCAAAACAGTTCCTTAGAATGCAGACCAGTAGGGTGTAAAAGCTAGAAAGCTTTCTGTAGGAACACTTAAAAAAGTGTTTGGGTCCAAGGAACCCACAGACAGATCTGATTTAAAATATTTTTGCTCCATTGCAAGACTATCCTACTTGTGCTTTAGAAAAGAGTGCCACCATACTTTTGGTTGAATAGATGGTGTATTGAGGAATTTGCAGCAGGTTAGAGTTGAACACGTTTTTAAACACTTAATGTATTACTTATCAACAGGGTAGAGTGGGAGGGAAACAAAGGTAGGTAGGCTTATAGGAGAATAACCTGGAAGCTTACTACTCCCTCCCCCCCAAGAAGAAAATCTGTCAGCCCTTTGAGAGGAGAAACCCCCACGTGTTATCTATCAGAAAAGGCGGTGATTCTGATAATCTGAATCATGCTTTCCTGAGGAAAACCTTTTAGTGAAAGGAAACATCCTATTTCCTATTTTCAGAGATTTGCGACAGAGGGGAAATTCAGTGCTTTTGGATTTAGTAGTAGTAGTAGTTGTGTGTGTGTGTGTGTGCGTGTGTCCAAGTTGAACCTGTGTTAATTGAATGGTCTTTCATGTTCCCAGAGTAATTTTATATTACAGTGTTTTAAAGAGAGTCAAGTCAAACTACTTGGGATATGATCGTTGAGATAGGAAAACTAGCTTTTTATGCAGAGTAGAGCAGACTTCATATAATACCTGTTGAAATTGTGAGCGCATTCTTAACATGGATTCCAGCCGGAGTCCTACACGAACCACGTGCAGATAACATGGCTGTGAGAAGTGACTGTCTATGCTAAAGCAAAAAGTGTTAGTAATGGTATGGAAAAAACCCACAAACATTTCTTGTTTGAGTATGTCTGGAGATATGTAGTGTCAAGTGGTCTGGTTATTAGTACTCCTGAGCGAAGTTGGAGAATCTTACAGAAGATCGGTGAGGAAAGACTTATTTTGGATGTGGATGGATTCTTGGTTCTTATCTGGTACCATCTAATCTGCACATGCAGTGACCACCTATCAATATATGAATATTGGCCCTGACTCCTGATGTTTTTAAGCTGAGATTTTCTTGAGACCCTTTCCCAGTGTCATACGTGTGGCACCCCCACCCCCCAGCATCTCATCGTTGTTGTTCTTGAACTTACTTTTTCAGCATCAGCATGGGCTGGGAGCTTAAACATGTGAATTCCCAGGCCCCACCCCAGACCCACAGAATCAGAGGCCCTGGGGGTGAGACCCAGGAATCTGTGTTGTATCAAGTCCCTCTGGAGAGTATAGTGCTGGCTAAAATTTGAGGACCATTGGTTTATACCGCTCATGTAGAACATTCAAAAATCAATGATTTAAGGCAGACTGTCCCCCATAATTCCTTCCACAGTTCATTTTTAAGCAATACATAATGATCACTTAGGAAGCAGAGCTTCCTTCCTTCCTTCACAGTAGGAATGGTTGTTACATATTTCAGTGGATGAGTTAACGTACCGCTGACTTTTGAGTGTCCCTTCCACAGAGCGGGCAGGGAAGGGTCAAAGCTGTTAACCTGTGGGCTCCTAGCCAGCTGCTCCACGTGGGACCCACAGGATCCTTTTGTTGTGTACCTCTGAGCCCTCAGCCCCAGAAAAACACAGAAGAAGAGGAATGTTTCATGGTCAGAAGGGACCTGTTTAGGTTTTGGATGGAATTTCCAGACCTTGCTCTAATTGAGGAGCAAAATGTAACACCCCCCTCCCCCACTCCATTTTGAGAGAGGGTGGATGGTGGTTGTCTCATTTAGCCCTCAAGTTTTGGCTTTGAACTGGTCAAGCAGATGCAGAGAGAAGTGAGGGAAAGAAGAATCAGGGAAGAGAATTCCTCAGAGCAGCTCAAGGTGAAAAGCTCTTTTGTCTGAGTGCATGGACACTGGAATTTGGGGAGCCCCCTCCCACACTTGTCCAAGGCCAGGAGAGTCCAAAATACAAAAGGTACTACAGAAATGAACATGAAGACCAGGATTGGCACTGGGACTTGGCAACAAGAGTTGCAAACTCAGAGGCCTGTGGGGGCCAGGCAGACAGTATCTGAAATGGAAACACAGGAGTATGTGAGTCAGGAGGAAGTGGCCAAGAGTGTGGCAAACCCAAAGACAGTCATTGGCTCAGTTTCTGCTGACTAGACCTATAGTTTCCAGATCTTCCAATTTTTGTTGTTGTTTTTTTGTTGTTGTTGTCATCATCACAACGAAGCTGTGTACATGACATCTGGCATTGTACATGACATCTCCCAGTTTTTAGAAAACCGTTTTCGGTTTTGTTTTTTTTTTTACATTGGACAAACAAAATATGTCTGTGGGACTGTTTGTAATTCCCTCTGTGGACAGCCATGGTCGGGTGTTAATTGCCTAAGTGAGAAACATACCTGTAAGAGGTGAATACAATGAACTCTACAGTAATCCATCAATTACTTAGCAAATCTGTTTCTTACGTTTAACTTCGTTTTGCTCCTTAACTAGTTCCATTATTCCTAACATTGCAATATGTAATTCCATGCAGGTATTGTTAGGCCAAAAATACCAATGCTTTAACGGATGTACGTAGCAGACTATTAGGTAGTTACTCTTCAGTAAGAAAACAGGAATTTGGCTTGTCTTGATTGCGTTCGTTTTGCCATTGGCTCTGTGGGCTTGGCCCCTGACAGAAGCTGTTTCTGTTTGTACAGGAAGATTTCATTCATACATAAATTCGTTCATTTTAGAGTAGGGTGTATGTTCCAGATTTTTGTGCTAGTTGTGGGGTCCTGTTTGATTTAGTAAGTTAACTGTTGACTTTAGGTCTATTTCTTGAAAAACAAAACAAAAACAAGAAAAGTGCTAGTGTGAGTACTTACAGTGGGGTAGTACTCACCCCAAAATGAAATCTATAAACTTCTCAACTGTAATTACGGAGTATTTTAATCTTTTCATTTGCTTTGTAAGTGCATAGTCTGTATAGTCCATATGACATACACATAATATAAGTATATAGACCACACACACATATATATTCATTATAGTCTTCAGCTAAATCTTTTTTTTTTTTTTTAAAGATTTTATTTATTTATTTGACAGAGAGAGATCACAAGTAGACGGAGAGGCAGGCAGAGAGAGAGAGAGAGGGAAGCAGGCTCCCCGCTGAGCAGAGAGCCCAATGCGGGACTCGATCCCAGGACCCTGAGATCATGACCCGAGCCGAAGGCAGCGGCCCAACCCACTGAGCCACCCAGGCGTCCCTTCAGCTAAATCTTTATTAAGTTTTTATTTCAACCATTAATTTCCTTTAAAAAGCATAGAGAAAATTTCTTTCCTTTTTACTTCTCTCTTTTTTTTTTTTAAAGATTTTATTTATTTATTTGATAGAGACATAGATCACAAGTAGGCAGAGAGGCAGGCAGAGAGAGAGGAGGAAGCAGGCTCCCCACTGAGCAGAGAGCCCGATGCGGGCCTCGATCCCAGGACTCTGGGACCATGACCTGAGCCAAAGGCAGAGGCTTTAACCGACTGAGCCACCCAGGCGCCCTCTCTTTTTTTTTTTTTTTTAAAGATTTTATTTATTTGACAGAGAGAGAGGTCACAAGTAGGCAGAAAGGCAGGTAGAGACAGAGGGGAAGCAGGTTCCCTGCTGAGCAGAGAGCCCGATGTGGGACTCGATCCCAGGCCTCTGAGATCATGACCTGAGCCGAAGGCAGAGGCTCAACCCACTGAGCCACCCAGGTGCCCTCTCTCCTTTAATCTGCTTTATGCTAGGGACAAAGAGATGAGTCAGTTACAGAGGAAGCCTGTTGTCAAGAAGCTCATGGCTTAGTAAGGAGGCAGCAGTTAGCAGGTGACGTTGAGTTTCTGTATGTGCTAGGCCTTTGCTAGGACATTTTGTGAATTAATCTCGTTAGTCCTCAAAATGCTTATTTGACAGGGGCATTGTAATTGTCTTCATTTTAGAGTTAAAGAAACCAGGCCCTGACCTCACTGAGGTTGCGTGATAAGTAAGTGGGGTTTGAATCAAGACACATTTGATTCCTGAACCTGAGCTGTCGCCTAGCTGCCCTTTGGCAGGACTGACGTAAGTTGGTTAGTAATAAGTTTTGGGGGCAAAGGGAAAATATTCATGTTATTAATGGTATGATTTGAATTGAACTGTGTAAATTTAATCTGTAATTTTACCACCCAATAAAAAAATGTATAGAGAAAACTCTTTTTCTTTATTATTTTTGTGTTTTTTTGAGAGAGAGAGAGAGAGAGAGAGTGTGTGTGTGTGTGTGTGTGTGCGCGCGCGTGCAGGTGCATGGGGGTGGAGGGAGAGGCCCAGAGAGAGAGAATCTTAAGTAGGCTCCATGCCAAGCACAGAGCCCAGTGCAGGGCTTGACTTTATGATTCTGAGATCATGACCTGAGCTGAAATCAAGAATTGGTTGCTTAACCAACTGAACCACCCAGGCGCCCCTATTTCATTTCTTTTTAAAAAATTTTTGATTGGGCTGTTGTAAAAGGGAAAAGATGGATTTTTCAAATATATTTAATAGGGATAATGTAACATTTAGATGTCACTTAATGATTTTAGGTTCTAGTTTTCTTGTAAGTTACAATTCTGAGATTGTGTGAATATACATTAAAAAAAGGGAGAGCGACTGGGAGGAAATACATTATAGTGACAGCATGGGTTATCTCTGGATGATAGGATTAAAGGTGGCTTTTATTCTCTTGTATCAATGAAGAGAAATTTTTTTTGTCTTGTACTGAGAGCCATGGCTACTTTCTACTTGGCCTTTTATCTTCAGGATGCTTGGGAATCAGAAAAGATGCAAAGAACAACATGGGAAAGAATGTTGGATGCATTTTCTTGTCTTTTCAGGACCTTGATGCCCCAAGTTTTGGCTGCCTTAGCAGCTCTCTGTTAGCTTCAAACAGCTAGCATGTCCTTGTTTTATTTTTGTTTTGTTTTTGTCTTGTGTAGGCTGGTTTGTCCAACACAGCCAGGTGTGTCCAGTTGTGCTGTATGAAGGCAAAACTTCAGTAGCGCTCAGATTTTAGTGGGCATAAGAGTCACTAGTACAGACCAAATGGTTTGTGGCCCTAACTGCCAGGGTCTGCTAATGTCATAGGTGGGGGAGCCACGTGTTTAGAAGGCAGCCCCGTATGTCTTTAGCTGGTGGTCTGTGAACCACAGTTTGAGAGCCACTGACCTTTAGGAACTTTGTTCTTAATTCCCTGGGGAAATGATAGAAAAGTTTGAATGGAGGCGTGTTGCCCCTAGAACTGTGGGAAATGGGAAGGACTTTGAGGAAGAGTGATTAGAGGTTAAGAGACCTACTCTAGGGGTCATTTTGGGGTCCTCAATGCTGAAGAGGCCTGAGAAGCCTTGGGAACAAAAGCAGGGGGAGAGAACAGTGAGAGAGGTACTGCCCAGGAGTGGACTGGGAGCCCCAGCAGGGTCTGATCAGTGAGTGGTGCCAGAAGGGACTTTCATATCCAGGATTGGTGGCTCAGTGACTTCACGTGGCAACACCAGTAATGTGTGTTGAATTCTGGGCAGAGCTGTTTTGCAGGTTCAAGGGTGAACAAACCTATAGATACCAACCTCAAAACCTCTTCCTATTTGTAGAAGATGCATCTTGCATGATGTGCCAGTGTCTTACATGATTCAAACTCTTAAGAAGACACAGTGCCCTCTCTTACTACAGCAGTCTGATTGTCTCATGGTTTAATGAGGTGTAAATATGCCGCTTGGCACACAAAACATGTTAAAATAGGATAGTGTTAGCTGACATTTGCGTCCTCATACTTGAGTGTGAAATGATGCAATATACATGAATATGACACCTAGAATTATTTCTGTACGGCACATTAGAGGGTATGGGATGCAAAATAAAACAGAGGATTCAAGTCCTATATAGGACAGCATGTAAATGTAGATACAAAATCAGTGCTGATAAGTGCAGAATTCATCCTGGAGTCGTCCCTGAAGTTTTGTCCAGTGCTTAGTGAGGTAAGCAGTTTTGGTTAACGTGCTTGGTCATAATTGCTGTGTGGGTGGGGGAGCTCATTTCCTGAGATTAGTGCCTTCTTTGGGCTGCCAAAGCAAGTGAGTGAGTGGAAGGACCAACCTGGAGAGAGCCAGGGGTGTATAGGAATCTCCAAAAAGGAAGGGATGACAGGTCCTCCTGCAGTAGTTTGATATGGCCCATTTTCTTATTCATCCCAGCCAACCCTTAGACGGGGTGTGATTTCTTCTGCGATATCCCTCAGGTAAAGTTAATAGGTTCTTTACTTAATAGGATCAGGTATAAAATCATAGATTATTTATTTTAGAACATCTTTCCCAGTGTTCTGAATGGCTAACGTTTCTATTAAAACTTGCTGATTTCCCATGTATGATTTTTATATTCATACTGACTCCATTTACCTGATACTCTGAAGTGAAGCCACTTGTCTTTCACATTTATTTTAGTTCTAGAAGCAAAGTTTTTTTTTTTTTTTTTTTAAAAGATTATTTATTTATTTATTTGCCAGACGGAGATCACAAGCAGGCAGAGAGAGAGGAGGAAGCAGGCTCCCCGATGAGCAGAGAGCCCGATGCGGGGCTCGATCCCAGGACCCAGGGATCATGACCTGAGCTGAAGGCAGGGGCTTAACCCACTGAGCCACCCAGGTGCCCCAGAAGCAAAGTTTTTGATGAAGTACTGTGCCATTAGGCCATATCAGGAGAAATAGAACTTTAACTCTTTGCCTTTAACTAACTCTTAGTCTGTTAACTATACTGCCCTGTTAACTGGTACTCCCATCTGGTAAGGGTTCATAGTACCATGCATTCATTCACAAATACTTACTGAATGCCTACATTGTGCCAGGCAGTGTTCTAAGAGCTGAGGATACAAGAGTCAATAAAATAGATGATAGTTCCTATCTTCCTGGAGCTGCTATTCTAGTGGGGGTAGACAGAATATGAGTAAAATTTGGTTATATACTGTGGGGAAAGGATGCATAGGTGGATGTAGGAAGGGAGTAGGGAGTAAGCAGTTTTAACTGTGGTGACCAGGGAAAGATTTCAGTGAGCAATGAGGCTAACAGGTGAAGGAATGTTTTAGCAAAGGGAACAGCAAGTGCAAAAGTCATGAGACAGCAGAGTGCCTGACATGTTGGAGAAGCAAGGGGTGCCACATGTGATTGGAGACCAGGTGGCGCAGAGCCTTGAGGTCATTATATAATCAGTTGAGATAACTCACTACCTTCAGACCAGCCAGAGATCATTATACATATTTGGCTTTAATTTGGTGTTTGGGGTGCTGTTGGAAGATTGGGAGCCAAGGAGTGCTATCCGATTTACATTTTAAGGTTACAGTGTTTGCTGCGTCGAGAAGACTGAAGTGAGCAGGAGTAGAATCAGGGAATAGTCAGGATGCTAGGACAGCAATCTTGTGGAAGATGACACTCGCAGCCAGTGGTAGCTGTGGCCGCCATGAGAGGTGGCCATGTCCTGAGTGTTCTGAAAGGCAAGTAGCATTTGTTGGGAGATTGGATATTGGTGGAAGGCATACCTATCAAGTAAGTGTTTGGTCTAGAGGAGTTGGGACGAGATGGTTTAGGAAGTAGTCAGATTTTAAAATTGCAGTGTGTTCGTTTCCCAGGTGAGGCAGGTAGTCGGATGGATGTGTTTGGATTAATGGGGCAGATGGGGACTGGTTCAAGACCAGTTGGGTCATAGACCCTCACCAAAGGAGTGAGCAAAAGAAGACAAATGAGTGAAAGGAAAGGAAACCTGGGGAGCCCAATCTTTGGAAGTCTGGAAGATGAGCAACCAGAAAGATTGTTGTGAATCTGCTGCCTGTAGCAGAAGGGAGGCTAGAAGAGAGGGTAGTTCTGGAGGCCGGTGCCAGAGAGTATGCCCAGAAGGAAGGAGTGGTCTGCTGGACCATGTATCACAGTTGGCAGATGAGGGGAGGACACAGAGCTGGCCATCATATTGAGCTGTGTGGAGGACTGGACAAATTAATTTCAGTGGGTTGATGGCAACGTAAGTCTAAGGAAAGCCAAGGGCAAATGGGAGAAGAGGAGTTGATGTTTTGTGAGACCACCTGGTGTTAAAGCATCGGTTTATTCCCAGTATGACTGAGGATACTGGCTACATGTTGTTTTAATTCTTTAAAATCTGTACCCAAGCTTTGAAATAGGGAACTGTTTGGTAAGTAGCTCTTTGATCAATTCCTGTTATGCCAATGGGGTAACAGTACACTGTAGATGATGCAATCTCTTATTTTTCATTCATACTAACAAAGCCATTCATTTAGTGAATGACTGTGGACTGTGGCTTCCATAGAGAAGAGTTACTCAGGAGACAACCTCTCTACCCCATTTGTTCCCACATTTTTTGGAAATGAAAATTTGGGAATTCAAGTCAATAGCTCTCTGCCTGACTTCTGTACTATTCCGTTGTTAACCCATTTAGGTAGGAAGTGTTCATTATAGGTGGATCTAAAACATTGGGAGAATTCCTTATTGGTGATGATTTACCTTCATATATTATAAGATTTATCTGAAATACTCAGAATGCCATAAAACAGTATATAAGTAGTGTTGGTTACAGCCTGTACATGGAGGCCATTCGTTAGCAAGAGTATTGGTGCAAACAGATAAACCCGTGAGCTTTACACATAAGTCATCAAATATTTATCGAGTACCTGTCATATGTAATGGCTCCTCCAGGGGCAGTGAACAGCACAGAGTCCCTGGTGTCTTTGGCACCGTCTGTTGAGTAGAAGAGAGCGACAGGTCCATAGGCATTTAAGCTACAGGACATCCGAAGAGTGCAGAGGAGGAGTATTTCATCAGAGTTGAATGGGTTGTGCATGAATGGCTTCTTGGAGGAAGCCATTTTCAAATCGACACCCGTAGTATGAGCTGGCCTAGATTAGGGAGGGGAAAGAAAATATTTGGCAGAGAACTGAAAGGCAAGGGGGAGCCAGGCATTTAAGTACTAGCTACTGAAAGAACTAGATTGTGCTACCTCTCTGAGGAGGTTGAGTAGAGAGAAGCGAGGCTGGAGAGGCGGTATTGGGGGAGCAGGGCAGGTCACCAGGGCCCTTCTAATGCCTGTGATGACGTGGAACCCAATGAAGGAGTTTTTTGTTTTTGTTTTTAATATTTTATTTATTTATTTGACAGACAGAGACACAGCGAGAGAGGGAATGCAAGCAAGGGGAGTGGCAGAGGGAGAAGCAGGCCCCCCACTGAGCAGGGAGCCTGACGCCAGGCCGATCCCAGGACCCTGGGATCATGATCCAGGCAGACACCCAACAACTGAGCCACCCAGGTGCCCTGCAATGAAGGAGTTTTACGTATTTGAGCTCTTTTCTGGAGAAGGAAGTGTGTGTGCCTGTATACCTACAGAATACACACACATATGTATACTCACACACATATACATATGCATATACACTATACATGTATGTGTTTAGATTTTTTAAGGCTCGTGGGAGCCTTAGGGAGGCACTAACTTGATTGATTCTTAACGGAGCATAGCAGGGTACTGGGGTTATGACCCAGACTGAACCTGAATCTCAAGAAGTATCCATTAAAGGCTCTGTGTGAAAATTTACCTGACTTCCTGGGTGTTTATTTCCCGGGATCTGTGAAATGTGAAACTGACTTAGCCCAAGGAAATAGAAAAACTCTTCATTAGAACAAGAAGGCACTGCTGAAACAGTGATAGGAGTTAGGCTGAAGTGTGGTGGTGGGAGAGAAAACAGAAGGTGGCGAGGAAGGGAGAGGAGCAGAGCCTGCGGGTTGGGAGGGGCAGTTGGGCGCAGAGAGGAAGCGAAGTGCTTGGGGGAGTGCTGGAGGTCACCTGGAGCTGTGGGTGTTCAGGGTGTTATCACCACCAATCTGCTGCCCATGGCTGATTAATGATTAATGATTGTTTCTAGCTCAGCATATAATGTTGTCTTTCTATGGTGAGCCATAGAGTCAGAACTACCAGCCAAAGGTTAGGAAAGCTCCTGTTCCCCACCCCAGAAGGATGTTCTTTAAGGCGGGGCATGCTGTCCTTCCATCCTTTCACTCTTAACTTGGTGCATTTGATACCTATATCTTGAAAACATTCGCTCTGAACATTTCAGACCCAGGCCCAGATGAATCACACTTGCTATGCCAGATCCGGAAGCTGCCACATGGGTGTTCGTGTCTGAGGTCCTGAACTCTGGAAGAACATAGAGATTGTACTTAAAACTAATGGGGCTTGATTATGGTTGAATGAAAAAACCAAAGAAAGAACCCACCTCTGAAGGGTGTGGCTGCCCTTGCTCTTGCTTTGCATTGTTTCCCAGATTGTTGTGGGTGGTTGACATTGCCACATCATTCCCAGGGTTAAACATATACTCAGTTCTGGGAAAGCTTCCATCTTCAACGGTCTGCAATTACAATTCAGTGGAATGTGGTTTTAAAAATAATTTAACAAGGTAAAATTTTAGTTCTTAATAGTTACCATTTAAAAAACCAGTCAGTTTTTTTTTTTTTTTTTCTTTTCTTCTGTTCCCCTTTCTTTCCCACAATGATTTTTGAGTATGTGATGCCTGGGAGGACATCTGTATCTATTACTTTACCTTCTCTGTATGTTTTAGCAACCTGGAATTCTGTTTTGTAACTTCTTTTTTACATCATTGACCTTGTTTCTCATCTTGATTGAGGTTTTTTTTTTTTTGTTTCTCCTTCATCTATTTTTTTTAAAGCCCTAGAATGCATATTACAGAAGTATTTTATTAAGGTAGCATGCGTATTGGTATCTTTTTCCTATTTCCAATTTTAAAATTAACCTTAACTTGAACTAATACCATGTTTCAACTCTAGCACAGACATTCCATCTCCTAAAATCATGCTCTAATGAATGAAGGAGAAAAGGAACATTTCCTAAGACTAACAACAAAAGAAGAGAAAGTATAAATGCTTATAAGCAACCTTAGGAATTGAGGGTAGAATCTAAGGATCTGAGATAATCTATTTTATTAAATGCAATTAAACTGGAAGTGATCAGTGAGGTGAAAGCAGTCTTTTATAATGACTTGTTATCAGGAGATCTGAAAACAATTTTGTGGGGTAAGGTAGGTAATTATCATCCTTGGTGATAACTGTATATTATTATAAAAACATTTTAAGACTGTTCTTACATGGGCACCTGGGTGGCTCAGTGGGTTAAGGCCTCTGCCTTCGGCTCAGGTCATGATCCGGGGTCCTGGGGATCGAGCCCCACATCAGGCTCCTGCTCGGTAGGGAGCCTGCTTCCTCCTCTTTCTCTGCCTGCCTCTGCCTACTTGTGATCTCTCTCTGTCAAATAAATAAATAAAATCTTTAAAAAAAAAAAAAAAAGACTGTTCTTACAAAAGCAGACTGCATACTATAGATCTTATTATTGTAATTGTTGGTTTTGTTTACTTTTTCTGTTAAAAGTTATAATGAAAGTGACATTGTGATGAGCTGTAAAGAATACAGTTGTGTTTTTTTTTTGTTTTTGTTTTTGGTTTTTGTTTGCTTTGGATTGATTTGGTTCCATGCAGTTAACATTCTTTTTCTCTTTTAAGAGGATCGTTTCATCTTAAAGCCAAATGATAGGATTAACATTTGCACTTGAGATGGTCGGGGATGGTGTCTGTTTATCTTCTCAAGTTAGGGCCAGACAATAATGGTCTTTGGTAAACACTTGACAGAGAGGAAGGTAGAACTTGAAAGTGTTTCTAGCAAAGTTGGAATTAACTTAAAAATCCTGGAGCTGGATGGAATGTGTCGGCTTTGGGTGAAGGTAGGAGCACATGCTTGCAGTTAATTGACCTCTGGTAGAGGAGCAGTTGTTCCTCTCTCAAAGATTCTGCCTGGAGAGAAAACTGATGCATCCATTCATAGTCTCCTCCTTCCTCTCTCTCTTTCCCTCTCTTTCTCTTACGATTGAATACATTCGCATGTTTGTGTGTGAGCCATTCCTCATTCTGAAACATTTGTGACTGTTTTGAGTATTGAATAATGAGTGGTTAAGAGTGGAGATGACTACTTAACTTTGGACCCATTATCCCTAGATGTGTGATGTTGGCTAAGTTATTGGAGTCAACTATCTTATTTTCACATTTGGGATCATGCTGTTACTAAACTTTCAGGATTTATGTTCAAGGTTAAGTGAGATCATGCAGGTGAAGCATTTACCACGATAAGGGATCAGATAAACTATGTGGCACATAGTAAGTGCTTAATAAAATGCTAGCTATTGTTCTGTTGTGTGGGCTACATAAAAGGACATCTTGGGTCAAAATTTAACATTTCCAACAGAACAGCTTGAGATTAAACACAGACACCCTGCCTCATGCAAGTGGCGAATTACAACTCAGAAGGAAGGCAAAGAGAAGATTGAGTCACATATTCTTTGGGGGACAGTACTGATAAAAAATGATACCCAAAAGAGGAGATGCCAGTTACGCCCCTTGACCTTTAAGATGTGGGTGATTTCTTAAATCTCTCCCTCAACCGGTTGTTCGGAGACTTGACAGCTGTGAACAGTGATCTGTAGAGTGCAGTCATGAGGAGTCAGAGGGAAGGCTGTCACCAGAGGCCAGGCCCTTGAGTTTCTGTTTCTTCTGGTATCAAGGTAATATCCACAACTTATTACATTTCCTGCTTTAGTAGGGCTTTTGATAACAGGTGGGGTGATGGCAACCCTAGGCAACCCTAGGGTGTGTCCTTGGTATAATATGTATTCCACTGAGTAATAGTCTTCTGTCATCATCTGGCCCAGCAGCCCCAGTGGAAGGCACTCCGTCTCACCAAAACCAATTAAGAAAACCAGCCGGGTTTCTTCTTGGGAGCCAAGAAGTTATTTCGTAAGATCTGCTCCTGTAAGCACTGTGGGAATAGCTATGGGGATGGTGATTTACTTCTGTCCTTTACTTACCATAGTTGCTCCACTCAACCTCAAAATCATAGAAAGTCATACACTTCTCAAAGCACTCTTAGGTTACATGTGCAGAGGGAGAGAGAAGGATCTCCACAGATCTCAAAGAGGCGGCCGGAGTGACTTGGAGCAGTCTGTCAGTGGGCTTATGAGCAGACTCAGACCTGATGTTAGTTTTGGGAGGCTTGGGGTGTTAAGTGCAAAGCTGAAAAGTTGACTTTATTTGCTTATCAGTAGAGCAAGTAGGCTTTTGTAAGGCATCTTTGTGGCGAGGGAAGAGGCATTTTTTTTTGTATGTAATCCTTGTGTACCTGCTTCTGAAACAGGACTTCAGCAGGAATTAATGTAGGAAAGTTGTCTTAAAACTGGGAGCTCCTGGGTGGCTCAGTCGTTAAGCACCTGCCTTGGGCTCAGGTCATGATCTCAGGGTCCTGGGATGGAGCCCCAAATTAGGTTTGCCGCTCAGTGGGGAGTCCCTCTACCTCTGCTCGTACCTGCCCTGCTTGTACACTCTTTCTCTGCCTCTCAAAAAAATAAATAAAATCTCTAAAAAAGAGAAAACTAGATAAACCTGTATTAGCCATAGATGTCCCTTTCCTGCTTGAGAAACTGATACATAATTTCTTCTGGGTCAGTTTTCTTCTTACTGTATTTGATTGACTATGTTTATGTATTACTTCAGAAAATACATGTGTAAGCTCTCTGTACCACTCCCTGCCCTCCCATCACACAGCTTTAGATTCTGTATAGGGAGATGCCATCCACTCAGTGTTCTGGATTAATGCAGAACATATTTTAGATGCTATCAACTTTCGAACTTGTATACCAAACTTAAAAGATGAAAAAAATCCACAGAAAAGCCCGTGAAGAGATATTTAAAATACGTGCTGATTGACAGCATTGTCTTCAGTGCAACTGGCAGTTTTGCTCTCTAAGAAAGCAGGGATGGCGAGCCACGCTGAAAATCCTATCCCGAGGCCTGGAGCCATCAGGCCAGGCGAGCCAGGAGGCCTGTGTGGCTAATTTCCCATCTATTTATAAGCCTTAAAGACGCAGGGTTTGCTGTCATAGTCCTTTGCCGCTTCAATTGGCAACAGATGTCTTTGCATCATATTCATGGCAATTTATTTTTATTTTCAAAGTTTACCCATTTTATTTGGGAGAAGGGATAAGGGAAAATCCTGTTAGGTTTGAGATCAGGGAGACCAGAAGGCTCCCTTGTAGTGAAGAAACAAGAGGGGTTAAGCGGTACGGAGATGGTAACCGTTTTGGTTTGTGAACCGTTGGTCGGCCTGTTTATTGGGAAGAATGGGCTTGTTCTTGACTTCTGCTGGGCATCTAACAAGGCAGTGAGTTTTTCCTCGGACTGTGGCTCTAGCACTCCGATTTCCACTACCTGGAATATTGGGAGATGGTGATGACCTTAGATCATGTGGTCCAGATACATGGTCTTTTGAGTGAATAAATTGTTTCATTTCCCAGTTAAAGAACGGGTGGCCCAGAGAGCTGAGATATAGTGGCAGGACCTGGGTCAGAACCGAGTTCTCCATACTTCCAGCCCAGAATGTTTCTGATCATACTCTTCTGCTAACTTCGCCCTCATCACACCCCGGCTCACAGTCCTGGACGTTTATAGCCTGTAGGTTCCCTGCGCCCGGGCAGCAGTGTGGGGGCACTATGGTTCTTTTCCTGTCTGGGCTGGAAACCAGATCAATAACCTGTATTCATCACCTGTGATATGCTAGACTCTGGGTTAGCTTTGGGGATCTAGTGATGCAGAGTTTCCATTCTAGCTTTGCTAATTAGTGTCAGCCCTGATTATTACACAAATGGTCTGATGCTTTCAGTGATGGATACGGGTACAGGCCTGGGAGGCGTTCGGAGGAGCACAGGACGCAGTGTGTGTGTGTGTGAAGTCAGGGGCCAGTTGTTTGAAGATGATTTTAAGGGATAAAGGGGAGTTTACCAGCCAGCAGGGGAGTGGGGGGTGGGTCCTTCTAGGGGAAGGGATTTAGAAAACTAAAAACCATCTGTGGACAGTGCTGGAGGGTGGAGTTGGTAGCAGGCTCGTGGCAGGTTGTGGAAATCAGGAGGTAGTACTCACGTTGTTCACCTTCTCCGGGCTGTTTCAGAATGGAAACAAGTGGTTGAAGTTTTATCGGTAACCCTCTGTTTTCTTTTAAGCCAAAGAACGTTAAATGTCTCTGAATATGATGGCCGCTGGGACTGTCTGTGGGCTGACGAGTGCCTAGAGACCCGTGATGCTGGCTTAGGTGACTCAGGGAAGAAGGTTCCAGAATAATGCTTTGCCTTAGTCTCAGAAATATAAAGGCAGCTGGTTCACTGTGGAGCCTTCCTGCCCTTCCTCCAAGATGCCATTGGGGTGAAGGCGTTGCTTGCAGGTTTAGGCTTCTGGAACCAGACAGAACCGCCTTGCAGTTTTCACAGCCTTGGAGGAAGCAGATAAGGGTTGATAGGAAACAGCTGCTGCTCACGACGCAGGCAGAGATGCGGCCTCGTGGAGCAGCGTGGTCAGGGCGGGAATGTTAATGCAGAGTCCTCTCCGGTAAGACCTTTCTTTGGACGTTAGGGATTGTGATTTGTTTTCATACATTCACCCCTCCCCCCATTGTCCTTCTGGTCCCTGCAGATTTTATTTTTGTTTGTCCTATAGTACAGAAATACTTTCTTGTAAAAAAAAAAAAAAATTAAACAATATAACTCTAGTTCAGTAGACATGCTCTCTCTGCTAAACCCTCCCCTTGTCCAGAGTTGTGTATGAGCACCTCCAGAATCCTTCTGAGACAGTCACGTAAATTTTTTACCTATCCACAGATAATGATTTTCTTTTCTATGGAGTCACGGGTAGTTTGAATCTGATTCCTATATATATGTTTTATGTTTAATTCTCTTCTTAAAGATCTTTCCATATCACTTTATTGAAATAACCTTCACACATTGTAGTAGTAGTTTTTATACAATCAAACTAAATTCAAATCATTTGTAATTTAGGAATGGCTGGACAAAAATTGGGTGCCTCTTAGGAAAAGGGTATCACAGCCCACCCACACTGGTGTTGAACAGTGGATTCGGGATGTTTTATGGTAGGCTGACTGGCACCTGGGAAAACATCTTGGGTCAGCTTGACAAGAGAGAGCTGATCTCTTGCTTTTCTTACTGTGTCACGAGCTCTGCTTCAAACAAACATTTGGTCTTTTTGTAATATCAGGGTATTAAAGTGAGAGGTGGCCCGATAGTCAGTCTCTGAGATCTCAAAGACATACAAAGCATGTAGAAATTGTATCTTCCTCCCAAGCTTGCTTCATAATTTTGCAAAGCCTGTTTAAGAGAGATTGGTCAGACCCAAAGGGCAAGGTGACTGCTTTGAATTTCAGCGCTGGGAAGTAGGACCTAGAATCGATAAGGGGAACCCTTTGGAAGGGGGCTTGGGGGAGGTCATTGTTTTGATATATTCGTGGGTTGCTGACATCATGGGAAGCATTCGATAATAAACTCACCAAAATTGTGTTGGGCATTTGAGCTTGCCAAACCCCGACAGACCAGGGGCCTCTGTGGCTGTTCCCCGAAGCACAAAAGCACCTGTCCCAGGAGCCACAGTTGCTGTGGGAATGCTGTCAGGATGGATGACCTCAGTGCACATTGTTCAGACAAAGGGGGGAAGACGCCTTATTGACTTGACAGTTTGCCAGCCACCTGCTGTCATTATCTTCAGTGCCCTAAAAGTGACCAGAACCTGGTAGTCAGGTCTCTTCTTAAAAAATAACACAATGGATGACGCAGTCGGTGGAGGGAATGACTCTTGGCTTCAGCTCAGGATGTGATCTCAGGGTCGTGAGTCGGGCTCAGCGCTTAGCACTGAGTCTGCTTGTGTTTCTCTCTCCCTTTTTTGCTCTTTCCCCCTGCATCCTTTCTCTCTAAACTAAATAAAATAAATCTAAAAACAAAACAAAACAAAACACCCATAGGCATGCATAAAATTGTAAAATCTGAGGAGATGGTGTCATTACGAAGGATACATGGCTATGTGTGCCTATTTTCCTAATCTTGTCTATTCTTTCTTTTTTTTTTAAAGATTTTATTTATTTATTTGACAGAGAGAGAGATCACAAGTAGGCAGAGAGACAGACAGAGAGAGAGGGGGAAGCAGGCTCTCTGGGACTCCATCCCAAGCCCCTGGGATCATGACCTGAGCCGAAGGCAGAGGCCTAACCCACTGAGGCACCCATGCGCCCCCTAATCTTCTCTATTCTTGAAGGCACCAGGTCTTCTATATTTTACACTGTCAGTTGCTGCCTTAAAGAAGGAACTCCTTGAGGAGAGATAGACTTTCTTGGTCACTTAGATCTTTTATGGGAACTTGTTATCAAGTACGCCCTGGAAGGAAGATGTGAGTCTGTGTCATGGCTTTATAAAGAAATCATAATCTCTCGATGCGATGGCACATACCCAGTCAGCTGTTTTCATCTGGCTTTCAAGGAACCTGGGGTTTTGTGGGCCATAGTGAGGTTAAGAACATGGTTTATCTTCCGTTGGATATGGAATTGGTAATTAGAGCTCAGCAGTGTCACGTCTTTGACAGTGAGCAGGGACCTGCTCACACAACAGCTTGTAAGGGTTCTTTAGGCACTGGATTTGCCTCCTGCCTTCGTTCATTTACGAAGCATCAGTCAGTTTGAGCACAAAGAGAACAAATCAGGGGAAACGCTGTTTCCCCACTTCTATCCTGTTCATGAGACTTGACTGGGGAAGTCACTCTAGGATGTCACCTGCTGTGGGGGGAAGGCAGAGCCAGCCTGGGGCAGTCCTGTGTGGAATTCTCACTCCAGTGCTTAGGGGTGGTATGACCTTGAGCACAAAGCCATTCACAGCCTGCTTCCCCACCTGGAAAAGGGGGACCCTAGTATATCTTCTGGTTATTACGAGGATTAATGGGACAATGGGAGTGAATGTCCAGCTCGTGTTACAGAATATGGAAGGGCTCAGGAAATGGTCCTTGTGATGGATTTATTTCTTTTTTTTTTTCCTGTGTTCTTTTATTGTGAAATGAGCTGGCCCCAGCACCAGGCGTCTGGTTCTTGGTTCTCCCCACACTGTTCACTAGTCAACATGGAGAAAGTTCTCCTCTCCCGAAACTACCCTTCTGGAGTTGCCACCGTTCTGTGATTTATTTGCTTCCCTGCTTCCCCCACTGTGACCAGTGCTGGGGCAGCAACTCGAAGATCCTTTAAGGATAGAGCTGACCTCAGCCAGCCTGGGAAGGAGTCTGGGGGCTGGAGGAACGATATACACCTACAGTAAGTTCTCAGTACAAAATCTCAAAATTACTTTGCACGACATTTACATTTGAATGTCTCTTCCAGGTACTTTCTCTTGAAAGCCTTAGAATCCCATGGAAAAGGACACTTAATAGTTTTAAAACGGCTGTTTGGAAATTTGTAAACACCAACATTTCCCAGTTGGGGTGTCTGCGATCGAATAAGTCTGCACGTTCTCGTATTAATCTTTATCTGGGGCTCCATTTGCATGGTGATCGTCCTCGGCCCCGGTGCCTCTCACACATTCCTGGCTGCCTTAGTAAGATCTGTGTTTATGTGAAATATGGAAACGATTCACCCCCACCCCCTTTTTCTTTGGTGCTTAAGTTGGGATGGAGCAGCTGAGGTTTTCCTTTGTTATTTTTCAAGGGTCTTCAGTTTCAGAACTATAGTTTGGGCTTGAGGAGGGACAGCTGGCAGCATGGCCCCAGCGGGTTGTCCCGAGATGCAGCTGACGTTCTGCAGCGAAAACCTCGCTCTGAATCCAGCATCCACACACTGACATGGGAGACCCTTCCTTCTAAACCTTCGATTTGCCCAGCATTGAAAACAAAATAGAACCTAAAAGAATGGTGGAGAAATCTGCACCGAAGGAGGCATTTCTTCCCCTGAATCTGTCTCCTTTATCCGGGGCCATATGTGTTATGTTCTGGTTTCTTCCCTCCCCCCCCCCCCGTTTTTTGTTTTTTTTGTTTTTGTTTTTTTTTTTTCTTCTTCTTCTCCTTCATATGCCCTTCTGTTTGGGTACCATGAGGATGGGGAAGGTAGAGGCTGGTGTTAAAGGTTCAGAGTGTAGCTTTAGAACAAGAAGGGCCAAAAGAGAGTATGTGTTCCTCCCCCCTGCTTTGGAACAGTTTATCCTCCTAAAAAAGAAGGTTTTGTGAAAATGATCCCAGGCCATAAAAGAGTATAAGCTGCTTTCATTGTGTCCAAAGTTACATTTTCATTGTATCTTCAGCAGTCCTTTTGGTGTCTTGGCAGATACGGTTTCTTTTTTCACAGCAAAATGTTTTTCCAACTGTAGAGTTATAGCTGCTTCGTGCACCGTGATACATGGTGAGGTGTCAAGATCATTTTCTGGGGGAAAAGCCCCAAAAGACTTTTAAATCATGCAGCTTTCAGGAACAAAACAAAAAGTCAGTTTTACAAAAAGGGTTTTAAATTAAAGGACATTCTTAGGTTTATGCTTTCCTCATGGGCAGATCTTTTCAAAGATGGAGTTATAAAAAGAGGGCAGGCATTTCATTCATTCATTCATTGAGTTCCTAAAGGTGCAGCTGTCTTGAAGGACGAGGTACTGGGGACACTGGGATCGGTGTTGTGCTCTGGGCTTTAAGGAGCTCCATTTTAGGGAGGAATCAGAGACATGAATAAAAAGACATGGTCCATGTGGCAGAGAGGAGGGGCGATGACCTTGCTGAGCTGGGCTGTGGTGTGTGGCTGGTGTGCAAGGGACGGCCTCATAAAGGAGGAGAAGCTTCAGATGAATCTTGGCGGCTCAGGAGGAATCTAAGAGGCATCGCAGGTGGAAGAGGAGATGCAAAGGTATGAAAGTGCAAAGCAGCAAGGTGTGTTAGGAGAGGGAATCCTAACTCAGGGAGGCTCAAGTGGCCTCCCCAATGTAGGGGAGGAGCTTGGCCTGGAAGCCAGGGCCAACTGTGGAAGGCCTTTGCATGTCTATGGTCATACCATTTCCTTTAGGATTTTGCTCCCTTCATTTTAGAGGCCTTCTTTGACTAGTATCATTCTTTATTTCCTTTTTCTGCTTTAGCCTGCTTCCTAGCATTTACCACCTGACCTGTTCACAGCCTAGTGTATTCATTGCCCATGTCCTGTTAGGATGGAAGGCCCATGAGAGCAGGGACTTGTCCTCTGCTTTGGCGTATTCCCAATACCTTGGACAGTGTCTGTCATTGAGTGATGTTAGGGAGTTTGATTTTATCCTGTGAGTGTTGGGGAACCGTTGGAGGGGCTAAATCAGGGAGTGGGGTTCACAAGAGTGCATTTGGGTGTGAAGAGAGCAGTGTGAATGATGGAAAGTGTTTAGGAAGGGAGCTCATTGGTGTACACTGAGAGCAAGGGAAGGAGCATGTAAGGTGATCCTGTCTTCCGGCTGCCTTGAATGGACCCAGGCTTTGCTGACCTGTTAATTATCAATAGCTAGTATCAATCTCTTTCTATTAGAGATGTTTTGAAACTGTACTAAAAATTACAGAGAAGCTTGGAGAACTTTTTTTCCCCACTCTACAAAGCCCATAGCTGCCCTGGGGATTCTAATATAAAAGTTGTGATGTCATAATATTATAATCATTTTCTTCATTTACTGGTAGTTCAATGATGGATTCAAGAAATCTTAATGAATTAGCTTGCTTTGAAATGCATTGAATGCTTTGATATAAATGAGTTCTTTATGTAAAGCAGGTTTTCATAGGCTTCAAACAGCTGACCTCATAGCCATTTGCGTCTTGCAGTTAGATTGTTTGCAAAGTGAGAAAAGATAAGAAGTGTTCATTGTAATTCCTGAGAGAATCATTCTGATGTATCATCCTGGTTTCTGGGCTTGATGAGGGAATGAACTATTCCACTATGTAAATTTTCCTGATAACTGAACTCCCTCATTTTAACATTTTAACACCTGGATATTTATTATTTTTCCCTGCCATTTTGGATGGAAATCTTTCTGGAACAAATCACTGACCTTCTTGTGCTGATAAACCAGAGTGCATTCAGTATTCCTTCATTATGAAAGAGTGAATTTTGCATAATCACCGAAGCCAATGATTACCGGGATGATAATGGATTGATGCTGTGACCATCTTGCTAAATGGCCCCAGAATGCCATGTTTCCAAAGTTTCTGCCCTTGGCTTTTTTAGGTAACAGATGCTTCTAACCACATACCCGTCCCACCTTGCTTTCCTTAAATTTACTTGTGTCTTTGGAGGCTGGGAAACAGAATAAACTTCCTTCTTGAAATGAGAAAGGTTAGGCTTTGGGTGAGGGTCTGTTGGAGGAGTCCTGTGACACCAAGGGCATGGACTATATTGTGGAGGCTTTATCTTGTTAACATTTCAAAGAAAGGACTCATTTTCTATTTTACAAGACTTTCCACCCATTCACATCTGAAAAGCCAGAGCATCATGACTTCTGCGGGCAGTGCTGCCATGTTTGCAGAGTGAAGGAAAGCAATCCCCTGGCCTCTTACCCTGTTTATCTAGAAGCCTCTTGGCTTCCCTTTGGGTTCTGAGGTTGCTGGAGGTCCCTGTGTAAAGGTGGTTTTTCATTGTCTTTGGCAATGACGATTTGTGGAGCTTCTACATGGAAGACACTGTGAACAACCCTGGGAATGACTTCATAGGAAGTTAAATTCTGACTTGGTAGAGGAAGTAGTGGAGGAGAAAACTGCAGCACTTAGAATTTGTCAGAAGGTACAGCAGGGTGGTTCAGCCCCTGGAAGGCCCGTGGCTGAATAGGAGTCCTACTCTTCTTTCTGGAAGGTTGACCTCTGACTGAGGGTACAGCTGCCAGGATAACTCAGATGGCACTGAGGGGTGGGAAGGGGCCCCAGGGAAAGCACAGCAGTGGAAACAACTTTGGCCGTCAGTGCGGTGGCGGGCATGTGGTGGCCAGATCAGCATACCTGGGTTGAAGCTTGTCTGTACACGCCAGACAGGTAGGGTGGACAGCAAGGCCTGCGGGAGTTTGGGGGAGGTGATCGCTTCCACTTGGGGAGGAGGGTGGCTTGTGACGACTACTTGGAGCTGGGAGGATTATTGTCGGATCCTGACGCATGATGAGTACAGTGACTGAGTTAGAGAAGGCAAGGGAGGGCTGGCCAAGTGGACAGTGATGCCCAGGATGGTGGGGAGCGGGGGGAAGGAGATGAGGGCCAGGTGTGTGTTGTAGGTCTGATCTGTTCTGTTTGGAGAGCCGGCTCATCCTCCCAGCCACACTGTCTGAACCTCCCCGTGGGGAGACTGTGGCTTATGGAGTTGGATGAACTTGAGTCTCAAGACTAGTTCTGCCACTTTCTAGTTGCGTTGTCTTCAGCAGTTTTCTTAGCTCCTCCAGCATCAGCTTCCTCATGAAAGGGAAAGAGATGATAAGACTGATCTTGGAGATTCTTCAGGATAATGGCGACTCCATTTGGCCATGTACTACGTAAACCTAGCATATGCTCAGCAAGTGGTAATTTCCTTGGCTCAGCCCTTCTGCAGCGCCCAGTCTGGAGCCTCCTGATGCCCACAGGCTGGGCCCACTCACTGACTCACTGATGGGCACAGGCAGTGCAGCAGGTGCAGGAGGAAATGCATTACCTCATCTTCTTCCTACACTTCTCCTCTCCCTTTTCAAATCTGTTGGCCCTTTCATGTTGCCGTTAATGTTTGGTTAGAGTTTGAATTTTTCCAGTCAGCCTGACTCAGCCCTTGGTGTTGTCCTTGATGAATTCTTGCCTTCTGTGGGGCGTTTCTACCCCACCATCTGATCTTGTCCATTTCTTTCTCTTGTGAGGCCACGGTCCCCATCTGTGCAGTGATTGCATCCCTGCACGAGTGGATTGTCCACAGTTGTTTTGGGGGGGGGGGAATTCTCTGACTTTCATTTGCCCCTGTCCACCTTGCACATTCTTCAGATGCTGCTCAACTCCTTTCTCCTTCCATAGTCCTTGGATCTGGCCCTGCATTTCCCCTCTACCCTTGATTTTCATTCGGTCCAAACGTAGTCATAGCTAACATGTATTTGTGCTAATTTTGTGGTGATGGCTTTATTTATATCAGCCCACTGTAAGAAATAGGAGCACCGTGAAGTAGGTACTACTGTTGCTGCCAGTTTGGAGTGGAGTAAGCTGAGACACAGGGAAATTAAGCAATTAATTGCCTGAAATTGCCCAAGTCATCAGTGCTTGAACCTAGGCAGCCTGGCTCCGGACCCTGCCTTCTCAGACCATCTCTGTCTTCATGGCTTCCATCCATAGATAAGGTGCTAGAGAACAAGGGCTGTATTATTCCTCTCAGCCCACCACACTCCATGCCTAGTCTTGACATACGATAGACACTACCTAAATCCATGCCCTGCCAGCTTTCCCATCCCTCCTGTGAGCCCTTGGTCCTGGCAAGAGGTGGAGGAAGGGGTAAGTTTTCTCATAGGAGCTCCCAGAGCATGGAGTTCAGCAACTGGCCACGGACACTTACCAGCTGCCTCACCTTAGTCGGATCCTTTCTCTCAAGCCACAGTTTTACTCTACAAAAGGGGGACGATACGTATGCTCATCTCATATGGTTTAGATGCAGAATAAATGAAATAATGTGGGGTCGTTGCTTCAGTCCTGTGCCTAGCCCATGGAAAAGGGTCAGTACACATTAGGTCTTGTAAGGAGTTGTATTATAATGCTCTCCCTGCCTCTTGCACAAAACCTTTGTCTGTGTTTTTAGGACTATTTCAACTTGTATATTCTCCATAGCACTTGTGTAACTCCTTCCCCTCACAAAGAACCGGATCATTGTTCCCTCTGGCCATTTGTTAGCTTGTATGACTTTGAGCAAGTTCCTGAAATTTACAAGTCTCAGTTGTATCAGGGTGATAACAAAAGGGTTTTTTGTGGATTAAGAAGGACTACGCCACATATTGTATCCACTCGGTAAACTTTAGTTTTCTTGCCTTGTTATTAACCCTCTTCTACTACTCAAGCCCTCCATAAGGGCTCATTGATGGACTCGAGTACCTAGCTTAGTTGTTTGGAAGTTACCAGGAAGAGAAGAGAGGCTTCCATTGTAGGGATGGACTGGATTGAGGTCCACTAGTGGGAAACCTTAGGAAGTTTGAGAGCTCCTGCTTTGTGCTCTTTTGCCTTTCTGAAATGTCCTCTTAGTGGTCATCGTAAACACGGCCGAGACTTAGAATGTATAATAAAATTTTGACCTCTTTTGAGCTCATTCATTCAACATCTAATTCTTGATTACCTCCCGTGTCAAGAACTGGCATGGCTGTTGAGGGTATGATGATGGACAAAAGTAGCCTCTTCTTGTTTTCATGGAGCTTGTGTTTCGGAGACAGAAACCAACCATGCAAACAATGAATTATAAAGAAAGGTGCCATGGGGTACAGAGTCAAGGGTTTTTGTGTTGAGGACAAGGGAACTAACTCTTCCCTCCAGAAGGGGTGTTTGAGCTGAGATCTGAGGGCTGAGTAGGAGTGCCCAAGTAACAAGGCAATGGGATATCTTCAGATTCTATGCTCACCTTTTTCTGTAAATGTAATATGCTGTTTAGTATTTTATTAAGCTCGGACGATGACAGATGATAATTAGTCTTCAAATCTGGGTGCCTAAATTTGCTGTCACTGACTGTTTTTTATCTGACTTGTGTATAGTACGTGTGTTAGGCTGGGTGAGGGAGGCTGAATGTATCGGAGCACAAACAAGGCATTGTGTTTTTTATTATACTGAAGGCCAGGGCTGTCAGTCAGGTCCGTCAGGCACTTTGTCACGTTACGCGTCGCACTGCCTGGGCTTGCCTACCCAAAGGCAGGTGCTCTTACTTTTAATTCGTATTACCTGTATTTGCTCTGAAAGCTGTTTTTGTTGAAACTTGAAGAGCCAGAGGCTTGCAGCTAGAGTATGGACCGACTTAGTGGAAATTTGCTGAACAAAGTTGGTTAACGCAGAGAAGGGACACCCGTCAGCCCGGTGCAACCGGCTACCAGAATATGATGCTGTTTACGGCATGTTTTTTTTAACTCCCCACCCAAGTATAATCCTCACCGTGGAACTCATTTTCTGACCATCTCTTTCAGGAAAGGCATTTTAGCAGAGTCTTCCAAAGCGTAGAACCCATGATCGTAGTAGAAGTGATTTTAGACAATCTCACTAAGCCAAGGGAAGGCCGTGTTTGTGGCCAGCACGTCTTTAACACCTGTCACTTGCAATTTCCCTCTTACCGGAGGCAGGGCCTGGGAGACAGTTATATCCAGCTAACTTAGTTTTTGTTATATTCATGTTTCTGATACTTTGTTTATTGTAAGTGATACTAATTTATAACAGTGATTTAAAGTCTCTTTTAAAAATGAATTGGTTTTTAAAAATTTAGAGATGGCACCTAGTTGTGGCAAAATCATGAAGGTGGTTCTTGAACAAGTGAAGTTTGGGAATACTGTCTTGGAGTAATCTGAATTTTCCCCCTGCCATCTGCCATTTGGTTTCAAGGACTTACTGAAGATTTGGATGTTAAAACACAATAAATACTGTGGTAACACAATAAAATATTGCTTTACACCCATCAGTATGTCTCGAATTAAAAAGGTGGGTAGTATGTGTGTTGGTGAAGATAACAGAGACATTTGAACCCTCATAAATTGCTGGTAGGAATGAAGAATGGGGAGCGATGGGTGGCTCAGTCTGTTGGGCTTCTGCCTTTGTCTCAGGTCATGATTTCAGGGTCCTGGCATCGTGCCTCCCTGCTGGCTCCTTGATCAGTGGGGAGCCTGCTTCTCCCTCTGCCTCCCACTCTCTCTGCTTCTGTGTGCTCTCTCTTTCTCTGACAAATATATAAAACCTTTGGAGAAAAAAAAGAATGAAAAATGGTGCAGTCCCCTTGGGAAACAGTTGGGCACTTCCTCAGAAAGTTAAACATAGAGTTACCAGAAGACTCAGAAAATTCTTTTAGAATAGGAGGTATATACCCAAGAGAACTAAAAAAACCATATGTTTACATAAAAACTTACACAGAGGTACTCGTAGCAACATTATTCATAATAGCCACAGAAGTAGAAACAGTCCATATGTCTATTAGCCGGCAAATGGATTAAGGAATATGGTATCAATGCAACGGGATATTAGTTAACCAGAAAAAGGAATGAACTATTGTCACATGCTATGATATGGATAAGCCTTGAAAATATTATAGTGAGTGAAATGAGCCAGACACAAAAGGCCACATATTGTATGATTCCATTTATAGAAAATGTCCAGAATAGGCAAATCCCACAGAGACAGGTAGTAAGGATTGGGTTTTGGGGACACAGAGACTCACTGCTAATAGGTATGGGCTTTCTTTCTGGGGTGATAGAATTGTTCTCAATTTAGGTAGTGGTCATAAAACCTTGTGAAAATACTAAAAATCGCCAAATTGCATGCCTGAAAAGGGTGAACTTTATGGTATGTGAATTATAGCTTAAAAAAAATCTGGCAGCATGAAAATGTATGCGTGGTCATAGAATGTTTACTCTAAAGGTGTGAGTGACTGCCACTGCTTATGGGATGGGCTTCCTGTCATTGCCCCTCTGTTACTGGGACTGTGCTTTTCCCCATACGTCCATGTGGCCTCTGGAGCCAGAATGCTAACATAGACTACTATGGGTCAGTTGGAACCTGCTGTGCAAAGCATAAGGTTGCATTTTTATATTAACAGTACTACTCTAAGATTTGTGGGTTATTCATATATATTCTGCATGTGTAAGGGAGGGAGGATGGGAGTTAAAGATGCCGAATGATAGATAGACTAGGGATGGGAACCCTGGGCTTCATACTGTGCTTTGTACTACAATGTGTACACAAGTCATCACACACTTGAGAGGGACCCGGCCAAAGACCAGAGTTGCCAAATGGGGTTGAGGCTGAGAAAGTTCACTCTTGCCAGATGAGCACACCTATTTAAGGATTTATTCTAATGAACCTTTTCTTTGATGCCGCTATAAATACTGACCCAAGATGTCTTAATAATAATAATAATAATAATAATCATAAGGTACTTCATGACTTGCAAACTACTTACAAACACCGTACTTCCTGTTATCTTAGTTTACTGCTAAGAAAACAGGCTTCTGAAGGTTAAGTAACTGTTCCTAGACCCATAGGAAAACAAGATGTCAAGCCGGATCTCAAGCCCAGGTTGTCTGACCCCACGGCCGCTGTATTTTCATGCTTGCCCCGCATGCTCTCCTGTTGTTCTGGAATGTGTGGGTCCATTCATCCTGTATTCAGTCAACGGTACTTACTGAGAGCCGCCTGTGTGCAAGAACCCGTTCTCAGTCCTGGAGATAGGCAGATAATAAGAAAATGAGAACCCTGACTCAGTGGTGCAGACGGTCCAGAGGGAGGAGACAGACAGGAAGCCATTAGTCTAACAAGCAGGGTAATTTCAGAGTGATGTCTTAAGAAGAAAATCAGAGGCCAGCATGAGAGACGTGACTGTGACACACAGATGGGCTTTTTAGATTGGATGATCAGGGAGTGTTTCCCCGTGAGGTGACATTTGAGTTGAGATTGGAGGACCTGAGAAAGCTGGGTAGAGATCTGACGGAAGACTTTTTAGGAAGAGGGTATTCCATACCCTCAACATTTCCTATGTTCCTTATGGGATCACATTCTGAGACTTGAGTTTAAACCATTGTTCTAGTTCTCTTCTGTGTTCACATCTGTCATTTTGTACTTTTTGACAGCGCACGTGTGTGTATGTGTGTGCTGTATTATATATGGTCTAAAAATGGAATATGACCCATGGTTTTTGCTGGGGTGACTAGAACCCCTGACTGCATTTCTAAGCCCCCTCCCCGGAGCACTCGAGAGCAGCTTCTAGGTGATTTGGCTCAGATGCAATGAACTCTATTGTAGGGAACATGTCATTCTTCTAGAACTCTGAAACAGGGAACTTTTGTCGTTAGTGTCATGCCTGTCCAAAACAAGAACCAGGCGAACATCTGCACGTTTCGGGGCACAGTGATGGTGTTTGGGGTGAAGGGGTAGGGGGTTCCGTGGACTGTAGTGCAGTGCACCCTCCAGTTTTATGGCGTTTCCCAGTTTTTGCAGCGTGGCTGCTCACGCTCGCGTGTGCTTCTGTAGGCAGGTGCTTCTTTTGTGTCTGGGTATGTGGTGAGACGCAGGTCAGTCCCTGAGCCCAGTGAACTGGCCTGTTCCCCACTGAGGAGCACACTGCAGACAGAGTTAGATTTTTTTTTTTTTTCATTTTTCTCTTCTTTTTCTATAGCCTTCAGGATTCGCAGGTAGGTTTGACTTGTACTGATGGCTGCATTTTGTCTTCTTTGTCGTGGTGTCTCTTTCTGCCTTTGTTCTTGGAATGCTCATGTCTACAGAAGACCTCAAGTGGCCTAATGGCCCATGTTTTTATTTGGTCCCAGAAAAAGAAAACTTGCCTTTTTCTGTATTAAATTTTTTATAAAGTAAGTTTGGGAAATAGAAGGAGAAAGTCTTGTGACTTCCACAGATATTCAGTCCTTGACTTATTTATTTATAAGCAAGTAAGAGAGAGAGAGAGCACGTGCAGGAGTGGAGGAGGTGGGAGAAGGGCGGCCAAAGAGAGAGAGGGAGAGAGACTCTCAAACGGGTTCCATCCGGAGTGCAGAGCCCAGCACAGGGCTCAGTCTCATGGATGTTGAGATGCTAACCTTAACCGAAACCAAGATCTGGATGCTTAACTGACTGAGCCATCCCAGTGCCTTGGTTTTTAATCCTTTAAAGGCAGTCAGTTTTATTGGTGTATCATAATGTCTTATAGTCACCACTGACCTAACTAACGGGCCTGTTTCTGCAGCTGCATTCAACAGCGAAAGAGCTAGAAAAGAATTCTGTCTCGATTTCTTAGGAAACAGAGTCCGTCTCACCTGTCTTTTAGAGTGGTATCAGGATGACTGGGACACGAGTTGATGCTGTCAGGTATTAGCAAGCACCAGGCTCCAGGAGCTGTGGTTTTCTCATCTGACCTATTTAGGTGGGAGGGACATTTGTCTTTACATTGCCGTTACAATGTCCCGTGGTCATCACAGACCGGAAGCTAAGCTGAAAGGACTTCTACTGTTGCGCAAAACCACATTTTCCTTAGACCAGTTAAAGGACTGTGGGGGAAACATTCTGCATTGGAGCACAGAGAGGCAGTATATGGAGGTGAAGGGGAGAGACCCTGGCTCCAGCCCCCAGGATGTGAGCCCTGCCTCTGGGTTGCCTTGAGTAGGTCACTTTGCTTCCCTGGGCCCTGGCTCTTCATCTCTGAAGTGGGAGGCTGGAGTGCACACTCCTGGGGACAGGGGCAGGATGGAAGTTTTTAGATACAGAAGTCTTGAGAAGGGGCCTGCCCTGTAGTAGGTGACATTGAATCGTTTGCCAATTTATATGTGTAATTTTGTATATTTATTTTTCCCAATTCTATTTTTCTCAATTTTGTATCGTAGGAAACCCGGTTTCTTGTTATCTGTAGTATTTGGTAAGGCGTCAGTCCTGTTGTATTTCTCATTAAAGACTTGAGAATTTGTTTGAAGCCATCGATCCTGCAGGTCTCCAGAGCAGACACAGTCCTCTGAGGTTCTGACCGCATTTGCTCCCATTCGAGGATGCGCCTCTCCAGGGGAGGCCAGTGGCTTAGGCGTCATGGCTCATTCAGGCCTTCGACTTTCTTTAGCGCACTTTAAAAATCTGATTTGTACAGCAGGTCCGTATGAATGTTCCCACGTGGGGAATTTTTTTTTTTTTTCTTCTGAATGGCTCCAAGTGCTCTTCTGTGAGGGGAGGAAGGGAGTGGGCGCTGCTGTCCCTGCTTCATGATGAGGAGGGATTCCGGGTTGGGGAGGGGTTCAGTGGTGCCACATCTCCAGTTAGTCCTAGCTGAGCCAGCACAGGACCTGCTTTTTTGTTTAATTCTGCTCCACTTTCTGGGCTTGTGTGATCTTCTGTTAGCCTCGAAAGTACTACTTTTTCACATCGGTAACTGTATACAGATAGTGCTAATTACATGTCCTGTTGATGGGAGCTGGCTGTGATATTTGAGCCCTTGACCTCTCTGTCAGTAGGAGGTTGGAGGATGCTGGTGTCTTACTGATTTGAAGATGGGAAGAGGGAGGTAGTGCTCTGAGATCATATAATCCTAGAAGTACAGTGCTGCTGGGACCATGGGATCAACCTTTTGACCCCTGCCTTTTACACCTTGGTGAATGGGTGGAGTGAGGGGCTTGAGGTCACGTAGCGGGTAAGATTGGAGCCACAGGGCCACACGCTCTGCCCTTCCCCCCCCACGATACAGAAGTGACTTCATAAAATAAAAGGGTCTTTGGAACGAACATCGCGCAGGTAGCACAGGACATGGACATCTTGTGTTGGCCCAGAGTGTAGTAAACACTGGGTTTTCTGGAGAACCAGGAGAAGGCTTTCCTTTCATCACTTGGGGAAACCAGAGCTGACATCTGTCAAGCCATAGTTGTGGCAGACTTGTGGGAATTTTGTGTGGAAGCTGCTAAAAGATTCTCCCCTTGCCCCACTATAGGCTTCAAGGGTTGAGACCTTCTGTTTCTCTTTTCTGGTTACCACTATCCACAGTTCTTGTGACAGGGGCTAACAAAAGACCCAGAGGAGGGGAGGGTTGGACAGGTTGGCTAAAAAGAGCACAACCCCATCGGTTTACACCCCTAAGTGGTGGTCTTCATCCTCAACCAGGATTTTCCTTGTTTTCATCTCTTCCATCCAACCAGGATTGGGGTGCCTTCTTTATACCAGAGAGTGTGCATGGTGCACCTACAGTGGCATAAAGACTTCTTCCCAAGGAATACACATGCTGAAGATGCTAGGTTTTCGATAATATTGCCACAGTCTTGGCACCTGGGTGGCTCAGTGGGTTAAGCCTCTGCCTTCAGCTCGGGTCATGATCTCAGGGTCCTGGGATTGAGCCCCGCATCAGGCTCTCTGCTCGGCGGGGAGCCTGCTTTCCCCTGTCTCTCTGCCTGCCTCTCTGCCTACTTGTGATCTCTGTCTGTCAAATAAATGAATAAAATCTTAAAAAAACAAACAAACAACTCACAAGTTTGCCAAGTCTAAAGGAAGAGCAAGGATTGTCAGGCTAGTTCATGTATCCGGATGAGCTGGGGCCTCCCGCTGTGCACTATCTGAAGGGAGGCCTGAGGGACGAGGAGGCAAGATCATTCTAGGGAGAAGGAACATGCTTTGAGGTAGAAAGGAGCTTGAGATGTAGATGAAGCGAATTAAATCAGTGTGCGGCGTAGTGGTGGGGTAGTGTGGGGCACGAGAGAAGTTGGAGAGGCAGGTAGGAGGCTCACACACCAGATTGGGCTTCCCAGGCTTGGATTTTTCCCTAGTGCAGTGGGAAGCCAGTAGGGCTTGGAGCAAGGGCGTGGTGTTCAAACTGTGTTGGGAAGGCTTTCATGAACCTTGGCAACATTCTATTATGTGAAAGAGGCCAGTCACAAAAAAACATATATTGTAGGATTCTATTTTGGGGAAATGTCTAGAATCTGTTATGTGAAATAACCAGGCAGATCCACAGATTTAGAAAAGAGATCAGTGGGTGGGGGTGTGCCTAGGGGTGGGGGTGTGAAGCGGGTTGTGTGTGTGCGTGTGTTGGGGGGGTTGAACGTGTGCTAACATCAGTTGCGATTGTGTTGCAGGACTCTGAATATACCAGACTCATTGACTTGTGAATGCAGTAGGTGGATTGGATGGTATGTGCATTATGTCTCCGTCAAGCTGTCATTTAAAAAAATCAGAGAAGAGCCGCCTGGGGTCTCGGTGGGTTCAGCGTCTGCCTTCAGCTCAGGTCATAGTCCTGGGGTCCCTAGATCAAGCCCCATGGGGCAGGGCGGGCTCCCTGCTTGGCGGGGAGTCTGCTTCTTCCTCTCCCCCTGCCCTTCCCCCTGCTCCTTCTTTCTCTTTGTCTCTCTTGCTCACACACTCTTTCCTTCAACAAATAAATAAAATCTTAAAAAAAAAATTCAGGAAAGACTGATGGTGCCTCACCCAGCGCCGTTGCCCCAGGCAGCTGTCCTCAGATTAGCAGCTGTTTTTGGCTTTTCTCTACCCTCCTTGTGTCGGAGCATCCCTGCCACCCCCCCCCCCCCCCCCCCCCCCCGCCGCCCCGCAAAAAACATCAGCTGATGATGATGTCAGCTTCTTGCCGTCAGACCTCCAGCTTCCTGGTCGCACATGGTTCCTAGGCTCCCATTCACAGTGCTCGCCAGTGGTTTAAATTCTGACCCTCCCATTCACAGTGCTCACCAGTGGTTTAAATTCTGACCCTCCTTAAAAACTCTCTGAGGCCCAGTTTCTAGTCTTTAAAAAAACAAACAAACAAACAAAAAAACTTAAAATTTTTATTCTCACATTTACATAGCACTTATGCTTTAAGAATATTTAACACATTTAATCATCCAGATAACTCCACAAGATAGGTACTGCTATCTTTCCATTTTGTAGATTAAAAAACCGAGGCACAGAGTGATTAACTAACTTGCCCAAGATCACACAGCTGGGAAGGAACAGAGCTGAATCCAGGCAGTCCAGCCCCAGAGGCCCTATTTCTTAATTACTCTGCCTTGCCGCTGATCCTGGCCTGTAAAATAGTTTAATAATAGCCCTGTCCTTGCTTTGCTTACAGTCCTTTAATCTTCAATTACTTGAACATCAGTTGTAATGTTACAGCATTTCTGCGGTGCTCAGCATGGTACCTAAAACGTAATCTGTGAATTAATGTACTTAATTAAGTCACTTTGGCCTCCTTTCATTTCTTCTTTGACCATTTGAGACCCTACAAGGATTTGGGTGCCGGGTTAAGGTCTGGGTTCTGTCTTTGTTCCATCCTTCAACTGGCCCAGTGTCTTGCGGAACCCCTCTCTCATTTTGGCTTCCTTGTCAGTGAAGTGGAGGTCATTCTAAGCTGGCCAGCGTCCTCCCGAGGGTCATTGCACAGAGCAGTGAGATACTGTGCGTGCAGGTGCTCTGTAAACCTTTCAGCCTCCTCTTAACCCAGTGGCTTCATTTAATGTGCAGCCCAGCTGTTGGGACGCTTCCCTTGCAAGCAATGATGGCAGTGTTGGTAGAGGGCTAGACGGACCGGTGGCAGTTTTTCCCAGGAAATCGGCAGAACAGAAGTGATGGATGGGTTACGTGTTGCCCTCTGCACCGGGGTGCTTTTCCCTGGGTGGTATGGACACCCAGGTGGTGGGCAGAGCTGAAGACCAGTTTCCAGGCTTGCTGACATGACCACTGCCTGGTCCGCCTGCAGAGTTGATCTCCGCCGTGCTGTAAACTTAGGCTTGCTGCGTGTGGGGAACTAGTTCATTCTTCCCTCCATTCAGCATAAGCATGCCAATGATAAGAGTTGAAGCCAGTGTTTGGTTTTAGAGCAAATCTAATGGAGAGTTCTGGCAAAATAAGTTGTGTTAGAGGAGGGGGAGGGGGAAAGCACAGCTTAACTCTGAGCGAAGTAAGTTCTTTTCTCCTCTTCTACATCTTGCTCCTAGCCCCCGCCCTTGGGTCCAAGTATTGCAGAATTGGATACAATGGTTTGGTTACTGAATTACAGCAGCCAGCCTTGGAAAGTACATATTTATTTTCCCAGAGCCTCGTGGAATCCTTTATGTTCCTCTCCACGACTTTGTTTTTGTTTTTAGAGTCCAAAAAATTGTTTCGCATTTTGTGTTGAACATCTAGTAGGATACATCTGTATAAGCGTGCATACACGCAGACAGGTGTAGACATTCTCAGACACTGAAGTCAATGTCAAGTTTCTTCCTTGCCTTCAGTGTTACCTTTCATGTCAGGATATCTTTTTTGAGGGCCGCAGGCAAGGCGGGAGGACTCAGAGCTAAACAGTGAGGGCTGCCATTATATTCTGAATTCCGATCATCTTTTTAGACCATTGGTTCTTTAGTTGATTCTGATTTGCATCGGAGTTTACATTTGTCAGTTCTTTTCTAGTGATTTAGATCAGGATAAGTATCTCCTGAAAAAGATGACTTCAGACAATACTGCTTTTATCTCCCTTGTCCCCAGAGTGGACGCTTCTCTCTGGGCACTTCTCCCTACATGGCTGGTGGGCTCAGGACTCTGAAGGGACGGCAGGACGGGTCCCTTTCACAGTGTTGTGCTGGATCCGTTGGAGGGGTGGGAGGGGACAGGGTCAGATTGCAGGGCCTACGACTCTGACGCAGAGTTTCCTGGTGAAAATTGCCAGCTGGAAGGCATTACTTACCAGGGCAGAAACCTCAAACGAGGGTAGGCCGTTTGACTGACTGCTCTCTGGGTAACTTGAATCCTTGAACTAAGGTAGTTTTTCTATTTTTACTTCCTTAAATTATCCTGGCATGGATAGATTGGCTGTTTCCAAGTTTTGTTTTAGTAACGGATCGTCTGCTTCGGTAGTGAAACCCAGAGAGCAGTTTTTTCTTGGTTCCATTTTCTGACGTCTTGGGAGCGACAGAAGTCACGTCTTGGGAGCGACAGAAGTCTTAGAAGACACGAGTTCTTAGCAAGAAAGCGGAGTTTGCTTTAGAAACAAAATACCGACTTCCCTCTGCTCTCTTTGTTGTTACTTCTTGAGAGAAATGGAAGCCTGGGTTTGTTGCTACATAGTGGGTAGCTCTTCAGGGATGTGTGGACCAGCTTTTCCCAGGTGGTTAAGAATATGAGCTTTTACTTTGTCTTCGGCATTACTGTGCTCTCAGCTCGGTGCCCTGAAAAAATGTCCAGTAGCCTGACCTTCCTCCTCCAAAGCAGTTACTCCATTCCATCGATATGGTGAAGGAACTTGGTTCCTAACTGGGCTTCCAAGGCTCCCATTGCTGGATCTTTCCATGTGTTTGGGTTTCATACTGCTTGTGCTTTAAGGCAGAGGAGTACTTAGGGATGGCTTCCTATGGTCGGACTCTAATCAGGGCAGAAAACCCAACAGAGTTTTCCAACCAAGACCAACTTCATTCACTCGCTAATTATTTTTAGCTCTGAGGCTGTTTGAGATTTAAGTTTTTGGGCCGGTTATTTCCCTTCTTCGTACTTGGCTGAAGGTAACTCATACTCGCTCAGACATGTTACAGGAACATACACTTGCAGACCTGGAAGGAACCGAGAGGTCCTCCAACCCAGCTTTGAAGACATTGTGTTGTGGACCCCTTTCTTCCAGTTACGTTCTACTGGAAGTGTGACAGGACGAAGGAGAAAATCAGTGTGAGCAGTGGTAGGCTTGGGGCCTAGTTCTAATCTAAGTCAGCTCATCTGTGTGGGAGGAACTCAAGAACTGGGAGTCAAAGCAGTTTAACCAAAGTAAGGCAGGTAGGCCCTGCACTAAAGGCCAGAATAAGATACCAGTTCCTTTTAATAGAAGGCAGATCAGTGACTACCAGGGACTGTGGGAAGGGAACTGACTGGCAGCAGGAACTGTTTGGGGAATGATAGAAATGATTATCTTACAATCAAGGTGTGGTTACACGACTGTATGTATTTGTCAAAAAAAACCTCATCGTTGAGTTGAAAATTGGTGAATTTTATCATGCCTCAAAAAAACCCCACAAAAAACAACAAAAAACTGACCCAAAGGAAATAATACACTGGATAAGAAGTTGTAAGGGGCATCCTAAAACATGTTTAAGATTTTTGTGGGGGAGGGGAGATAACATTTTCTCAGCTTTTTAATTCAGTGTAGTTATAGAAGATGATTCTTTCAAAAATATAAAAAGAAAAGAAAAAAACCCAGATTCACTTAAATCCCAGTCTCGTCTGTTTTTCCACTTGGCAGATTGATCATCACTTTGTACTCATCCCGGCTGTGAGTTATACCAGGGGTTGGTAGAGGGCCAGATAGTAAATATTTTAGGCCTTGTGGGCCGTTCAGTCTCTGTCACAGCACTCAGTTCTGTCACTGTAGCATGACAGCAGTCGGAGGCAGTAGGTATGCCAAAGAATGTGGCTGTGTTCCTGTAAAACTTGACTTACAAAACACGGCAGTGGGCCGAATTTGGCCTTTGAGCTGTATTTGCTAACCTGGGAGTTATGTTCCTTTTGGAAAAACTCAGCAAAACGGGCATTTTCTCCATTCTCACCGGAAGTATGAATGTCTTAGAAAAGGGGGAGTACAGGGAAGTTGGGAAGAGGACAGGCCCTCCAGGGCTGAGCTCACAGACTTGGATCTGTAAAGGATAGGGTGGTTTTGCTGACATGGAATTATGGACGATGAATTAAGAGGAAGAGGGGACTGAGCATGACAGCCGGTTTCTAGATTATTGTAGAAACCTAGGCAAGAGGATTTAGCTAGGACAGTAACATGGGATGGAGAGTACCTAGGGAAGGGCTACTCTAAAACCTAAGATAAGAAATAGACATTTCCAAAGGAAAAGCTAAAGATTAAAACATTTTTTTTTCAAAAAATCACAGAGCAAATATATATTTAGGGTGTGATTTCTCATTAACGGGACGGCGATGCCACATTTCAAGTGATTCTTGTTAGATCTGATCATCATTGCTTAGAAACATCAATTCTACCATTTTGATAATTTGCTGTACTTGTATTATCTTCATTGCTTTCCATGCTTCTCCTTGTCCTCTTGAGATCTGTGAGGGAGGACAAGGCATCCTGAGCCAAAGAAGGGGGTGTGTGGCTGCAGTTTCTTCCTTCCAAGTGGATATAGGGTAGGCTGACAGGGGACAAAGAGGATGGGGTTGTGAGGAAACTGGATCCTCCTTATTCTTCTTTTTAAAAATACTTTACTTATTTATTTGAGAGAGTGTGCGTGAGCAGGGGGAGGGTAGAAAGAGAAGCAGACTCCCTGCTGAGCAGGGAGCCCAACTCCATCTTGGGACTCTGGGATCATGACCTGAGCCGAAGGCAGATGTTTAAATGACTAAGCCACCCAGGCACCCCAAATTGGGTCCCTCTAAACTAAAGGGTAGAACTGCTTCTGTCAGAGGCCTCAGGGTGTGTGCCTCCTGTCTCAGGCTGCCCCCAAGAGGTGGCCCGTGGACCCTCTCTCTCTCCACTGTTACCTAGAGACACTGGGTGCAGTTTTGACTTCTTCAGGAAAGGTCAGTTAGTCAAGGGCCTGCCCAACCAGGTAAAAAGAATTCCTCAGTCCTTTAAAATTACACACCCCATGCCTCAAACATAATGTTATTGCCGAAACTCAGTTTGCTATATTTAAACCAGTTTTATCAGCTGGTTTTAAAATTAAGTCCTAGAGACTTCAACGAAACAAGGGTGACAAAAGAAAGTCATTCCAAACGGATATAGCTGGATGGCTCACTTCATAAAAAGGGCACTTGGAGGTCCTACCAGTATACCATGATGTTGAAATTGGTTTTGCTTGGTTAATTAAACCACACTGAGCTTTGGTTTGAAACCATGTTTGGGAGATACTATAACATTGTGGATCAGGAGTGTCAGCCAGTTGGGAAGGCAGAAGAACTTTGATGTCAGGTTTTGACTGTTCATGTTTTTAAAATTATTGGAAACAGTCAACAAAACAAAGAGGCAACCCGTGGAATGGGAGTATATATTCACAAATGACACTACAGACAAAGGGCTGATATTCAAGATCTATAAAGAACTCCTCAAACTCAACACACACAAAACAGGTAATCACCTAAAAATGGGCAGAAGACATGAACAGACACTTCTCCAAAGAAGACATACAAATCGTTAACAGACACATGAGAAAATGTTCATCATTAGCCATCAGGGAGATTCAAATCAAAACCACATTGAGATACCACCTTACACCAGTTAGAATGGCCAAAGTGAACAAGACAGCAAGCAACAAGTGTTGGAGGGATGTGGAGAAAGGGGAGCCCTCTTACACTGTTGGTGGGAATGCAAGTTGGTGCAGCCACTTTGGAAAACAGGTGGAGATTCCTTAAGAAATTAAAAATTGAGCTACCCTATGACCCTGCAATTGCGCTACTGGATATTTACCCAGAAGATACAGATGTAGTGAAAAGAAGGGCCATCTGTATCCCAGTGTTCATAGCATCAATGGCCACAATCACCAAACTGTGGAAAGAACCAAGATGTCCTTCAGCAGACAAATGGATAATGAAGATTTGGTCCATATATACAATGGAGTATTATGCCTCCATCAGAAAGGACGAATACCCAATTTTTGTATTAACATGGATGGGACTAGAGGAGATTATGCTGAGTGAAATAAGTCAAGCAGAGAAAGTCAGTTATCATATGGTTTCACTTACTTTTGGAGCATAAGGAATAACATGGAGGACATGGGGAGATGGAGAGGAGAAGTGAGTTGGGGGAAGTCAGAGGGGGAGACAAACCATGAAAGAATGTGGACTCTGAGAAACAAACTGAGGGTTTTGGAGGGGAGGGAGTAGGGGATTGGGTGAGCCCGGTGGTGGATATTAAGGAGGGCATGTATTGCATGGAGCACTGGGTGTGGTGCATAAACAATGAATTTTGGAACACACACACACATAAAGTTAAAAAAAAAAAAAAAGAAAAATTAAAAAATAAAAGTATTGGGAATTCCAAGAATATTTTGGTTAGGTATAAACATATGACCCAAGTCTTGTTTCCTTTCCTCCAGTTCAGATCATCCAGAACTGACCCGTTCCTGAGTCCTTATCTCCTTTGTGGTGGAAGGCCTTACACTTGGTAGTTAATCGCTCCATAAATTATGTTGAATTAAGTTGAATATGTGTGATCTGTAATTGATCCCCGTGGTTGAAGAACACCGTATCCTTGATCCCATTTGCCCTTAAGAGTCCTGAGTAAGGGGGCGCCTGGGTGGCTCAGTAGGTTAAGCCGCTGCCTTCGGCTCAGGTCATGATCCCAGGTCCTGGGTTCAAGCCCCACATCGGGCTTTCCGCTCAGCGGGGAGCCTGCTTCCTCCTCTCTCTCTGCTTGCCTCTCTGCCTACTTGTAATTTCTGTCAAATAAATAAATAAAATCTTTAAAAAAAAAAAAAAGAGAGAGAGAGATTGTGGCTCCTTTGCTATAAAAAAAAAAAAAAAAAAAGAGTCCTGAGTAAGACACGAGTTCATAAGCCTTAACCTAACCAATTTCTGAATCAAAGAGAACAAAACCCTATGGTTAAAACATGCTTCAGTGATCAAAAGTACCAGGTGTACAATGCTATAAGACCACTCTGGGCTCACTCACTGTATTTGCAGAATTAGAGTTTTTGCTGTCTTGAGTATATAGACCAAAGGCATAGCCATTAAGAGGTCTTTCCAGGGGGCCTCACCTGCAGAACAGAGGGTGATCTAGGCAGTGACCTGATTTTAGTCTCCTACAGAAAAGAAGAAGAGACTATTCCTATATTTTTTGTAGTGGAGCATTTACTCTAACTTTTTCATCTTCATGGACGCAGCCTTCCCACATTTTAGAGAGATTAGTTAATTTTTGTTTGTTTTGTTTTCATTTGTTTGGTTTTTGTTGTTTTTATTTTTTAAAATTTTTTACTGTGTTACATTAGAGACTAATTAATTAATAAAGGATTTTTTGTGTGGGACAAGTATCTTGTCAAAGACTGGAGTTTTACTTTGGAGTTTTGTTCTGTGTATGGTCCTTTCCTTAATATAGAAAGGACCTTCTTTAATCTTGCAACATTGAGACTGGTAGCGCAGACCTGTAGATGGTATCAGCGACCGTAGTTTCCTTCTCTAGTTACTCGCTGGCATGGGAAAATGAAATCAGGTGGCTTGTATACTGGAGTGGCTTTCATATTTTTGTGAAGTTCCTTGTCTGTCTTCATGCATTCATTTATTTACTTCACAGATACTGTTAAGCACCGACATTGTTGGAGATGCTGGGGGATAAACAGGGAACAAAAGGAAGTCTCTGCTTTCCTGGTGCTTCTATACTGGTCTCAATCAGAAAACATTTTTGGGTGGAATCACTGATGGTGGCAGGTTCCATGTTTGGGAACACTTCCTGGGGAGGACATCATAATCTGTAGTTAACTGTGTTCCCGAGGAGGGGCCATCTAAGCATTTGGGGGTTTCATATCTCCCTAGCAACTTATATTCTGAACACTGAGCAAATTGAGGAGTTGAACAAATCACATTAGAGTAATTACCGTGTGCTTCATGGTGTTCTCAGCCCATTACCAGTAACTGACAGTTCAGTTTTGTTACGGGTCTGTGCAGTAGGCAGTGCTGGTACCCTGTCTTACAAACCAGGGAACTAAGTCACTTGTTCCCCTAAGCAAGAAACAGGACTCGAATTGGTACTCAGGCTCTTCGCCATGGCCCTGTCTGCTTCTACCTCTGGGTGAGAGATTGCTTGTTTTCCTTCTCCCATTTGGGATTTCTTTGAAAGTTTGAGAGTATTAAGTGCCAGATTTGCGGGCAGTGGAGGGAGTCTGGGCCTCTCTCCCTGTGGTATGCATTCTTTGGGAGCTCCCTTTCCTTTTCCTTCCTTCCGGATTCTTTCACATTGAATTATGTGTTTAATTTGTCTGAATGGTATGTGTTTAATTTTATTTAATGATGTGTGTTTCTCTCCGTTCCGCTAGATGTTCTGTAAATTCCTCGAAGCAAGGATCTGGCAAATAGGTACATGTGACAAATGGGTCAAAGCGTGTATTGCAAATTCTAAAATGATTAGACCAGTTTACTTGAAACTGGGGATTTTCCTGTCCTTTGTGGGACCGCATAATAGTTTAATTTAGCTGTTGACAAATGTTTAACTGTATTCTGATCAGTGGGATGTGAATAATAGGCCATAACATGTTGGAATAATAAGACTGGGGCAATACTTTTTTTTAAAGATTTTATTTATTTATTTGACAGAGAGAGAGAGATCACAAGTAGGCAGAGAGACAGAGAGAGGGGGTGTGGAGAAGCAGGCTCCCCTCTGAGCAGAGAGCCCGATACGGGGCTCGATCCCAGGACCCTGGGATCATGACCCAAGCTGAAGGCAGAGGCTTAACCCATTGAGCCACCCAGGCGCCAAGACTGGAGCAATATTATTGAAAACCTAGTGTCTTCAGCATGTGTATTCCTTGGGAAAAGGTCTTTATGCCACCGTAGGGGCTGTTTTTAGGTAGGGAGCAACATGGCATTCCTACTAGATAATTCTCCTACCTGTTAGAGATTTTTAATTATTTGAGGTTAGGTCATTGGTATTTCCTCAGAATCTTCAAGGACATTCTGTCCCTCCTTGCAGGGAAATGTTCTTCTTCTGTATTCTTCAGTTAATTAAAAGAGGAATCCGGCCTCATCTTCATTTCTACTTATTACTCAGGGAAGAAGTTTAATGAACATTCATGGTGCTTGGTTTCTTCCCTTTAATTTTAATGGACTTATTTATTGTGCCCATGAAAACTGATAGGACTCTCTGTTTTATGCTTTACTTTGCACAGTGAACTTGCTTGGCCCGGTAAACATGGATTTCAATTCTGCCGGTCCCTGGTCCTTGTGTATTTTGTCTAAGAAAGAGGTTATGACATGTGGATGAAGAGGTACTGAAACCCTATTACATTTGTGTTGGCGTATTGGGGCTGCTGTGAAAACGCACCACGGACCAGGTCATGAGACAACAGAAATTAGTTTCCTCCCAGCTCCAGAGCCTGGAAGTCTGTGGAGATCCCAGCATTGGCAGGGCTGGCTTCTTCTGTGGCCTCTCTCCTTGGCTTGTAAATAGCTTTCTTCTCCCTGTGTCTTCACACAATCTTGCCTCCGTGTATGTCTCCTCTTCTTATAAGGACACACCAGTTATCTTGGATTAGGGCCCATCCTGATGATCTCATTTTAACTTATTCACATCTTTAAAACTTTATCTCCAAATAAGTTACTTTGCTCCAAAGAAACTGCTCCAAACAGTTACTTTCTAAGAGCTAGGGGTTAGGTTCAACATATAATTTTGGGGAGACACAATTTGGCTATAACAAAGTTTAAGTGTATAACACGGTTGTCCTAAACTTTTATGATAATTAAAACAAAAATTCCTTTTAAAGCTGAAAAATGGGCGAGGGAGGAGGACATCCGGATAGAGAGAGGACTGCAGGATATTGCTTGTGATCTGGCTTCGAACTGGCTAAGTGATTTAGGCTGAAATTCATAGTAATGAAGACTTTTTGTTCAGATTCAGTGACAGTACTTTCTAAGTACCTCTAAGGTTTTGTGATTCTCTCTTAATAAGTGTTTGTAATTAGATCTTACTGCTTATCTGGGAAGATGCATGGAGGGGAATTTTTATAATCCCATGTTTCATGGATAGAATGTGAAGGAACAGAGCTTGTGTCCATTAGACCTTGATCTGAATTCGAGGCCTTTTCTTCTTGGAGCAAGCTGAGGAAGATGGCTATAAAAATCCTTCTCTTGGCATCTTACCAGCCGTGTGGCTGTGGACAGGTTATGTGTTCCCCATGCGCCCTAATTTAGGTATCTAGAGATTGGGAAGAGAGCTGTCAGGAGGCTTTCCTTGGCTCTGGGCGCTTGTTACTACTGCTCATGTAGATTGACGCCATTGCTCTGTAGAAGACCCTGGGTGGTGGGTCCTGGAGCGCAGCCCCTGCAGCCCTGGGGCTGGGGCTCCGTCTTCATACCTGCCACCTTGGGTAGTCTCCGGGGCGTGTCTGACTCGCATGCCCTGATGGCCACTTGTGGCTCTCAGCTGTCAGAGTGGAGCTGGGCTTATGTCAGTGTCTCTAATCTGGCCTGTGGTGTGATGGAACCTCTCAGCGAGAGAGGTGTCATTGGAGGGAAGATGGGTAGTTTCTGACGGATCATCTTATATATATATTTTTAACCTCCTCTTCCAGTATTTGATGGAGAACCCAAATAGTGATAAGGACATTGTTCTTTTTATATCTTCTCAGGAGGCAAATGATGACAGTGTGTGGGGCAGAGGTGTCATTTAGCCTAGCACATCGGCTTTTAAGATCCACGGACGTTAGTATAGCCCAAACCCAGTACCAGACCTTGTGTCTACTTTTCCTAGTCCAGAGTACCCACCTGGCAGAGCTTTGGTGAGGGCTCAGTGAGGGTGTGTGTGTGTGTGTGTTAGAGGACAGCTGCATGCCTTCCACCTACTTTAGGCTGGTTAAGTTGAATTTTCATCCTCTGTGTTGGGATTAAATTTTTATAAGCCTCAGTGTTGGAAACACTAAGGTGGCATTTATTATTAGGCTTGAACTGACCCGTTGATTCAGTGTAAAATTTTATTCCAGTAAAACCATTGAAACAAGTCGACCAGAGAGTTCTCTGTATAGGCATAAAGAACCCCAAGTTCTGAGAGGCTTACCTGTATAACTATTTTAGTCATTATAGAAGAGCATTAAAATACAACACTGTCAGCAGTATTATTGATCTGGAAGAAGTCCCATGAGTGAACCCACTGACCATTGCTGTTCTCTGGTACCACTGCTGGTGTCTTCTCCTTTGGGGTCTGTATTCATCAGAACTTTTTCAGTCACAAGGGATAGAAACCCAACACAAACAAGCTGAAGCTGGAAAGGGAATTTATTTTAATTTAAGTGAAAAATTATAGATTTAGAATGATCCTTAAGCAGGAGTAGATCCAGGAGCATATAGGAAATTATTGGAGCATTTTCTTTCTCTCACATGGATTTGTTTTCAGAAAACTGATCAGGAAAGTGACTGTCAGTATTCTGAAAGTTGTATCCTTATGGCTTCCAGCTGGAAAGCAAGAGCCTCTGTCTTCCTGTGTCCATATATCAAATATCAGGGAAGATTTTGATTGGTTCTGCTTGGTCATCCTTGAACCTCTAACTGGCCGGCGGGTAGAATATTGTGGCCAGTGACTGTGGCAGGGCTCTTGATTGGCAAGTCCACTGGGATCACAGGTTCTGGGACAGGGCTGGTGTCCCATCCCTGCCTGGCAAACAAACATATCTAGTATATATAACCAGCATTTCCAAGTTGGCGAGGGTTTAGTGTTTATTCTTTTAGTTGAAAGGGGATGGAAAGGTTAACTGTCATGAAACTGTGCTAAATCCATTTGAAAATCTTAAGCTGTGCAGATCTGAAGACACATCTGAAAAAGGCCCATCAGGTGGGATATACATTGTATATCAACAGTGGAATAGTTGGACCATGAGTGGAGATACCTGAGGTTGATTTAAATGTGGGCAGTGTTTTGAGTCAAGGTAACAAAATGACAATAATGGACTTCTGCTTTTTTTGGTAGGGTTAGATGATTGCCTGCAGCAGTATGTCCACAAGTTTGAACGGGAGAAGATAAATGGAGAGCAGCTGCTGCAGATTTCCCATCAGGATCTTGAGGAGCTGGGGGTCACGCGCATTGGACACCAAGAACTTGTGTTGGAGGCTGTCGACCTTCTCTGTGCACTGGTTAGTTCAGGAAAAGATGATTTGTGCCATGATGATGTTCTTTAGAACCTTACTCTCTCAAAATCCTCAACATTCGTGGTTGAGCCTAGCGTTGTTTTCTATTAATGATCCATTGAACTGAGGCTTGAGCTGAACACAGCATAAAAAAGGAGCAACAACATAAAAAGAAATCATTATCTAGACGAAGAGGTGGCAAACTGTGGCCTGCGGGTTAAGCCTGGCCCTTTATCGTTGTCAATAAAGTTTTATTGGCATGCAGCGCCGCCCGTTCATTTCTGTGTTGTCTGTGGCTGCCCTTACACCACAGTGGCAGAGCGGTGTAGTTGTACCAGGGACCCGGGGGTTCCCCCAGAGTCCAGTGTGTTGACTGTCTTGCCCTTGAAGGAGCAGCTTGCCTTTTAGAGAAAAAAGTCTGTGTTAATCTCATTTTCTTATCTTCTGTGGAGAGTGCAAAGAAGGAGACCGTCCTGAACGACAGTGCCGTCTTCTAAACTGAAATGAGAAATAGGTTCTGATTTTCTTGCCTGTTTTTGTTACCACGAAACCTTTTTTATATTTCACAGGTCTTTGTGATATTTAAATAGCTGACGCTTGAGCAGGCTGCAGTCAGCCTATGAAATGGAAGCTAGATGGGAAACAATGTGAGCGTAGTTACACTCTGCAGATGATTGAGCTTCGGATGGAACATCAGTGAGCTAAGTCCTGCCAGGCTCTGACTCTGGCCCGACATCCGTGGCTGCGTGGGCTAAAAACACCTGGGAGGGCCTTGTGTCTGCTAACTGGCTGCCACACGGTGGGATCTGCATCTGTCTGTCTCCATGCCATGTCCAGGATGCACTTTCCCCAACTGTCAGGATTTGGACCCACCCCGTGGCATTCAGGCTGGGTTAAGTAATGCCGCGAACCTGAGCCAGGGGTATATACAATTACATCACTGAGAATGGTGGGAAAGAATGTGCTCCCGATTACGGTGCCACAGCCGCTCTGCGTTCCGTCGATTGTATAACACTCTCTGCATTGTGCAAGTTCTTCTTCTTAAAATGGACAGAGCTTTGTCCCCGGCTCTGAGATGCGCTGCTCTTGTTTACAGAAGTAATGGGGAAATTATTTGTGGTTGATAAATGAGCTGCCACAGGGGAGACGCTGTGGCCAAGTGGTGTGAGTGTTGGCCTGGGAGGCAGGCTCTCTGCATTCTCGTCCTGGCTCTGCTCCACACTCCTCAGTCTGTGACCTCCAGGGAAACGGGGGTGTCTGTTTTCCCCATCTGTACAGTAAAACTTTCTGGATGTGGCAGTGCTCGAATGTGTGTGTTGCATTGCCCAGAAGATGTCTTAGAGTCCTGTTTATTATTAAAGCTGTATGGTGATTTTTTTTTTTAATACAGTGAAACATGTTTGAGTTTACTTTTATTATACTTTCTGGGAAGATCACTTTTCCATGTTTTCTGCTCATTTGATTTGTCTCTTTCAGCTTTGAGGAAGGGCTTTGAGCTAAATGACTTTGCAGTCCGCAGTGTGAGAGGTGAGGAGGAAGGGTCCATTGGAGGCACGTAGTGTGTAGCAAGCCAGGTGATCAACATAGCAACTGCCTCTCTGCTCTCACCCCTTCCTTGCCTCTTAAAATATTGGACCGAAAGGAACAAAACTGGACAAATGCCAGAACCTAAAGCTGCATTTTATCTCCTACAATTTCCTTCTAATTTCCTTTGTAGACAAAGTTTGACCTCAAACTCATTCTGGACGTGCTTTGTGCAGTAGAATGCCAGTGAATGCATTGGACAGGAGGGGCACGGGGGGGGGTTCTCACATGACCGTGCCTTTTCTGGGTTGCACAGGGTTTTAGAGCGTTGGAGTGAAATGTTTTTTCATCTTGATATAATATAATATCCTTATAGAATGTTCCTGTTGAAATGCGTATGTTCGTTATTAAATGCTATCTGTTTAATGCATTTCCACTATATAGACCTTTGTATATATAAATCGGTGATAATTCTTCCGCCTTGAACAACCCATCCCTTGGGCAGTTGATGTATATTTGCAGTTGGCCCTAGGGTTATAAAAGAGGCTGTAATGTAAACTTAGTTTGGTGGATGTTGATTTCGTGATGGACAGGAAATGAATAGAATGTAGAAGAAAGAGGAGACAACAAAACCACTGGAAAGTTCTGGAGAGAACAGGGCGGAGAGAATGGATAAAAGCATAAACTAGGGAATAGCTATGGGTAAAGATTCCAAAACCAGTGAGCAGATGGCCCCAGAGACAGCCAGTCATGGGTAGAGAAGAGAGCCAGGAGACACCACCACTGCCTTTTGCAAATATTGACTGGGGACTTGATTGTGAGGCAGAACCAAGACCACTTCTCAGGACTGAATGAGTCGGAGCCCAGGTTTTCTCCCCCTGTCTGGGGCAGACGCTAGAGCTGCTCTTTCAGCAGGACAGCTATTTGCCACATGCAACTATCTAAATTAAAATAAGTTAAAATGAATTAAAATTCACTTCCTTGGTCACACTAAGCTATATTTTAGGTCATAGCTACTGGGGGCCGGTGTCTACCATATTTGGACAGTGCAGATAGAGAACATTTTCCTAACTGCAAGTTCTGTTTACTAGCACTGGTCTGGAGGGTGTGATTGAGGGTAAGAAAGTAAAATTGTAACCCATTTTCATTGCCAAATCAACCAGACCCTAGTTACTAAGGAAGGCATATGTGTGTGTGTGTGTGTGTGTGTGTGTGTGTGTGTGTATGTAAATTATATATAAATTAAATATTTTTTTAGTTAATTAACTAGAAACCTTATATATGTCTTAAAGATTTTAGTTTGGAGAGAGAGAGAGCATGCCCAAGGGGGGAGGGGCAGAGAGGGAGGGAGAAAGAATTACAAGCAGGACTCCATGCCCAGCTCAGAACCCGTTGCAAGGACTCCCATCTCCCAATCCTGATGAGATCAGGACCTGAGTCAGACGCTTAACTGACTGAGCCACCCAGACGCCCCGTATTGTTTAAGGTTGAAGTAGGTTGAGAAAGGGAATAAAGTGGGGATCGGTAGCACATGTCAAGTGATATCCCTAAATGTATGATTGAATGAAATACCTGTAATGTATTTACCTGCCCAGGGCACTTCTGTGCACTCGTATATCCCTGAGAGTACTCATTTCATCCTTTACCCATCTATGGCAAATCATGAAAAGATGTTCTCCTTCTTTATGGGGAGAAATCATGCCGGTAAAGTAATCTTTGCTAAAAGTCTGAATTTAACGGGATCTGGCTGATGAGTGTATTAAATGCCTTTAGGAAAAGAATGTGGAATATCTCTCTTAGGTTGTGACTCAGTTGTGCCAAGTCAGTGAGATGGTTTAGACTGTGTCTCTGGCCCTCCTTAATCACACGTTAGATCGGGAGGAATGGAGAAAGAAGGTAGAAGAGAAGGAGAAGGCTCATCTCAGCTAAAATGTGTGTATGTACTTAAGGCACCAGAAGAGTGAGAATCTGCCTTTTTCCTTCTCTTCTGCCTCCTGTGTGATTTCCCCAACCAGACCAGAAAATAACCCTGGGTGGCTGAGCTCTAATGAAGCAAGATCCCCAGCCCAAGGGGGTCTGTGTGTGTATAGATTTTCAGAGACTCGTGTTTCATTTCTTTCTTGGTTTGTATCTTCTTTATCCTTTTATCTTAGCATAATTTCTGAAGGGGACAACTTGGAGGGAGAAGATTAATGAAGATAATCAAATCTGGTCTGGGAAATTATTCATTTTCTATCTTTCATTGTGGGGCACTTAAGTCAGTCATCCTTTCCTGACTAAGTTTCTGCGTTAGAGGTTCTCTTGCATGAATATAATCAGTGTCTTGTTCTCTTCTTGTATGGAATGGGGTGGAAAGGGAAGGAATTATCCTTCCTTTGCTCCTCCTTTCTATCTTGTTAAAATTATACTCCATTAAAGCTGCATCTGTCCCTCCTTCCAGTCCTGTGATTTGTTTTGGGTGGGAAACCAGAATCAGAGCACATTGAGTGGAATTGAAAAGAACCGGTTAACGGGAAGCTATGCTCCCCCTTTATTTTATATTAAAAGTGGTAGGTTTGTAGAAGATGGAGGTTTAACACTTCTTGCTGTACTAAAATGCATTTAATCCTCTTTGAGTTCAAGAAGTAAATGTTGTGTGTAGTCATAAGAGTTCCAAGTCATTTCTGGTGACATTTAGTCTAGAAAGCTGACTTTTCTGCTTTTAGTTCAGAACTCTTGGTAGAAGTTGGCAGGCTGAGTAATTGACTGAATGAGGGGACAGTTCCTTTAATCAGTCACAAGTCCTTCAAAACAAGCTTGTCATGTGGCTCTTTATCCATTCACTTGTGAGTCTTTGATTCTCTGGATTTAAAAAGCACGCTGAAACTCCATCTTCATATTTTTGTCTTCTTTGTTGAAGGACAAAGTCATATTTTAGTCTGCAGAAAATGACAGGAAAAAATGAAGGAATATAAGATTTGGACAGAACATTATTGTCAATACAAAACACTCATATGTCTTATGAAATTTTACTTTGTAAAATTATGAAATTATGAATCTGTGAAAATTTTAAAGTTGCAAAAGATAGCTTCCGGTTAATGGTTCTGAGGAGTTATTTTTCTTTTTTCTTTTTTTTTTTTTAGTTGTACTCCATTCTTTTCAAAATGTCTACCTAAAATTTTTAAAAAGCACTTTTTAGGGGTGCCTAGGTGGCTCAGTGGGTTAAAGCCTCTGCCTTCCACTCAGGTCATGATCTCAGGGTCCTGGGATCGAGCCCCGCCTCGGGCTCTCTGCTTGGCAGGGAGCCTGCTTCCCCCCTCTCTCTGTCTGCCTCTCTGCCTACTTGTGATCTCTATCAAATAAATAAATAAAATCTTTTTTAAAAAGCACTTTTTATTTTATTATAGGCAACAACATACATTTAAGCTTCACGAACATTTCACTGCAGTGAAAACCCAGCTATAGTGTCTGTAGCCGATGTCCCCAGAAATTACTTGGAACTTTTATTACTATGCAAACATTGACTTCTTGAACGTCAGGGCATGGAGCAGGTCAAGACAGAACCTGGGGTGGGGGGGGAGGTAAGCAGCTTGTTAGTTTGTGTAGATCCAAGGCCACTGGCCACTCTTCTTTTCCTCATCTACTATCCGTCCTGTTTTCTGTCTTCTCCTTCTGTCCTCTCTTGGGCAGGGAGCATGGATAGGGGCTGTGCAGTGTGGCGATCGAAGCGTTGTGCCCGTGGTGCCGATGGCCTTCCTTGCAAGCCCACCTCTCCACAGATGAGCTGTGTGACTTTGGAGAATTTATTTAATGGCTCTGTGCTTTAGTTTCCTCACCTAGAAAATAGATATCCTATCATTCCCATCTTCATGTGCTCTTTCCCTGAGATAACACTTGTTGAGGACTTAGCCCAGTCTCGAGATGGCAGAGAGTAAATGTTCCATTTTATTGGTCATTCTGTTACTCCCAGAATTTAAATGGCACCACATTCTGACTTTGGGATGCTGTTGCAACAGTATAATAGACCCCAGAAATATCTTCATTTTTTGGTTAAAATAAAGAAACACCAACTTGGGATATGTACATGCGGTTGAATACAGAAATTCATCCCACCTCCCGCCAAAGTCATCTGAGATGTAGGTGTTGTCCTCTGGGATTTGTTCTCTATCTATCACACAAAATTCATTTTTTCAAAGCACCTGAGTCAGTTGACATTATCCAGAAAGAACACAGGTGAGAAACTCAAGAGGTGAAAATTATATTTCAGGGGAGTTGACATTTGGTCAGTGATGCTGTTTCTGGGCAGGTGAGTCTCACCTGGTGGAAATGCATCCACTCGGGGGCTACTCTGTTGTCTTCTGTGCTGCCAGTATGGTGGTTTGCCAGACACAGAACTTGACTTTGCATCTCTGTGGAGAAAGATGGTGCCAAACAGGGTGGTTCAGAGAGGTGACACTTAATAATGAGCTAAAGAGTTACCTGAAGGGGCATTTGGCAATATCTGGAGACATCTTTGGTCGTCAAAACTAGGGAGAGGGTGCAATTGGCCGGGGGTGCTGCTAAACGTCTTACAGTGTACAGGAATCCTCCCTTTCCTCCTCACCAACCAAAACCAGACAGTGGGCTTTAAATGTCAGTAAGCCTCAGGCTAAGAAACTGTTCTAGATAGTCAAGGAACCCTCAAAGAGGAGGGAACCTTTGGGCTAGTAGGTAAGTATAAAAAAGAGCTGATCATGCAAATATTTGTGGCAGGAGCATTTGAAAAGAGGAACTAGCAAGAACAAAGTCACTGGGACCAGAGTGCACTGGAGGAAGGACAGAAAAGGCTGGAGGAGTGGGAAAGAGCAGCTCTGTGGGTAAATCATGTAGGGTTTTGTGGCTGTCGTAGGAGTTATTCAAGTTGCTCAGCGGGTTTTTGAAGTAATTATGAGAGTTTGGATGTTGTTGATTGTTTTGAATTTTTCTCTTTGATTTTCTTTTCCACAGAATTATGGCCTGGAAACTGACAATATGAAGAACTTAGTTCTGAAACTGCGAGCATCTTCTCACAACTTACAAAATTACATAAGTAGCCGGCGGAAAAGTCCGGCTTATGATGGAAACACTTCCCACAAGCCCCCCAATGAGTTCCTGACTTCTGTGGTGGAGCTAATAGGTGCTGCTAAGGCCTTGTTGGCTTGGCTGGACCGGTATGTGATGCATGGCCTTGACTGTCCAATCAGGGGAGGGCCCGAGCTGCACACAGGCCTGTCCATTGTCGGGGAAGTGAGCTGGGGTCCCTTGCCTGTCCCTTTCACTGTATCACTGCAGGAGATCTGGCTCAGTTGGGGGGGGTGGGGGTTGGGGTCCCTGTGGAAGCTCCTGAAAGGGTGAATAGTAGGAATAAATTAAGCTCCCCTTGGGGAAGGCCTCAAACCATGTGAAGCTGTGCTTGACCTCTGAAGGGACAGGAATTCTCTTGGCTCATTTCTGATGTGTTTTTATCTAGCACTTCTCTGTCTCTTTTCTGTTTGGATTCCCGTTTTTGAGAGGAAGCAGTTGCATGACCAGTTTTTGAAACCAGCCTGTGCTGTGGCCGTGCTTCTCAGTGTACGGTGCGGGATCCTGGTGCCCCATCCCCCCTTTTTAAAAGAACATTTGTTGCTTTCTAGAGCTCCATTTACAGGGATCACGGATTTCTCAGTAACCAAGAACAAAATCATTCAGCTTTGCCTGGACCTTACCACTACTGTCCAGAAGGTCAGTACATCACTGTTGCTTTCTAACATTGTTTCCTTCCTCTGCCCTGTCCCAATTCCTCACAGGGATCACATGCTTTTTGCTTTTCTGTCCCTTGCCATTTTATCCCCATTTCTCGCAACTGGGGAGAGATGAAAGGCTTTTAATGAGATGCATTATACAGATGGTTTCTGGAAAATAACCAGTGGCCTTTACATCAAAGATTGCCTTCTTTTGTTTTAAAATAATGGAGCTAGTAGGCCTGTACTTTCTCTAAACTGTCTGAGCGCTTAATTTTTTTTAATAGAAGCTCTGGAGGAACTGCATGGCCTTAAGTTAAGGAATGCTAAGGAGGGAAGGAGCATGGGAAGGATTGAGGAGGAATTCAGGTTTAGGTATGGGGCAGGGGTGACCTTCCTTGAGAAGGTGATGCTTGAGTAAATGGACTGGCGTGACTCTGTGCCTGTCTGGAGGAAAAGGGCTTCCTATGTCGTCTTGGGATGCTTTCCTGATGGTCACAGAGGTATTGACTGTTATGAACTGATGGTAGAAAAAAAATGTCACCATGGGAACTAGGATCCTGAGCCGTTCACCTCAGGAGAAGGCTCCCTACCGACTCATCACGCTTGCCCCTTCTGCGGGCCTCACACTGCCTGGCACATGAGAAGTAGTGATTTTTAAATGTGTGTTTAAACAAATGAGATAATACTTTTGACAAATCAGCTGATGAGACTTTGTCACTTATCGGGAGAAATTCAACCCAAACTTAGGGGACACAAGAGGTATGGTTTTGGTTTTCCCTTTGGTGCTCATTGAGCGGGTGCTTCAGAGATAACCATGAGTTCAAATCCTACCTCTACCACTAATTAACCCTGGGACCTTGGATGAGTCACTTAAAACTTAGGAACCTCAATTTTTTTGTCTGTAAAATGGGAATACTAATATTTACCTTACCAGATGATTTGGCAGGATTTCTAGCAGTTATTGTTGAATAAGAAAAAAAGGGGAAAAAAATGGCAAATGGTGACCTCCCCCAAAATATAAAAATGTAGGTATATATGTATTTGTAATGCACACACATCCAAAAACCTGTATACAAAGGAGTAAGTGCAGTAGGCAATTTGGAAGAAAAGAAAAGTTGGGTTTTCTCTGGCAGGGAGAGAATTGGGGATGGAGCAAAAGACCCAAACCCCTCTTCCCCGGGATGGAAAAGAAGTACTTCTTTCATTTACAAAGAATATTACTTGACCACATGTACGTATTTGTGTAAAATTAGATATAGAGAAATAATGTAAAATATTTTATTTTAAAATAATAATATCTACCTCAAAAGATTGGTATAAAGATTAAATGAGATAACATATGTAAAGCACAGTATCCACAAGAAATAATAGCATATATTAGGAAATATAAAAAAAATCATGCCTTATACTGGTTTTTTGGAAACAAAGTTGATGATTTAAGGAGAGAAAGTCGACTGTTGTTGTTTTTTGTTTGTTTGTTTGTTGATTTAAATTTGAACAATTTTTAAGGATGGTCTGAAACTGGCAAAATATGAAGATACATGGAAGTATCATTTTATGAACTTAGATTGAGAAAGATGTTTAGCTCTTGTGAACATATGTTTTCTTTAGCAATTAGAGAACACAGGTGCCTTGGCAAGTGGAATGTTTGTGTGCACACAAATTAGAAATAACAAACTTGATGAATGAGCTGAATGCCTTTTTCTATATGCCGTGTGACGGCAGCATCAAGACTGAATGAGCCAGGAGACTTCACACTCTCTTCCAGTGAGGAGAAGTACAGTTTTCTCCAGAACTTCTTGGCAGAAGGTTTCTTGACTTTTCCGGAAGAAACCTGTCTTTTCCATTTATTCCTTTTCTCTGGGAAATTTAAGGAATGAAAGTTGTGTCCTTCTTCCAGTGACAAGGAACATGTTCTCTTTGGGTCTTATTCCTTTTGTCTCTGTCTGTGAGGAGAGCTGTTTGCTTATCCTTCTGCTCCTTTTCTTCCCTGTGTTGTCATCTGCCCTTCTCTTTCTTGTCACGTTGTCTGCATCCTTCCGTTTAAGGATAATGAGTTTGTCTCCTGATCTGAAGGGTAAAGAGTTGCTGCTTTTTCCCCTGTGAGGAGACTGCACCCTTCTTGTAAGTGTGCCTCAGCTGCCCTCCCACACCAAGTCTACAGATAGAGTTCCCATCCAGTTTTCAGGCTCTACCATCCTACGAGGGAAACTCGGGTGGGAAGGGCTGTATCTTCAGTCTGTCCTTGTGAAGTGGCAATGACATGAAAACTGTAGTCACAGGGGTGAGAGATGAAATGACAATGGCAGGCACCAGAGTTCCACTGTGGAAAAAAATGGGGGGAATGAGCAATAGAAAGCCCAGAAGGACTGAACAGGAAGTGAGATGGCCGTGGAAACAGGAGAAAAAAGCCACGAGAGCATTTATTGGGTGCTGGTTGTGTCTCAGGTACATGTGACATCTTTGACACCTGTTACCACATTCACTTCTCAGCAGATCTCTGAGTTAGGGTTTATCATGCCTGCTTTACAGAGGAAGAGACACAGCACGGAGAGGGCAACAGGTTGCTGAAGCCTCCTCCGTTGATAAGAAGGTAGAATGAGGAAGAGCCATGAAGGAAGGGGCACCGATGGTGGCCCTGGTGGGGTGTCTGCCCGGCAGGCTGGCCTAAGTCTGCCGATCTGGGTGACCCAAGGGATATGACAGAGATCAGCTCCACTGCCTGGCTCCTGAGGGGTGACTTGGTTCCAGAACTTCTTTTTCCCATTCCATTGCCTTTATGCCAAACAACATGAAGTCATGCCTGCAGCTGCTTCCTCCCAGGAGGAACAGGTGTGGGAACCCATGTTCATGTGGCGGAAGGTAAAAAGGGAGCTCTTTCGTGCTGACTAGAACAGTTTTGGGAGGCAGGAGAGTCCCTCTCACACCTTGGTTCCAATGCTGCAGGGAGCCCATTTTCTTGGTGGCTTCTTGGATCTGTCAGGGAATTAAGTGTCAGGAACCACGAGAGCCCATAGCTGCCTTGAGTTGTGGGCTCTGGTGTATCGAGAGGAGCCCTCTGTGGGTGATTATCTCAGGAGGGTGGCAGGGCTCACGTCATTTTGGGATTTGTAGTAAAAAATCATAAACAGTATGATTAGTTTTATTTCTAGCGTATTGTTTGCTAAAATTGGTGTTTATTTAATAATTCTTTCTTTCCAGTGGTTTTAATAGGGGTTGAACCGTGGTGGTAGTTGATGGTTTAGTTCTGTGCACGAGAGGGAGGAGGAACAGCACATTTTTGAACTATGATTATTCTGTCTTACAGAAATTGCTTCTGTAGTTTGAGTTTATATCAGATTCACGCATGTAAAAATACATTTCTAAACTTCTTTTTTAAAGCGTGTCCTTACTTGGCTGTTCTTTTCCTGAGAATCCATAAATTTTGGGAGCAATGGAGTAGTATTGTTTCCCACATTTTTTAATCTAGTAGAGAATTTTTTTTTTAAGATTTTATTTGTTTATTTGACAGAGAGAGATCACAAGTAGGCAGAAAGGCAGGCAGAAAAAGAGGGGGAAGCGGGCTCCCTGCTGAGCAGAGAGCACGATGCGGGACTCAATCCCAGGACCCTGAGATCATGACCTGAGCCGAAAGCAGAGGCCCAACCCACTGAGTCACCCAGGCGCCCTAGTAGAGAATAATTTTAGGAAGACACCAAAAATCTGATTACAGAATCGTATAGGGTAGAGTATCATACATTTCTAACCCAGCCCCCCCGGAACCCCGTGATAGTAGAGAAATGAACTCAAATGACTTTCGATTGAAGTCAAAATCTTTGACAATTCCAACAACGTTGATTAATATCTTCCATGTCCATGAAAGAATTAGGATGTCCTAGTTTGGGATTAGACTAGACTTAATGGTGCAAAAGAACTGTAAAGAATCTAGTCCCCTTTTTTTCTGTGTACTGTGCTCCGTGGGTGGGAAACCTCTGCTGTAGACCAGTTCTAGAAGGTTAACTGTGAGAGTCTGACGTCAGCGGCTTCACTCTGACCGCTTTTAGATAGGACAGTGGTGACTCCTGTAATCAGCCAACCCGGGTTTGTACAGTTCTGAGTCTTTTGTTCTCAAGCTGAGTAAATAATGCTTTGCATTCCAGCCCTTTATTTAATGTCATCAATAGCATACCTCAAGACCACTTTTTTGGCAGTGTGTTAATGAATGTTTTGTTGAACCTTTTTCATTTATTAAGAACTGAGATATCTGATTTAATCTCGGTGGTGCTTAAAATAAACTTCTGTGGCTATGTTTACTCAAGCCCTTATTTGAAAGCTATTCTTATAGGCAGGCCCAGAGCTAAAAGATTCCTGGCTTGTTGGCCAAGGGCTGGCTGAGTGTGGGGTCATGTTCAGGAGCCATTGTTCGGGTTTCTTGGACTTGACTTCTGGCTTACTGCTCTCTGCCCAGGCTAGATGGTTGGTGGATTTCAGTTCAGTTATTTTTCATAGGTTTTCTGATTAAGTAATTGGTCAAACGCATTCCTTGGATGATAAGCTCCTTTGGTCAGGAGAGAGCAGAGGCTTGGGAGGGGTTGGATGCCCCGCTCTGTGCCCTCTGAATTCAGTGCAGGACTCCTTGGGTTGCAGGGTGAGGGGCGTGCCAGCCACATCTTGGGCTCCAGGAAGTACCTATAGAGCTAAGCCAACAGTCTTGGAAATTTTTAGCTCTTACGGTTTTATTCTTCTTTCCTTCATTAGGATTGCCTTGTAGCAGAAATGGAGGATAAAGTTTTAACTGTAGTAAGTATACCTTTTAAAAATTACCGTAAAATTCCTTTCCCCAAACCAGTGGGACTCACATCAATTCGAGCAAGAACTCTGTGGCTAATTCCTTCAGGAAATAGTTTGAAATACTGGGTTTTGGGGACTTAAGGTCGAAAGGGAAGAATGAAAGTTATTTAATAACAAAATGATTTGAAAATTCCTGTGCTTGGGTAGATGGAGGTCTCTCTCTCTCTTCCTAACATTTCAGTAGGTACAGTTATACTTAAATTACTAGCTAGGCTGGTAATCAAGGGTACACTGATCTGCAGATTTCACTTTAGGAACATTTTGATTAAAAAAAAATCCTTGGCAAAAACCTTATGATGGAGGGGGGGATGTGCTGTGATTGTTTAAAGAAATTTTGTGACTTAGTCATCATTGCTTCCTCCCTTTGACATAAGCTGGCCTGTGCTCTTTTGATAAGGCCTTCCTCCCACTGATGTTGAGGAATTTAGCAATGAAACAGCTATAAATATATTTTCCATAAATAGGGAGGCTAAACAAATTGGGGGAATGTAAGAAGTGTCACTTCTTGGATTCTCCCCTTGGGGGAAAAAAAAAAATTTCTCTTTGGAATTTCCTGATTTCTTTGGTGGCTTAATTTTGAAAGGTTAGATGAAAGTGACTGGAGGAAACCACCACATGTAACCATGGTTATTTTTACCTGGAGACCACTTACCAAGGATCTTCATGGCTCAAAAATTTTACCTTGTCAATGTTTGGGGTCAGAGAATGTGAGCCATTACTAAAAAGATCATACATCCTAAATATAAAGCACAAATCTATTTTTTTTTTTTTAGATTTTTAAAAATTTATTTATTTGACAGACAGAGATCATGAGTAGGCAGAGAGGCAAACAGAGAGAGGGGGGAAGCAGGCTCCCTGCTGAGCAGAGAGCCCGATGCGGGGCTTGATCCCAGGACCTGGGATCATGACCTGAGCCAAAGGCAGAGGCTTTAACCTACTGAGCCACCTAGGTGCCCCAAGTATGAATCTGTTTATTGCCTAGATTATAACAGGAGAAAATCTAGGTTAACTTTATGTTTGCTGATGAATGTTTAGATAAAACACCAAAGATAGAATCCATGAAAGAAAAATTGGCAAGGTAGATCTCCTTGAGATGGAACACTTTGCTCCGTGAAATGCAGTGTTAAGAGGATGAAAAGACAAGCCAAAGACAGGGAACAAGTATTCTTGAAATGATAAAGAACTTGTATCCAAAATATACAGAGAACTGTTGAAACGCAATAATAAGAAAATAAACCCAGTTAAAAAGTGGGCAAAGGATCTGAACAGATGTCTCCAAAGAAGATAGGCATTTGACAAATGAATATAGGGAACAGTGTTCAGCATCCAGTTTCATTAGGGAATTGCAAATTAAAACAGTAGTGAGACACCACTACACACCTATTAGAATGACTAAAACCCAAAACACGACAACACCAAATGTTGGCAAGGATTAGAGAAGTAGTTGATTGCTGGTGGGAATGCAGAATGGTACAGCCCCTTTGGAAGATACTGCAGGAGTTTCTTGCAAAACCAAGCCTATTCTTACCCTCTGATCTAGCAGTTCGACCCCTGGGTATTTACCTAATTACAGAAAACCTACACAGAATGTTATAGCAGGTTTATGCACAATTGCCAAAACTTGGAAGCAGCCAAGATGTCCTCCAGTAGGTGACTATATAAACTGCACATGTAGACAGTAGAGTGTCATTTAGAATACTCAGGATATTCCAGTTACTCATAAAAAGAAAATGATCTATAAAGCCATGAAGAGATATGGCAGAACCTTAAATGCACATGACCAAGGGAAAGCAGCCAAGCTGAAAAGGCTGCATATCGTATGATTCTTATTATTTGACATTCTGGAAGAGGCCAAACCACAGAGACAGTAAGCAGGTCAGTGATTGCCAAGGGTTCATTGTGGGGAGGGTGAGAGAGGTGGAACAGGGGGGGTTTAAGTAGTGAAATTAGTCTGTATGGTATATAGTGGTAGATACATGACATTATGTGTTTGTCAAAACCCATGGAACTATACACCCCAAAGAGTGCACCCTAATGGAAACTGTGGACTCTCTTTTGATAAAAAGCTACCAGTTTTAGGTCATCGGTTGTAACAGATGTACCATACTAATGCAGAATGTTTTTGTATCTTGTTCTTATTAGCCATGTTATAGCTATTAATGGAAATTGTGTTGGGGTGGGGAAGGCAGTACAGGGAAATGCTGTACTTTGTGCTGTTTTTCTGTAAACCTAATAAAATTGCTTTAAAAAGAAAATCTATTTTAAAAAAAGCAGCTGCAGACAAAAAAAAAAAATTCTTCTCGCCTTGTGAGTATTTGATAGGCACAGAATGTGAGTGATCGCTAAGACATCATGCAGATGGCTGGGAAGAGGTGATTCTCCTCCACCACCAAATGGGGGTTTCTGTGCCGTCTCTGCTTTTTAGTGGCCGTAATTCTTAGAAGAGCTGTACGCTTTAAACAAACCCCAAGTAGTGGCACCATTTCTACAGATTGCAAATGCAAAGTTCACGTGCCTTGGCTTCCTGGAGTAGCATTATTAAAATGATTGCTGGTAGGAGCTCAGGATTGTAGGGGAAGTGCATTTCTTTAAAATTCAGATTGAGATAAACTTGGTTAATGATTGAACCTTCCCTATTTGCCTCTCCCAACTTGAGGTCAAGGTTTTAAATGGCATCTGTGACAAAACAATACGATCTACAACGGATCCTGTTATGAGCCAGTGTGCATGTCTGGAGGAGGTTCACTTGCCAAACGTTAAACCTGGGGAAGGCCTGGTAAGAATTCTAGCAATACTTGCTTTCTTTTTCCTTTCTTCTTGTCTCTTCTCTTCTCTTTTTCTTTTCTTTTCTTCTTTTAATTATTTTGAAGATTGATTTATTTGGGAGAGAGAGAGATTGAGAGAATGAGTGAGGGGAGGGGCAGAGGGAGGAGCGGACCCCCTGCAGAGCCTGATTGGGGACTGGATCCCAAGACCCCGGAATCATGACCTGAACTGAAGGCAGGGGCTTAACCCACTAAGCCACCGAGGTGCCGGAAATACTTGTTTCCTTTTCACATAATAACATATTATCATTTATTAAAGTTTTTTTTTTTTTTTCCTGACTCCTTATTGCTTTTACTATGATTCTGAATAGAATTAAATTCGATTGTCTTCCATTATGCAGTTAGGAATTTGCCATCTTGAACTATTGGTATGTTTTATGTCTTCGGTGTATAAAAATACAGTTTTTAAACTATATTCTCATATCTTGAAGGAATTGTCTTAACAATTTTATTTTTAGGACTTGGCCATGCAGGGAGATATAAAACATTTACACAAAGGAAAGATGGTTTCTGGGTACAGAACAACATCTGCTCTGAAAGTCTGTATTAGCACTTAGGATGAATGTGAGAAGAGCCGGTGAAACAAAATGATTTCTTAAAAACAAGTTCAGAAATGTTTCATAAGCGCCGTACGAGCCCTATACGAACAGGCCCTGGGCGTACACACGGGCAGATTCCTTCCCTGGATCTGTGCCTCGGTACCTGCATCTTCCAGTGGGGAGGCTACAAGGCTCCCTGATGAGCTTTTCAGGGCTGTGAGTTTGAGAGAGCTCGGTTTCCTCATCTGACAGAAGTGAACACTAATAATTACTGCCTCACAGAGTTGTTGAAAGTATTAAATTAGATGAGGAGTGCTGGGTACCAGCTGCTGGACGCATGGTTCCCATGTAGTCGTTGGTGGCTGTGCAGGTTCTGATGCTGGCACTGATGAGGAGGAAAGCAGCGGGGAGGAGGAAGGTGGCGGGGAGGAAGGCCTAGTGTGTAGGTAGCTGTGGGGAGACACCAAGGCAGACTCTGCTCTCAGGAAAACAAAAATCTTAACTGAGTATCGATAAGTTCAGTCTTAGTACGTAGCAATATGCATGTTGAGACTTCTTGGGTTCACCTGATGGATTATAGTAGATTAATCAGGGAAGACTTCCTGGAGGTGAGTTTATAGTTCTGGCTTGAAGCAGAGAAATACCCCAAATGGGCAGAAGTAGACTTGCTGTTTTCAGATGGGAGGTTATATAAGCAAATGCTTTGGAAGGAGGAGTTGCATAGGTCAGGAGAAGGGGATTCCTCTGTGAGTGAAAGAAACCCGAAAGGAGAGGAATGGGGAGACCCTTGAAGGTGTTAGCGTTTAATGAGATTCTTACTACAGAGTGGTGTAGGTTGCTGAGCAGGACAAGTTCAGGGTCAAAATGATTTCTGAGGGGGCACCTGGGTGGCTCAGTGGTTAAGCCTCTGCCTTCGGCTCAGGTCATGATCTCAGGGTCCTGGGATCGAGTCCCGCATCGGGCTTTCCCCTCTGCAGGGAGCCTGCTTCTTCCTCTCTCTCTCTCTGCTTGCCTCTCTGCCCACTTGTGATCTCTCTCTGTCAAATAAATAAAATCCTTAAAAAAAAAAAAGATTTCTGAGGAAGATACACGTTATTGCAGATTTGATATGTTATTGCAAATTCGATACTACTCTTTGCCCAGTCGACTTTTTTGTTCTTTCCTCCAATCTTATAAACATTTAATAAAATTTTTTTATGTATGGTACATCAAACAGTGGAAATGTTTCCTCCATGGTACGGCATTTGCCTGTGAGTTTGCTCACCAGGCCTGTCAGCGGGAGCACATTCGGCTTTACCCTTCCCTTAAAACGGAGCGGTGCCTGTTTCTGATTTACAACCTGTACCGTGTTGTTTAATAATCTTGGCTCATGTATCCTAGTCTGGGTTGCTGGTGGCTTAAGCAAGTCACCCGTGGTGACGGCTGATCCCCCATTTATCTGAATATATCGTGTCACCCAAGAGATGGTCAGGAGAGAACAGTTCTTGTTTGAAATGCCTCATTCATTCCGTGGGTCTGAGAAGGTGCCTTCCGAGTCCCCAGAGTTATGGGAAAATTCTCTGTGCCCAGTACACAAATTATAATACCAGAGAGATCCGGCTCCTGATTTCTTTCATGAGTGTTTCCCTTTGTGAGCTCCCTTCACTGCTCCTTGGCTCTGGTTTCCCAGTGTTTCAGGCAGCTTAGAAATGAGCGTTGTCCCGAAGCGATTGACTTTAATGTTTTATAAGATGAAGTCTTCCTGGCGGCTATGTTTCTGAATGTTGGAGTAATGAGTTAATATGTTTGTGACTCCCTCTAGGGCATGTACATCAAATCAACCTATGATGGATTGCACGTGATTACTGGAACCACAGAGAACGTAAGTGCGCACATCCGTTAAATGTAAAAGCTATCGTGTATTTAAACAAATGTGACGCATGGTCCCTATACTTTTCGTTCCAACGTGTTCATCCTATTTTATTATCTGCGGTGAGAGCGTGGGTGCTGTTTTATTTATTTCTGTTGCTAGCATACTTCTTATCCCCAGCTGTTGGGAATTTATTATTTAAATTGTCTTTTATTGCTGTTGTTCACATACCTTGCCCAGTTTTTACCCCCCACCCTTGTTAATTATCCCTTTTGCACCCTGGAAGTGTTAACCCATAAGTCTAAAAACAATGATCTCTTTGTGGTTGAAAACCACTCTTATAAGAACTGAAATTAGTAGCCATATGTGTAAAATACAGTTTTTTGTTGTTGTTTAATGGAATTTAGATGGATCACCAGAGCAGCTATTTTGGGACTTTTACACAGTGTAGATACTCTTTACAGAGTTGTGTTTTGTAATATTTGGCGTGATACTGAAATTTAGTTACCCCCCCGCCCCCCCACCCCCAATCTTTTGAATAGAAAAAGCAGGGCTGCTTTTCCTGTGAGAGTCTTTGTACACTGTTCACTTCCTTTTGGAAATGCTGCTCCGTGAAAGGTTTTCTTGAGCCCCTCTAACATTTTGAATTTGTAAAAAGGAGAGCTAATTGAATGCTTTCTTTTTGTAACCTACAATATGGCTAGTTTTTGAGGACATTGATATGAGGGTAGAAATGTTAGAATAGCTTCCTGGATCCGTATGAAAGAAGCATGTGTCTGTGGAACTAATCTGCTGTTTAATCAACTAAGACAAGAGGAAATAATTTCTAAAAATAGAAGAAATTTGGTAACTCCTCTGATCTGTTGGAAATATGTGTTGCATTTTAAATTCGAGTTGCAGCGTCTTTTGATAAAATAAAATGGCATGATCTTTGATGAGGGTTTGTGACACAAGCTTGATATTCGTAGCAAGAAAATGACGTTGCTGAAGGCAGTCAGTGAATTTTAAATATGGTGTGTGGTTCTGGCAGAGGAATGAGTGGAAGATGGTGGTGTCTAAGCCTTCTTTGTCAAGCTTCTGTGAGAACACACTGAGAAGCGATAGGAATTTTTTTTGGCATATCACCTGATAAGCAGTAACAGCACGGGAAGTTCTGCTTTTAGGTCAGGGATGGTGCAGAAGAGGAAATGCGTAATTCATTACTTGGTTCATCCCTCATTCTTGTCAGAGGCTTAGTATATTTCAGGTCAACCAAAATGAGAACTTACTTGTGTACCACTCGGTACATTGTTTGGGAGTTGGAAGGATTCAGGGGGACGGTGAAGGTCATTTCCGTTTTTAAAGAGTGGAAGTTTGCATTCAGCGATTTAGTGATTGCCTTGTTTAATTAACCACCAGACCTGTGTGGTTGCAGACTCTCCCTGGTCTCCTTAAAGCAGTTTTCATCTTGGATAGATGTGTAGTTCGCTATCCTGTTACTGCCAGAAGGCACACAGATTTCTCCTCTTCAAACCAGCCCCCCATCCTTTGGCTTTAAGGATGAGAGTTGAATGAGAGACGAAACAGCTGTTTTTGGATGAAGTGAAATGTCAAATGCAAGGGTACGTCTCCTGGAATTCCTACAAGACTCAGTAAGACTGGATGAGAGGTTCAGGGTTGACGTGGATGTAGTTGATCCCATGCAGGATTATACAGAAGTCACCCTAGAGACACAGGTGGTTTCCATCTTGTGAAAGATCAAAAAAGGGAAAACTTGTCTTATTCCTTCTGGCAACCCATTTGAGAATGTCACTCATTCTTTTCAGTCATTGAGCTTGTGTTCACAGAGTACCTGGAATGTGTGAGACACTTGCTAAATCTTACAGATGGGGGTGGGGACCGTAGGTAAGAGCCTACTTCTCAAGGGCTTAATCTGGGTATTTGACCCTAAATGCTGCATGTTTTACACTTAAATGGCAGTAGAAAATGCCAGCTGCCAGCTCTGGGACAGCCTTCCAGCTAGCACTTAACGGTTGTTGTGACTTTCAGATCAGAATGCTGGTAAGTTATGTATGTATGTATGTATGAATGAGAGAGTGCAAGCAGCGGGAGGGGCAGAGGGAGAGGGAAAGAGAGACATCGCATCTCAAGCAGACTCCCCGCTGAGCTCGGAAGTGCATGCAGGTCCCCAGATCATGACCTAAGCCCAAATCAAGAGTCCGGTGCTCAACCTACCGAGCCACCCAGGCGCTCCCAGTATTAGAATGTTTTAAAGGAAGCCTAGTGTGGTGGTTGGTAGTGGATGGAAATCACCCATTGCATTCCCTGTGTTTATCCTGTTTATTCCCTGTGTTGCTCCGGGCTGCAGCAACGACAGCAGGTCATCTTAGGCCTCCAGTCCATTTTGGGGGGAGGTTACCCGAGAAGTCAGGATCATTCCAAGGTCAGCCTAACAGTGTCTAGTGATTCTCAATGACTTCTTTTTTGAAGTTGTCCAACACCTTGACAGGATCTTATCCATACTTCTGTTCCCCACCTCTGAGATGATGTGGGAATTCGATTAGCCTCTGAAGAATAGATGCATTCTTCTCGGGGTCATCACCCTTTTGCAGAAAACCAGAACAAGCATCATTTTTCAGTAGTCTGGCTCATGGTGAGAATAGGCAAGAGTCACTGGCCCAGGGAGAATTTTGGTATCAAGCTCTCTCTTTACCAGTGTTCTGCCAAACACCTCTCTTCATCACCTGGTAGGACATTTGAGAAATGAATGCATGAGGATCCCTAGGAAGGAAAGTCAATTCAGGACATTTGGGATTGGTTTTTAAGATTGCACATCCATAAACAAGAACATCCTAGCCTCAGGACCATCTTCTTAAAGTGAAACTTTACCTTAAATGAACCCCAAGCCGGGAAGATTATCTGGGCTGGACTGATTCTGACTGGACTTATGGAAATTGGTCTCTAACTCTGGGTTAAGCATCTGCCATGCAGGGGCAAAAGGGAGCCTAGACACATTTTGTTTTTTTTCTTTCAGTGCCTCAAGAGAAAGAGATTGAGGTAGACTATCTCCCTGAGGTACCCACGGTGCAGGTCTCTCAGGGAAGACACTGCTGGTTGTTACGGTGGCAGGAAAAATAACTCTCAGTTCCCTGTGCCTTGCGTTGGCTCTAGATACATTGAAGGGACAGTTTGTATAGTTTAATGCTGTTTGCTCATTTCTTGTTGAGCCTGTCCCAACAGTTGAGCAAGAAGATTGAGCCAAGGATGTCTTGTGTTTGGTCCTCAAGAGGTCCCGTCCTCTTGACCGTGTTCAGAGGTGCTGCTTTTTTTTTAGAAAAATAATTATAAATATGTCTGAAGATTCAGTCGGTTACATAAGTTAGCAAATAAAATACTCTGGCCTCGAGAACATTAAATTGTAATTTGAAATGAAGGTTTTATCCTTTTCTTTGCTTTTGCTCATAGGAGACACCTTAAACACAGAGAGTGCTAGTTTCATTAATTGAACAGAATATTGTGGACAAATATTTGAGAAATAGATTATATGTAGATATTTATATGCACACATAAGTGGAGAGAAAGCTATATATATATTTATATATATATGTGCAGATTTGTAGCAAAGTATTATTGGGCAGAATCAAAATCTGGACTTCGGATACTGAAAACACATTCATTTTTGGATTCAACCTGAAAATGACAAAAATTTAAATTTGTTTTCTCTAAAGAAGTACATTAAATTAAATTCATTTTCTTTAAAGAAGTACATTTTCCAATGTCACCGTCTTTCTGTGCTATAATAGCATTGTGATGATGCGTAAAACAAGGTTGAGTAGACAAGAGTTCGTGTTAATAATTGCTTAAAAGGAGATGTGAACATCACCATAACAATGGTTTTTACGTGTTAAGCAGTTGGTCAGCTTTTACAGGACTAATTTTGATAGGAATCTACGGTAGATGAACCAAAGAAAGCCTTTTTTATTAGTTCACTGTGTCGCAGGATGTGCCACTTTTCCTGATGGGTTAGATGGACCCGGCTGCATGTCCCACTCTTCCTGGTGGGTTAGGTGGACCCTGCTGTTGGAACGGACAGATGGTCTGGACCAGCCAGCCATTCATCAGGTGGGGAACATGAGTGCCCACCCCCATGCCAGGCTCTACAGACCATATTGTCCTGGGATTGTCTCAAAAGTGCTCCATGTAATAGTTCTGGAGAAAATTGTATTTCTACTCCTCATTGTCTGCAGAAGAAAGGAGGAGGAAGAAATAGAAGCAGAAACAAATAGAAGATTTAAAAAAATAAGACAGGTCTCTGTGTTTGTTCCTAATAGTCTCCTGCAGACAGATCTCAGAAGATTCACGCTGGTGATGAAGTCATTCAGGTTAATCAGCAGACTGTGGTGAGTTTGTTCATTGAGACTTAAGACTTATCCTATTCCCCTCTAGCGCTTTTAACTAAATCCAAAACTTTTAATTTTTTTAATTTTCAATTTTAAATCCATTTTGCTTGAACTTTTGAAATTTGTGACTTTCGTCCAATTTCCCATAGTTTTAAGTAGTGCTCAGATGGACACACTAATGTCTGCTTAGTTGCCCACAACTGATTTCCTTGAAATAAATTCATAGATTGGATTTTTCATAACTCACAAGTGAGTCCCTTCTCATTTTCTTTCTTTGAAGGTGGGATGGCAGCTCAAAAATCTGGTGAGAAAATTGAGAGAGAATCCTACAGGAGTCGTATTACTGCTAAAGAAGCGCCCCACGGGTTCTTTCAACTTTACCCCTGCTCCCCTGAAAAACCTCCGGTGGAGACCGCCCCTCGTGCAGGTATCCGTTATTGGTTGTAAACCTTTTTCTTTCTTTTCTTTTTTTTTTTTTTAAGATTTTATTTATTTATTTGACAGACAGAGATCACAAGCAGGCAGAGAGGCAGGCAGAGAGAGAGGAAGAGAAGCAGGCTCCCTGCCGAGCAGAGAACCCGATGTGGGGCTCAATCCCAGGACCCTGAGATCATGACCAGAGCCGAAGGCAGAGGCTTAACCCACTGAGCCACCCAGGCACCCTTGTAAACCTTTTTCTGCCCTCTGCGCATGAACCGTGTTGAGGATCAGATTTGTCTCCAGAAAGAACAGTTACCATTTGAAGGTGATTGGTTTCAGGAGTTCGCATATACGGAATCATTCTCTAGTCCTACTTCAGTGAGAACACAGGTTCTAGATTTTGCACTCGCCACATGTGACTGTTTAAATGATTAAATAAAATGAAAGGTCCAGTTCCTTGGCCTCATTAGCCACACTTCAGAGGTCTGGTAGCCTCGTGTGGCTAGTGGCTGTCATCATCACTGCAGAAAGTTCGTTCTGGTCCTTTTCCCCTCTCCTTTCAAACACATCTGACAGTACACGGTTTGAGCACTAACCCTGGAGAGACCACCTGGGGTGGATTCCTGCCAAGGCAGGGCTAGGGACCGTGGGAATTGGCCATGTTTAGTTCAGAGCTGGCAGACTCGAGTGATCAGCAGCGGCAGACCAACTTAAGGCATCGTGTCGGATACTGTTGTAGAATTCTATATGAACAGTGTACTCCCTTTTCCCCACAGCTGGGTGGTGTATGCTCAGGGACCAGACCCCTCCTGATATCATTGGTCCTTAGTGTTTATTTCTTAAATCATAAATAAAAAGCAATGACACTTTTTTAATGCCCTTTTTAAAGACTGAGATTGTAGTTTATGTGGAACCGTCTGCCATTTTACGGTTCGTCTTCAAATGGAAGGAGTGGTAATGGCCTCAGGCTCTCCGTTTGGACCCTCTGTGATACATACAGCGTTGGAAATACACCTATACGTGTATCTCAATGCGGGGTTTAAAATGAATAACAGGGGCACCTGAGTGGCTCAGTGGGTTGGGCCTCTGCCTTTGGCTCAGGTCATGGTGTCAGGGTCCTAGGATCGAGTCCCGCGTCGGGCTCTCTGCTCGGCGGGGAGCCAGCTTCCTCCTCCTCCTCTCTCTCTGCCTCTCTGCCTACTTGTGATCTCTGTCTGTCAAATAAATAAATAAAATCTTTAAAAAAAATCAAATAAATAGGATATGGAATAAGGAAGGACACATAATTAAAATCACTTCTTAAATAATAACTGATAAATAAATGATTTATAAGTCAATTCTTATAATCATCTCTTAAATAATAACAATATCAATCACACCCCGACTGTGATGGGGCAATGCCAGTGAAAGACTCATGCGAAGAGGTCATTTGGAAGAAGCATGAAAAAAAACTCACAAAGCAGCACAGCCTAGTGGTTAGACAGGGGGCTTAGAGTTCAACTTCTCCAGTTTGAATCCCAGCTCTGCCACTTACTAACTACGGGATCTCTGATAAGGTATTTAATCTTTCTAAACCTCACCCCTAATTATTGGTATTTCCTGTGAGAGAAAGCTGGGGCTACTGAGTGGCTCAGTTGGTTAAGCATCTGCCTTTGGCTCAGGTCATGATCCCAGGGTCTTGGGATCGAGCCCCCACATTGGGCTTCCTGCTCAGTTGGGAGCTGGCATCTCTCTCTCTCCTTCTGCTTCTCCCCCTGCTTGTGTTCTTTCTCTCACACATTTCTGCACTCTCTTTCTCTCCCTCTTTCTCAAAAAAATAAAATAAAATAAAATAAAATAAATAAGTAAATAAAAATCTTAAAAGGCTTTGGGCTAAGAGATGAGGAAGGCAAGCAAGGCAGGTGTGCAGTGTGACATTGAACCTGGCTGGTAACACCAGTGACAGAAATTAGAGTCAGGAAGGCAGAGATGGTGTGTCTTCTGAGAAACACTGAGTTGGAAGTAAGGGGGGGACGGTTCAAGTGTCTGTGTTCAAGTCTAAGTGGAAGCTGTTTTTAGGTACAGGCTAGAGTTAGTCCCTTGATGTCTGGAAATTCACTTCAGAAGGGCATGCTTCCCTCCTCTCTGGCTTTGTCCACCTTCCTGCCAAATCCCATTTACTGTGCAGTTTTGGGGACCAGTTGATGGTGAGGGAAGAGATACCTAGTTTTCCTTCTGACCCAGGGGGAGAACCAGCATCACAGCTGAGAGGCCGTTTTCACAGCTTAGCTACCAAGTGTTCTCATGACGGGTCCAGGATAGTTGCAAAATATAAATTCTGGAACACTGACACTCCCTGACATTGCTGTGTGTCATTCTCCAGGCTTCATGCCTGGGCACCCACCTCTTGTGGGAGGGCGTTTCTTTCATTCTTGCCACCATCATTAATGTTGGCTGTTCCTGAGAAGGTGTCCTTGTTGGTTTTAGGCCATCATCCTGGTAAATGAAAGTTCTTCTTACAGCCAGCATCATCAATGCTGGAGTCTTTGGAGAGCGCCCACTCTGTGCCAGTGCTGTACTGTACTTCTGTTAATACTCGTGGGGGGCCTCGATGCTGTTTTCAGCATTTTTTCAGATGCTGTTAATCAGTTCTATATTGAGTAGAGTTGACTGTGTTGGTGGCCACCATCCAGATTGTAGGGATCATGTCACAGGAGACTAAAGACTAAGCCCCTATTTCTCTTGAGTCTGGGGGTCTCCCCCTAAAACAGGGCTGTCACTGTGAGTACATTCTAGTCCTTCCAATCCTTAAATATAGCTCATGGTCTCACTTGGGGGCTACTGTGGGGTCTTTGGTCACTATCCCAGCTGGATAGGGTTTGAGGTACCAGGGGCCAGGCACAGTTCTTGTGTGGCCGTCACCACCCACTGGCTGTCACCAAAGGTCTTTATGCCTCGGCTCTGGGATTTCGTCAGCCTTCCTTTACCCGCCAGAAAGTGTGTCGTCATTGTTAGTCTATAGAAGAAATAAGACTTGAAGGTCTCACATAAGATTTCAAAAAATAGGTCCTTTTGAGCCTAATAACATAATTAAAATTAAGCTGTAAGGATTTTAAAATTCTAAAATTAACTTGTATGGATATGTGACAAAAAGCACATAAGGTTGTGCACTTACTGTGTGACACACAGTGTGCTAAGCCTATGACGTGTATCATGTCACTTAATTCACCTTCTGTGGGTGCTATTCATGTCTCGTTTATTCCCGTCTTATAGATGAGGCACAGAGAAGTTGAGCGATTTGCCCAGAGATACACAGCTAGTGAGAGCTGTAGCCAGGATAGCACCCGGACGGAGGCCCAAGCCCATGCTCCTGTGCATGATAGCATCGCTACTGATTTGTATGAACTCACTCAACCAGTGTGGGCCACAGCCCAGCGCAGGAGCTACTGTCAGGATGGCTGTTTTTTGAGGAGGAAACAGACAAGGGTATTTAAGTGATTTGCTCAGAGATAGAATTCTAACCTGGCTTCCAAGCCTCTACTTTTTTTTTTTTTTTAAGATTTATTTACTTATTTGCGAGAGAGAGAGAGAGAGAGCGCGAGAGAGCAGGCATGCAAATGGGTGAGTGGGGAGGAGGGGGAGAGGGAGTGAATCTTTCAAGCAGACTCAATGCTGAGCACAGAGCCGGATGAGGTACTCGATCCCACGACCCGTGCCTTCGTGACTTGAGCTGAAACCAAGAGTCAAATGCCCAACTAACTGAGCCACCCAGGCACCCTCTTCCCTTTACCCCCAAGCCTCTACTTCTTCCTACGCATCTAGTCTTTCAAAACGCCCAGTTGATTCCGAGTGTCTCAAAGACTATGCATTGAGTGTTGCTAATAGTTGTAAACACACAAATGACGTCAGCCCTCAGTGTTGGCTTTGGGGAAGGAGAGTTACCCAAGAATAATCTCACCTCCGCTCTTTGCACTGGCCTCCATTTCAGGCCTCACCTCCACCCACGACAACCCAGTCCCCTGAAAGCACTATGGATACCTCGCTGAAGAAGGAGAAGCCAGCCATCCTGGATCTTTATATCCCTCCTCCGCCGGCCGTTCCCTACTCTCCCCGGTATGTCAGCGTCCGTTGGCGGTGTGCATGCCCATCTCCTGTGCGTGGAGATTTGAGTGGCGGTGTGAAGGCCGTGAGGATTTCAAGGGCAGAAGTTGATGTACTCCAGGGTGACAGGGCTAAGTCTTGAAATGGCAGTTGTTCTATAGAGTGTGGTCCTGGGAGTAGGGGTAGGAGGAATGGGTGAAGGGCAGGGGGTGGTCACAAGGTCCAGACTTCTAGTTACAAGATAAGGAAGTTGTGGGATGTCATGAACAGCACGGTGATTATAGTTAACAGTATTGTACTTTATATCTCCAGGTTGCTGAGAGAGATTTTAAAAGTTCGCATCACAAGAATAAAAGCATTTGTAACTGTGTGAGGTGATGGGTGTTAACTTTTTGTAGTGATCATTTCACAATAGGTACATGAATCAAGTCATTATGTCATACACCTAAAATGAACCCAACATTATATGCTAGTTATTTCTCAATAAAACGGGGAGGGGGATGTGTGATCATTTAGGGAGAAATGTAGGGATGGATCCAGGTTTCATGGGTCTTGAAACTATGTAGTTTGATGGAGAGGAGAAAGCACGCATTCTTGGGAATGCATTGTTTTAGCTCCTCCTGGAACACCGGAAAGGGCTGTTTGGGGGTCCCTGAAGCTGAAGTTTCATTATGTATAAGGTCAGATCATCTCTGGGGAGGAAGATAATACATGTTTTTGTGCAGCAAGTTAAAAGTTAAGCTGTATTTTGGGGTAGATTTGTGTTCTTCATAGGACTTAAGAAATGTGAATAGAGGTGTGGTACTTGTGGTTGCGTGTGTTTGTGTGTCTCTTAGAAGTTCTACTAGAAGACATTCTTAATTGTCAATGGTATAACGAGGCTAGCCATATTAGCTGTTCCATTGGGGATTATTTAGGTGTGAAATACAGGTTTATTTATATCAGTTTACCCATTTACGGAGAATTTAACTCATTTATTCAACATAAGTTTAGTGAGTGCAAGGCCTGCATCACCATCTTACACAAAACAGATGTGGTTCTTACCCCCAGAGAACTGCCAATGTCTTAGTCAGCTGTTCAAGAATAAATGGAGAAATACATAATTATGGTATAATATTTCATAAGAAAAAGTTCAGGCTGAATCTTACAGTGATATGTCACTTTATATTGGAAGTTTTTTGTTGGTTTGTTTTTGTTTTAAGCTGAGTGTTTGAATCTGTCCTGTTTCTTCCCTGGGCACAGGAAAAATGAACATCGTTTTCCTCTCCCTGGCTTTGGGCCACCCAGAACTTAGTACAGTGCATAGAGAACCTTAGCTGATCAGAGGCATGCTAGTTGGTAGATGGGACCCTTCCCTGTCTTCACAGACCAGAGTCCTGTGGTCACAGGATCTTAAATGCGTTTCAAGTGACAGGTAGTTGCCTTTGCACACGGAGAGCACAGTTTCACTGATGACCTGTGTGTGGGTGGTTTTATAAGAAACCAGGAGGCCACTCCCTAACCCCCAACTCTGAATGTTCTTGTTTGGGTGTCAGTGAAGGGTCACAGAGCAGTGGCAGGAAAAAGGGTACGTGCATAGTAAAGGGGAAAGCAAACTGGAGCTTTTAAGCTTCAGGGGAGACACACATGCACACATGATACATACGCACACATGCATACACACATACACTTACACACCATTAATGAAGGATACCTTCGGAGGAATGAAACATGCACATGGTTATGGAGAACGAGAGGTGAGTCTTGAGAGCTTTGTGACTGGGGCAGTTATATGCCCGGGTTAAAAGTATAGAAGGAGATGGATTTGTAGAAGGAAAAGGGGGGTGCACAGGCAGGAGGTTCACTGGGAATACCAAGCAGGCAAAGCTGATCTTTAGATTATGTTTGGACTCAGTTGATGTTGTAATTTGTCTAGTAGTTTTTGCAATGATCACCTAAGAGAATTTTCTAAATGCAAAAAAAAAAAAAATGTAACTAGCTGGTAACTTGGATTCAACTAGAATTAAGTTTTAGGAAAGCTGACATGTAGAAAGAATTAAATTGGAGTCCCTAAGCCACACTTTCCAGCTTCTGTAGGGAGTTCAGAAAACAGGGTATGATAAAGGCGCCTTTGTATTTTTTGACATAATTTTCAAACCTAAAACAACTCCATTACACATCCAGTGTCTTCTCTGCTAGATCTTGGCAAAGATACTACTTTGGGCATCAAAAAAATGGCTCAATCATACCTTCACTTGTGATTTCTGTAATAAATAGGAGATTCAGATACAGGATAGAAGTACAGGAAACCAGAGCTGTCTTTTCAAAGCTGTATTTATACTCTTTACACAGATCTGGAAAAAAAAAAAAAGCGATTTTTCCTTTATTTAGTAGGATCATGCTATTTACTCTTACGTAATAGGATTTCTGTGTATTGGAGGGTAACAGAACAAAAAAGGAATGCTTCTTCCTGCAGTGGAAAGGAAGATTAAAATTTTCTTACGTGTGTGTGTGCTGGAGGAAATATGTCCTGCAGTCCTTCTGTAGGAGAGGATCTTTGTAAGCGACTTAATTATTGCCCACTGTCTTCCAGGGATGAAAACGGGAGTTTTCTTTATGGAGGCTTTAGTAAGTGTAAACAGCCATTGCCTGGTCCCAAGGGTTCCGAGTCGCCAAATTCCTTCCTGGACCAGGAGAGCCGAAGACGGAGATTTACCATTGCTGATTCTGATCAGTTGCCTGGGTATTCGGTGGAAACCAATATTCTGCCTACAAAAATGAGAGAGAAAACTCCATCTCATGGTACATTTCGGCCTGTTTGTTTTGTTCTGCCTTTGTTTTTCCTCCCTCCCCTACGCCCCTTCCTTATTTGGAACTGTTGGATGAATTTGGCAGACTTGTAGGGTAATCTGAGGAAAACATAAACCTCAATGAAATTCTAAGTATGAGACCTTTATTCATCTCTCCAAAGCGAAGTCTTGTGGAATCATTACTCGCTGCCTGGCCTCAAAGCCCAGTGGAGTGAGATCATGTTACGGTTTTAACTTGCAGGGCCTGGCTTTTAGCGTGGAACGGCTTTGCTCTGTAGACAACACAGGCTTGAGTTCAGCTGGCCTGTGTTCTCATTGCTTGCCACGGAAATGGGAGGCTTTGCAGTACTTTCCTTAGTTTACAATAATGTTATCACTTAGGTTTAAGTGAGTGTGATATGGGGGAGTCTTAAGTTATAAATAAAAGGAAAGATGCTCTAAGGTCCACAAACTCTGTCAACTTGTCGTGTCCTTCCCTTCCCTTTGAAGGCAAGCCCCGACCTTTGTCCATGCCTGCGGATGGGAGCTGGATGGGGATCGTGGACCCTTTTGCCAGACCTCGAGGTCACGGGAGGAAGGGTAAGTTGAAACAAACCCCAAATACACCAAACCGGAATCAAAAGGGCCATGGCCCTCATTTCAGCCCTGTTCCTAGTTGTGCTATAATAACCAGATAGAGGATCCCAGCCCGAGTCCTGTCCCTTCATCTATAACGTCGGGGCTGCTGAGTCTCTGAGGCCCTACCTGTTCCTGGAATGGCAGAATTATATTATCCTACTTAGTGACTGTGAATCTTCTCATTAGCATCGTGTGCTCTAAAAAGGTTGTGGGGGCGCCTGGGTGGCTCAGTTGGTTAAGCCTCTGACTCCCGATTTCAGCTCAGGCCATGATTTCAGGGTTCTGGGATCGAGCCCCACCTCAGGCTTCCTGCTCAGTGGGGAGTCTGCTTCTCTCTCTCACTCTCCTCCTGTGCTCTTTCTCCCTCCAACAAATAAATAAAACCTTTAAAAAATAAATAAATAAAAGGAAGAGGAAAAAAGTTCTGGAGGCTCAACTTCCACAGTGAGCAACCCCTCACAGCTCCCCGGGCCTTGGTAAAGTTTCTCCCTCAGGAACCTGAATCACCTGGAGCATAAGAAAGCAGGAAAGGGAGAAGATGTCTGTGGTGTAAGGTCTGGGATACCCTTAGCTGGCATGTGACAATCAGTGGAGCAGTCAGCAGGTGGCAGGGCTGTCCTTTGTTTAGATTTAGAAATGTCAACATCTTCATCGCTGTTCTCTTGGGCTTTTAATCCCTGATTTAGCCTTTTACTTCCTTTTAGAATTGAGAGATCCGGGTGGGAGGTGGGGACTGTTAAGTCTGAAAATGGAGAAATACTTGACCTCCTGTCTCACCTTCCAAGTTCTGTCGTAGGATCATTTTAGAATGAAAAGGTGTCTGTCCGCGTGATGGGCACTTAAAAAAAAAGCAGCTTTCTTGAGAGAGGACTCACATACCATAAATCTGCTCACCCTGTTAAAGTGTACAATTCAGAGGTTTTTAATGCATTCATGGAGTTGTGTGTCCATCAGCACTGTCTAATTCCAGCATATTTTATCACTTCGGAAAGAAACCCCTTCAGGTAGTCACTCCTCATTCCCTCCTCCCTCAGCTCCTGGCAGCCACTAATCTACTTTCTGTCTCTCTGGATTTTTGTACTCTTGACGTTTCCTATAAGTAGACTCCTGCATTATGTGGCTCTTTGACAATGGGCACTTCTTCAAAGCAACTACCCCTTTGGTTACAAAAGCGAAATAGGCACATGGAGAAACATCTAGAAGACACGAGAAAATAAAACTCAACTGTCCTCTGCTTCCCCAACCTAGAAATAATCACTCTGAATGTTTTCTGGTGTTATACACTTAGAAAAAATGTGCAAAATGGAAGAAATAGATTTTTGACAGTACCGTGAAAGGTGATTTACTCAACACATGTGTGTTTTCTGTAGCAACTGCATGACATCCTAACATCCATGTTAGGGCTGTAGCGTGTACTCACCCAGGCTACTGCTGCTGGACACCTTGGCTGGGTGTGTGCACCCCCTTCCCTCCCCCCAATGTGAGCAACGCTGCACTAAGCATCTTGTCCCTAGATCGTCATAATTTCTGGGTCAAAAGAATGCTACACGTGGCCAGACTGCCCTGCATTTTAGGTTTCTCTCCAGTTTCTTAACTATCCCCCATCCCCCCCCCCCCCCCCCCAAGAGCGGTGTACTGGCATTTAGGCTGGGACCATTCTTCCTTGTTTGGAACTGTCTTAAGCATGGCAGAACCCTGTCTAGTAAAGGTGAATGATAGTGCCTGCCCTTTACTGAGGGTGACAGCCCAAGGCACCCCCATCTTCCAAATTGCTCGTTAGGGGAGGCTTGGGGATAAGAACCACTGTCCCAGTGCCCACAGGCATTGAACAAGAGTAGATCGGGCCTTAAGGAGTGCAGACTGAGACAACCTTTTCGCTTTTGTTTCCCCCCTTCAATTTCGAGTGAAAAGTTACGAAAGTTCTTACACTGGTTAAGAAGTGTGGGCTCTCCGATCCTGCGCTGCCCTTGTGCTGCCTCTCGGGTTGTAAAAGCAGCCTTTGATGGACTCCGCTTCTACTTTCTAAACATCCAGTGGGGTGCGCCTGGCTGGCCGGGGGGAGGGCAGGGTCTGGGACGCACCCCGAGGGCACCGGGTCTCAGCACGCTGCCCGCCTGGCTGAACTGGACGGTGCGGTGGATTTTAACGGACTCGTGGGCTCTGTCTGCGAACAGGTGAGGACGCCCTGTGCCGGTATTTCAGTAACGAGCGGATCCCCCCCATCCTCGAAGAGCGCTCCTCGCCCCCATACCGCTTCTCCAGGCCCCCAGCGGAGAGGCAGCTGGTCCGCGGCGCGGACTACGTCCGGGGGAGCAGGGGCTACCTCGGTTCGGATCTCCACAGCAGCGCCACGATCCCATTCCAGGAGGAAGGGCCCAGAAAGAAGCCGGTCTCCTCGGCGGCCAAGGCCTCCTCCACGGAGCCGTCCCTGTTGGTCAGCTGGTTTACTCGCCTGAAACTCTTGACTCACTGAGCTCCGCCCTCCTCGGACTCGTCCCTGCCTCCTGCTCCCAAGTGCCTTGCTTTTTCCCTTGACAACCTGTTGCGGTTTCCATCCACAGTATTATGACGTGACCTTATGCGATTTCATTGTTTGTTTCTTTTGGAAGTTGTACACTGCCCTCTCGGAATTTGGAACTGATTGGATGGGGACAGATCACGGAGGATCTTAGGTGTTGCCTTGTGGAGGCCGAAGGAGAGAAATGAGTCGAGACTGCTCTTCTTGCTTCCTTAGGGCGGGGACACAAAGGCACACAGTGTACACCGGGGCCTGCGCCGGGAATGTTTTGGTCGTTATGGGGAACTGGGCCATGGTTGTGTTGGGGACGGGGCTGAAGTTGGTGGCCCTTGTCACCGAGGCCTTGCTTTGTGGTCCATCTTCTTCACCTGAAAAAGCCAGTGGAGAAAACATTTTTGTTTTGATTTTTCAAGCTACATATACCCTGTTTGTAAATGTAGCAGCTTTGACTTTGACATAACATGTGGCATGCATTTCATGCTGTTTCAAAGAAGTGGTTTCAGTAAGTGTGGGCCTGTTGCACTTGGTTATTCCCTTTTCGTAACAATCTCAGTATGTAGGTCAGTTAACACAGAAACACATGAACACATTTAGGTAGGGATTACTACACACAAAGAAGTTTATGGTTATCCGTGAGGGGTGTCGTCGTTGTTATATATTATTGTCTTTAAGGGAAAAGAAGCTATAAGATGTGCTGACAGCCAAAGGATCATTTCAGAAAAATGAAGCAACAATATTTAGGTTTATGAGAGATACAGCAGTTTGCATTTTGACTGTGTAAAGTCTGTCTTCCAGGAAAAAAACAAAAAACAAAAAACACAGGCAGTTCTTCAAAATTGTACATATTTTGCTAAATAGAAATCTCTTGGAAAGTCTCATGGTCACTAATTTTCAACTAGCATCAGGTATTTTGGAAAAGTGTGTCAGGATATTAACTCTTGTTTAAACTGAATGTATGATATTTTGTTAGAACAGAAAAGTCCTATCTTGTTAATTTAAGTGTTTTAAATATAGTTGTATATTTTTCTTACTCTTAGTCACGTGTAATTGAATTTTTTCTGCTTTGCGTCCTGCGGTCCTGCGTGAAGCTAATGAAAACGAGGCTTCAGGGTGCTTTCCGATTTACAAGTGACCCCCCAGGCTGCTGCCGCTGTGGGCGCTAATGTTAGAAAACAAAATAAACCCTCCCAAGCATTTTGGGATTTTTATGGTTTAGAAGTGGGGGTGTTGAGGAAGCATGGTATAGTGACCGTTCTATCCGGGGAATTTCCTGAGGTATATTCCTAGGCCAAGCTGGTATTCCCTGCTCAAAAACAACGCTCTCACCACCACCGACACCCCTGGAATTGTTTCCTTTTTGCTCAAGTGCCTGAAATTCAACAAATTAGAGCTTCCCTGGAGTTAGTAAACATCTTCCTTTTTAAGTGCCTCTAGTGAGGCTGAGGGGATTGAATTCAGTCAAGCTCCTCCTGTCAGCCTCTGAGGGAGCTGCGGCTGAAGGACAGAAGAGGCTTGGAATGCATGATTCATTGGGTGCTTTAAATACAATGTAAGGGCAGAGCTTGGGGTGGGGAGGTCTGGTAATAAGGCTCTGGAGACTAGTGTGGAAGCTATGAAAAAGGAAGGGCGCCAGCCTTAGCCCATTTTACTGTTAGCTTGAGCTGGCTTTATGCCCAGAAAAGGGGATGGCAACATTTCCTCTCTCTCCCTGGATTTGGGAGGATTCTTAGTGCTGTTCAGCTGAGTAATGAGTTAAGTAGCTTTGGAGGTTTTAGCTGGAAGTTGACCCCTTTTCTGTGGAGAAAATGCCACTTGCGATCAGATGACCATCCTCAAAAATGCATTTTCAGGAGTCTGTCTTAACTACAGACAGTGCCCAGCTTAAATTCCTGCACCACATGGGTGTTTCTGTGACTTTGTTCCCTCAAGCGTTCATAGAAGACCAGAGAAGCTTCTGGGTCCTCTGCCTTTATTCTGTCAGATGCCACGGCTTCATCTGTATTTTTACCTGGGGTTTTCTCCTGAATTGCATTTGGGAAATAGATCCCTGCTTAAAAAAAAAAAAAAAAAAAAAAAGTTTGTATATATCTCATTGAGATATATAAACAATAGTTTAATACTAATTGCTCAGCCATTAAAGGAAATGACTTGCCTCCGTAGCAGTCGAGGTTTAATGGTGGACGTGTGGAATGACACTTGAAACTTTAAAAGTGATTTTTTCTTTAACCCTACCAGCCCAACTCAACACCCATCCCTTTTTATCATAAATATTTTACAATATAGCTACAATCATCAACTAAAAGCCATGGATGATTAAACCCATCCTCAAACATAAAAGCATCATCCGCATATACTTTTACGATCCCAAAATGAAATTAATAGTAAATATAACCACATGCATCAATTTAATGTCCTAAATGAAATATAAACAAATGTATAAGTGTTTTACAGTGAAATAATTATTTTCTTATGTAAATATTCTAGCACGGTTATAGTACAAGATGTATTGAAATAATGAGAAAAGGCACATACTTGCATCTGTAGAGAAAGTCACCACGCATGTGACGGCTACAAAACGGACACCAGCACATGTGTGTTCTGCTGGCAACGCAATGCCAGGAACAGATGGATGTCAGTAACTTGATTTTCTAAAATGTGGCCAATTGTTGATAAAGTTGTAGATAAAACAAAAGTCTATGAGAGCTACACCCACGTAGTGCTTACTGGGTGCCTGCCATTGTTCTAAATATTTACCCAACAACTATGAGATGAGTGTCCCGGTTCTTCCCATTTTACAAGTGAGGGAGTCATCCAAGGGTAGACAGCTGATAACAGAGCCGGGGGTAAGATCGAAGCGATTTGGCTCTGCCCTCCTTGTTCATAATCGCTTTACCGTACAGGCTTCTCTCAATTTGGGGAGTGATTGCATTCCTGAAAATTCCAACACGTCTTAAACTGGACTAAAAATTCCCTGTGTGTTTACAGATAGAGTGAGATTACAGACTCAGACAGTGCTGAGCCGGGTTTCCATCCACATGAGTACTTGGTGGCGCAGTCTGATGCTGTACCGATGGGGGACAGTTTTGGGTTGTAAGAGATCTAACCAGTGGAGCTCACGCAGTGCCCGGACCCCATCTGTTCACCAGGAGTGGCCCTCCCCGTCACTGGCACCTCACATTTACAAAACTGGCTCTAGGACGAGACGCCATCCTTTGAGAACAAGTGATTTAAAAGAAAGCCCCATCACCATCATCATCATCGAGCGTGAGTCAGTCTTCATGCTATGTTCTTGTCCATCGTCTATCTCTGGTTCTTTCTCCTTGCTTCTCTACCCACCAAACCTGAGGTTCTAGAATCTGTTTTACTGTGGTTTTTTTGTTTTGTTTTGTTTTGTTTTTCTTTTCCTCTCCCCAAAGCCAAGCAGTTGTTGCTACTTCTGGCCCAAAGACCATGAATGTTACTGAATTTCAGAGTGTTGGCCTTCAGAAAACACTAAGGTATTTACATGTAATTTTACCCTTTAAAGAACTTACATAAAATTGTTTGACATCTGAATATTATTAGCAAAGAATAAAAGGCAAACAGATTTTTTTTGCCACTGAAGACATAAATGGGACAGCCTCATTTGAAGGTCTCCATGTGTCTGGGACTAGTTTTTATGGACACGGGGTTCACATTTCCCTCCCGCCCTCATGATAGAATCCCTGCATCATTTCCTTTGGGAGGAGACTACCACAAACTCCCTATCTTGGAGATTATGTGGAAGGCGGATTTTTTTTTACACGTTCATGCTAATCAGCTGAAAGTGAGTATTTAAAAATCTGTCGATTAAAAACTGACTTAAATAGTACACAAAAACTGACCTTTCCTGATGTTTCTTCAAACGGGTGGAAGATCTTCATGATGAATCAAACCTAGTGGGATCATAGAATGTGGTTGGGGGTACCTCGAGGGATTGAAAAAAAAGATTTTATAACCTATGGGATTAGAAAGAAAACAGTCATCTTTTAATAAAATTTACCTTATAATTTTCTGGAGATTTCTTAACTGCTAAGTTTTGCCCTAGAGGTTTTATTTTTTGCCACTAAACTTACTGCTAGCCAAGTGCTGGTCTGACAAAGTTTTGACAAAAGTAGGTTTAATGTAAGTAAAGGACAAAGAGATTACATCAATGCAGATTTGCTAGATGGCCGTGTTTTCTCCAGTTTTAGGCATGTGAGGTCTGTCTCAAACCCTGTGTATATATGTGGAAGAGGATTTTGTCCTCTTACAAAAGTCCTTCTACAGTAATGGCCCGTGGCTTACTGATGGGAAAGAGGAAAGGCGAGATTTTGTCCACAATGAACAAAATAACATCACTCAGCCAGGAGCCTGTCGCACACAGTCTTTGAGAACCCCTGGGGCACCTCCTCCACTCCTCTCAACATAGAAAGGCACATGGTGTGGGGTTATTAAAGACAAGAGTCTGGGCGTGTGCCGACCATCCTTGGGGATACTCAAAAATTCTATGGTAGTGTTTGTGAAGTTTATCTTCTGACTGGTCAAGTGTTCACGTGCTGCCAACTTAGGACAGACCTCAGGGATTAAAACACGTGATGAGGCTAAAGCCAAGATCATGGGCTTTCCTCCTGCGTTCTCTCCCAGCAACTACCTACCGCGCTGCAGTCCCTGCTCCTGGGATGATGAGCCCCAGTCTGAGCGCTCATGCCATGCTTGCAACAGACTATTACACTCGCTCCTCTTTACCGAGTTTCTTGTCTCCCTGAGAAGTTGTGAAACTGAAGCTGCAGGAGAAAATTAAAAAACAAACCTCAAAGGCATTTAAAAAAAGAGGAGCTACATCACTCCTGAAATCCGGGATCCAGGGATCCAGATATAGTCTCATCATTGTCTCTCCCCCTCAACTGTTCTTGAAGGAATGATTAAAGGGAGACAAAAAAATAAGGAAACAAATTACTATTTTTTTCTTGTTCTTCCACAGACTAGACCCATTTTAAGGGCGTTACCCCGTAATTTTATGTTAGGGTGACAGAGACCAGATTTTAATACTTTCCTTCAACGTTTTGATATATCTCGGTCTGAACCTTTCGATTATTTTAGGGAAACATGAAGGAACTTTCAAAATGAAGTTTGATACAAAGCAATACTGTTTCTGAAGTTAAGAAATTGTCTTTTAATTTTGTGGGTGTCGAGTTCTGTTTTCCCACATATGAACACCTCTCTGTCATTCCAGCTGAGGCTGTGCCAGGATAACAGTGGAGAGATTTCAGGAATTAGTACTAATTTAGAAGTCTTTGACTTTTGGAAATTGGCAGTGGTTAGAAGCAGTTGGGGGGCTCAAGCTTTTGAAGTCAGATAATCGGGCGTCCCACTTTACCACTTACAGGCTCTGTGACTTGAAGCAAGTCACTTATCTCTTTGCTCCCCAGTTATCTACAAAATGAGGGTAATAATAGAGGTGACTTCATAGGCTTATGGGGATTAAAGGAGATAATGTTTGTAAGGCCCTTAGGACCATCTACCACACAGCACTTAATAGATAGTGACTTTTGTTGGAATACTTAGTAATGGTGTTTACACAATCTTAACCTCTAGTAAATAAGACATTCAGAGCTGGTCTACAGACAATTGCTCATTCTTTTTCCATAAGCAGCAAAATAATGCCTCTGTCACACTGGCAGAGGGCTGCTGTGCCGTGTGTGACCCGGAAGTGTGGTTTTTGCTGGGACAATCTCTGTTGCTCTCAAGTGTTAGCTGAGTCAGAGCTCCAGCGATAAAAGCCTGTCTGAGCGGACACATCCAGCCAGAATCACAGTATCACAGCACCGACTTAACTGCCAACGTGTCTTCTGTCTTTACTGCCCCCGCCCTCCCCACCAGCTTGCTTTAGCAAAATGATAGAGGAAAACAAAAGCTGAGCATTTGCCCATCTCCTGTTTGGCTGAATGAATTTTGCCTCCCATACCCACTTTGAAATGCTCCCCTCCAAAACTTATTTCTGTGTTTCATGGGATTGGTAGAGTAGGAATCTTGTAGAATGGTACCCATTTTGAAAATGTTCATGAGAATAGATTGTGTATTGCCTTTGCAGAAGCTGAAAAGGCCCGTCCTTGGATGCCTTTTCCAACTAATGCTGTGATCGACTGCGGGTAATTACGGAAAGAACCTCTGAGAGGGGAAGGGGGCTGGACAGCGATCTTGGGGCTTGGCTTTCATTTGCTTTACGGGGCCGTGCCTGACTTTCGCCCATCTGGGGATGTGCAACGTACCTGCCAGACTGAGCACACAGACTGACAGATGCTTAGCAAATACAGAGCGAATACTGGTCCTGAATATTGTTTCTGGAAGAACTTTCATGAATGGAAATCTGATAGCCCAGCCCATGAGTCTCAGTTTATCTATCTGTGATGTGCGACTGGGGTGGGACTGTAGCTACACTTTTTACAGTGACTTTCCCTGCCCCTTGCGAAAGGGCTTGGTCTCTTGTGTTTGTGTCCCTCCTCTGTGAGGGGAACCATGTGAATGTGTGAATTTGGCCCTGTGCACTAAAAACCTACATAATCAGCAGTCCACACAATTCAACGTAATCCTATTTCCTTCCTTCTCTTTCTAGCAAAACTCAATTCTGTTCTGTACCCCGTGTCACAGTTGCATTTTGTACGAATGGTCTGCCTCCGTGTATCTCTCGCTACCCTGAATGCCTAACAATGACACGCAAATGTGATTTTACTCATCTGTTTATTTCCTACGAAATAATCTGTCTAATTCCTACAAAAATGGAAGACAACCGTGTAGATTGACAAAATTGGCATTTTGTATTATTTGTGCTCAGGGCAGTGCTAAGGATAGATGAGGGTTGGCCATGGTCATTCAGATCAGAGGAACAGTTAACAACAACAAAACAAACAACGGCAAACAAACAAAAACAACAGCAAAAACAAAACAAAAAAAGCAAACAACAGCAAAACAAAACAAAAAAAAAGAAAGAAAAAAGAAAACCAACTAGAACCTGATCTTTGGAGAAGAAAAGAAGCAAACTAAGAGCTTTCAAGATTTGCTTCTCCTTTTACTCTTAGGGCACTTAAATAAATGGAAGAACATTTAAACTAACCTTGTTTAGGGCACTGTGTTTTACTGGGAAATATCTTTTTCAAATTTTCCTTCAGTGAAGGGATGCCACTATAGTGCCCCCTTTGAGGGTATTCGATGATGTTAATTGAATGAAGCCCTTTGGAAAAGATAACATACAATGCCGGGGTGTAAGATTTGGTTTGTATGTTAGTTTTAACTAATTAACGATTTAATTTTAGCTAATACTCTTCTCACAACCCTTACTTAGCACTTGGTTCTGGATTCTTAAATCCTTAGGAAGGAGTCATCCTTCCAGATCCAGTCGCTGGGGTGAGTCCCATGGTCATCTCTATGGGGCTCTCTTCGATCCTATTCTGGGCATAATTAACTGGTCTCTCCTGTTTTTCTATAACATTGACTCATCCTGGTCGATGTTTGGCTCTCCAGCTTGGATTACGAGCCTTTCTAAATCAGAGTCTGTAACTCCCATGGTAGGCAGTAGAGCAAATATTATTGAAGTAACTAGATGGAAGAATTAACGACTGTACAGTCAGAAAAACACTAGAGAAAATTATTAAAGTTTTCTGTAAAAAAAAAATCTATTAATGTTTTTTGTAGGCTACTGCATAGAGAATTTCATTACATTGGCTCTGGTTCTAAAGAAAAACATGATATCAGGTGTCAGAACTCACTCGTATTTATAGGAAGAATACACCCGGGCCGTCAACAACAGCTTCTTTGGTTACAGAATTACAGGAACTGCTGAGAACCTAAGCTCTTTCAGGAGTCTACAGGGGACTCCTTTAAGACTCCTTCACATAGGCAGTTTCAAATGAAGCAGAGAAAAATTAACAGTTGGAGTGTAGGGGCAAAGGAACATTCCCATAAATTTAGGCAAGACGGAGGACCATTCCAGTTTTCTGACGTTTCACTGAAGGTGAGTAATTCGGGCCTGAGAAAGCCAAGGGTGTCAATAGGAAGGCTGTCGAGGCTACATCCCTAAGAGCCTTTGTCCCGAGGGGGTGAGTGACCGCACTACGGAGACTATTTCTGTTGCTACCATCGGAGGTCGTGGACGCCTGGTTTTACAATGACATCGTCCTTTGCTTGTGGCGACGCTGGGCTCACCTGAGTCCGTAGGGTTCTCCTTTCTGATGGATGAAGACAAACAGCTATTCTGCTCCTCAGGAACCCGCACTGGAAAGATGACATGTAGCAGGAGACGTTCAGCGATGTCGCCGTTCAACAAAGAAAAAAAAAAGATTAAAAGGAAGAAATATCAGATGATTAAATTAAAAAACCCCTTCTTTGCAAATCACAGTTAATGATGAGGATTACTGGACCTCCTTTTGGCTGCTTTTCCTGGATGGATCCACCTGGGAACTTTTATCCAAAGCGCTCCTGTAGAATTCACTGAACCCGTAGACTACAGTTAGGACATGGGAAAAGGACTGACTTCTATTGTGGGCAATGGAAAATATTTGGGGCGCACAGATGGCAATACTCTGCTTTTGTCTTTTTTCCCTTGCAGGGGGAGGACTTGCCCTGAGGGGCCCAGGATACCCAACCCTGTGCTCTGCAGGCCTTTCTTTCTTCCTTCTGCCCTTTTTACCTTTACTCTCTCACTCTCGGTCTCTTGCTCTGCTCTCTCACCTTGGCGTTCTCCCGATGCAGCTGCAATGGGGGAAATACAGACCATTGATTTGGCACTTGGAGAAACAGGTGACAAACAGTCCAGCCCATGTGGCTTCGAATACGTGTGTGTGTTGGGGGGGTCAATGCGTGCTGCTTCTGTGCAGTGTGGGGAGAGGAAAACACTTTCTGCGAGGAGAGTCAGTGCGGAGTGGAGCAGTTACCTGATGGCTTTTCCAGAGTTCTGGGAAGAACAGCTGTCCTGCTGTTGAGACTTTCTGCTGCGTCTTTGTTTCCCATTTCAGCGATTTCTGCTCTTTTACCTTCTCCTTCATTCTATATCCTTTGGGTTTATTCTGGTTTGTGTTGTGTTTTAACTTCTTATTTTAGGTTCATGCTGAAACAACTGACATATCTCAGTGACTCAACACACAAGAGTTTACATGTTCTTCACGCGCAATCCTCTGTGGTGTGCTGGCCTGGCAGCTCTCCGTGCCAGCCCTCCTCCAGCCAGCGGCTCAGGGACTCAGGTGACTCCTGTTTGATGGTTTCTCCAACTTGGGTCTCACCCTGGCATTGTCTGTCTAGGTAGAAGGAGGTGTGGGACATACAGAAGCAAAGTTGCTTAAACCAACTTAGCCTAGAAATGATGACCACACCCCCCCTCACTGCAAGGGCAGATGGGAAAGGGATCTTGGGGAGGACTAGTGGTTTCTGCCATGTTTCTTGAGTTGGATACTTAGCTCGTTCATATACAACTTCTAAAATACGAACACTGGGCGCCTGCGTGGCTCAGTGGTTAAAGCCTCTGCCTTCGGCTCAGGTCATGATCTCAGGGTCCTAGGATCGAGTCCCGCATCGGGCTCTCTGCTCAGCAGGGAGCCTGCCTCCTCCTCCTGTCTCTCTCTGCCTGCCTCTCTGCCTACTTGTGATCTGTCAAATAAATTAAAAAAAAAAAAAATCTTTAAAATACGAACACTTAAGACCGTAGGTTTCCTTTCAAGCATGACTTTTGTTGTATTTCACAAGGTTTGGTATGCGGTATCTTCATTATCATTCGGTTCCAACCAGTTTTTAATTTCCATTACGATTCAGTTTTTGGTCTGTGCATCACTTTGAAGTTTATATATTTTTATGGCTTTGGGAGGGGGGAGAATCTTTTATATAAGACAACAAAAGAGGAAACTATAAAAGAAAATTTTGATAGATCCAACTACACTGAATTAAGAACTTCTGTGTTTTTTTTTGTTTGTTTTCGTTGTTGTTATTGTTTGTTTTTTAGAGAGAGAGAGCACACACATATGCCTAAGCGGTGAGGGTAAAGGGGGGCAGGGGGATAGGGAGAGAGACTCTTAAGCAGGCTCCATGCCCATCAGGGAGCCTGATGCAGGGCTCAGTCTCAGCATCCTGAGATCATGACCTGAGCCAAAGTCAAGAGTCAGAGGCTTAACTGATTGAACCACCCAGGCACCCCCAAAACTTTTGTTTATCAAAAGACACTATAATGAAATACAAAGAAGCCACAAGGGGCAACTGGGTGGCTCAGTTGGTTAAGTGTCTGCCTTTGGCTCAGGTCATGATCCCGGGGTCCTAGAACCGAGCCCCACATTGGGCTTCCTGCTCTGTGGGGTAGGAAGCCTACTTCTCCCTCTCCCACTCCCTCTGCTTGTGTTCCCTCTCTCACTGTGTCTCTCTCTGTCAAATAAATAAATAAAATCTTAAAAGAAAAAGAAAAAAAAGAAAGAAGCCACATATTGGGAGAAGACACATTCTAAGGATTAACAATTAAGAATATGTAAATACTTCTCACAAGTTGGTTAGAGAAAGACAAATCAGCATGAAAATGAGCAAAAAGCATTTCACAAATGGGAATGCAAATGGTCCATATGCACACGAAAAGATACTCAGTAGTCATCAGGGAAATCTAAGTCAAAACTACAGGGAGGTACCCTTTTAACCTCATTGGTTGGCAAAAATGAACTAACTAGAAAATACCAGGAGAATATACTAGGAGGATCAGTGCGTTGCTGGCGAGAAGTTAAATTACAATTTAATATTCATATGTCCTGCGTCCCAGCAAGTTCAAGCCTGGACATGTATTCTGGAGAACCAAGTGGTAACTACCTGTGCAGTAAATGCTAACATGTCAAAGACTGATCCCCTCCCTACAAAAAAAAGGAGTTGGACTTCTACAGAGTTCCATGGAAATTGGCTACAACCTGTTATTGAGGGCAATAAAATCGGATGCGATGCAAGGCTTAGATCCTATTTTCTGGTGCTCCGAGGGCGAGGAAGAGCTGGTTGTTCTCACCATGAGCGCTCATAAAGCGGATCCTGGTGCTAGCTGGTAGTATGTCAGCGTCCAACACAGCCCCCAGTCATGCCAGGGAGGGCCTGGGGCATCTTCTGTCATGTAGGTTAAAAGCCCCACAAGGTTTAGGGACTCTGTCCTGGGCTCTGAGGGTGGGCTCTGTTAGACTTGTGTCTATTGCCCTAGATGACATCGGCAATAGGGGACCCACACCCCTTCCATGCTTTTCTGAGTGTCCCAGGCACATGGTCTCGAGGGCCCTATTGGTGCTCTTAGCCCTTTGCTTTTGTTTGCACAGCACAACCTGATGTCCATCAGCACAATAACTTTGTGCGGTGCTTTATTCTTCCAATGGAATGATCTGTAGCGAGGGGACACGAATGAATCCCAGCTCTTCATATCCAAGACGAAATCTAGGAACACGATGCTGAGTGGAACGAGGAAGTGCCAGCATTCAACCCGCAGGGTAACACTCCATTACCTTCCGAAAGAGGTAAAACTGGAGAAGGTACTATGGATGCGTAGCCTCTAAGTGAAAAGTGAAAAGAAAGCGAATGAGAGACACCGAGCTCAGGATGTTAACTGTGCTGGGGTGATAAGAGCATGAGAAAAGGGACGCCTGGGTGGTTCAGTGGGTTAAGCCTCTGCCCTCGGCTCAGGTCGTAGTCTCGGGGTCCTGGGATGGAGTCCTGCATCGGGCTCTCTGATCAGTAGGGAGCCTGCTTCCCCCCCGACTCCGCCTGCCTCTCTGCCTCCTTGTGATCTCTCTCTCTCTCTGTCAAATAAATAAATAAAATCTTAAAAAAAAAAAAAAAAGGAGCGTGAGAAAAGAAAGCGCCTACAGGTGGGGGTGTGCATGTTTGCTGTAGAAGCCCAGTCCTTGCTGGGGTCGGGGATTCACAGATTGATGCTTTACATGTGAAGTAAAGACCCAGGGCAACTAGAGTGAGAAAAAAGGGAGGCGAAACCGTGCCAAGTGTAATGGGTTGAACAGTGCCCCCCCCACACCTCACAGCCCCCAGTGCTTTCTCCTCCCCCACCCCTGCTCCCATTCATAAGTCGAAGTCCTAAATCCCTGGCCCTCAGAATGCAACCATATTTGGAGATAAGGTCTTTTAAAGAATTAATGAGGTCTTTAGGATGGACTCTAATTCAGTATGCCCCGTGTCCGCCTAAGAGGAAAAATAGACACAATTTGGACACGCATGTGTGCCCAGAGGAAGGGCCACGGGAAGGCACAGGGAGAAGATGACCTCCACAAGCCAAAGAGAGAGGCCTTGGGAAAAACCAACCCTGCTAACACCTTGATAGCAGCCTTCTGGCATCCAGGGTTGTGAGACAATACATCTCTGCTTTTCACACCCCGTCTGTGGTCCTTTGTCTTGGACACCTGAGTAGACTAGACCCAAAGTGATGCACGGAGCTATCGGCTTCCCTGTCGGGATGAGTCATGAAGAGGCACCGTGGGTCGCTCGGGATTGTGTCCTGCTCAGTGGGGCTTCTCTGGAACGCTTGGAGGAGGCAGGATGAAGAAGGGATTTATCTTCCGGTGCCTCCCTGCCCGCTCCCATCTCCCATTGGTCAGGGTCTGCCCAAGGAAGTTAAAGTCCCTATACTTTCGCCTGGTGTCATCCAGCCTGTTTAGTGGCTGCTCAGGAAGCCAGAGCCCATGCCATGCGGTGTGGCCTTTCATCATAAAGGAAGAACTAGAAACCTGGATGTGCTTTGTGGTGAGGGTCCTGGTGAGGGTCAAGGGGATGCCCTGCCCTGATCAGCCCTAGGCGGGGACCCTGTGACCCGGGGAGCTGGTCAGATGTGGGCGGGGCCTGAGACCGGATGAGAGGATGGGGGGGCTGAGAGGATGGGGGGGCGGGGGTCGCATGGGTTTGTGGCTGGTCAGTAATATTCCTATTCCTGGTTAGCATAGTGGGTACATAGGAATTCATTTTATCATTTTAAGAATGAAATTTAAAAAGTAAGAAAAGTACGAAGAGGGGGCGATGTTGATGATGATATAGGGTAAAGAATCCCAGATCAAATTATGAACAATTCAATTCTGTGTTCCCGTGTTTGTTTTTCTACACAAAAGAGAAAAGCAGGTTGCTTTTCAATTCTGAGAACCTTACTCTTCCTTACATCCAGGAAATCAGCTGACTCTTTTTGCAAAGCTAATTTAAACCTACTTTGGGAAGAAAAAGAATCAAATCTCCTGTAAAAATTCAACTCTTAAGTCCGATTAGTTTTATTAATAATCTATTGTTTCAGATGTCAACAAACAATGCACAATACATTTGATTATAGAATTTTTTTTTTTACATAAGGCCTAATAAAATAACTGAACATGTACGTTTCTAATTTCCAAGGCTGGCCAGTTTCTTATGTTTTAGTAAAGTAGAAGAACCGTTACATATGCACGTTCATACCCATCGTGAATTACTCATGTGGTTGCAACATGGAGCGATCGGCAGTTCTCACGGACCCTGAACTCGACAAACATTCCTACTTTCCTTAACATTCCTTTCCTATTGCCTCAATTAAATAATGTACACCATAAAACATCTTTCTTTAATTTTCTTTTCAGCAATGCCTAAATTATTTTATTAGTTATGCAAAGTTGGGCACCCTGTGGTTGGCTTATTCTTTTCTTTTGTAATTTACTTTTCATTTGGAAAAGAGTGACATGCTTGATGTATTGATATGAAGGCTAAAAGATCAGTCATGCACAGTGCTGGTCATGGTCACTGCAGGAAACAGATGGCACCCTCCAAGGGGGTCATTGATGAGAGTCTCCTGAATGGGTTATTTACAGAAGTGTTGTCAGATGCAGAGATCTCCTGAGGGACAGTGAAGCACCTCAGATTCAGCAGGAAGGACCACAAGTTAGGGGAGGAAGAGGTCCCTGGAACCCAGGGAGAATGAGGCAGGAGGAGAGGGGAAGGGATGCCCACTGGAAACCTTGATCTTCAGTAGAAGATCACTGCCAATGCAGAAGAGAGAGAAGAGAACGTGTCCTAACCTTCCTCTCCTTCTGTCACTACCTACCACCATTGTCAGGACACAACCAGAAGACAGAGGGCAGGAAAGCCTGGTGGATGAAGGGGTCCACGGAGGGCAGCTTCCTGTGGCCCAAAGCAGGGGTTATGGTGCCAGGAAGTTTTGGGGGAGTGAAGAGTAGATCTGAAGTGAAAAATCAGAAAACATCGGGCACACTTACAAGACAGTTGCCACAGTGGTGGATGTATTTTTATTAATTCTTTTCAAATGGAACAAAATACTTTCCCCTTCATGTTTTGATAATTGCCATATTCTAAGTTTTTTTCCCTTTTTCATTTTAAAATTGTAGGTTTTGATAACTTAGTCCCATTTCGCAAATGAGAAGGTATACAGGGGATGCTTGTCTTTGGATTTCAGGGAACCGCTGTCATTTCTGATTCTAGAGACTGACAGGTGGAAGGGTGGGGGAGGAATTATGCACTCCTTGTTAGGAGGGCAGAATGCTAATAATTGTGTATGAATCTGGGTATTATGTAATCCATAAGTGCTTTGAAATTGCTTTTTAATGGAAGGCTTTAAGGTTGTTAATCTGAAATGTAGAAAGATATCTTTAGCAACTACCACATGACCTCACTTATGCATGGAATCTTAGAAAAAGAAAAAAATCAAAGCAAAATACAAGCTCACAGATACAGAGAACAGAGGAGTGGTTGCCAGAGGCAGGAGATGGGGGTGAGCGGGATGGATGAAGAGAGGCAGAAAGTGCAAACTTCCAATTATAAAATAAATCGATCCTGGGGATGGAGCCTACAACATGGCGACCATAGTTAATAATACTGTATTTGCATATTTGCAAATTGCTAAGTGAGTAGATCTTAAAAGTTTTCATTACAGGAAAAAATGTGTAACTGGGGATGGTAATGAATGTTAACTAGACATACTATGGTGACGATTTCATAATATATACACATGAATCATTATGTTATAAACCTGAAATGAATGTAATGTTATACATTAATTATCCCCAATTAAAAAAAGAAAGCTGTCTTTAGGAAATTTAGATATTTCAAGGCAGAATAGATTAAGGGCTCCACTTCATAAACCTTGCTGCTTTTGTATCGTGCCTTTTCAAAGAATTCTCAGTGATTGGAGGGATAGATAAGAGAGGGAGAAAGGAAGTTGATGCACATAAATAGAAAGAAAAAATTGAGTGAGTCTTTAGTTTGGATGGAGCAGAATTACTTTTCTTTTTCCTCTGGGAAAAAGAAGAAACTTGCTAGGCTGGATATAATTTCAGACAGTCCATTGGAAAAAGCCATTGCTTCTCCCACTCCCATGCCTCTTTCCTGAGAAGGGTGTCATCCTCTGTCACCAGGACAGGCATTTTTGGATTTCAAGGCTTCGGGGGAGCCCTGGACACACTCCTTCCATGTAAATCACCGGGGGCTGAGAGAGACCGAATGAAATGTTCATTGTATCAGATTTGGAGGGAGAAACATTCCTAGAGCCAGGGGCTTGCCCTCTCCCTGGGTGTGCTGTTCCCAGAAAAGTGGGGGGTGCAGGCGAGGTGGAAGGGAAAGTGTAAAGAAGACGTCTCCAAACTGAATCCCTGTGTCATTGGATTTTATGTCTTATTACAAACTGATAAAGAGGAGAGCAGTCTTGAAAATCCACACCAGGTGTAAGAGGTTTCACACCACCCAGAGATCTGCAAGCTCTGGGAGGGCAGGGTCTTCGCTTTCTCGATAGCTCCTGGACGTCCAGAAAAACAACTGGCATATTCTGGTGGTAGATTCTCTCCTAAGTGCTTCTTGAATTTGATTACTTAGGAGGAGGAGAGAGCTTAGATAACATTCCTTGGTGATGCTGATGCACCTTGAAGAACTTCCTTCTCCAGGGGTGGGCAGCTAAACCAAGTTTTATATAAATCTCTTCAAGCCACTGCTTTGTTGAACTTCTCAGCTTTCTGGCTTGCTAACCGAGCAGAGACAAGGCTAACCTTGTTTTATAATTAGACTTACGGCTTTCTACTGTCTTAGAAGATTGGGAGGAAATTCCAGAAGCTCTGTGGATGCTATCATATCAAGCATTCCAGAGAGCAAAACGGAACAAAACAAAGTATAGTCTACCATTATTCTATGATGACAGTTACTGTCAGAAGGAGAAGGGCAAGAACGTTTTTCACTGAATGAAGCTTATTATTCCGTGGGAAATGACTAAACCAAAAGGCTCTGAGGAGGAATATTGGGAACGTTTGAACAACAGCTTTCTGCCAGGATCTCATGGTTTCTCTCCGCTGTGCTGCTCCGCACTCTTTAATCGTGAAATGTAATTTCACTTTTGGAATCTCAAAAAAGATGTAAGCTGATAAGCCCCAAAACTATGAGATTTCTTGCAAAAATGTGAAATCATCTTCTTCCGCACAGGAAACGTAAAAGCTTAGTCTCTGCTCTTTACTCAGCACATGGAAGTGGTTCACAAACTAGCAAGTGTCAAGCTTTGGGGACCTTTTGGCTTGATATCTCTTTCAAAGGAAAAATTTTTGTGGGGTATAGTACTCGGCCTGCAGGAAGCCCTCCAGGGATCTCCATCACCAAGTGTGTGGTTTCTCCATCATCCCACTGGGTGATCGCCTTGCACGCTGGATAGAGAGGACCTGGGACACCAATGGCAATTCTGTGGAAACGACAGTGGGGGACTGCTGACGGAGGACGTAGAAGACGTTGATGCTCCATCTTGCTCTCTCTTGAACAACTCAGTGTGGGGGAATCCGGTTGCTGTGTTTTAAGGACACTCAACACTGACTGGCCAGCCATGTCAGTGAGCCGGCTCGTAAGTGGATCCTGTCCCCTGTCATCTTCAGATGACCATAGTCCCAGCTGCCATCCCAACAGTAACCTCACCTGAGATCCCTAGCCACCCAATGGACAATCCCCAAATGTCTTTTTTTTTTTATATTATTTTATTATATTTTTTAAAATAATTTTATTTGTTTATTTTACAGAGAGAGTGAAAAGAGGGGGAGGAGCAGAGGGAGGGGCCAAGCTGACTCCGCACACAGCACAGAATCTGACTGACACTGTGGCTCAGTGTCATGACCCTGAGATGATGGCCTGAGCTGAAATCAAGAGTTGGAGTCTTCACCAACTGAACCACCCAGGCACCCCAAGATTTTATTTTTTAAAAATGATCTCAGGGCACCTGGGTGGCTCAGTGGGGTAAGCTTCTGCCTTCGGCTCAGGTCATGATCTCAGGGTCCTGGAATCGAGTCCCACATCGGGCTCTCTGCTTGGCAGGGGGTCTGCTTCCCCCTCTCTCTCTGCCTGCCTCTCTGCCTACTTGTGATCTCTCTCTGTCAAATAAACAAATAAAATCTTTAAAAAATAAATAAATAAAATAAAATAATCTCTACACTCAGTGTGGGCTTGAACTATCAATCCTGAGATCAAGAGTCGTGTGCTCTACCGATGAGGGCAGCCAGGCAGCCCTATCCCCAAATTTCTGACTAATAGAAACTGTGTGGGAAAATAAATGTTATTGCTTTTCCAAACTGTTAAATCTTAGAGGCTTTGTTACAAAGCTGTAGATAACTAATATGCAAAGTGATGAATATTAACCAGGAAATTAGAATTAATCATTAAGAATGGTCAGATAGGGCCTGAGATGAGGCAGGTGTTCAGACTATAAAGTGTTTCTGCAGTGCACAACTTTTGCTAGGATTTAGGAAATTAAGGGGAGGCAAGGAGCTTGAGTGTTGGGGAGGCTGGTTTGTAAGTCAGGCATGAGTTAGGATGGTGCATGAATGAAGGAAGTTTGAGATAAGCCATGCGGTAGGGAGGGAGATGTTTGTTTTTAAAATTCCTATAACCTCACTAATGACAAGGGCTCCGAAGGTAGATCAGATCTGGGTAGTCAAGGACTGATCCTTGAAGAGTAAAAATATACATTCATCTGAAAAATGCAGACGTTGGACCTTGGGCTGTGGAGGTTGAATTCTTGTGAGACTGTCACTCATCACTTGCCTACTCAAGGTGGAGATCGACCTTGCATTCCTGCAGTGCTTGAAAAAGAATCACAACTTCTTCAAGACAGAATTTCAGGTAACCACTAACTATTTGTAACTGTCATAGGTAATCGAAGTCTTAAGGGGTCGTGGCACCTAAAGTAGGATTTGCTGTAATCCTTCCTTAGAATATAGGAAAGAAGGGACATAACTATCTCAAGACCAGAGGCAAGGTCTATGCCCTGCAGATTCCCACTCACAGCAGTGTGGGCGGCTAGGTACCACGGAGAGCCCTCCTGCTGCACCATAATGAAATCTTGCTAATTCCAGTGAAGATGATTTTGTATAAAGCGCTGCTGGGGGGGCACCTGGGTGGCTCGGTGGGTTGAGCCTCTGTCTTTGGCTCGGGTCATGGTCTCGGGGTCCTGGGATCGAGCCCCACATCGGGCTCTCTGCTCAGCGGGGAGCCTGCTTCCTCCTCTCTCTCTGCCTGCCTCTCTGACTACTTGTGGTCTCTGTCTGTCAAATAAATAAATAAAATCTTAAAAAAAAAAAAAAGCGCTGCTGGGTTTGTGAGAATGGGTGGGACCTCCACCAGTGAGCGGAGAGTGATGACTGGAAAGGACAGGCACGTGGTCCCAAGGGCAGATTCTTACCCTGCCCTGGGATGTGGAGCCTAAGCGTTGTGGGTACAACACGAGCTCACCCGTTAGGACAAAAGGAGGCAAAAGCGGCCCCAGGAATCACCTAACTCTCTGCAAATGCAAACACACATCTTCTTTGGAAGGCGCTTGGGGGAAAGGAAGGAGTCAAGGATACAGGATCAAGGACCAACACCCAGGGAGCTTCAAGGCCATTGTCATATTCTGATTCTTAGTTGCAGGGGTGGGTGGTGCTTATATTTACATGCATATGCAGCACTTTTATTTAGAACAAATATAGATACACCGATAAATAAAGCAACACCATCTGCCTCCTTTACCTGTCCCCTACAAGCAAAAAACAGATTTAGGGGTTCAGATAGATGAGATCAGGTGGGGGAGTTGAGTTACCTGGTTCGAATTGTTTAGCTTTCCAGCTGTCCTGACTACTTCCGCTGCAGAGACAAATAGGACCCGAGGGTCTGGGGAGGAGCAGGACGACTCTGACAGGCGTCCCTGGTTGAGGGAAAAGATCTTGAAAACTTTGGGGGCAGAATAAGTTTGTAGTTGTGAGATCCACTTAATTGGAAAAAAAATCAAGCCTGGGGACAGAGGAACCCTGAATTAGTGATCAGGGGTAATGTGCTGTGATTCCTTCCCCTGCCTCCACCTGCTGGATAGGACCCCCCCCCCCCCCCCCAGTTTTCAGGAGAGGTGGTGCATTTGGTTTGTTCTGTTCCATGACAAAAGGTAGTAAGAAGCTTGTTTATTCTTCTGCACCTCATTATCCATTTAAATAAATGTTCTAATTGTATGATTTGGCTTCTTCATCTCTGAGTTCCCAGTGCTTTACACTTTTGAACTTGTCCTTTCTCATGGATGCCGCTGGAGCACACTTCTGAGACCAAGATTTTTACATCATCTTTTTTGTCATCTTTCTATAAATTGCCCTTTTGGTCTCTTATGTTGCTAATGAAAATGCAAATGGCACAACCCCTACAAATTAGCGATATTTAGCACAATTACATCTTCATTTATCCTTTGACCCAACAATCACACTTCTAGGATTTTTTTTTTCCCATGGTTTAAAAAATTTAATTCTGATATAGTTAACATATATACACTTCTAGGAATTTATCCCAAAGCGACAACTGGTAAAAATACCAAATGCAACAAAGATGCACAATGTCATTCATTGCAGCGTGAACTTGTGATGGGAGATAATGGAACGAGAAATATTAATGTCCATCAACAGGAGACTGGTTGAACAAACTAGGTGCCTCCATATAGTGGGGTGTCACCAAGCGATAAGGAATGATGGGGCTCTCTCTGTACTGCTGGGGCATCACCTCTGGTTACCCTAGGTCTCCGGATACATCACGTTTATGCAAACAAAGTACGCCCACCCCCTTTCCCCTTCACCTTGCTGTGGTGGGCGGATCACTCATCCTTAAAACAGACTAAGCAACTGCCTTCTCAGGGAAAAGCTTTCCTTTCAGTTCATTCTCAAGATGGATTAGGGGCCCCTCCCCCCTGCTATCAAAATACACTGTCTGCATCCTTGTCAGTGCACGCCCTGAATTGTCCCTCCATTATCTGTGTGTCTGTCAGCCGGTCCATGCAGGTAACCCTTCGAGAATAGGGCTCTCAACTATTCATACCACCCCCAGCAACTGATAAATCCTAGTTGAGTGAGGGAATGATTACATGGAGAGCGTCAACCAAGGAGTTTGAACTTGAAGTGGGGTAGTGAGGACCCAGGAAAGGATTTTTTTAAAAGTTGAAATATAATGAAGCACTGATCAGGACGAAGATGCGAAGGTGTAAGAGCAGAGGAGAGAGTTGCCTGGTCTGTGGTCCATTTGGTGGAGGAGGGGCAGGGAGATTTCTCAGATGAGGTGTTGCTGGAAGTGAGACTTGAGGATTCATTCATTCATTCATTCATTCAAAACAGAATTACCCAGCACATGCTATCTGATAGGTGCTGTGGTAGAGATCAAGGGTATCAAGATAAACAGGTCTCTTAAGTGATCAGATAGTGGGGGTGGGGAAGGTATTCTAAGAGAGGAAATGACTGTGCATGCCCTGGGAGGCAAGAGAGTAAGGCCTTCTAGTGAGTAGCTAGTTAATCAGCCTAGAAGGATACTATGTGCAATATGTCCTATGTGAGCCCCGCCTGTGGGGACAAATGCCTGCATCTCCCTCATTTTGAGGCCAAAAACTGGCATGAAAATGGCAGCTATATTCCAGGTATACTTAGCTTGCCATGGAAAAGTTCCTGCTATGGGGATCTCCCAGAGTTTCAGAACTCTGTCTATGAGTTGTGGATAATCACCAGGGGGCAGTTTCTGAAATAGTCTTCTTTATATGTGAAATAACGATGATCCCTGGAAAAGAGGGCATTTTGACTTTAACAGAATGTATGTTAATTTGACTAAAGGCATGATGATACTAAGACCATTCATTTTTTTCTTTCAGAGGGACACGAGGCAATGGAAGGCAGACAGAGGGTGAGGTAGCCTTAGAAATTCACATCAAGAGCATATGTATCAGTGATTTGAGTGGAAAGAGGTCAAAACCCTCAAATTCATGTTCCCATTTAAAATACAGTAGACAGGGGTTCAAGTCCCCCTGTAGGGCTCCCTGCTTAGCAGGGAGTCTGCTTCTCCCTCTGCCTCTTCCCCCGCTCCATGCTCTCTCTCTCTCTCTCTTTTGCTCTCTGTCTCAAATAAATAAATAAAATCTTAAAAAAAATAAAATAGAGTAGGCAGTCCTTGGTTTGTGTGGTAGTGCAAGACCATTAGGACAACTGTGCAAGCGGACACTTCCCATAACCAATGGGCGAAATTACGATTCTTTGGTGAACTTCGAAAATTTTTGTCAAAACATCAAACACTATGTCTGTTATAAATGTATAGGGAAATGAAAAAAAAATTAAGACTGATATATATTTAGTATCATCCACTTTAGAACATTTAAAATGTTGATAATTAAAATGTTTTTATTTCTTTGTAAAAAACCTATCAAGAACACTTTGTCCAGAGTTTGCCTTCTGTGACTCTTTCCTCTATAGACCTCGACACTGGTCAACCTCCTTTCCTAAGTTTGAATCAGCCTCTGACATTTTATTCTTTGTACTTCAATGGGAAATATCCCTCAGAGTCCTTTAATGTGATATATTTTAAATTTTTTTTAATTTTTAATTTTTTAAAGATTTTATTTATTTATTTGACAGACAGAGATCACAAGTAGGCACAGAGGCAGGCAGAGAGTGGGGGAAGCAGGCTCCCTGCTGAGCAGAAAGCCTGACGCGGGGCTCGATCCCAGGACCCTAGGATCATGACCTAAGCCGAAGGCAGAGGCTTTAACCCACTGAGCCACCCAGGCGCCCCCTTTAATGTGATTTTGTTTATCAATTTACTTATTATTAATTTAGCCCACATCCCTTCTTCTAGGACATCTTCATGTTTTGTGTCACAACCACTGTCTGCACTTAGTGGCTGACTTTACCTTTACGGATCCTCTGGCTGCCTCTTCATAGTCTGTAGGACGAGGCAGTGACCACAGTCCCGAGGTTGGCTGTTTCTTTCTGACACCACTCACCTTAATTTTAATTATTCAATCAATTAATTAATTATTTCTTAAAGATTTTATTTCTTTTTGAGAGAGAGAGAGAGACAGTGAGTGAGAGAGCATGAATGAGGGGAGAGGCAGAGTGAGAGGGAGAAGCAGACTCTCCACTGAGCCGTTAGCCCAGTTTGGGACTGGATCCCAGGATGCTGTGATCATGACCTGAGCCAAAGGTAGATGCTTAACTGACTGAGCCACCCAGGCGCCCCTGTTTTTTTGTTTGTTTAAGATTTATGTATTTATTTGAAAGACAGAGAAAGAGAGGTTGGGGCTGAGGGGCAGAGGGAAGAGAGAGACTCCTTAAGCAGACACCCTACTGAGCCCGGAGCCCGACAGAGGGCTTGATTCCAGGACCCTGAGATCATGACCTGAAACTGAAATCGAAAGTCGGACGCTTAACCGACTGAGCCACCCAGGCGCCCCTCACTTACATTTATTTGATTAGAAATTTAGTTCTAGGGGCGCCTGGATGGCTCAGTGGGTTAAGCCCCTGCCTTCGGCTCAGGTCATGATCTCAGGGTCCTGGGATTGAGCCCCACATCGGGCTCTCTGCTCTGTGGAGAGCCTACTTTCTCCTCTCCCTCTGCCTGCCTCTCGGGTTACTTGTGATCTCTCTCTGTCAAATAAATAAATAACATCTTAAAAAAAAAAAAATTTACTTCCAGCCTTGTTAATTTTCGTTTCTTTGCTGCCCTTTCACTCTGATGCTTTTGATTATCCCCTTTTGTGCCCACTTTCTGGCTGCGTGTGAACGGATTAACCGATCACTGACAGATGGGGAAGAAGCGGCGTGACTGTTCCCTGATCACGGGATGCACCTGCTATTATGGAGTGATTAGGGGGCTGCGAGGCCCCAGCCGCTTGGTACTCAATCAGCTTCTCGCAGTTAACATACTTCAGTAACTGCCGTTTGTACCAGGTTGTGGCACGACTCATGTCATTTAACTAAGCCATTGTAACAAAGTCATGGAACCTTGTGAAGTGTGGGGCTACCTGTATACGGGGACAATAACTGGATGGGCTTTATTTCTTAATTTCTAATAATGAAACAACCATACAATAAAGCCACCAACATATTAGCATCCTAATATAAACTTTTTTTTTTTTTTTAAAGATTTTATTTATTTATTTGACAGAGATCACAAGCAGGCAGAGAGGCAGGCAGAGAGAGAGGAGGAAGCAGGCTCCCTGCCGAGCAGAGAGCCCGATGCGGGGCTCGATCCCAGGACCCTGAGATCATGACCTGAGCCGAAGGCAGCGGCTTAACCCACTGAGCCACCCAGGCGCCCCCTAATATAAACTTTTAAGTTTATTTACAACAAAGCTGTTCTTACCGATTGAGTTAATCCTTCACACAATTTCTCTCCAGACTTTTTCCTTCTTTGGGTCCAAAAGGATCCCAATAGTGTTTGCCTTCCTGTATTCTTAATTTCAAAAACAGGTGAGACTTACAGATGGGATCTTGAATTCCACATTCAGCTTTATGTTAATTTATCCCCCAACGTCTTTGCTGCCAGTCATGGCCTTATAGGTAAAATCTTAGTTTGGACTCAGTCCTTCAAACAGAGCTAGGGTTCTCAGTCTTTGTGTTCCTTCTCCCAGGGCCTGGGAGAGTCTCTTTGTAAACCCCCGTCAGGAGCAGGACATGCAGACTCCAGAGACAGATGCTGGGACCACCCTGCAGGAGGGCGGTCTGATGCCGGCGGCCCAGCCTGGGCTGCTCCACTCCCTTTGGTGGGAACAGAAGTTCTGCCTCCCACTCTTGGTGATGCTTAGGGTGTGTGTTGTGAATTCAGCATGTGTCTGGCTCCTTCCTTGCTGTGTGGAAGGATAGTAATGTGGTGCAGCCCAGGGGTCATGCAAGGCTGAGAGCAGGGAGCCTTCAGGCAGATGCTCTGGTGTTGTTTTCCCCTTGAAATGCAGAACTTCGAGCAGCAGTCACATTTTAAAAGAAAAGAAGAAAAGAATGGGAAAAAGCAAAACAAAACACCTAGTGTTAGATTGTCTTGTTGCAAGAATGTTGATGATAAAAGGAAAAAAAAAAATTTTTTTTAAGGGGAATTTCATTATGGAACTTGCTGCCATTAACTTGTGAGCTGCATGACTTTGTCCTGGGTGTTTCTGGCCCCTCTTGCAGAGCAGAGCAGTCCTTCCAACATCCAGTCTTGAGGGCACTTGTTTCTCCTGCTTCTCTGCCTTCTGACTGGTGCATCCTGGGGCCTAAAACTGGGCAGTTTGGCTCTGATTCTCAAAATTTTTTCCTAATTATTATCAACATGTAAAAATCTACTCCTTTCACTTGGGTATGCAAAAATTTAAGTCAGAAATGCCATAGCCAAACAAACAAACAACCCCCCCCCCCCCCCAGCTACATTTGAACTCATTTAAATTTTGGCTGCCATTGCATTTCCTGGCTTTTTGGCAACCCCTGTGGGACATATTTGAGGCAGTAACAGCATGCTCTGTGCAAGGTCATAGGTGAATATGTGGGGCTTCAGAAATTTCCTGAAGTTTCCAGAAATTTCCTGAGTTACTAGCTGTGTGTGTGTGTGAACAAAACTGAGAGCTGGCATTTTAGCAAAAATTATAATCCAAATAGACCACAATATTATGATAAATATTTTAAAAATCTCTAAATAGACTCCAGCAAGAGAAAGACAAAGGATAATGGACTAGCGCTTGTGCAAAAGGGAGAATGAACCAGGCTGCTCTCCTGACGGGATCCCCCCAGGCAGTGAGTAGGCCAACAGTGCATTCTTTACAGCAGATACTGGCGAGAAGCTTTGAGAAGCTCTTCCATGACTACTTTTTTTCAAGAGGCACATTTTCCATCTTGATGAAGAGAACAAAGGCCAAAGACATGGAGATACAATTACCTGGCCTTACAATTCAGGCTGAGGATGACCTTCCTCCAGGAACTCACAACTTGAAGTCACTGTTCTGCTAGAGGCAAAAGGCAGACTTACCTTGACAACAGCCAGACCTCCAGAATCTGATAAATCTTTTGTAACATATGAAAATCCCTTTAGAAGCTTCCTTTATCTCTCCCCTCTCCCCACTTTAAAGTGTATAATCAATTTCCTCGCAAACCCAGCGCAGCTCTTTTCTGCCCAAGGGTCTTGTCCCCGGGCTTTAATAAAAACACCTTTTTGCACTGAGAATGTCTCAAGAATTCTTTCTTGATGGTTCCCTCCTGGCCCCCCTCACATCTTATAATTTTAAATGTCGGAATAAGTATTCAGTGTAAACTAGGAGTTAAAATACGGAGTCCGAATTATTTAAACTTTTCTTAACAGGGCCCTGTCTTTGGTATATCTTAAGAAACAATTGGTACATTAGTTTTGTGTTGTTTTTAAGAAAGGCAGAATTCGGGGCACCTGAGTGGCTCAGTCAGTTAAGGGCCAGACTCCAGATTTTGGCTCAGGTCGTGATCTCAGGGTCCTGGAACTGAGCCCTGCATCAGGCTCTGTGCTCTGCGGGGAGTCTGCTGGAGATTTTCTCCCTCTCTTTTCTTCCTCTGCCCCTCCTCTAGCTCACATGCTCACTCGCTCTCTCTCAAATAAATAAAGAAATCTTTAAAGAAAAGAAAGGCGGACTGCCACACGCAGCAGTGTGTCTGGATGTGTCTGGGTCTCGGAAGCTAGACTACCCTGCCTTCTCCTTTAGATGGACTTTGAGAGTAAACCTGCTTCAAGGTTTTAGCAGGAGAGCGCAACTACTTGTATGCCCTTGACCAAAGAAGATCTTCCTTTGTCGGAAAAGGTTGTCCTCTTGGACAGAGGGCCAAGCTTTGGGAGGGACACACATGGCCCGGTGAGGGAGGAAGGGAAACCTTGCCTGGCCAGCCAGATCAGCTGAGTGCACACGAGCAATCCGTGGGGTGACAGGTGTTGCAGCCTGACCACCCTCACTTCTGGCACAAAAAGTTTTATCGATGGAACCATAATGAGAATAATTTCTTTATACTTGGTATAATTGGAGATCACTTAGTTCTAAAAACTTATTTGTATATATTTTTAAAGATTTTATTTACTTATTTGACAGAGAAATCACAAGTAGGCAGAGAGGCAGGCAGAGGGGGGGGGGAAGCAGGCTCCCTGCTGAGCAGAGAGCCCAATGTGGGACTCGATCCCAGGACTCTGAGGTCATGACCTGAGCTGAAGGCAGAGGCTTAACCCCCTGAGCCACCCAGGCGCCCCACGACTTATTTATATTTGACACCAGTGAACATAAGCAATACAAAACAAAAAAGAAATGGTCAGAAATCCACACATCAAATACAGACCTTATTTTTTAGCTCCTCATTACTGCCTTGTTAACTCACCACTATAAATCTCAGCTCACATATCCACAGTTTAGGAGTAGATTCTAGGAGATCTGGCTACAGTGTTGGCTTGGCCACAAATTCTGTGATTTTAACCAAGATGCTTAATCTTTGTGTTTCTCCGTTAATAATGTACTATCTTTATCAATTCCTTAGTTGTTCTAGCCGCCCCCCACCCGACACTCATGGCCCATAGATCAAAAGTCGCATGTCTACGACTGAGCCAACCAGGTACTCCGTTTGCTCCATTTCAACAGTCACAGTGTAGCTCGTGGCTACCATATTGGACAGTGCAAAACATAAAGCATTTCCTCACTGCAGGAAGTTGGTGGACAGTGTGGGGCCTACACACAGATTTGCCTCCGAGGATAGCTGAATTCTGGGGTTGAACAAAGCCTCAGGGAGTCTTGTTTCTTTCCACCTCTCAACTATTTTTTTCTATTGTGTTGGTTCCTTCTCAGTCCAACAAAGTGGTCTTAGCAGCTCTAACCTCTCATCATGACAAGCTGAAGTTTAGCACGAAAAAGAATCTTCCCCTGAAAGCTCCTGTACAAATGCTGGTCTCTTGCTGATTGGACACTGGGGACAGGTGGAATCCCCTGATTGGCTTAGGGCTAGTCATGTGCTCTAGCCCTGGACCCTGGAGCATCAGTGAAACCCAGACGAGCGGAAAACCGAAAGCAAGCAGACAAATGAGCAGGTGCATCAGTTTTGACAAACACAAGCAGATACGAAATCTTAAAACACGTTTTTATAAAGTACCAAACTATAAGCTACAAACAATAACCAAAACCATCAAAAGTGAAATTAGAGGTGCAAGAATTAAAAAAAGAAAGATAGGCAAAGATTAGTCGCATAGACAAAAGAAAACAGGTACACAACGTAGTGGCTCAACAGTTGTATACATTACTTGGTGTTCACCATGACGAGAGCAGTCACCATCTGTCACCACATACCATAGTCACAGTATTATTGACTATATACCTCATGCTGTAGTCTTCATCTTTGTGACTTAGTTGTTTTATAACTACAAGTTTGTTCCTCTCAATCCCCATTCACTTATTTTGCCCATCTCCTTCCCTCTCCCCTCTGATAGGCTCCCATTTTATTTTGTTTTGTTATTTAGGCTCTACATATAAGTGAAATCATATGGTATTTGTCTTTCTCTATCTGACTTATTTGACTTAGCATGATGCCTTTTAGATTAATCCACGTCTCAAATGGCAAGGTCTCATTCTTCTTTATGGCCGAGTAATACTTCATTGTATATGTTTACCACATCTTTATCCATTCATCTATCGATGGACACCTGGGTTGCTTCCATATCTTGGCTATTGTTGCAATAAACATAAAGGTGCATATGTCTTTTCAGATTGGTGTTTTTGTTTTCTTTGGGTAAATACCTGGTAATGGAATTACGGGGTTGTATGGTATTTCTATTTTTAATTTTTGAGACTCCTCTACACTGCTTTCCAAGTTTCATTCCCACCAACGATGCATGAGGGTCTCCTTTCTCCACATCCTCACCAACACTTGTGATTTCTTGTCTTTTTGGTACTAGCCATTCTGATAGGTATAAGGTGGTATCTGATTGTGGTTTTGATTTTCATTTCCCTGGAGTGTCATTTTAGATAAAAGGTACAATCTACAAGGAAGATGTAATGGTTCAAAAACTGTATAAGCCCAAATATGTCAACTTAAAACATAATAAACAACTTCTACTAGAAATATAAAAGCAGATTGACAAATATCCACGTGCCACATAACTCTCACAGTCTTTGACAGATTAAGTTGATGAAATAGAGTTAAGAGCAGTGACATATTTTGAGAGTTGAATTAATAGATATAAATTATTTATAATACAGAGAACTGACCTTTTTTTAAAGTGTTCTTTGAAGGTATATGATAATTATGTACTTGAACAATAAGAATTATAAATCTATTTTACAAAGGAATTGCACAGCTTACCTTCTCTTACTATTATCTAGCAAAATTAGAAATGAATAGCAAAAGTGTGAACAGTAACAAAGAATTCTCAAATCCTCCAGAATTAAAAGTGTACATAAAACCCAAAACACCATCCTTAAAGACTCTCGTGTTTAATAGTATCTTTAGCTCATTCTTTTGTTCTCAAGAAACAGAGACTCATGCAATTCATCTCCAAAAAAAGGGGCATATTGCTAAGTGACATGAACTAGAACAGGAGAAGAAATGCCACCCGAGTGGAATCCAGTTCTCTGCTTCTCTCTGTTAAGGGCGATCTATGTCTCCCCTTCTTCTTTCCTCCTGCGCCTGCTCCCAACCCCTGACACAAATTCAGAAAAGGTTCAGAAAAGAGTAGTCAGGTTAATGTTAATATCTCATGTGTTGTATTTCTTATCTCAGAAACACCTACCTCTGCTCTCAGAGTTTTGTGTGTTACTTGGTTAGGGTAAGTCAGCATCCCTGTGGCCAGAAAACACCAAGGCAGGAACAAAATGGAGTCTCTGTGCTGGCAAGGATGAGCCTGACTCCAGACAGTGGAGAACTTACAATGTGACAGAGCAGGAGCCAGACCTCTCCGCAGCCCCGGGCCTGTCACCGCCGCACCCAGAGAAACAGTCACATCATTCTGTTCTCACTTCCATTGCAGGGAGCTATTCATGCCCGTTATAGATGGTTGGATTGTAAAAATAAGGGTTAATTTTTAAAGACATAGCCTGAGGGGCACCCGGGTGGCTCAGTTGTTAAGTGTCTGCCCTTGGCTCAGGTCCAGGGTCCTGGGATCGAGCCCTGCATTGGGGTCCCTGCTCGGTGGAAAGCTGCTTCTCCCTCTCCTGCTCCCCTGCTTCTGTTCTATGTCTCATTCCATCAAATAAATAAACAAAATCTTAAAAAAAAAAAAAAAGACAAAGCCTGAGGTATCTTGAAAATAACCGTCCAGATTGTCATATTCCCTTTAATGTCAAGTAAACAAGGTATTACTCTGTTTTGTAAGGCTGAATGTGGAAAGTAGAAGTTAAAAATAACTTCTATGGTGAAACTTACTAGTGTTTTTACCTCTTTTCCTGTTGTGATATAAAAATCTTGCAAACCGCTGTGCTAAATAGCACCTCAGGGGGCCAATAGAGGTCTGAGGTCTATTTCATGGGCTATACATACCTATACATCCACCGCTCGTCATGGAAAGAATGAAGAAACAGGCTGCTGTGTCTGCCTGCCTGCTCATTCCAATGACAACATTTGCCACTTGGTGGCAGTGATCGGTTTAGTCCAGATTGAGGAGTCAGTCACAAACACCTGTGATTTATCTTCTCAATCTTAGAAAGCTAATGTTATAAATATGTGGGGTCCACTCATGTGAATTACACATGCACTAAACTGACCAGAGTAATGGGCTTCCTTACAAAATTGAATCATGTAGGTAAACAGGTGAAATCCAATCAAATTAATCCTTCACAAGGAAGGAAGTAGTAGATCTTAGATTAAAGGATCACTTTTTAAATTTTTTTTTTATTTTTTAAAAAAGATTTTATTTATTTATTTGACAGAGATCACAAGTAGGCAGAGAGGCAGGCAGAGAGTGGGGGGAGGCAAGCTCCCTGCTGAGCAGAGAGCCCGATGCAGGGCTTGATCCCAGGACCCTGGGACCATGACCTGAGCCAAAGGTGAGGCTTTAACCCACTGAGCCATCCAGGCACCCCTAAAGGATCACTTTTTTGAATATATATATATTTTCAAATCAGTATCTATTATGGCCAGTTCTGCTTAGAAAGTATCTCAGCAAATGTTTTTCGAGGTGTATGGGGAGCTTCTGGGGAGTGACAGATTTGGATGTTCGAGAGCTCAGACTCATGGAGGATAGCTTTAGGGAGACCCATCTGGCGGTGAGGAACCTGGCTGGAGAGGAGAGGAGGAGGTCTGAAGGTGGAGTGAGGTGGCAGGCAGATTTGGTAGAAGAACATGGATTTGGGAATTATTAGGTTACAGAGATAAACTTTGGTAATTTACTTGTAAAGGTAGATAGGGATCTGGGAAAAAAAAAACCAAAAACAAACAAACCTAATGTCTCCCCTGCTTTGGCTCAGTTGGTATTAATAACCGAGCTAGGCATTTGGAGGGCATTAACATATCTCACGTTCTGGGTGAGCTCTAGCTGCTTACAGAATATAAAATCAACATAAACTATTAGAATTAAGTGAAGGAAGTGGCACCTGGCTGTCTCAGTCAGTGGAGCTTGCAACTTTTGATCTTGGGGTTGTGAGTTCAAGCTCCATCTTGGGGATAGAGATTGCTTAAGAAAAATAAAATCTTAAAAAGAGAAAAAAAAAGAGTTAGGTGAGGGAAAAAGAGTCTAAGCCAGCGGACCGTTGGTAGGGGATATGACGGTCTTTCAAAGATGCTCATGTGAATCTGTCATTTTCCCTGGTAAAGGAACTTCACTGATGTGATTAAGTTAAAGATTTTAAAATTGGGAGATTATTTTGGATATCCTGGTGGGCCCAATGCAATCACAAGGGTCCTTAGAAGAGGGAGAGAGGAAGGTCAGATAAGGAGAAGGAACTGTACGGAAGGAGACAATGGAAGCAGAGGTTGGAGTGATGTGGGGTGATGGGCCAAAGAATTCAGTAGCTTCTAGAAGCTGGAAGAACCAAGGAAATGGTTCTTTCTTCGAGTGTCTAGAAGGAATATTGCTCGGCCAACCCATTCTGAACTTTTGCCTGCCTGAACTGTAAGGTAATGGATCTGTGATGCTTTAAGTCACCAAGTGTATGGTATTTGTTACAAGAACAATGGAAAACGAATATACCCACTTTCGGTATTTTTTCACTTCTTCCATCTTTCCCTCACTTTCAACAAATATTTACGGAGTGCCTAGTCTGTGCTAAGCATTGTGAGATATATCAATGAACAAGATATGGACCCTAACTTCTAGGGATTTATGTGTGGAGGGAATTATAATCATAGAAGTACTCCAACTTACAACACAATGAATTTCTGGACCTGTAGAGGTTGAAAATCTCTCAGTAACTCCTTCCTTTCAGAAGAATCTTTGTTCTACAATGGGTCTGATTTATGCTGTACCAACCTGGTTACTAGTAATAGCTTGAAAATTCAACAGATAATATATATTGGAAACTTTATTGCAGGTATATATTGTAAAGTATTTCCAGCACCTACCCCATTATCCGTGTTTCCAATTCTTTCACCATCCAAGTCTTTGTGAAAATCTCTTCTTTTTCTTCTGCCATGATTCATCTGTATGGGTACTGGAGTATCTGCTGATCTTTGGCGCGCACAGTCCAGAAGATCCAGGGAAGCTGAACTTGTCTGGGCCAGATCAAGGTACACAGTCACAGCTGGAAATGTGGTGATGGGGGAAGAGTGCTGAGCAGAACTCTGCCATGTGTGATTGGGAGGGATACTTCGGGAGAAGCCCTTGTGGGTGAGAGATGAGACCCATGCTTGCCAAAGGCCTGCTTCACTAACAAGTCACAGTCTGGCCTGGGGCTCATATGTTGTAGCTGGGTCTTGGCCTCCCCTCGAGAACCTTGGCTCAATCCTGTTCTTATACTAGGTGATGGAAAAGGGGTTGAGACGTAGCCTCGTGTCCTGGGGGTGGTTTTCCTATTATTATTGATTCAGAATTGCTTCAGAGATGGTAAAACTAACAATATCACAGATTCCACGGAATCTGTCAGCAGGTGCTCTTAAAAAAAAAAAAAAATCCAGGCTAAAATGCCCCAAGTATTATCTCATTTACTGGCATAGGGAATGGCTGTTTTGAACATTGGAATTCCTAGGCACAGGGGTATCTTAAGCTAATAAAAGAACTCATTAGGTGAGACCAATAAGGGGGTCTTTGCTTAGTGAGAGAAAGACCCCAAAGGCGTCTGGTTGGAACTGTTGATCCTCCTCATTAAGCCCCTGAGGGATGGAGGCTATTGAGAGAGAGAGGAGAAAACCCGTTTTATCTTCCTAGTCTTTAATTCTGGAAAATAGAATTAATTTGTCCAACATGACTGGACCATAATGTGCCAGACATTGTACTTTGTGGTTTTGAGTTAAAAAAAAATGTAGTCCCTAACTTTGAGAATCCTACATCTCTCTCTTTTTTTTTTTTAAGATTTTATTTATTTATTTGAGAGAGAGACAGTGAGAGAGAGCATGAGCGAGGAGAAGGTCAGAGGGAGAAGCAGACTCCCCATGGAGCTAGGAGCCCGATGCGGGACTCGATCCCGGAACTCCGGGATCATGACCTGAGCCGAAGGCAGTCGTCCAACCAACTGAGCCACCCAGGCGTCCCAAGAATCCTACATCTCTTAACAAAGAGATTTTCTGCATAGAAAAAAGACAGACCGTTAGGAAAGTACATTATTTTCAGAACTTTTTTTATGCAAGGAGGCAGGGGTCTTTCAGAATAACTCAGTCCACATTCCTTGGCTTGCCTGGTGAGGCGAGCCGGGCTAACCTTCAAGTTATATTTCTCATTACTTACTCCTTCACATAAATGTTTATCTCTATCAGTGGTTTTCAACCTTATCACCTACAATGCTTCTTTTTTTTTGAGAAAATATATATTAAAATGCCCTGTTTACTATCTTTTTAAAAAATTTATTTATTTGACAGAGATCACAGAGAGAGAGAGAGAGAGAGAGAGAGAGAGAGAGACAGAGGAGGAAGCAGACTCCCCACTGAGCAGAGAGCCCCATGTGCCCCAGGACACTGGGATTATGACCTAAGCTGAAGGCAGAGGCTTAACCCACTGAGCCACCCAGATGCCCCCCCACCCCGTTTACTATCTTGAAATGAAATTCAAAAATAATTTAACCTAATTATACATAAGCTTAGAAAGAGCAAATATCATGCAATACGGTAATTTGGCTAAGTGCACGAACTTGCCTGGGTTCGATTCCAGGGTCTGCTGTCTGCTAACCGTGAGACCTCAGGCAAATGACTTGATTTCTCTATGCCTCAGTTTCCTCATTTTTGAAACGGGGGTACTAACCACTGCTTCAAGGAGTTATATATAATAAGTCTGGCACTCCCTCTATTAACTCTTAATGTCCTAAATGAAATATAAGGGCAACTTATAATAAAATGATATGCATTTTAAAATATATTCTTTTATTTATTTTTATTTTTTATTTTTAAATTTATGATAGAGATAGTGAGAGAGGGAACAAAGCACAGGGGACCTGGAGAGGGAGAAGCAGGCTCCCCGCTGATCAGGGAGACTGATATGGGGCTTGATCCCAGGATCATGACCTGAGCTGAAGGCAGACACTTAACGACTGAGCCACCCAGGCTCCCTTGATTATTTATATTTAGAGAGAGAGAGAGAGAGCTTGAGCAGATGAGAGGCAGAGGGAGAGGGAGAGAGTCTCAGCGAGTAGCCCAATGTGGGGCTCCATTTCATGACCCTGAGATCATGACCTGAGCTGAAACTGAGTTGGAGGCTTAACTGACTGAGCTACCCAGATGCCCCCCAAAATATGTATTTTAATATATAAATGCTCAGACATGGCCACACTAGAAAAAAAAAAAATCAAACAGTCCCTTGGTCCAACAAATAAGGTACAAGTGTTAATTTAAGCTAAATAAGATAGTATTCAACTATTTTTTTCAACTAAAAATCTGGCTTTGGAAGTCATGCTGAGCTAACCATATTCATATACATGCTAAATGATTGGGAATTTAACAGTTATCAATGCAGATCAATCCCAGACTGATTCTATAAGTAAGGCTGCCAGTGAGGGCTTCCTGTACTTTTCTGAGATGGTGAGCAGTTCTTCGCAAACTTCAAAGAAAACACATTTACAAATAAATTTGGAAGTAACAATAGTAGCATTTCTAGATATGTCAGTGGTACTAAAGCCAGGTAAAACATATACTTTGTTTCTAGGCTCAGGTGGCTGAAACTGACATACAATTCACAGTTAGAGGTTGTCTGAAATTTTGTGTGACACACGATGATTCTTTGTGATGAGGGTTGCCTTTTGTTTTGAGGGTTGTCAAATTTACCTGTCATGAAATTGACCCCCAGTCAACTAAATGGGGAGCTACTCAATCATTGTGACAATTAAAAGCCTCTACAAAATCCAAAATACTCCTTAAGAGGCCTCAGTGAGGGCCACCGAGCTAGTCATCACCCTGCTGATGTCCTGAACCTTCACCCACTATGGGGATTGTCATCCCCTGGCCCATCTCACTCTCATTATTGTCACCTGTGCTCCAAGGATCAGCACCTACACTGTCTTCTCTGGGAAGTTAGTTCAAGTGGATCCAACCAGAGATTTTCCCTTCTATCTCTGACCTCTCCTACTCCTCTTGGGCAATGTCTGCTTCACGCTGCCTCTGGTTCTCCTTATCTCCTTGGGTCACTGACCCCTCCTCCTCTCCTAGCTCCACAGTCCTCACATTCTAGCACATTGTCTAGCCCAGCATAACCCAAGAAACACATTCTACAAATACACTGAATAATACATAAACAGGTAAGGGTTTTGATATCTGAATGGTGGAAACGGTGAAAAAGTATTTTGGGAAGAGATTAGAGATGATGTTGTGTGTGTTGGAGACCATGCATCTTTCAAAAAAAATCTTGAGTTGATATTTTCGCATGGAACACTGAAATCTTCACCTTGCTGATTTGCAGTGGCTGAGGCTCAGAAAGCTATTTGAGTTATTTGTTTACATGTTTTACCAACATAGTCCGCAAGCAGTAACAAAGCTCCATGTTATGTGTTCAGAGTGTGAACTTAAAGTGGTTTGCCTTCTGTTGGGGCAGGGCTTGTTTTGTCTGAAGGGATTCAACAAGTTCATATTCATTAAGGTTCACTAGCGAAACTTAAAGACTATTTTCTCCCAGAAATATTTGACAGGGCAAGAGGAGGAAATGCCTTCCCAAAAAGGGGAGGCAGTGAGGGAGTAAAATTATAATTTTGGCATTTCAGTCATCAGCGAATGAGTCAGAGGTGTTTTATGGATAGTGTTAGAGGGACTCTGTAGCTTTCCTGAAGATGGATTATGTTCTTGGGTTTTAGAGTATAAAATTATGGCCCTCAGAAGTAAAATATATCTAAGTATCAGTTAGGCCTATGGCCATTTACTGAAGGCTTTGCACTGATTCATGGGGATAGAAATCTCAGAAAGGACCCATCCCTGCTTTCAAAGAGCTGACTGTCCAGTTCGGAGCCAAATGTATACACGGACGGCCGAATGCTCCGCAAAGCCCGGGTCAAAGTGGAAATGTGGGCTCCTTGCTCACTGATGATGAAGAATTTCAGAAGGGTGACGTCAGAACATTAAACCAAGCATGTGGGGCCCTTCTAAGGACAGGGATTTGAGAAGGTACATGTCATGTGTGCTTATAAACATCATATAATATGGTAAGTGTGATCTGTGGGCTGAATCTTGAAGGACGGGCAGCTGGGAGGGCCGGGGTGACTTGGGCCGGAGCAGCTGAGGCAAGAGCAGCTCCCCTGCTGTAACCCCTGTCCCCTGACTGGAGGCTGCTCCCTTAGCTCTCTGGTTTGCCCTCCTTGGGATTCTGGCCTTACTTCCCTTTTTTAAAGATTTTATTTTTTTGAGAGAAAGAGAGAACAAGAGGAGAGGAGCAGAAGAGGAAGAAGCTGGCTCCCTGCTCAGCAGGGAGACCAATGTGGGACTCGATCCCAGGACCCTGGGATCATGACCTGAGCCAAAGGCAGACACTTAACTGACTGAGCCACCGAGGTGCCCCTCCTTCTCTGGATTTCTATGTACTGTCTTCATGCTCTTTATCAATTTCAGACACTAACTATTGACCTCAGGGAATAAGAGATGATGGTATAGCTTGCTGGATAGCTGCCTTGTCTCCATTCTCCTCCCATCACAATCAAACCTCCATTTTTAGTGCTTCTGTCAGTTATTTGAGTGATTTTAAAAAAAAAATTTATTTTTTGAAGATTTTATGTATTAATTTAACAAAGAGAGAGAGAGAGAGAGAGAGATTGAGAACACAGGGGAAGAGCACAGAGGAAGAAGCAGGCTCCCCACTAAGCAGGGAGCCTAATGTGGGGCTCAATCCCAGGACCCTGGGATCATGACCTGAGCCAAAGGCAGATGCTTAACCCACTGAGCCACCCAGGTGCCCCTCCTCTCTCATTCTTAATTTATAATTTAGTTCAGAATCAGCTAACTATTGCCTGTGGGCCAGATGTGTCTTGCTTCCTATTTTTTGCGCAGCTTGTAATTTATAGGATCGTCTTTTTACATTTTAAAATGGGTGTAGAAAAAAATCAAAGGAAGAAGAATATTCTGGAACACAAAAAAATTATATACAATTCAAATTCTAATAGTCCAAAATAAAATTTTATTGGGACATAGCCATGTCCATTCATTTCTATATTGTATGAATGCTTTCACACTACAACAGCATAGTCGAATAGTTGGATTGTGACTATTTACTATTTAAATATTTACTATCTGGCCCTTTTCAGAAAACGTTTGCTGACTCCTGGTTTAGTTGGTTAGAATAAAAAACCCAAGTACTGTGACCCTGTGTGACCTACCATAACTATGGATGATCTGCCTTCTTTTACCTTTCTGACCCTTCTCTTCAGTTCCAGCTGGATATACCACCTTACTCTTCCTCTAGTGCAGAAGAGTCTCTGGAGGCCTCAGGACATTTGCACTTGCTATTCCCTCTCCCTGTCATGCTCTTTCCTCAGGCATCAACTGGCTCACTCATTTCCTTGAGACCATTTCTCAGAGGTCATCTTCTCTGTTAGTCCTTCTCTGGCTACCTTATCTCATTTTTAGTGTAATTTCTTTTCTTGACTCTCTATATTTATCTTCCTTTTTATTTTCCTCCTAAGCACTTATTACTATTGAACACATCGTCACTTATCTTGCTTAGAGATCCTCCATCCTGATTGGAGCAGGGCAGAGTTTTCCCTATTGCTCATTTGCCGCTATACCCCCAGGTCCAGAACGGTGCCCCAACGTTTGCGCTGAGTGAGTGAATATGGAAGTCTAGGGTGAACTTGAGGTCCTGCAGAACCTCGCTCACTTGCCTTCTAACTCTCAATGCTACGTAGAAGGTATCTGGAACCTTCAGTTCCTTGTGTCTGTGGAAGTGACTTGTTTTCTGTATTGAGGAGATACTAGTATTTTCTCTTGTCTTTGGAATGCAGGACTTTTACGATACCTTGAAATTCATCCTGAGCATTCAGTGAGAACTTTTAATCCAAATACTCGTGGACTTCTATTATGGGAAATCTTACATTATTGCTTTGATGAGATCTGTGAATACTATTTCTTGAAAGACTTACTTGAATTTATCCCCTGACCCTTCCATGATAATCCTTATTTGGCAATCGTATTTATAATATCAAAGTGTTCTTTCTTGTTCTCAGGCTTCTTATTTTTCTTAGCACCCTGTTCATTTTTATGGATACAAGATCTTCATGGCTTTCTAGGGAGACCCATTAGAAGGCCACTCCTCCCACTCTCCTACAACATTTCATGGTTACCCAATAGGGAGATGATGTCATGCCCCAGCACATGCTGAGTGATGCTCTGGTAACCAGAATGTGGAGTTTCACTCTGGACCGCTCATAGACACATACCTTCAGTATTCTTTGCATAATTTCACTACTTTTAGAGATGAATCCTCCATGATATTGCTTGGGGTGGGGGGAAATGACTGCCCAAAGGCTGGTTTGTGCTTGCTCTGTGAAGGGGGGTGCTGATGGAGATACTTGAAAGGAAAGTATGGGCCGGGGTGGAGCTAGGTTCATATAAACTTTCAATCAGTCTTCCTTTTTTTCAGGCCCATCATTCATTCATTCATTCATTCATTTTATTTTATTTTATTTTTTAAAGATTTTATTTATTTATTTCACAAAGATCGCAAGTCAGACAGAGATCACAAGTAGGCAGGGAGGCAGGCAGAGAGAGAGAGAGAGGAATGCAGGTTCCCTGCTGAGCAGAGAGCCTGATGCGGGGCTCCATCCCAGGACTCTGGGATCATGACCTGAGCCGAAGGCAGAGGTTTTAACCCACTGAGCCACCCAGGCGCCCCTCATTCATTTATTTTTTTAAAAGATATTTATTTGAGTGAGTGCATCACAAGCTGGAGGGGGTGGGCTAGGGAAGGGCAGAAGGAGAGGGAGAAGAAGACCCCCCTCTGAGCAAGGAGCCCTATGTGGAACTCAATCCCAAGATCCTGGGATGACCTGAGCGAGAGGCAGCCACCTGGGTGCCCATCCCCAACACTTAGATTTTCAGAGTTGTCTTGGATTTCTGAGTTCTGATCCTCTTGTGGATCCTGCTGCACAGATGGCCAGTTTCTCTACCACTCTGTGGAGTCTTACTGATGGGAGGCTCTGGTTTCCTGCCCTCCTATACTTCATACCCCTCCTCTGTTCCTTCTCTTCCAGAAGTCAAGCTCTAATGCTCTTTCTCCAATTTTCCCATTGTTATTTTGGGCTTATATATTTTATGCTTTTCCCATCCATTTAATGGAGTCTGGGGAGGGATGGAAAAGGGCAAGAAGCATCTGTGATCTGTTGCTCTTGAACTGGAAGTCCAGACACCTTGTGGATTATTCCTCTTCTATCAATCAGGTGATCTGTGCTCATGGAATTTAAGTGACTCCAATCCCAGCCCCATAGTTGTGAATGAGGTGCTCTTGGGGGGTTGTCTTTGATGAGGGCATCTAAAAGCCTGATGAGAAGCAAGTCCCTGCTACCGATGTCACTAAGTATCATACCATCTTCGGCTGCCAACCACAACAGAGCCCAGCAGGGACAAGTCCGTGCAGGAAGGAGACGAGGCAGCATTTCCCAGAAACAGAGGTTCATGTGAACAAGAAACCACTGAGGGAACTTTCATTTTATCTCCGGTCAGAGTTACAGCATCTTCTTGTCATCCTTTCACTCCTCCACAGATTCAATTTCATTTTTGTCTCCTTATGAAAGAAATATAAAGAAATGGAGAGGAAGTCTGCAACCAGAGACTGGAGTTGTTTTTCAAAAGTTCTTTTGAAGAGTTTTCTATTTTCAAACTATTTTCTATTCCCCAAAGGCCTTCACTTTCACCAAATAGTAACTTTATTATACGCCTTCACTTTCTCTACTCCTCCAATGGCTCGCTCTTTCCTTCTTTCTTCCTTTTTCTTTTCTTTTTTTCTCTTTCTTTCTTTCTTTCTTTCTTTCTTTCTTTCCTCCCTTCCTTCCTTCCTTCCTTCCTTTTCTTTTCTTAAAGATTTTATTTATTTGTCAGAGAGAGAGAGAGAGAGAGAGAGCACAGCAGGGGGCATGACAGGCAGAGGGAGAAGCAGGCTCCCAGGATCATGACCTGAGCTGAAGGCAGACACTTAACTGAGTCACCCAGGTGTCCTGGGATTATTTATTTTTAACATGGGTTTTTTTTTTTTAATAGAAAGATAGACTTTTTATTTATTTATTTATTTATTTTCTTTCTTTTTTTTAATTAATTTTTTATTTTTTTCAGCATAACAGTATTCATTATTTTTGCACCACACCCAGTGCTCCATGCAATCCGTGCCCTCTACAATACCCACCACCTGGTGCCCCCAACATCCCACCCCCCACCCCTTCAAAATTCTCAGATCGTTTTTCAGAGTCCATAGTCTCTCATGGTTCACCTCCCCTTCCAATTTCCCTCAACTCCCTTCTCCTCTGACATTTGGTTTGTGAGGCATGGGGTATGTTGGGATATAGGCTATGTTTAATCTGTAAATTCAAACACTTTTGAAGAAGGAGAGACACAAAACATGACATATGGAGGATCTCACTTGGCTTTTGAAAATTTTGCCAGTTAAACTGCAAATCTAGTGCTTCTGTCTGGAATGTCAGCTGTTACCTGTACATCATCAAATGAGGAAGGTCTAAGGTCAATTGAATTATTTACTTCTCTAACCAGATGACCTTTTCCTCCTTGCCTCCAGTGGTGGCAGGCCAGAAAATAGCCCTTCTAATTGCTTATAAGGGAAGATGGAAGGAGTAGTATTCTTTTGTACCATGGGGGTTGGGGAGGCTGTAGTCAGCATTGAAGCCCTGCCTGGTCTTTCTTAGGAGGGAGAAGATTCTTTGAATGTCAAGAGAAGAGAAACAGGTGTTGAGAAGTTTGAATCTCATTGAGATGGATGCTTAAGGAGAATATATAAACCCACTGAAAAATCCCTGGTTTTGCTCGGAGGCTTCTCATGCTTGTGGTTAGGTGAAGAGTTATTCTTTAGATTGAAATTGCAGACTCTAGACTAGTTTTGTAGTTTATTATAGGGTTTGCATCTATGTTAATTAGTCTGTGTCTTGGAGATTGAATGATTAGGGTCATTGGATTTTCAGGTCTGAGCAGTATGATCTTGGTAATGAATACAGTGGGCTGTAGGATATTATAATGCCTGGCTGCAAGTCTCAGATCTTCTTGTAGTGGTGTAATGATATTTATGATTTTATCTTTAGAAGGGCTTTCCCTTTTGTTGACATTTGGCTGGACAGGGTCAACTTGAATTTGGGTAAAATTTTACATAATTTTACATACTGTATCTAAACCTTCAAGATAGCCCCCTGTGATCCTTGCCCTGGGAGTGCACCCTGTGTGACCCTCTCCTTTTCTCACAAACCCAATGTGGCAAAAGGGATGGGCTATTACTTCTGAGACTAGGTTACAAAAATTGTGACTTCTGTCTTGCTAACACTGTTCCTGTCAGGAGCTCAACAGAGCTGGGCAAGGTAGAAGTGATGAGGGGCTGAATGAAAGAACCAGCCACAACTGAGAGACCTAAGGCTTTAATCAATTACTATGAGGGCATAAGCAAGAGTCTAAAGCTGGAGGAAGCACCAACTATCCTCCCCCACCCCCACAACCATTCCATTTGCCACCAGGGAATGGCACACTGGTGGAGTCAAGTGGAGGTAGTCTCAGTGTTGAGGAAGCCCTGAACAAAAGGCTCCAGTGGTGTTATAGACCCCAGTAGGTGTGCAGGTATAGAGGGAGGAGGTGGCTAGGAAGTGCTGAGTAGTAGGAAAGGTATCTTCAAAGAGGCCTCAATGAGATCACCTGAAGAGGACCTTGACCCAAGGTCTCAGATAATGAACATTGATGTGGAAAAGATATTAGGGTTCAAAGCTGATGGCTTTGAAAGAATTCTTAAGACATCTTTGGTGCAAAAAGATGATTTTATTAAATTACGGGGACAGGACCTGTGGGCAGAAGAGCTGCCCTGGGGTCATGAGAAGTGGCCCATTATATGCTTTTTTTTTTTTTTAAGATTTTTTATTTATTTGTTTGTCAGAGAGAGAGAGAGAGCACAGGTAGACAGAGTGGTAGAGGGAGAAGCAGGCTCCCTGCGGAGCAAGGAGCCCGATGCGGGACTCGATCCTAGGACCCTGGGATCATGACCTGAGCCGAAGACAGCCGCTTAACCAACTGAGCCACCCAGGCGTCCCCCATTATATACTTTTAAGTTAAAAGGGGATTTGGGATAGCAAGTCTCTCAGGAATTTTGGAAGCAAGCTTTCCAGGACCTTGAGGAAGGTAGCTATTGTTGAGAAAAGGTCAGATATTACTGTCAAATAAAACCTTAGTCATGAGACCCTTCAGATGTATATAGGTGGGTCATATGTTTGGGGGATGATTGCCAACATTTATCTTGGTGGGTTTAGAGATAAAGGAAGTTTCCAAATAATTTTTATACGTTAAAGTAGACCTACAGGATCCTGGGGGTCGGGCTAAGATTGTCTTTTGCCCCTAGCAAAGTATTAAGGTGGAGGCAGCTGAGTTCCTAGAAGGACATCACTCTGCCTGTGTCATGGACTTGTCAGTGGGCTCTAGGTGGTAAGAAATTAAATTTTTCTTTTGTCTTGTTTCCCACATCAGACATCTGGGGCTGAGAATGTAAATATGAAAAGAGGATGATGGTCCAGGGGACCCCCAAGACCTTCACTGCAACTCCCCTCAGAGACCTCCGTGCACTTGCTGTCATGGAGTCTGGTATGGGGAGGGCAGTTTTCCCCATGAGGCTAGGCTGGGGAAAGCCTTTGTAAGCACCCATAGTCAGGCCTGAAGGGCCACATATAGGACTTTAACCAGGAATGAGAGCTTCTCAATCTCATTGATTCCCTTTCACTCTTGCTTTTTCACTCTGGTGAAGCCAGTTGCCATGTCATGAGCTGCCGTGTGAAGTCCACATGGTAAACAACGGAGGGTGGCCTTGGTCAACAACCAGCATGAACTGAGGTCCTCGGTCTCAGAGCTGTGAGAAACTGAATCCTACCAACAACTGCAGGAGTGAAGTTAGAAGAGTTTCCTTCTACAGTGGAGCCTTGAGGTGACTGTAGCCCTGGATGACCCTCTGAGTGTATAGCCTAGGGGAGACCCTTAGCAGGAGAACCCAGCTCAGCTGGGTCCAGACTTCTGACCTATAGAAGCTTTGAGGTTATAGGTGTTGGTTGTTTAAAGCTTCAAAGTGTCAATGCAATCAGATAGCGGATATCCATGCTAATGATGTAGCTCCCACATTCTGGAAAATTGCCCTGGTCATGAACTTCATTCTAGCGGTTTGTTTCCTTTTCTTTGAAAACAGAGTAAAATTATAATGAGTTTGTACTCTTCCCAAGAAACAAGATGCTACTGTTGGAAAGAAGATGTGGGAGGGTAGGAATTTATTGGCGAGGAGTTCAAGTATCTCTGACCCCCAGACCATCCTTTCCTTGCCTGGTTGGGGGAAAGACAAGTGCTGCTATTTGAGAATTTATGATTTGTGTGCAAAACAGTACAGACTAAGACTTATTTTTACCCTAAAATGTATCTAGACTCTATTGAGAAGAGCATTATGAAGTATTTGGAGAAGAGAAAGAAGAGAACTTTGAAATAAGATTGAGCCTAAACGAGGTGGGTCATGAACAAGCGGCATCTCCACTGAACACACTGAGAACAGCTCTGCAAATGTTCCCACCCTCCATGCCTGTAAATAAACATCTTTGCCTCCAAAACTGAGTAATGTTTTGTGTGTGTGTCCTGGAAACAAAGACACTGGGTGGTGTTTAGGGATAAGTGAAATCGGAGAGATGGGACGCGCACGCTTTGTGTGCTCAGTGCCTTGGATTTGGGAATCGAGGAAGGGATCAATAACGATAAGAGGGAAGAACAAGAAAATTGAGGAAGTAGAGACGACACTTCCTCTTCTTTCAAAAGAGCCTGAGTCTCTGCTCAGCTTCTAATTGTGGTCCTGTGTAGACGGAGCCTCCAGAGCTGAGGCAGCGTTGGGTGGAATCCTTCAGTGGATTATGAGTTTTCTGCACTCAGGGATAACCAGCCAGCTCTTGGATTTACTCTCTTTTTCTTGCATGTAAGTAAAATCACTCCTTGGCTGATGTATCAGATGTCGTTGCTTGGCTTATCAAGGTGGCAAAGCAACGGATACCCCAGCACTCTCTCTTTCAGAATGGTGATGAGTTTTAAAATGTGACTCTTGGGCGATGATACAATGTTGGCTCAGCTCTTTATGAACCTGCTTCTGGGAAGTCCAGGGTTAAAATTACTCTTTAATATCCTGGGAGAGTGGTTGTATACTCATTCTGCTTTTCCCCTTCCTGAATGGATGTTGTATTGACAGGCACTTGGACTGCAGACCATGGGTTTGATTTAGAAAAGCTCAGTTTAACACTTGTTTGGGTCCTGAGGAATTTGCCTGGAAACACTCTGTGGCCACCCTCTTTGGAGAAGCTGTGCTCTTTGTGGAAGATCCCCCTTTGTAGGCAGGCAACTGGAGGGGATTTTACTCTTAGGGAAAAGTCACAGGCTTGAAATCACACCTGTACGTAAATGAGAAGTTAGGTAATGTTGGTCCTGAGGTTTTTACCAAATGCATCTGGAGCATCTGGGTTTCTTCGTGTGCATGGGAAAGAAATGTCACTGTAGGAGTCAGAGTTACTACCCGCCAAGGCATCTTTGACTGTAGCAGTGGATTTTCTTTTCTGCAGGGCCCATGTGTTCCTACTACTGCCCTAGGCAGTGCACAGTCATATATAGAGTCTGATTCCTCTAGTACTAATTATTTTACATAGAAAATAGGAACAGAAAGAATACGGGTTTCTTTCATGCAAGTGAGGAGGAAAGGGGCTTCAGTGTATGTATTTGTTGAGGGACTCATTCTTTAATCGCTGTTCTAATTTTCTTCCTTTCCTTTCCTTGTATATCCAGTGTCTTTTCTGGGGAGGGTGTGTGTGTAAACTGCTTGCAGGAAGCGGCATTAAGCAAATGCACATCAGCTAAGTCTGGAAATAGGAAGTTCTTTCCTGTGGTAGTTTTCTGTGGCAATAAGAGATAAGAAATTACTTCATGACGATTGCCTGAGACTTTCCTTTTGACGCGGGTTTCCTTGAACAGCTCACTTCTGCTTTCCATCCAGCATGGAGGTAGGCTATAGGAACTGGTAACGTCAACACAGGCTGACAATTTGCAAGCGTGTTTCACATGCAAACAGATGTGAAAATGAAGAAAATCCTAAACAACGAGCTCTCCATGTTGAAAAAAAATTCACAAAAGGAGGGGGGGTTCCTATACACTGAGCATTCAAAATAGTGTCTGTCACATAATATGCTCTCTGTCGGTTTTTATCAAATGGATAAGTGATGGGGATTGTTCCTAAAGTGAGTGTGGTAAGATAGCCTTTGCTTTCTCTCTGTTACTCTGACCCTTAAGGAAATGCTTGTTGGAAGTCGAAGTGAAGGAAGAGAAGAGGTGAATATAAAGGGGAGAAGAGAAGAAAGGGGATATAGACATGAGATGAAAAGAAGTGGTGATGGAAGGAAAAGCCCTAAGTGTGGCAGTCTGGTCGTGATGGAGGTGGTGGTATAAAGTTGGAGCTGGTGGTGGAGGTGGTGGAGGTGATGGTGGAGGTACTAGTGGGTATGGTGGTGGCTGTGGCAGTGATGGTGGCAGTGGTGGCAGTAGATATGGTGGTAGGGTGGAGGTGATTCTGGGAAAGCAATAAAATATAGCCAGGAGAAAACACAAATGTGGAGTCAGACCCATCTGTTCAAACTCTATGAGCTCTGGAGCTGTAAAGTGGTAATTATAACACTGAGCTTTTGGGGTTGTGTGTGAAGGTAACATATCCAATTGCCCATGGTCTGCTCCTTCATGGGTCTTCACTAAATGGCATTTGTCAATATATTTTCTTCACCTTTCAAATCATCACAGGCACTTTAAAAATTTAGCCACCAATTTGTATTTCCTTCTTTATGCTTTTCAGTATTTTCTAAATTACATAAATAAGCATGATTCTTTTAAAGAATTATGTATTAATAATAAATGTTATGAGCCTAGTTATTAGGATGGTTAAGCACATGACAGTAGATCCATATAAAGGAATACCATTAATCCACAGATGTTTATGGAAATATCATCATTTATTAATGCTAAGTAAAAAGCAGCAAAAGCACAACTGTTTCAACTATGTAAAAATGTAGAGAAGCAAGATTGAGGTAAATATGCTAAAACGTTACTATATGATTAGTGGATTTATAGCTGTTAGTTAAAGTTGTCTTTGTACTTTTCTATTTTTTTTCCCCAAGTTTTCCATTAGTTGAGCATATCTGGGCTACCTTAATAATCTGAATACAAAATAAATGTTGATTTAAAATAAATGAACAAAAATTTAACCCTCTTTTAATCTTTCACCAAAAATAAAACAAAAACAGCTTTTTAGTTGTAGCATGCTGATGTTTGTGGTTCATTAAAATCTAAGTCATGACACAGTTGATGTTATTTAATGTTGTATGGAGATTCCTTCTGAGATTAAGACTGGTATGGAGTCATGTGATAGCTCTAACGTGAAAATAAACAAATAAGATCCCATAGGGGGCTGACTGGTCTCATTCATGGCTAGAATCACATTTTTAAAAAAGGGTTATTTTCTCTGGATGATTTATAACAGCCTCTAAACATGTATTGAATGACTTTCTAGCAAGTTCAACAGTCAGTTCCATACCATAGTCCCATAGTTAATAGTTCTAAATTACACTTAGACTTGCCAGCATAAGAGTAATTACTTCTTTAGGGCATGTTGACTTATCTTTATCATCTTGGCATACACAGGGAGAGATTGGAAAACGTTTTTGTGAAGTCAAGAGATAATTCTTGTTGTTAGGATCTTGGCCATCTCATCTCACGGAGCCAGTGACAGCCTGTCACCCTGGAAGAGTCTCTGATCAGACTCTAGCCTGAAATCAGACACCCAGGCTCCTAGGTGTTGAGCAACTCTCCTTAGTCTAAAAAATGATCAGGTGAGAGATATTTGCCATAGAAACAACTGAGGAACAAATGTGACCCAAAGACAGGCCTCCCAAACCAAATAGCCATTGAAATAGAAGTAGGGGAAAAGCGAAATTTAGCCAGTTTAAACTCAGCCCCAAATTACTAGACTGTGGGTAAGCCCTTTCAAAAATGTCTGAATATATTAGTGAGAGCGAGTTAAGATTAGAAGCAAAAGAATTAATCTGATAGACAAGAAACCTCCTGCCCAAACGTCCCAGCGTGGAATATAACTTGCACTAGAAATAGCACAATAGCCTTTTGAATAGAGAGTCCGTAGCATTTTCAGAATACTGCATGTGTGGGGCACGGAATAAGGACCGACGATATTACTGAACACCTTCTATGTTCCAGGAACCATAAGCAGCACTTTTACTAGTACATGAACAATTTCAGTCACTTCTCAAAACAATCCTGGGAAACAGGAGTTGTCCTTTCCATGGACCCAAAGCCTAGAGAAGAGAAGTACCCGGTCGAACTCCCACGTGAGGCAAAGGCAGAGGCAGAGGCAGAGGCAGAGGCAGAGGCAGAGGCAGAGGCAGAGGCAGGGTTCAAACCCAGATCTTTGAGTGTCTCCCCTGTGGCTTGGCCACTGTGTCACAGGGCCCTTAGGCTATTTTCATTCACATTAGAGATTTTCTTACATCAGCTAGCAGTTTGAGGCCAAAATTTGGGGCAAAAGCTGGGTTTGAGTAGAGGCATGGTCTACTTTGAAATCTCTTTAAGTGAGATTCCTTTCCTTTTCCTGACTGAGAAGGTAGTGAAAAGGACGACTTCTTTCTTCTTCAGGGAACTTCCCGTGCCCTACAGGATGGCAGGTATGGTTAGACTGCTTTCTAGGCAGTCTGGTGGTAGTATGTAGGGACTGCCACTCAACCAGAGGGGAAGAAAGGGGCCCGGGGGACAGTAGCATTCATGGCTCTCTGGACCATCCCTGTAGTCCGAAACCCTCATCAAGGCAAACGACAGTTTCATCACTGCAAGGATCCTCCTTGTGGCCCCTTTATATAACTTATCTAATCTGAAAACATCCAATTTACATTTTGAGTGTTGATGGACCCATACTGATGGGGCTTTATATTAGGCTCTGTGTATCCATGGGAACAGCATATTTCCAGGGGTTAGGAGACCTGGGCTGCCCATGACATATAACAGTTGGGTGCTACCGAGAAAGGCATTTAACTTCTTTACACATAAGTCTTCCCTTCTAAAAAAAAAAAAAAAGTCTAACCAGTATGTTTTCTGCTGTGGAAGAAAGTAAAAATGTTATAAACCAACGGGGTCTTCTTTCTTCACTCCTGTTCCAGTTTCTTACCATGTAGAGACTCCTTTGGCATACAAGAGTTTTACTGACAGAAGAGGATTAAAGGTAGTAGGGGGTGTGATGGGCTGAATTGTGCCACCTTCCCCCCCAAAGATATGCTAAGCCCCAAGCCCCAGTACTTCAGAATGTGACTTTACTTGAAAATAAAGTAGTTGTGGATGTCATTAGTTGAATTGAATTAAGGTGAGGTCCTAATGGATGGGGCCCCTAATCCAGTATCACTGATGTCCTTATAGGAAGGCAGCCCTGTAGAGACACACAGCTCATGACAATAAAAACCGACATTGGTGTGTCATAGCTTCAAACCAATGATTGCCAAGGAACTGCCACCTGGCACCAGAAGTTTAGGAAAAGGCAAGGAAGGATTGTTCCTTAGGGTTTCAGAGGGAGCATGGCCCTGCCAACATCTTGATTTCCGACTTCTGGTCTCCAGAACTGTGAGAGCATAAATTCCTGTTGTTGAGCCACTCGGCCTATATTCTGTAGTATTTGCATTATGTAGTATTTTGCTACGACAGCTCTAGAAAACATACAAGGGGAAAGAATAAAAGTCATTTTCAGTGCTAGTGATAAACTCATCTGCATTGTTGGCAAGCACTTCTAGGGACCAAATCCAGCATGACTCACTTCTCGGACTTTAACCTGTGGCATTGGGCCTCAAACAGTAGAGTCACTTCTTCCTTGAATGGGAATGAATAAAGACAGTACACAATGAAACACATTTACAAAATGAAAATCAGGCTATTGTAAAATCTATAAAAAAGCATCTTTTCATAAATTGAATCTAGCTAGAGATTCCAGATTATTGTACCAATGTGGTCATTTGCTAGATAGGGAACATTTGTGTCTACTTGGGAGGATATTTATTTCCTCAAGTTGTATATTGGAGGAAAAGCTTAAGTATTCTGACTTGGAAAATAATGCAATGTGATGGTACTTTGGTCCAAATATGAAATCTAAAACTTAAAGCATATAGCAAATGGAAACTCCCCAATTAATATGCCATCAGATCATTAATAAATCTAAAATGGTTTAATCTAAAATTATTGAGTCCTTTGATACATAAAATTAATTTGGTACCTGCCTAGTTATTTTTATGACAGCATAAGTAGCCAGGATTTCAAGCATCCTTGGGTTTCTCTGCAACATAAGAATCTCTTAAATCCTCTTTTCAATAGGGTTTAAATTACCCTAATTCTTATTACCATAATTACCTCTAGCAGAACAACATTCTTCTAGCAGGAAAACATCATTGTATGAGGCTAGTCATTTAATCTACACAAAATTAAAAATATATTTTTGATTCCTCTTTTATTTTTTTTAAAGATTTTATTTATTTGAGAGAGAGAGAGAGAGTGAGCAAGCATGTGTGGCCAGGAAAGGGTAGAGGGAGAGGGAGAGAGATCTCCATCAGACTCTGCACAGAACCCAGAGCCTGATGGGGGGGGGGTTCGATCCCATAACCCTGAGATCATCACCTGAGTTGAAAACAAGAGTTGGAGGCTTAAATGACTGTGCCTCCCAGGTGCCCCAGGTTTTTTTGTTTGTTTGTTCTGCTTCCTCTTTTAATTGGCCTATATTCAATTTTCTTTAGACTTATTATTCAATTTATATAATCTCTTTCAAAATGCATGACAGAAATTTGTGAAATTCTATTTTAAATTTGAGCAGGGCAGTTCTTTTTTTCCCTTATAGTGAAGGAAAATTCTTTCTTAGGAGTCTTATGCTCTGATCTCTAATGTCAGAAAGAAATAGAACATTTAACCATTTATGGGCAAACGTATGTATTGATACTGAACCTTGGTTTAAAATAGGAAAATACAGACTTCTCATAAAGGAGAGCAATGAAGTTGATTCAAAATATTTCCCAGGAAACTCAGTTTAGCAGTGTTCATTCCTATAGAATGTAATTCGGTGCCTCATGTCACAACTCACTTGGCTGAACTTATACTAAGTCATGTTTTAAGAAGGAAACCTTTAATCTTTCCAAAAATTGAACTATCACCATGAAAACCATACTTTTTAGGCTACTTGTTTATAATTATTCTGTTGGGATACCTCAGAGCATAGCATAGTATTGGGGAAGTTTGCAATAATTTTTATAGTCTGATGATAATTTTTATAGTCTGATGACCATATATAGTCTATTAATTTTTTGAATTTATTTATTTATTTATTTATTTGATGGACAGAGACCACAAGTAGGCAGAGAGGCAGGAAGAGAGAGGAGGAAGCAGGCTCTCTGCTGAGCAGAGAGTCAGATGCGGGCTCGATCCCAGGACCCTACGATCATGACCTGAGCTGAAGGCAGAGGCTTTAACCCACTGAGCCACTCAGGTGCCCTTCTTGAACATTTTTGAAAATTCTGTTCTTTTAGCAAATTAATAGTTGCAACAAGAACATTTTACTAATTCACTTAAAGTGCAGGCCAGTTATAACCTTGTTTTTTCTACCTGTTGAACGCTTGAAGCAAATTTTGCTAAAAGCCTTGTTTTCTGGTTCTTTGTTGGACCATAAACCCCAAACTCTCTTGCCGTTCTCACAAAAAAGAGAAGGCACGTAATTGGTCTCACTAGTGAGTACGAATGTTAATCATGTAATGTGATAGGAGACCCTTTTTGAATATTCAACATTCACTACATGCCTATCAAATAACTAATATTTTCCAGGTGTTTCATTGCAGAGAACGAACAAGATCACATTTTAAGTTCCCTTTTATGAATTAACTATCTTTTCTTGGTTAGATTTAGTTACAGCCAGCTGTCAAAGAGAAGGATCTGAACTTGAACTCTCTTGGTCAAATGTGGCCCAAGTTTTCCAGCTAGAACTAGGTTTCACCCTGGAATGCAAGCTACCAAGGTTTTCTGCCGCCGGATTTTCAGCTTGATTAATCAAGTAGAGCTGCTCTTGCGTAGGTAATGGGGACTTGAGAGGGAATTGTCAAGCAAGGTTTGAGCTAGGCACAAGAGCACCATTTGTGAACACTTGGAAACATTCCACAGTTATGTACAGATTGTTGCCTTGAGAGGAACGCCAGACTGCAAGCTATTCTGAGCCGGGAAGCCAGCAAGCTAGTATGAGGAGAGAGACACCAGAGCATTTATCAAAGCTGAGTAAGTGAGCAGAGCAAGTAGGCCTTGGGGATTCCCTCTGAGGCGACTTTGCTTTCAAGTTTTGGTATTCTTCATAACAGCAGGGTTCTAGACATGGGATATGGTCATTTCTACTTTGCATTAAATACTTACTGCTGTGTGCTTTGCGATGGGAGCAAATTAGCAAGAGCTTCCCCTCTCAATCCTGGATGTGGTTGGGCATTAAGTATCTCTGTTTATGCCCCATGGGCTCATGTTTCTTAACCATTGCTCTCAAAGTCTCCCCTTGGGTCAAATCTGGGGCCCTTCTCTGTACTCATCCTCCTGGATTCATCATCTTTCAGGATTGGTAACATACTCCAATTATCACTTCTGTAGGGCTCAGGACTCAGGATTTTCTACCACTTCTACCTTAATGCCCTATACTCTCTCTCTCTCTGATTTCTCCCTATGTCTTTCTGTCAACCATAGCCTCTGATCTGATTTACTTCTTGGTTCTCTGTCTTGCTGTCTGTAGAGTTTCTCTCTTGGGAAGTTCCCTGACCTCAATTCTCCTACAACTGTTGTTTCACAGAATGATTGGAAAACCCATCTTTCCAGTCTTGATCTAACTGGTTTCCCATTCAGTTTCCTCTTGCTAGCAGGGTTGTGGATACATGCTGACATTTATTGTCATGCTTCAAACCAAATTATTACCCAGCATTCTCTGGATATTCTCCTTAGACTTTTCTGAGAATTCATGGAGAGTTGTTCAAAACAAATGAACTTGGTGAGGTATAGTTTTTTTTTTAAAAAAGCCATTAGGTTCTCGTCTTCCCTCATTTAGGGGTTAACAGCATGTTTCTCTAGTCATACTGCATTATGCGTTGATATTGTGTGCTTGTGCCTATCCCTGGGTCAAGTTAGGTTTGGTGTCTGATACTTCTCTTCCCGGCCAACTGGTCCCCCAAGTAAGAAAAACTTTCTTCTCTTTCCATGCCTGTTCTCCCCAGTCAGTAGTCCCCAGGCAAACTTGGCTGTGGCCAAATATCTTTTCTTTCCCTTGTCCCCAGTTTCTGTATTTTCTTTTCATGATTATTCAGGTACCTTGGACTAATTTCTCTGTTGAGCTCTACCCCTTGCTTGGCTCTTCAGCTTGTGCTGGGTCTCCTGGTGTAAAGGAGAAATTCTGTGATTCTTTGGCTTACTTGAATGTCTTATATGCCATTTAGCTGTCTTTTTATTATGCAGATATTTCCATTGAAAATCTGCTCTATTCTCTTGAAGAGCCTAGAGAAATGTCACATATTGATATTTCGGGATCTGTATTTTAGGATTAGGCAAGTAGGAAGCTGCTTTCTCAAAAATAGTTCTCTAAATTTTGTGTTTGCTTTTGTTTTTGTTCTATTCTATCATAGGGAGACCTCCTACTAAATCCTAAATGCTTGTTCACATGGAAGCTCTGAGCTGTGACTGCTTCACAATCTACTGAGTGTGTGTGTGTTTATTTTCTTATATTGATACAAAGACTTTGTACTGTCTGTACGTGGGGCAGACAGTAACACATCCATTGAGGAAACTGAGGCTCAGAATGGTTCAGTGTTGTGTCTAAGCCATGCTGTTAGTGAATGACTGAACTGAGTCTTGAACTCCAGTTGGCTGTCTCTTACAGGAGGTTTTTTCCCTTTGGAGAATTCTGTTGCCTGGCTTTTATCAATAAGTTTTCTCTATTGATTTAACATCAAGGTGATTCTGAGTTCAAGCCTAATCATCTTCTGCCCCTCACTGTCTCCTAGCTTGGGTTATCCCATCAGGCATGTGTTCTCAGCCTTACACTTGCCTGGGTTGGGAGGCCCCTACTCACCTGTCTCATAAGCTTGATTTTAATGCTTACTGCATGGAATCAGACACCAAACACACTTTAGCTAGGAGGGAATTTAGACTCTGTTTACTCTAACACTGCCACCTTATGGGTAGGGAACTGAGGCCCAAACAGATTCTGCGATTTCCCAAATGTGTACAGCCTTTTGGAAGTGAGGCTTGGTTCACTGCCTAGATTTCCTGAGTCCTAGATGTTCTTCATTGTGAAATCTGGGTGAACATGAACCCATTCTTCGAAGAGAAAGTTCTTTAAGTTGTTATGAGTTAGTAACACCAATGTGAGAAATAGCCATTCAGATTCTTCCAAGTGAGCACAAAGTCAGATTGCCAAACCAGCTGGCCTGCATGTGGAGCCTTGAGCTGATAAATCCTGATCCACACCCCATAAATGTTAACTGTTGAATAGAAGGGCTGCGTCATTTATTTTTTAAGGGTTTTTCAACTCTTCTCATTTCAAATGTCTTTCGGGTGCCTGGGTGGCTCAGTGGGTTAAGCTGCTGCCTCCGGCTCAGGTCATGATCTCAGGGTCCTGGGATCGAGCCCCGCATTGGGCTCTCTGCTCATCAGGGAGCCTGCTTCCCTCTCTCTCTCTTCACCTGCCTCTCTGTCTACTTGTGATCTCTCTCTGTGTAATAAATGAAAAAAATCTTTAAAAAAAATAAAAAAAAAATGTCTTTCTAGATAATGAGGTATTGTTCTTTGAGTAGGAAGATGGTAGATTTACTTTATTTCATCCTTTTACTCTTCTAAAACTCTTTCTTTGTCAAGGCTTTGCATGCACAAGCTGTCCAGGTTGAGGGCATGGTCTGTGACAGAGGAAAAATTGAAATGAATTGGCTGTGTGAGGATGCAGCCTATGATTTTAGTTTCAGTAACACTCTGAAGACCATCAGGAAATGAAGCCCATCTAGTTTTGCTGTCCTTGGATAGGATACAGATCTGTGTTTGCACAGGTAGGAGTTAATGCTGGCTTTTCCATTACAGCAAGTTTCTTTCAAGTCTCCCTAACCACCATCCCCTTGTCCCTACGAAGCCTGCTTCAGGGTCAGCTGAGTATCCAGAATTGCAAGCCATTTTGAAGACGTCCCAATTACACATCTCTTTACTGACAGTTTTTCCAGATCCTGTAATGCACCCTTAAAACAGAGAACCCTTTCTCTCTTGTGTCTCCCTCATTAAGTGACAACTTCTTTTAGTCTCAGAAGGTATTTTTGCTGACTTTCTATATGGTAGTTTCTCTGTGATTTGGAAGTCTGCATAAGATGGAGGTGGAGAAGGACACTCTTAATTGGTGTTGAAGAGATGGGATTTCAAGCAGAACCTCTACAAAATGCTTGAGTCTTTGAAGGAGAGAATCTCTTCAAACTTTTTCAAGATATTTAAATCAGAAAATTTTCATTTTTATTTTTTGTTATTTACTTTTAATGATTTCTTTACTTATTTGAGAGAGAGAGGGAGAGTGGGGTGAGGGTAGGGGCAGAGGGAGAGGGAGAATCTCAAGCAGACTCCCTACTGAATGAGGAACCCCATGCAGGGTTAGCTCTCACCACCCTGAAATCATGACCTGAGCCAAAATCAAGAGCTGGAGCTTAACTGACTGAGCCACCCAGGTTTCCCAGAAAGATTTTAAATACCAATTTTAGTTTCTTGATTTATTAAGTTTAGACTCTCAGGTAAGTATTTGTCATTCACAGGCTTTCATCAGAAGTTGCATTTGCTTCATAAAAAGTTATCTATAGGCCAAATGTCTTGCAGGGTATGTAGTAGAAAAATGTCATGGTCCCTGATTTCTTAGTTGCATTTGACTAAATGTGAATTAACGAAATTGTAGCAGAATATTCTTGATGGGAACTGTGTCATTTCCATATGGAAATAAGATTCCTTTTTTTTTTTAATTTTATTTTTTATAAACATAGAGTATATTTTTATCCCCAGGGGTACAGGTCTGTGAATCGCCAGGTTTACACACTTCACAGCACTCACCATAGCACATACCTTCCCCAATGTCCATAACCCCACCCCCCCTCCCAACACCCCTCCCCCCATCAACCCTCAGTTTGTTTTGTGAGATTAAGAGTCACTTATGGTTTGTCTCCCTCCCAATCCCATCTTGTTTCATTTACTCTTCTCCTACCCCCTTAACCCCCAATGTTGCATCTCCTCTCCCTCATATCAGGGAGATCATATGATAGTTGTCTTTCTCCGATTGACTGGAAATAAGATTCCTTTATTAAGGTTCACCTTTAGCTAATAGACTGGAAAATGCTGAGTCAAACTTTAGGACTAAGCAAGGCTGTTTTTGCCCCAGGAAGTATTGGAAGCAATGTGTAGTGATAAAAGTTAAGAGGTAATCATCACGTAGAAGTCTGGTTCCATGTCTGAACATACTCGTGAGGGGCCCTGTCAGAGAATATTCTTGGGCTGGTTTTAGAGTCGCAACCAGTAGAACTTTCTTGGGCCAAGGGTCAGTTGAAGGAGAGGCTATACTTTTAAAAGTACTGTTGGTTTTCTGTTAAAAGGAAGGTTGTTTCCCATCCTATTTTGTTTTGAGGGAGTGGAGTGAATTGGATCTCTTTTATCCCATACTTAAAAAAAAAATGGATTCTGCCTTTGTTGTTATTGGTTATTGTTGTGTTGTATCAAGGAAGATTATCCCTATGAGGAAGTATTCTATTCTGGTAGGCAATATGGGATTTCAGTTATTCCCACCCCACACATACTTAGTCTTTTCATTTTCTTCTTGCCCGGGGAATAAGAGCGTGCTCCTTGCCACAGAAGGTATGTTGTGCTGTAATTTTGTACAGGTGGAAGTTTCGGGTTAGCTAGGAGCTAATAAGAAATTTTAACAGCATGGAATTCCGGATCGGAGCTAGAAAGTGCTCTGGAATTTGCTAAGAGGAAAACAAGGATTCAAAACTGAAACTGGTCCGGATTTGACCTGAGACTATATGTTCCCCTGATGTCAAGAGATCTCTTAATTAACATAGAGTTGTCAGGAAATCTATAGTTTTCCTCATTTGCTTCCTCAGCCTTTGGAGCCTTTGGACCATAACAAAAGCTGGTGTGGGACTGTTTAGTGGTCAAATAGGTAGGGATTCGGGTAAGAAATACTCCATTTTCTTTTTTGTATGAGCAATATAGGAAGTCATGACAAAGGTGCCTGTGTGAATAGTTAAAAATGTTATTCTTAGTCATTTTACAAGGAGGTAACTTCAAACTTTTTCCTATTTCCCAGAAAAATTAGAACCTAAACCAATACCTTTTTGCACAGTTTGGTATTGAAGATTGTTTCTTTTTGTAGTCTTCTAAGATTTATGCTTAGTAGCCTTGAAAAGAGATTTAAAATATTTTTCCTTGGTATTTATAATAAGCCAATCAGTGTTTTAGGCTGAGTATCACTCCGAATCATGTTAGTCAATCATAAAGCATATTTTGGAATTCCCTAACCAGATTATTATTTACTTGACTGTGTTTTGAATCATTCGACAGCATCGAAGCTTACGTTGCTTCATTTTTCTAAGGTGAAATCAAGAATCTAGCATAATAAAGTAGCATGGGAACCTCGGATATCATCCGGCATCAACTCATATTTGAGACAGAAGAACCTGAGACTGGAGAACATGGGAGTCTTCAGTGAGGTCACAGTGCTAACTTGTGGCAGAGGGAAGAGAGGAAGAGAGGCTCCCAGGTTAGGCAAACTTCTTCACGAAGGATTTTGTGTAGGGCCACTGATAAGCTTGTTGCAAGAATTCTCTGCCTTTAGTGCCTGTGGTTCTTGGTCACGCCAACTCAAAGAACGAAGAGGTGGACTGGATGAAGAGTGGTGGGCAGCAGAGGAAGGTTTATTGAGCAATAGCACAAAGCTCCCAGAGAGGGAGGGAGGCCCGAGAGGGTTGCCCCAGGAGTTTCCAAGTTCTGGGATTTTTATGAGTGCTTTTGCGGAACTATCTTAAGCAATCAGGGTGTGCTGAGTCGTGCCAGTCAGGGCTCCGGTCACGAATCTGTCTACCTCTTTGGTTAATGTCTACATGCTGATGGTCTTTTTTGGGCTGACATCTGGGGACTTCTGTCTTAATTACCCCTTGCTTGTTATGAGGATGAATGCCTTGTGGTTAATTGTCTTATTTTAGAACGCTTTGGAGAAGTCACTTCTGAAAGGCTGCAAAGCAGAATGCTGATGTGGTCTGTCGAAGCTGTAAAACAGGATGTCAGTGCTGTTTGATCTTGGCTGTCTTGACTCCATACCTTCCTGTTGGGTACCCTGGCCTTGACTACCTGATTGTCCAACTCACTCATAAGATGCTGACACGCCTTGTAAATCTCCAACGTAGAGAAAAATTTTAATTGTAGGGATTTTTTTTTTAAAGATTTATCTATCAATTTTTAGAAAGAGAGAGAGAGAGTAAGAGAGAGTGAGTACGGGGAGGGGCAGATGGAGAGAATCTTTCAAGCAGATTCCTCACTGAGTGAGGAGCTCAAAACGGGTCTCAATCCCACCACCAGTGAGTTCATGACCTGAGCTGAAACCATGAGTTGGAGGCTTAACCAACTGAGCCACGCAGGCACCCCAAATTGTAGGGGAATTTAATAAGCAGCTTTCCCCAATTTATTGGGCAAGGAACACCTTCCTGGCAGAACTGAGCAAGCCTAGGGCTCATTAACCATACTTTAGAAATACTGTTCTTTGCCTTACTCCAACCTTCAACCAAAATATGTTTTTTTTTTAAAGATTTTATTATTTGACAGAGAAAGAGATCACAAGAAGGCAGAGAGGCAGGCAGAGAGAGAGAGGGGGAAGCAGACTCCCCACCAAGCGGAGAGCCGGATGTGGGGCTCGATCCCAGGACCCTGGGATCATGACCTGAGCTGAAGGCAGAGGATTTAACCCACTGAGCCACCCAGGCGCCCCCCTTTTTTTTTTTTTTTTTTGCAAGTGAAACAGTCTTAACAGCTGTAATTTCACACTTTGTTGGCCCCATTCTTCTATATCTAGGGGAAAAGGTCCGGGAATGCAATGGAAATGAGAACAGTAAGTGACTCTGGAATTGTTTTTGTTCTGAATCTTCAGGACTTGAATTAGATTTAAATCCTAAAAAAATGAATTAACTGGTAAGGGAAGGAGAAGCTTCTTAACTCTCTCACTAGGTAAACCATAAAACAAAGGCAGAGAATCAGCAATATTTTGTTGCAAGGAGAGCAAAATTCTTAAATGATATGAATACATATGGAGGCATATAGGATGAACCTTGTCTTGCTTCTTCTAACTCAGCAAAGCCCATCCAAATTATGATTATGACAGCTGTGTCAGTAAGAAACTATAACAACTACTTTATATGAAACTAAGTATGTTCACTTAAATTAAGAAAAGGGAAGAAACATTCATGAAGTTGCAGTCAAAATAACGGAACAGAATTCATTAGAAACTTTTATTATCCTCTCCCCAGGAGCATGTTAGCACTCTGAGGACAGAGAATCACGTTTGTTGCCCACTATCTGTATTCCCTGTGCTTAAAAGAGTGATTGGCACAGAGCCGATGCTTAGTAGATATTTGTTGAATAAAATAGTTTATTTTATTAACTAGTCATTCTTTATTGATAAGGTAATGCAGACATTCATTTAAAAATTTAAACATTATGAAAGAACACAGGATAAAAAGTTATGTTTAGGGGCGCCTGGGTGGCTCAGTGGTTTAAGCCTCTGCCTTCAGCTCAGGTCATGATCTCAGGGTCCTGGGATCGAGCCCCACGTCTGGCTCTCTGCTCAGCAGGGAGCCTGCTTCCCCCTCTCTCTGCCTGCTTCTCTGCCTGCTTGTGATCTCTTTCTCTGTGAAATAAATAAATAAAATCTTTAAAAAAAAAAAAGTTATGTTTACTCTTCATCCAGGACTTCCAGACTCCCACCATAGAAGAAACCATGGTAACCCATTCGCATAATGTTTTCCTAGAATGTTCTATGCATATCTAAGCATATATACATATATGTGTGTATATATACACATATACATTTATATATATGGTTGTTTTTAAATAGGTAGAGGCACACTATATAGGTTGTTTTAATGTTGATTTTATTCAATTAAATATCTAAATGACATAGATTTTAAGAATTGCTTCCAATAAATGAAAAATTATATAACATTGACATTTTGTTTTTCATATCTTCATGATTTCATATGTTATAAACCATTTGTGTTTCTTTTCTATGAATTGCTTCTAAGTTCTTTGTCTATTTTTCTATTGATTTAATGGTCTTTTATAACTGACTTGTAAGAGGTCTTTATATATGAAGGAAATGAGCTCATTGTCGTATGTGTTGAAATATTTTTCCCAGTTGATCATTTGTCTTTTGACTTTTTATGGTATTTTTTTTTCTATGCAGAAAAAACCCATTTTTTATGTAGTCATATTCACTAATCTTTTTGGAATTTGGGTTTTGTGTATTGCTTAGGAAAGCTTTCTAATCTCCAAAAGGAAATAAATTCTCCTAATTTGCTTCTAATAGTTTTATTATTTTATTTTATATACTCAAATCTTTGACTCACCTCAAATTGAATTTGATAAAAGTTGGCTTTATTAGATGTTTTCCAATGGCTCATCAGCTGATTAAGCCACATTGCTAAATTTTAATGTATTTAAGCATTCATTTTAAAAAAGTTAACTTTGTTATTAAGGAAAATTCCAAACTTATAAAAGTAGATAGTGAAGAGTGAGGAAGATGACCTGATGGGCAAGATTTTGACATTTCTGCCTTTATCTGAAGACTGAAAACTTTCATTTCTTTCAGTTTAACAACTTCAGCTGTGTAGGTTGGAATAACAAGGGTGTGTTATTTAAAACTGACTTCTCACATCACTCCCAATAAGTAAAACAAACAACCACTTCCACAAAGGAAAACTTAAAAGTTTCTGTAATTTTTAAATGCTGTAACAGTGATGATCACAGGGAGCAAAATATCAAACAATATAATTCTATTTCCATCCTTATTATCTTTCTATTACTCTTCACTTCATGATCTTGGGGGTACCTACAATCATATGGAAAAATCTGACTCATGAAGAACAACATCAACAGAATTCATTTTGTTAATTTTCTAAAAGTCTAAGTGGATTTATGAATAGCAGCTAATGCTTGGATGACAGTACATGTTGGTGTATTTTGTTATTTTGTATTTCTGACACTATTTTTTATTTTTATCTTAAATATTTTTCAACATGTACCTAGTTAGGTTTGATGAATGGAAGGCACAGCTAGTCTTAAAATGTGCTGCATTAAAATATAATTATTGCCAGAGAATGAGAAGATAAGCCACAGATTTGGAAAAATATTTGCAAAGGCATATCTGATAAAGGACTGCTATCCAAAATATACAAGGAATTCTTAAAACTCAACAAAAAAGAAAACGAACAACATGATTAAAAATGGGCAAAACAGAGGTGCCTGGGTGGCTCAAACCTTTGGCTTGGGTCGTGATCTCAGGGTCCTGGGATGGAGCCTCGCTTCAGGCTCTCTGCTCAGTGGGGAGCCTGCACCCCACCTCTCTCTGCCTGCCTCTCTGTCTACTCATGATAGATCTCTCTATCTAATAAATAAATAAAATCTTTTAAAAAATGGGCAAAATATTTTCACAGAGACCTCACCAAAGATACAGAACAAATACACATATGAAAGATGCTCAACATCTTACCTTGTTAGTGAAATGCAAATTAGAACAACCTATTAGAATGGCCCAAATCTAGAACACTGACAGCACCAAATGCCAGAGGGGATGTAGGGCAACAGGAACTCTCATACATTGATGATGGGATTGAAAAAGAGCACAGCTATTTTGAAAGACATTTCAGTGGTTTCTTACAGAACAAAATCTATCCTTGCCATACTATCCTTCAATTGCACTCCCTCATATTTACCCAAAGGAGCTGAAAACTTATTAGCTGCACAATAGATGTTTGTAGATATTTGGCAACATAGTTGCCAAAACTTGGAAGGAACCAAGATTTCCTTAAGAGAGGAATGGATAAACAAACTGGCACATCCAGACCATGGAATATTATGAGCTGTTAAACAGAAATGAGTTATCAAGCAATGAAAAAACATGGGGGACATTTAATGAATCTTCTAAGTGAAAGAAGTCAATTTGAATGGGCTATGAACTGTATGATTTCAACTGTATGGCATTCTGGAAAAAGAAAAATTATGGAGACAGAAAACACACAGAGGTTGATGGATTGAGGGGAGGGAGAGGATATTTAGGGCACTGAAAATATTCTGTATGTTACTATTCTAGTAGATACACAACATTACTGATTTTTCAAAACCCATACAATGTACAATACCGAGAGTTACCGGTCATGTGAAATGTGGACTTTGGATGATAATAAGGTTTCAATGTAGGTTCATCAATTGTAACAAATGTATCACTGGTGGCAGGAAAGAGAACAGTGAAGTCTCATGGTAAGGTGAGTTTTCTAATTTTTTCTGGCAGTTTTTATCAGTTTTTGCTACATGTATTTTGAAATTCTGTTATTAGCTGTATAAACATTTTTTAGATTTTTTAAAAATCTTTTTGCATTTTTAGATCTTTTTAAAAATTAACATATAATGTATTATTTGCATTTTTAAAAAAAGATTTTATTTATCTATTGGACAGAGAGATCACAAGCAGGCAGAGAGGCAGGCAGAGAGAGAGGAGGAAGCGGGCTCCCCACCGAGCAGAGAGCCCAACGCGGGGCTCGATCCCAGCACCCCGGGATCATGACCCGAGCCGAAGGCAGAGGCCCAACCCACTGAGCCACCCAGGCGCCCCTATTATTTGCATTTTTTTTTTGCATTTTTAGATCTTTTTAAAAATTAACATATAATGTATTATTTGCCCCAGGGGTATTGGTCTGTTAATCATCAGGCTTACACATTTCACAGCACTCACTATAGCACATACCCTCCCCAATGTCCATAACCCAAGCACCCTGTCCCTACCTCTCCACCCCCCTAGCAACCCTCAGTTTGTTTTGTGAGATTAAGATTCTCTTATAGTTTGTCTCCCTCCCAATCCCGTCTTGTTTTTTTTTTTTTTCCACCCTACCTGCCATGGCCCCCTGCCCTGCCTCTCAAATTCTTTATATCAGAGATGCCATATGATAATTGTCTTTCTCTGATTGACTTATTTCGCTTAGCATTAATACCCTCTAGTTCCATCCATGTCATTGCAAATGGAAAGATTTAGGTTTTTTTTTTTTTTTTTTGGCTGCCTAGTATTCCATTGAATATATATATACCACATCTTCTTTATCCATTCATCTGTTGATGGACATCTAGGTTCTTTCCATAGTTTGGCTATTGTGGACATTGCTGCTGTAAACATTCAGGTACACCAGCCCCTTCAGATCGCTACATTTGTATCTTTAGGGTAAATACACAGTAGTACAATTGTTGGGTTGTATGGTAGCTGTATTTTCAACTCTTTGAGGAACCACCATACTGTTTTCCAGAGTGGCTGCACCAGCTTGCATTCCCACCAACAGCGTAGGAGTGTTCCTCTTTTTCTGCATCTTTGGCGACATCTGTTGTTTCCTGACTTGCTAATTTTAACCATTCTGGCTGGTGTGAGGTGGTATCTCACTGTGGTTTTGATTTGTGTTTCCCTGATGCCAAGTGATGTGGAGCACTTTCTCATGTGTCTGTTGGCCACTTGGATGTCTTCTTTGCAGAAATGTCTGTTTGTGTCTTCTGTCCGTTTCTTGATTGGATTATTTGTTCTTTGGGTGTTGAGTTTGATAAGCTCTTTATAGATTTTGGATACTAGCCCTTTATCTGATATGTCATTTGCCAATATATTCTCCCACTCTGTTAGTTGTCTTTTGGTTTTGTTGACTGTTTCCTTTGCTGTGCAAGTTTTTGATCTTGATGAAGTCCCAATAGTTCATTTTTGCCCTAGCTTCCCTTGCCTTTGGTGATGTTTCTTGGAAGAATTTGCTGTGACTGAGGTTGAAGAGGTTGCTGCCTGTGTTCTCCTCAAGGATTTTGATGGATTTCTGTCTCACATTGAGGTCTTTCATCCATTTGGAGTCTATTTTTTTGTGTGGCGTAAGGAAATGTTCCAGTTTCATTCTTCTACATGTGGCTGTCCAATTTTCCCAACACCATTTGTTGAAGAGACTGTCTTTTTTCCACTGGATGTTCTTTCCTGCTTTGTCGAAGATTAGTTGACCAGAGAGTTGAGGGGTCCACTTCTGGCGCTCTATTCTGTTCCATTGATCTATGTGTCTGTTTTTCTGCCAGTACCATACTGTCTTGATGATTGCAGCTTTGTAATAGAGCTTGAAGTCTGGAATTGTGATGCCACCCATTTTTTTTTTTGGGGGGGGGGTGGAGTGTTCTTTCCATTTCTATTTTTCGGAAGAGTTTTAGGAGAATAGGTATTAATTCTTCTTTAAATGTTTGGTAGAATTCCCCTGGGAAGCTATCTGGCCCTGGGCTCTTGTTTTTTGGGAGATTTTTGATGACTGCTTCAATCTCCTTACTGGTAATGGGTCTGTTCAGGATTTTTTTTTTTTTTTTTAAATTCCTGGTTCAGTTTTGGTAGTTTATATGGCTCTAGGAATGCATCCATTTCTTTCAGATTGTCAAATTTGCTGGTGTATAGTTGCTTATAATATGTTCTTATAATTGTTTGTATTTCTTTGGTTTCGGTTGTGATCTCTCCTCTTTCATTCATGATTTTATTAATTTGGTTCCTTTCTCTTTTCCTTTTGATAAGTCTGGCCAGGAGTTTATCAATCTTATTAATTCTTTCAAAGAACCAGCTCCTAGTTTCATTGATCTGTTCTACTGTTCTTTTGGTTCCTATTTCATTGATTTCTGCTCTGGTGTTTATTATTTCTCTTCTCCTGCTGGGCTTAGGCTTTCTTTGCTGTTCTTTCTCCAGCTCCTTTAGGTGTAGGGTTACTTTGTGTGCTTGACACCTTTCTTTTTCTTGAGAAAGGCTTGTTTTGCTATATACTTTCCTCTCAGGACTGTCTTTGCTGTATCCCAAAGATTTTGAATAGTTGTGTTCTCATTTTCATTTGTTTTCCTGAAATTTTTAAAATTCTTCTTTAATTTCCTCATTGAACTGTTCATTCTTTAAGATGTTTTTAGCTTCCATGTATTTGAGTTCTTTCCAACTTTCCCCTTGTGATTGAGTTCTAGTTTCAGAGCATTGTGGTCTGAAAATATGCAGGGAATGATCCCAATCTTTTGGTACATTTGAGACCTGATCTGTGACCCAGGATATGATCTATTCTAGAGAATGTTCCATGTGCACTAGAGAAGAATGTGTATTCTGTTGTTTTGGGATGGAATGTTCTGAATACACCTGTGATGTCCATCTGGTCCAGTTTGTCATTTAAAGCCTTTATTTCCTTGTTGATTTTTTGCTTAGCTGATCTGTCCATTTCAGTGAAGGGGGTGTTAAAGTTCCCTACTATTATTGTATTATTGTTGATGTGTTTCTTTGATTTTGTTATTAATTGGTTTGTATGATTGGTAACTCTGATGTTAGGGGCATAGATGTTTAAAATTGTTAGATTTTCTTGTTGGACAGTCCCTTAAGTATAATATAGTGTCCTTGCTCATCTCTTATTATAGTCTTTGGCTTAAAATCTAATTTATCTGATATAAGGAGTACCACCCCAGCTTTCTTTCTATGTCTGTTAGCATGGTAAATTTTTTTCCAACCCCTCACTTTAAATCTGGAGGTATCTTTGGGTCTAAAATTAGTTTCTTGTAGACAGCATATTGATTTTTTTTCTTTTCCCATTCTGATACCCCATGTCTTTTTTTTTTTTTTAAGATTTTATTTATTTATTTGTCAGAGAGAGAGAGAGGGAGAGAGAGCAAGCACAGGCAGACAGAATGGCAGGCAGAGGCAGAGGGAGAAGCAGGCTCCCTGATGAGCAAGGAGCCTGATGTGGGACTCGATCCCAGGATGCTGGGATCATGACCTGAGCCGAAGGCAGCTGCTTAAACAACTGAGCCACCCAGGCATCCCACCCCATGTCTTTTAATTGGGGCATTTAGCTCATTTACATTCAGGGTAACTATTGAAAGGTATGAATTTAGTGCCATTGTATTGCCTGTAAGGTGACTGTTACTTTCTAGTCTGTTACTTTTAGGGTCTCTCTTTGCTTAGAGCACTTCTTTCAATATTTCCTGTAGGGCTGTTTTGGTGTTTACAAATTCTTTTAGTTTTTGTTTGTTCCAGAAGCTTTTTATCTCTCCTATTTTTAATGACAGTCTAGCTGGATATAGTATTCTTGGCTGCATATTTTTCTCAGTTAGTGCTCTGAATATATCATGCAAGTCCTTTCTGGCCTGCCAGGTCTCTGTGGATAGGTTTGCTGCCAATCTAATATTTCTACCATTTTATGTTACAAACCTCTTGTCGTGAGCTGCTTTCAGGATTTTCTTTTTGTTGCTGAGACTTGTAAGTTTTACTATTAGATGATGGAGTATGACCCTATTTTTATTGATTTTGAGGAGGGGTTCTCTGTGCCTCCTGAATTTTGATGCTTGTTCCTTTTGCCAAATTAGGGAAATTGTCTGCTATAATTTGCTCCAATATACCTTCTGCCCCTCTCTTTCTTTCCTCTTCTTCTGGGATCCCAATTATTCTATATTGTTTTGTCTTCTGATATCACTTACCTTTCAGATTCTCCCCTTGCAGCGCCCTTGTTTGTCTCTCTTTTGGTCAGCTTCTTTATTCTCCATCATTTGGTCTTCTTTTTCTTCTTCTTTTAAGATTTTATTTTTATTTATTTGTCAGAGAGAGAGAGAGTGAGCAAGAGCGCATAGGCAGGCAGAGTAGCAGGCAGAGGCAGAGGGAGAAGCAGGCTCCCTGCCGAGCAAGGAGCCCGATGTGGGACTTGATCCCAGGACACTGGGATCATGACCTGAGCCGAAGGCAGCTGCTTAACTGACTGAGCCACCCAGGCGTCTCTCATTTGGTCTTCTTTATCACTAATTCTCTCTTCTGCTTCATTTATCCTAGGAGTAAGAGCCTCCATTTTTTTTAATGAGTTTATTTATTTATTTGACAGGCAGAGATCACAAATAGGCAGAGAGGCAGGCAGAGAGAGAGGAAGGGAAGCAGGCTCCCTGCCAAGCAGAGGACCCGATGTGGGGCTTGATCCCAGGACCCTGGGATCACGACCCAAGCCAAAGGCAGAGGCCTTAATCCACTGAGCCACCCAGGTGCCTCAAGAGCCTCCATTTTTGATTGCACCTCATTAATAGCTTTTTTTTTGTTTCAGCTTGGTTAGATTTTAGTTCTTTTATTTCTCCAGAAAGGGATTCTCTATATCTTCCATGTTTTTTTTTTAGTCCAGCAAGAACCTTGGTAATCATCATTCTGAACTCTAGTTCTGACATATTACTAATGTCTGTATTGATTAGGTCCTAGCTATTGGTACTGCCTCTTATGTGTGTGTGTGTGTGTGTGTGTGTGTGTGTTTGTGGTGAGTTTTTCCACCTTGTCATTTTATCCAGATAGTAATACAGGAATGAGATAACAAAATACTACAAAGGTAGCAATGACCCCAGAAAAATATACACTAACGGAATCAGAAGAGACCTGAAATTGGAGGGAGAAGAAAGGGAGAAAAAAAGAAAAAAAAAAATATATATATATTAGACTGGTGAATAGAACAGAGCCACACACTTGATTTGGGGTGTATTTTGGTCTGTTAGAAGAAACTACCTCCCAAAATTTTAAAGAAAGAAAAACTTACATATATAAAAAAATAAGGGTAAACATGATGATGGGATGGGATATGACTGTAAAGATGAAAATTAAAAAAGATTCTAGAAAAGGAATTGATAAGGTAAGTTGGTTGAAAAAAGAAAAAAAAAGAGGAAAGAATGTGTCAGGTTGGAGACTATAAAATAGCCATGTGCTAGATTTAGTGTGTATTTTGACCTATTAGAAGAAATTGTACCCCAAAATTTTAAAGGAGAAAAAAACCCCTATATATATATATATATATATATATATATACACACAAAAATAAGGTTAAATGCAATGAACAGATAAAATATGACTATAACAATGAAAATTTAAAAAGATTTTTAAAAAGGTATTGATAAGATAAAATAGTTAAAAAACATTAAAGTAAGAAAGAGGAAAATAAAAAAAAACAGAATAAAAAAATAAAATAAATAATTAACTTTGATAAATTAAAGGATCATGGGGAAAAAAGCCATGGATTCTGTGTTGCTTTCCCCTAGCTCTGCAGTTCCTCAGTTCTCATTGATTAATGAATTTGGCCTTGGCTGGATGTCTTGCTGATCTTCTGGGGGAGGGGCCTGTTGCAGTGATTCTCAAATGTCTTTGCCCGAGGTGGAATTGCGCCACCCTTGCCAGGGGCCATGTTAAGTAATCTGCTCGGGTTTGCTCTTGGTAGCTTTTGTTCCCTAAATGCTTTCTGTACCACTTTGGAGGACAGGAATGAAAATGGTGGTTTCCCACCATTGTCAAATTTGACAATCTCTGTCTTTTATTGAAGTGTCAGAGCATTTACATCAATTATTTATATGGTTGGTTGTAAACCTACCATACTGCTATTTACTTTCTATTTGTCATGTTGACTTTTTGTTCCTTTTCCTCTTATTCTGTCTTCTTTGTGATTAGTTGAGTTTTTATTTTAATTTATTTTATTTTATTTTATTTCCTTGTTGGCTTACTAGCTATTACTCCTTGTGAGTACTTAAAGGAGATCCTCAGCGAATATCTGGAAGTCTTTTTCTATATAGCTCTTTTTTCTGTTCCTCTGCCCTGTGAACTCTGATTTCTTTGGTGTCCCCAGCAGAGAGGTCTTTCTGAGGTTTCTCAACTTTGAGTTCTCAACTTTCTGAGTTGAGAAAATCCAGAAAGGTGTTTACATTCTGCCTAGGGTCCCCAACACTACTTTGGGGACTGAAAGCTTTCTCAACGCACTGAATTCAAGTGATCAAGTGATGTTGAGACTTGCCTTATTTGTTTCCTATCTCTCAGGGATCGTTATTCTACATTTCCTGACTTCCAATGCCAGGAGAGCCATTATTTCTATAGTTTATGCATTTTTGTAGGTTTTTTTTTTTTTTTTTTTTTTCAGGAAAGAGGATAAATCCCGTATCTGTTTTTGTATGTTGACAGGAAATACATGTACTTATAAGGGGTTTGGGCTACCTGTTCTCTCTACCTGTAGAACTCTTCCTTTTGGACTTCACATGACAGACATTTTAGTCCTTTAGATCTTAGTTAAATGTCAGCTCTTTAGAGAAGTTCTCTCTCATCCTCAATCCAAAAGAGCCACCCAGATACTATCACATTTTTCTATCCCTTTGTCTCTGATACTACTTTCTGAAATCTCCCCCAGATGATTTAATTATTTGGCTTTTTTTTTCATCTTTGTTTTTTCACTAGATTATAAACTTTAAGAGATTAGGGAGGTTGTAGATCATATTCACACCAATTCCTTATTGCCTGTAGCAATGCTCAATGCACAGTAAGAATCTGACATGCATTTATTGAACGAATAAATGAACGAATTCTTATTTTTGTTATGTTGCTAACTTTATAATTTCTACTCAAAATGTGGTCTATAGATCAGTGCTAGTTCACAAACTTACTGGTCCACAATGAAATAAATTTAGAAATTGAGAGTAACTTTAGAAACTTTGTACCAATTCAGTATAAGAATTTTGTGTCTAGGGTCGCCTGGGTGGCTCAGTGGGTTAAAGCATCTGCCTTCAGTTCAGGTCATGATCCCAGGGTCCTGGGATCGAGCCCCACGTCAGGCTATCTGCTCAGCAGGGACGCTGCTTCCTCCTCTCTCTCTGCCTGCCTCTCTGCCTACTTGTGATCTCTGTCTGTCAAATAAATAAAATCTTTAAAAACAATAAAAAAAGAATTTTGTGTCTATTATATCTAGTAGTAAAAATTTGAGTTCTTGGAATTTGTCTGTCTTTTTAAAATTTTATTTTTCTGGTAATTAATTTTGTCTTTTATAGAAGTGTCTTCTAGGATGGGTTAGAATTAAAAAGATAAACTGGCCTTTTCAGGTTGTAGATAGTTAAATAACCTCGGGATTATATGCTATTGGGAAGAGTATTGAATTTTTGAAAGGAATCAATTTCGGAAAAGTCATTTATTTTCCATTTAATTCTGACTCATTACACATGAACTTGAGTTTTCATATGCACAATGAGGGTGATGGACCAGATCAGGAGTTACTACTTTTCTTTTTTCATACTCACTTCTTTGGAAGCTAATTGTTTCACTTCCTGGAGGGGAAAGTATCTATGCATATTATTGGGAATTTTTCTGTCATAAGGACTTGTCTCTTCTTTATTTATTATTCAGTCTTTTGTTTATATCAGCAAGGACTCATGAATACTCCTTTATATCTTTGGTTAGAATTCAATACTATGTTATTTATTTTGTTGTTTAAATTGTTCTAGTTTTGGTAGATTGGCTTTTCAGATTGGCTAATGTACCCCTTGGACATGTCTCTATACTGTTGGTTTTTTGAGCAGTTTCTTATTAAGTGTACAATTTTAGATTTTAGGAATGGATATACCCATATAACCACCATTCCACCCAGAAGTAGAGCTTTTCTAATATTCCAGATGTTTCCCGAGCCTCCTTCCCGTAAATTTCCACCCACTATTAGGCAACCACTCCTCTGATTTTTTATCACTATAGATTAGTTTTCCTCTGATCTTGAACTTTGTAGAGATGGAATCATATAGCAGGTACTCTTATGTGTTCCTGAGATGCTTCATGTTGTTTTGTGTGTCAGCACTTCATCCTTTTTATTGCTGAATATAATTACATTGTTTGGATATATGGTAATGTGTTTAACCATTATTTTCTTGATGAATATTTGAGTTTTTCCAGATTTTTGTTATTATAGTTAAGTTTCAGTGAACAGCTTTGAGGACATTTAGTTTTTCTTTTTGAGTAATTACTTAGAGTGGACTTGATAAGGTAGGTGCAGTAAAACATTTTCCAAAGTGTCTGTCTTATCTTAAAATCCAGCAACAATACCAAGTGTCATCATTGAGCTATATATTCTCCAATATTCAGTGTTGTTAGTTCTCTTGACTTTAGTTATCTTTTTAAAAGTAAAATTTGTGTTTCCTTGATGAAATGTTGAACACGTTCTCATGTGCTTATTAGTTATTTATACACTTTTTTGTGAAGGTTTTGTTCAAGCTTTATTTTTTATTTTTAATTGGCTTTTTCACCTTTTTGGCTATTTATTTGTTAGACTTTTTATATATTCTGGATGCAATCTTTTTGTTACATATATTCAGTATGAATATTTTCTCCTGGCCTCTCAATTGCTTTTTTATTTTAAGAAGTCTTGATGAACAGTTTTTATTTTTTTTATTTCATCTAGTTTATTAGATTATTTTATATTTTGTGCTCTTTGTGTCACATCTAAGAAATCTTTGCTTACCCTGAGACTGTGAAGGATTATCCTATGTTTTCATCCGGAAACATTACTGTCATAGCTGTTACTTTGGATGTATAAGGCATTTCAAATTAAGTCTTGCTTATAGAGTGAGTAGAAGTTGATATTTACTTTTTCTCATATAAGCATCCAAATTCCCAGATCTGTTTGAGGGAAAAAAAGAGAAAGAAAAAAACACTTTCATTTTCCTTTGAATTACTTTGGTTTCTTTGTTGAAAACAAATGATGCATGAGTTTATTCTGGATTCTCTATTTCATATCAGTGATCTATTTATCTTTTCTTGCACCAATGACACACTGTCTGGATTCTCTAGCTTTATAGTAAGTTTTGACATTAGGAAGTACTATGAATCCTCTACCTTTCTTTTCTTTTTCAAAATTGTTTTTGCTACCATAGGTCCTTTGCATTTCCACAAAAATTTTAGAATCGGCTTGTCAGTTTCTACAGAAATAGCTTGCTATGATTTTCATTGGGAATGAATTGACCATACTAGCCAGTCTGGGGAGAATTGACATCTGAATAGTATTAAGTCTTCTTACCCATAATCATAATATATGATCTTCTCTCAGCAACTCATAGTAGTTTTCAGTTTAGAGATCTTACAGGCTTTTGTTAAAATTATCCCAATTATTCTTTGATGATATTGTAAAGGAAACTTTTATTTTATTTTATTTATTTTATTTTATTTTATTTTATTTTATTTTATTTTATTTTATTTATTTGACAGGCAGAGATCACAAGTAGACAGCGAGGCAGGCAGAGAGAGAGGGGGAAACAGGCTCCCTGCTGAGCAGAAAGCCTGATGCGGGGCTTGATCCCAGGACCCTGGGATCATGTCCTGAGCTGAAGGCAGAGGCTTTAACCCGCTGAGCCACTCAGGCACCCCAGGGACTGTTTTTAAAATGTTATTTCTCAATTTTTTGCTACTAGATAGAAATACAATAGAATTTTTTAGATTAGTCTTTTATGCTGTGAGCATGCTAAATTTACTGATTACTTCTAAGATTTTTTTAAAGAAGATTTATTAGGATTTTCTACATGGATTGCTTAGTATTTTCTAAACAATGTTTTGATTTTCTTTAAGATTTTCTTTAGGAGGCAGTTACGTCTTTTCCTTTCTAAGTCTTTAAGTCTTTTATTTTGTTTTCTTCTTTATTGCACAATCACTGTAGTGAGATGGTCTATCTTTTGCTTTGTTCCTAATGATAGGGAAGTACTTAGTATTTTACCATAAATATGATATTAACTCTAAGTATTTTTCATAGATGGCCTTTTATGAGATGAAGTTCCTTTCTTTTGTGTTTTTAATCACAAATGGGTTTTGAATTTTGGCATATACATTTTCTGCATCTATTGAAATGATCATATGGTTTTCTCTCTTTATTCTGTTAATATGATGATTTATACTGATTGATTTTCCAAATGTTCCATCTGGGATCAACTCCCCATGGTTAAGATATAATATCCTTTCTATATATTGCTGGATTTGATTTGCCAAGATTTTGCTACAAACTTTTACATCTATGTTCATGAAAAATGCTGGTCTACAATTTTCTTATAATAACCATGTCAGGTTTTGGTATCCAGGTTCTGCTGTCATCATAAAAAATTTGGGAACTATTCAGTCCTTGGCCTTCTGAAAGGTTTTATGAGGTTCTTTGGGTTTTTTGGATGCTCATTATGTTTTGCCTCTCTAGAAGCTGAGAAAGAAATTTAAATGTATATATTATCTACAACATAATGACAGTTCATGAGTAAAACATTTTTCCATCCCATCTGCAGGTTGTCTTTATCCACATATTGTAATTACTTCCTTCCTTCTAAAACTAGCATAGGTATTTGAAGTATCAGAGCAGCAAACCAAAATTAGCACTTATTTATGTGTGTGCATGGTGTGTGTGTGTGTATATACCTTGTTTGAAAAAATATACAGTACCCTAGGAAGCATTTCTCTGAGTATACAGTGTGATAGCTGGATTTGAGCAACTTGTCATGTTATTTCATTAAACAGAATGTCTACAAAGTATGTCTAAAAATCTATATTTACTCTTTTTAATCAGTGTGTCAGGAATTATTGAAGATTATTTAAATTCTTAGATGCATCAAAAGCTTTATCAGAGCCAAGCTTTCTAGGCTTCTTTAAAATAAAGCTTTTCCTTAGGGCTGTTGAGGCCAATTGCACTCATTTTAGTTTCATCTTGTTTTATGTTATCCAATCTCTTTCTTTCCAGAGTGTAATGAGCTGTGAAGTGGCAAAATATAATCAGGGTGGAGAGAAGAAAAAAAAATGAAGGTCTTGAATTAGACACAAATTGGAAAAATGGGTCTCGAAAGAGTTGAAGACAGTCCTTTTATTTTAGCTTCTTTGATACATACGAACTATGATTGGCTTCTAGGATTTATAATTCACTCAGGAGTTTTTGTTGTTATTGTTTTCTGATAACAATATATGAATAGAAATGAGAAAACAGATTTGTGGATTAAAACCCAAAACAGCAGAATGAAATTTATATAAGATTAATTTATTCTAAATTACTGTTCTGAGGAGAATACTCTAATAATTTAACTATGTTTTATATTTTTGGGAAAATATATGAATTCAAAATACAATTTGCTTTATTAAACAGATGGGAAGAATTAGAACAGATTCATGTTGTGATTTTAAAATTTTGGGGACTTAGAAATTATTACCTCTTGAAAGCCAAGAACTTTCTTTTCTTCTTCCTCTCCTTTCTGTTCCTTTTCCTATCCCTCTCCTCCTCCTCTTGTCCTCTTCCTCCTCCTTCTTCATTTTGTTTTGTATTTGGAAAGACCATGCTTGAAGTTGTGCATTGGGAACATGAAACCGACTTCAAGTTTTTTATGTCAGTAGGGACTTTATTCAAATACAATCTTGCTAACCTTGGAATACCACACCCAAAGCCAATTGTTGCATTCGGTGGCTTTAAAAAAAAATTTAAATAAGTTATTTTCCCTTCATATCTCCATTTATGTTGTGTTTTTCACACAGGGATAAAAATAAGACATGACCTGTATTTTGGTGAGGCTTGGAAAGTCATGATTGATAGCAGGAGAGGGTCCTGAAGCCAGAAGAAGGGAATTGAGAAGGAAATGGGGCCTGAGAGGAACCATCTTATCTTGTTTTCTTTACATAGAAATGTCTCAAGATGAGAGTAGAAACAATGTTTTGGACAACTATATTAAAAAATTGTTTAGTAGGCACATTTTCCAGTCATGTGATGATGAGAAACAGATGTAGATGCTGTTAAATCATGTCAGATATGAACTGCCTGTGTACCCCATGAATATGTGTAAATATTTAACTAGAAAAACGGTCACATGCTCTGGAGTAATCTTGGAAGCAGGAAACCACAAATTATAGGTCTGAAATTTACCATGCATGGCTTATGAGTTCAGATAAGTAAAACCAAATGAAGAGACTCTGGAAGTTTTATAAATAGTTCATGATTTTTGGTAGGGGGAGGGAAGAGAAAGGATTAGGGAGAATTTTAATGTACTTCAAGTACAATCAGTACATTTAATTATAACCAGAAGACTAAGAATCATCTGATAGGAATTCATTTATGCCTTTGAATCTAGTATATAATACTTATCAACTTACATAGGAACAATTACTGTGAAATCATAGCTTACCCTAATTACCTAATTACCTAATTAGGGTAAGGTAAAAATGGAAGGTAAAAATCATATATATTCCGACTTCCCCTTGACATTCTCCCTGGAAGGCATCCTGCTGGAGACAGAAATACATAGTTCTACTAACACAGCTAGAGTTGGAACTGATCCCCATATCTTCTGCAGGTTTTGGATGATGAGGATAGCTTTGGTTTATGGGCCAAATGGGAGGGTGGTAACTATTGACATCACGAGCACATTGCCTGGAAAATATGTATCTTTAAAACTAGAAGCATGCTGTGATTCTAGTTGATGCAAATGAAAACAGATTTGTGCCTTCCGTCTCCTCCACAGCCTGGAGCTTATACTCCTGGAGGGGACGAGTGGAATGAAGTTGCCCTATTTTATTGCTTTATTTGTTTTCAAGTTTAATTTTTACTTCATCAAAATAAAATCATCTAATTGCCCTCTCAACTTTATTTTATTAGGGTATCGTCTCCACATAGTGAAATGCACAGCTCATAAGTGTTTTAGTTCTGTGTTTTCGCAAATGCACATATTCATGTAACTTGCACTGTTACCAAGATACAGAATATTTCCATTCTTGCTCCGTTACCGTCAGTCCTGCCTCTCTCCTCTCGCCAGCCACAAGCATCATTCTGATTTTGTTCTCCACAGATTTGTTTTGTCTGTTCCAGAACTTCATATCAATGGCATCACCTGCATGTGCTCATGGATCTGGTTTTTTTTGTTCAGCATGCTGTGTGTGCTGTTAATTTGTACTGTTGAATGTATCAGTAATCATTCATTTCTAATTATTGCTGCCTGTCTATCATATAAATATATCACAATGTGTTTAATTCTTTTCCTGTTTTTGGATATTTGGGTTGTTTCTAGTTTGGGGCTATTATAAATAAAGTCACTATGAATATTCACATACAAGTCTTTGTGTGGATGTATGTTTTCCTTTCTCTTGGGTAAATACCGAAGAGTAGAACTGGTGGTCATAGGGTATGTTGTGTTTAACTTTACTAAGAAATTGCCAAGCATTTAAAGAGAATGTTGTAGCTTTTTCCATGCTCACCAGTAATATCTGAGAGTTCTGGTTGTTAACCATCTGGCCAACATCTTTTTATCTTTTGTCGTTATAGTAGTATCTCATTGCGGGTTTGTGGTATTTTCCTATGAGTTCACGATGTTAAGCATTATTTCATGTACTTCTTGGCCATTTGTAGATCTTTTGTGAAGTATCTGTTCAAATCATTTGCCCAGTGTTAATTGGTCTAGCTGTCATTTTATTATTGAGTTAGAAGAATTCTTTATATATTCTGGATGTGGGTCCTTTGCTTGATATATACTTTGTGAATATTTTCTTCTATCTGTGGCTTGTTTATTCTATTAATGTCATTTTAAAGATTTATTTATTTATTTTATATATATATAGAGAGAGTGAGCACAGTGGGGTGGGGCAGAGGAGGAGGGAGAGAGAGTCTCAGGAAGACTCTGTACTGAGCACAGAGTCCAAAATGGGGTTGGATCTCACCACCCTGAGATCACAACCAGAGATCATGATCTGAGCCAAAACCAAGAGTCAGATGCTTAACTGATTGTTCCACCCAGGTGCCCTTATTAATGTCATTTTTAGTGAGAAAAATCTTTAATTTTTTCTTTTATACCTTCTGGAACCTGGGTGAGAAATCTTCATATACCTCAAGTTTTTGAAATATTCTTTTATATATTCTTCTGGAAGCTTTATAATGTTAACTTTTAAATTCAGGTTTATGAGGTAGGAATGGAAGTTAATTTTTTTTTTCATAAGGATATCCACTTGTTCCAGGAGTATTATCAAATGTCTTTTCTTTCTACATTGATTTGCTCTGGTGCTTTTATTGAAAATAAATTGACTATAAAAGTGTGTCTTCATTTCTCAACCCACTCTTCTGTCCCATTGTCAATTTGTACCTCCTCATACCAGTATCATGCTCTCTCAATTGTCACAGCTTTGTTATAGATCTCTTCTAATTTTTCCTAGCCATGTTTTGTAGTTTTTAGTGCAGAGGCTTTAGATATCTTTTGTGAAGTTTATCCATAATTTTTTTTGTTTTTTGATGCTATTATAAAGAATATTATATTTTTTAAATATAAAATTACTATTATATAGAAATACTGTTGTTTTTGTATGTGACTGTGTTTCCTGAGGACTTGATAATTCTATTATTAGTTGTGGCATAGTTGTTTTGTAGATTTCTTTGGATTTTTCTGTGTATATAACCATGCTGTATGTGAACAAAGAGAGTTTTATTCTTTCTTTCAAAAGTTTTTTTTTTTTTAAGATTTTATTTATTTATTTGTCAGAGAGAGAGAGAGAGAGCACGCACAAGCAGGCAGACGAAGAGAGAGAAGCAGGCTCCCTGAGAGCAGGGAGCCTGATGCGGGACTTGATCCCCTGGACATGTCCTGAGCTCCTGTTACATTTTCAGCACCATTTTTTTTAAAAAGGCAGCAGCTCAACTGACTGAGCTACCAAGGTGTCCCTCTTTCTTTCAAAAGTTTTATACTTTCTATTTATCCTTCCTGCATTATTACACTGACTAAACCTACCAGAACAATTTTAAATAGAAATGGTAAGGGTGAATATCCTGGTATTGTTTTTGATCTTAATTGTCAAGTGGTCAGCTTTTCACCATTAAGTATGACATCAGCTGAAGATTTTTTTACATGTCATCTTTCATATTGAAGAAATTCCTCTATTAATGATTCCTGACAGTTCTTTATTTTTTTATGGAGTACTGAATTTTTTTCAAATGCTTTTTCTGAATCTACTAAGACATATGATCTTCTCTTTCATCATGTCAATGGGCAGAATTACACTGATTGATTTTTTAAGATTTATTTATTTATTTTAAAAAGAGAGAGAGAGAGAGAGATGGGGGGAAGGGGCAGAGGGAGAGGGAAAGAGAGTTCTAAGCAGACTCGCCACTGAATGCAGGCAGAGCCCAACATGGAGCTTGATCTCAGAACCCTGAGATCACGACCTGAACTGAAACCAAGAGTTAGAGGCTTACCCAACGGCACCACCAAGTGCCCCTATATTGGCTGATTTTTAAAAGTGAAAACAAACTAGTATTTTTGGAATATATTTTGCTTTTTATATATTGCAATTGTTTTTAAAGGCATTTTGTGTTTGTGTTCATGTGGGATATTTGTTTATGATATTCTTTTCTCATAATTTCCTTCTTTGTTTTGGTAGCCTCATAAAAATAGTTTAGAAGTGTTTACTCTTTTCCAGCAAATAGAATTAGTAACACTTTCTATATTATATAGCTGTTTTGAGAATTGAGTAAAATTATATTAAAAATCTTTAAAACATATATGTGGTATACATAAATAGGTAAAATATTATTTTATCTTTCTCTTAATATTACTTTAGTATACCACATAAACATCTATTAAGTGAAATTCTATATTCTGACATTTCTAAGCTGTGGCAACATCATTTATTTATCTGACATACTTAATTGGAAGACAGTATATTTAGCTCCAGGTTAATAAAAAAATAAATCAGATATGGTCTACTTTTTATAGAACTTCCTTACAATTATGAGGAGACACATCATGAAATCCAAAGTTCATTCTGAAATATCAGATATATCTCCAATATAGTTTTGTATTAATATTTAAATGTATTCTAGTTTCTGAAATTGGTGGTTCATGTATGGGGGAATTTATAGCAATTATCCACCAACACATTATTATACTCACTCATACTTCTTCCTTCCCTTGATCTTGTTGGCAATTAGGATTTTTCCTAGTTGTATGGCTAAAATATGTGTATTTGATGATATACATGCCTTCTGAAAATATTCTGGGATCATACTTATTCTTTCAAGAAGATGATGCTTAAAGTAGAACTTTATTTGAAAGCCAATAAACCTACCAATTTTGAATGCAAGTCACCCTCATTTCTATAAAATAAAAATTATTTTGTTAGAGATTGTGCAGTAAATTTCACAGTGTTATGGGAGTAATTTTCACAGAGTTATGGGAGGAGAGGATTGTGTTTGCACCTAAGCATCTGAAATGTACATATATATTTACTAATCTGAAGTTATTTCTTTCTTTATCTAAAGACAATTTTGTGTTAGGCAATAATCTGGGTTTTTGTTTTGTTTTATTTTTACTTGACTAAGGTCACAATTCTTGTCCAAATGTGGGGATATCTGAAAAAGAAAGAAGGTACCTGGCAAAGAGCCAGTGAGTGGTTTTCCTTTTCCATGAGGAGAAGCCAATATCAAGGCAACTCAACCAATATTTTACCAAGTGCTACCTAAAACAAAAGTTAAAAGTATACACATTTAATCTTGATTCTATGTTTCTGTATCTTGATTTTTATTTATTTCCCAATAAATTTTTTGTTAAAAACTTTAAATCAACTCTGTCTTCCCTATCTGAAGACAGATAAGGGAATCAGTATCCCATGGTCAAATACAGACACACTAGTGGGCCAGCACTATTAGTTCCTGAGCTTGGAGTGGATCCATAGGACTGAGAGCTAAAATATAAGACTTTTTTTTTTTTTTCCGAAGATTTTTAATTATTTATTTGAGAGAGAGCGAGAGAGTGAGAGAGAGAGAGCATGATCTGGGGGAGAAGCAGATGGAGAGGGAGAAGCAGATTCCTGCTGAACAGGGAGCCGGGTGTGGGGCTCGATCTGGAGATACTGGGATCATGACCTGAGCTGGAGGCAGAAGCTTCACCGACTGAGCCACCCAGGTGCCCCTAAAATATGAGACTTAAGGCATTGTCACCATCAGTGGTGGATACCAGCCATTCCTATCAGCCATTCCTTGCCACAAAGGAGATTAACTGAAGCCTCTGACCCTTTTTCTTCACTTTTCCTAATACCCTATATTGTAACCATGTTTGAAGTAAAGATCTTCCCATTGATCTCCATACTGGGGATCTGGGCTACTCGTAATTCAGTTTATTCATGTTAATAAAACAGCTGTTAGTAGATAAAACCCTTGGCTTTGTGGTATTTTGAAGCTCTCCAGATGTCTAAGGACTCCTACTCTTAGTACTTTATCTCTATACCTTTCATGGGCCCTTTCTTTCCCTATAGAAATGCCACATATGGTAATGATTTGTCCCACGTCCCACAGAAGTGTCCTACAAATATTTACCGAATACCAAGACCATGGAGTGCTTAGGGCACAAGGCAAGCAAAACCATTCACTCTACTAGTTCTCCTGAGGCTTTCAGTCTGATGTGGAGACAGATGTTAATGAAATAGTCATGTAAAGTCATAACTACAAAGCAGATGGGGTCCTGAAGGGAAAAAACCCACTCCTATGAGACCTTATCCTTGAGACTATTGGAGATAAAAGGTCTTTTCAAGGACTGCTTCCACAGTCCTGATCTTATCTCAATTTATCTTACAAAACTGAGGACTTTTCAGAATATTGTATTTCTTATATCAAGTTTTGAGATCAACTGTTGAGATGGTCAAGTGTATGAGAATTCAGTGAGAACTGCAACAAACAATACATTTCTGAGCTTGCTTTCATTGTTAGAAGAGGCCAAAGAATTCTTAGAATACTAGACTAGAGAGGGAAGCATGAGAGAAAGAACAGGTTTAAAAAAGTGAGAGGATGTGGAAATGTTTTCCAGGCAGATAGATTTGATCTTTGACTGGTTTGTCCTTTGTATCTTAGTTGGTAATGTGCACAATATGTATATTTATATATTCCTTCATTTCTACTGCTTGTATCAGACTTATATATACACTAGTATCTCATTCATCTTTCTAGGCTGCTGGGCATTCTTTTGGAAGATCTCTTAGGCACAGGGTCATAATGTCTGATTTAATTTTTCTGCTCTCACAACCTGAAGCAGGTTCCCTTGACTCTGCTCAGTTTCTACATCTCTAAAACAAGCTGATCATACTCCAAGGGTTTGTTTTTATGATAAAAATGAAATCAGATTAACTGTAAAGAGTGTATAAGTGATATGATTATAAGCCACGAAGGAGGGTGAACTTCCTTCTTAATGTCAGAGGAAATATCAAGGTGACATGGCAGTGGCCATCTGTGGCGCAGAGTCAGAAACAGGAACAGAAGATGAAGTTTTGGCTCCTTAGAGCTTTCTGCCCCTTCTATATGTGCATGCATCCAGTTACACATCATTTTGGAAAGCATTTATTTAAATAATAATTCAGAAAAGCTTTATTAATTGGAACAAAGCCTAACAGGGACTGGATTTAACACAAAATACCTTTGCCTAATTAATGCAATAATAGAGACACATAACAAAGAAAAATGTTCCTAATATTCACCAGAATAGACTTCTCTAGCCCCTGAAAACATTTTGGAGGCCTAATTTATGTAGCATTAGTTTCAAATACTATCTGTTCCTTAGATTCTCTATTCTTTAAGTTCTCTAAGATCTGTGTGGTTTGTATTGATTTGTTGTCATAAAGCAAACAAAATATAACTTAAGGTAGTTTAAATAATCTTTGCAATGTAGTTGAACAATGTTATTTGTACATTTAGAAGTTAATATAGTAATTAATTTATTGATAATTTGAAAATAAGGAACTAAGTAGGTAGGGGGTTGGGGGACAGGCTGAATGGGGAATGCCATTCATTGAGATGAGGATGAACAACACATTTTTTAGGAAAGATGGTAAGCTCATTTTTTTTTGCACATTTAGGATAAACTCTAGAACTTGGAAATGGGTGATGGCCAGTAGGTAATCTAAGTGATATCTCTGGAGCTCAGAATGTAATTCTGGCTTGAAATATGGATTTGAGATCCATTGGCATTGGTGACAGTTAAATAAAATGTAATATGAGAAAGTAAGCACATGAACAGGGCCTCAGGAAACACCAATATTTAAGAGACGAAAGGAGACAAGGGGGAGTCAGAAGTCTGAGGAGAGATGACAGGGAGGTAGAAAGAAGACTGGGAGGAAGTCAAGTCCTGAAAACCAAGGGAGGGGAAATATTGAGACAACATCCTGTGCTGGGGGGAGATCAGTAAAAAAGGGTTGAAAATACCCATTGAATTCAGCAAAAAAAAAAAAAAAAAGCCTGCTGTTTTTTTTTTGTGAATATCTCAATACAACTGTGTCTGAGGTTCACTTTCAGGTCTTTGAGAATCAAGTGCATGGTGAGAACTGGAGCAGTTAGAGGAAATTTCTCTTAAGAAGCTTGTCTGAAGGCTAAAAAACAAGCAGTGACTAAGTAGGGTTTTAGCGGAAGGGATTTTTTTAGAGGTAGGTGGGATTTAGACATTGTTATGCATTTAGAGGAAAGAAAGTAAAAAGTTTCTCTGAAGATACAAGAGAGCTAGGGGATGATAAATGTGCTTTTTTTTTTTTTTTTCAAGAACTAGGAGGGGGTGGCTCCCAAAGATGGTGTAGGGATTGGTCTTCAATAAGATGAGAAAGACAGCAAGTATGTAAGAATGGTCTCTGTGGTTTCACTTACTTGTGGAGCATAAGGAATAACGCAGAGGACATTGGGAGATGGAGAGAAGTGAGTTGGGAGAAACTGGAGAGGGGGACGAACCATGAGAGACTGTGGACTCTGAGAAACAAACTGAGGGTTTTGGAGGGGAGGGGGGTGGGGGGTTGGGTGAGCCTGGTGGTGGGTATTAAGGAGGGCATGTATTGCATGGAGCACTGGGTGTGGTGCATAAACAATGAATTCTGGAACACTGAAAAGGAATAAAGTTAAAAAAAAAAAAGAATGGTCTCTAACTCCTTTGGGACACAAGAGGTGAGGTGGTTGAATGGGAGATGGAAGAAGGAAGGATGTATTGGTTGGGAAGGTAGAAATAACTGTTGTTTTCTTCTGTCAGTCAAGCAATCATTAAGCACATGTCCTGAGCTCCTGTTACATTTTCAGCACCATAATAAGCAAAATAAATATGATCCTTGTCTCCATGGGGGGGTGTAGGCAGACCTGAATCTTTTATTGTTTTTGTTTTGTATTTTTCCAAGAGAGGGTCTGTAGCTTCATAATATTTTCAAAAGCATTCAGGAAGACCCATCAGCTGGGTAGTACACATTAAAATTAAAATTCTAAAAATGGTCTATTTTTTATCTTCACTTTAAAATATTGCTATATAATTGACATAATATTTTATTAGTTTCAGGTGTACAACTTAATGATTTGATATACGTATGTATTGTAAAATGATCACCACACTGAGTCTGCCTAATTTTTATCACCACACATAGTTACAAATTCTTTCTTTCTTGTGATGAGAACTTCTAAGATCTACCTCCTTAGCAATTTTCAAATATTCAGTACAGTATATTACTTATAGTTACTCTCCTATACATTATATTCCCAGAACTGATTTATATCATAAATGGAAGTTTGTATCTTTTGACCACTTTCACCCATTTTGCTGCTCTCCCCCTCACTTCTGGCAACCACCCATTTGTTCTTTCTTTATTTATTTTAAATTAAATTAAATTAAATTTTTTTCAGTGTTCCAAGATTCATTGTTTATGTACCACACCCCACCCTTCTCCCCTCCAAAACCCTCAGTTTGTTTCTCAGTGTCCACAGTCTCTCATGGTACGTCTCCCCCTCTGATTTCCCTCAACTCACTTCTCTCCATCTCCCCATGTCCTCTGTGTTATTCCTTATGCTCCACAAGTAAGTAAAACTATATGATAATTGACTCTCTCTGCTTGACTTATTTCACTCAGCATAATCTCTTCCAATCCCGTCCATGTTGATACAAAAGTTGGATATTCGTCCTTTCTGATGGAGGCATAATACTCCATCGTGTATATGGACCATATCTTCCTTATCCATTCATCTGTTGAAGGACATCTTGGTTCTTTCCACAGTTTGGTGACTGTGGCCATGGCTGCTATGAACACTGGGGTACAGATGGCCCTTCTTTTCACTATATCTGTATCATCTGTTCTTTATATCTGTGAGATTGTGTTTTTTGTTTTCGTTTTTGTTCCTTTTTAAAAATTCCCTGTATAAGTGAGATCATACTGTATTTGTCTTTCTCTGTCTGACTTATTTCACTTAGCAAAATGCCTGCGAAGTCTATTCTTATTGTCATATATGACAGGATTTCCTTCTTTTTTACAACTAATATTCCCTCATGTGTGAGAGAGTGTGTGTGTGTGTGTGTGTCTGTGTGTGTGTGTGCGTGTGCATGTGCATGTGCCAGATTTTCATTATCTATTCATCAATGGATACTTAGGTCTTGGCTATTGTAAAAAAGGCTGCAATGAACACAGGGGTGCAGAAAACTTTTCCAGTTAGTATCTCATTTCCTTCAGGTAAATACCCAGAATAGAATTACTCAATCATATGATAGGTGTGTTTTTAATTTTTTGAGGAACCTCCATAACTGTTTTCCATAGAACAGACATTAATTTTAATCATACAAATAAATACACATTTTTGGTATTGATAAGAGCCCTGAACAAGGGGGTATTGGAATTCTGGGTATTTTGACTCAATCAGAGAGCTGAGGGAAGCTTACTTGACAGATTTTTGGAAAATAGGGAGAGAACACTAGATACATAATATTTAATAAATGTTAGTTTTTCTTTTTCTTGTTGAAAATTGTATCATTTGGAAGAGATGGTATGTTTTAGCATATATTAATCTTCTTCCCCATATGTCCCTTTACAAAATTTCCCTTATCTAAGATGACTTGACATACTTGTAAGAGAGTTCCTTTTTTTTTTTTTTTAAGATTTATTTATTTATTTGACAGACAGAGATCACAAGTAGGCAGAGAGGCAGGCAGAGAGAGAGGAGGAAGCAGGCTCCACACTGAGAGGAGAGCCTGAAGCGGGGCTCGATCCCAGGACCCCGGGACCATGACCCGAGTCAAAGGCAGAGGCTTTAACCCACTGACCCACCCAGGCGACCCCCCCTTTTTTAAAAATAAATGTACATGTTTATGCATCCAAAATGAGAACCACGAAGGACTGCATAACCCATTTTTAATGGGCTGTCCCTGTGTTCCTAGCTTGCAGATATCACAATGAACCTTAAATTGAAAAATATTCTTATCTTGTAAGACTGACAACATATTAAATATGCAAAAATATTACATTATGGATAATGTACAAATTAAAAGTATATATTACTGTCCCATGTATTGCAGTAAGGGTTGGTATATACATAATTCCTTTAGTGCCCTTTCTTAGGAAATCTGAAAGTAATATGTAGTAGGAGGCTGACTTCTAGATAAGGGATAAGTTTTTTAAAAAATGAATTAAGTGGTAAAATTTTAAAATTTGGACATTCGTTAAATATTTCAGGAAGGAATATAAGCGTATTTATCATACCTTGGTCTCTTCTCATTCTGTTCTTATTTCTTTCCATAATCACCATGCTTTCTTCTTTTTTTTAATTAAACTATAATTAATATACAATTTTATATTAATTTCAGTGTACAATATAGTGATTCAGTAATTCTATACATTATTTAGTGCTCATCATAGTAAGTGTACTCTTAATACCCTTTACCTATTTCACCCTTTCCCCCAGCTATCTCTTCCCTGGTAAACAGTTTGTCTGTTCTCTATGTTTTCGGGGTCATACCTCTTTTTTCTTTCTTTCTTTGTTTTGTTTTTTAAATTCCACATATGAGTAAAATCGTATGGTATTTGTTTTTTTCTGACTGACTTATTTTGCTTAGCATTATACCCTTTAGCTCTATACATGTCATTGCAAAATTTTATATATATATATAATTTATATATATAATATACATATAAAATTTATATATATATAATTTATATATATCACCACCTCTTTATATATATATATATATATATATATAAATCTATTCCTTATCACCTTTGAGATATCTAAATAGCTCTATATAGGTCTATATATCTCACCAGTTCCTTATGTTGATGGACACATAGTGAAATTGCTGGATCATAAGGTAGTTCTAATTTTAATTTTTTGAGGAACCTTCAGAGTGTTTTCCAGAGTGGTCGCACCAGTTTTCCAGAGTGGTCGCACCAGTTTGCATTCCTACCAACAGTGTAAGAGGGTTTCCTCTACATCCTTTCCAACACATGTTGTTTCCTATGTTGTTGATTTTAACCATTCTGACAAGTGTGGAGTGAAATCTTATTATATTTTTGAACTCCTTTAGTTCTTGTTTGTCTGGGAAACTCTTTATCTCTCCTATTATTCTGAATGATAGCCTTGCTGGATAGAGTATTCTTGCTGCAGCTTTTTCCTATTTGGCATTTTGAATATATCATGCCACACCCTTCTGTCTTGCCAAATTTATTTTGAGAAATCTCCAGCTAGCCTAATGGGTTTTCCCTTGTAAGGTAAGGACTTCCTTTGTCTTTCTTCTTTTAAGAATTTTTCTTTAACACTGTATTTTTCAAATTTAATTACAATATGTCTTGGTGTTGGTCTGCTTTTGTTGATTTTGGTTGTGGGAGTTCTCTGTGCCTTCTGGAACTGGATGTCTATTTCCTTTCCCAGATTAGGAACGTTTTATTTCTTGAAATAAATATTCCTCCTTTATTCTGTCTTCTTCTGGGATTCCTATAATATAATTGTTATTGTGCTTGATGGAATCATTGCATTCCCCAAGTCTATTCTTGTGTTGTATAATTCTTCTTTCTCTCTTTTGTTCAGCTTCATTGTTTTCCATTATTTTCCTTCTACATCACTTATTTGTTTCTCTGCTTCTTCCAGCTTACTGTTCCTTGCATCAAGCCTGTTTTCAATCACTTTTATTGCATTCTTCATCTCAGAGTGATTCTTTTTTAACTCTTTTATTTCTGTGGTAAAGGTCTCACTGATGTCTTCTATTCTATTTTCAAGCCCAGTGAGTATCCCTATGATTGTTGTTTTAAATTCTCTATCAGGCACGTTACTTATATCTGTTTTTCTTAGATCTCTGGCCATGGACTTATTTTGTTCTTTCATTTGGGATAAATTCCTCCATCTTGGCATTTTGTCTATGTTCCTGCCTTCTACTGTGTGTTAGAAAAGCCAGTTATATCTCCTGCTCCTAAAAGTAATGGCCTTATAAAGAAGAGGTCAAGTAATATGCAGGGCCTGGTGCTTCAGGGAATTTCTCCCGTGTGTGCTGTGTGCACTCTGCTATTGTGTTCTTCCTGCTCTATCTTTCAGATGAGTCATCTACAGAGGCTCTCCTTGCCTGCTGTGGGCAGTGTTTGGTCCTTGGCCAGATTGTGGTGAGTTTTCAATAGGTGAGCTTTGGTGTGCTTGTGAAATGACCACCAGAACTGAAGCCCTGCAGAACTCTCTGTTTGAAATATGTGGTGTGGGCAGAGGTTTGTGCTGGTTTTTTGGGGGACTGTTGTACTGGGACTGAAGCAAACTTGACCGAGAAGGGCAGTGTCACCAGAATGCAGGGAGGTAGGGGTTAGTGTAAGCAAGTTAGGCCACCAGTGTTGGTACTTTGTTCCTTCCTGCAGGTGGCTCTGTGTTCATGCTGAGGGGTGGGGAAGGGAAATGGTGTCAGCTATTTGTTCCCAGTATGGTATCTCCACGAATGTTGTTTCTCAAAGACATACTCTGAGAAGACAAATATTCTCCCTTCTGTGTGCCCCAGGCCTTCCCCCAGATCACCGTTTCCATGCTGTCTACCACTGAGTTATCTGCCTAACCTCCTCTAGGAGCTGTGCAATGCCCTCTGGGCTCTATCCCAGCCAAGCCCTCTGACTTTTAAAACTCCATGCTTTAAGCCTCATAAGAACTCACAAAATTCAGTTCTTGTTTTTCCAAGCCAGTGGCTTTGGGGAAACGTTCTCCTTGTGCATTCCCCTGTGTGATCCTCTCTCTCTCACCCTTCTCCTCAACCATGGCTCCTTCCCCTCCATAGCATCTATGATCCTTTTCTCCCCTAAACCACATCTCTGCACTTCCTACCTTCTTCAGTGTAGCCTCTTCTCTCCCGTTAGTAGTGGAGTTTGGTCTGTCTGTCTGCAGGGCAATTTCTGGGGTCTTTAGGATGATTCCATAGTAATATAGTGTTCATGGGATGAAATGAGCCTAGGGTTTTCCTACTCTGCTGCCATCCTCTTCTCCTTACTCTTTGACCTTCCTGAGTTTTACATTGGTCTCTCATAAAATGGGTTCATTATGAGGGTAACATGAGCACATGTGAAAGAACTTAAGAATAGACCTAATGGGTGTTCCATAGTATTCATCCACCTACTTCTACCTTGCATGTAAGTGCTTTCCTGAGAGGAGCTGATAAAGTTTGGTGTGTTGATCCTGAGAGTTTTCTGACAGATGGATGCCACAAGAATCTCGGAGTCTTAGTTTCCTTACTGCAAAGAAGTGAGGGGATTGCCCTGCCTTGTTGGACTGTAACTGAAGGTCATTTTTTTTTTTACTCTAAAATATTAGGGTTTAAGGAATTGAAGGAAACAAGTTTGGATGAGAAGGTGAGGAAGGGGGTTCTCAGTAAACGCACAGTATATATTAAAATATCTAGGGAGAAGCACAAAGATGGGGGCCTTGGTGTTGTCATGGAAATGGAGAAATGCCTGGTGAGGAATGCACAATAGAAAAGTACCAAGGGGGTAAAGGAGATGGGAGTCCAAATAGTTGAAAGGCAAGTGTGATGAGCCAGGCTATTTAGCTACAGCTTTTTTCTTCTTCTTCTTCTTTCTAAGAAAGACACCCGACTGAATAAGCAATGACATGGAGAGAGTTGAGCAGACAGCGAGGGCACCAACCTTCTCAACTATTTTCCCATGATCTAAAATAGACTATTTTAGACATAGCAGACTGATTCTGTCTAGAAATGCAGATGAAGATTTGTTTCCTTTTCTGAATTGAAGGTGCAGTTGGAAATTTCCCATGTTAATGTTATGAACCAGGTGTGGTGGTAAGAAGTCAGTAGAGAGCCAAGGGTAAGTAATGTCTATGGATTTGGTCACCTTTGCCTCCTGTTTTTCAGAATATTTTGCTTCTGATCAATGAAAAAAAATTTTATTTTATAATTAACTTTTAGTTAATTAATTTTTAAAGACTTTATTTGGCAGAGAGGAAGAAAGAGAGTGAACACAAGCAGGGGGAGTGACAGGCAGAGGGAGAGGGAGAAGCAGGCTCCCTGCTGAGAAAAGAGTCCAACTGGGGCTCAATCCCAGGGTCCTGGGATCATGACCTGGGCCACAGGCAGACGCTTAGCTGGCTGGAGTCACCCAGGCACCCTCTGATCCAAATTTTTATGATACCAGATTAAGAAACTCCTAATATATACAAACTTTTGTTTAAGATATCTAAATAGTGATTCATTCTTTTATTCATTTATTAAGTGTTTGCAAATGTCCTAGGTATTGGGTTAAGACTTGGGAATACAATGGTGCATGAGATGCCAACCCTCACCTCAAGATATTCTGAGTCTGAGGGATGACAAGCTTATACATGTACATGTTCCCAAGACACTCTGGGCAGTGCTGTCATACAACTGTATTCAAAATCTGAAGGGGACTTAGGAAGCATTTCTAAAGCTGTTAGCTGGTGCTCAACAATGCCTCACTGAAGAAAATAACTATGCATTTTGAAGGTGATCTATGTATCTGGGTGCTGCAAAGTCAATAAACATGAAAATAAATGTATAAGGGAAAAGATAGGACACAGATAATTCTTAAGCATCTGCTTAAGTGCCTGACACTACCCGGGTAAATTTGTGGAAATTATGTCACCTCATTCTCACAAACACTCTGGGTCCCAAGTTATATTATATTTACTTTACAGGTGAAAATACTTTATAGTCTTGAGAAAAAGTATTTACCCAAGTTCCACAGCAAGTTGGAGGCAGAAGTAGGATATCAATATGCATCCACAGTCCTTCTACCACATCATGTGGTTACAACTCAATGAGACAAATAAAGGCTTGGGTGAAAGAGGAAGTGGGAACTCTTGGTTTTGCTGCCTCGGTGAAAATGAGTATGTGACTCAGAGATTTCAGACAGTGGGACCTAGTGGCTTGGGTTGTCAAGGTCTGTAATTATTTCGGTTACCGAATTCAGGATGCTAACTCAACAACAGAAGCTTGCTACCAGCCAGAAACTGGAATAAACTGTTTTGAGTTTGTATATAGACATGCATACGGGAACAAGGAAGCCTCTCTGGTTGATTTTCACAGAAAACCAAGTACAGTTGAATCTCATTTCTTTGGAAGTTACATGAGAAACTCACACATCTAGCACTCATCAAGGAATCAGTAAACCAGCAGAACTCTATGAATGCTCAAATGGATGTCATAAACAACAAATAATAAATCTCATGCATTGTGGCTTTTATTCCATTCAAGATGTCCTTAAGCCCTCAATCTATTCATGATTACATATCTGGTTTCAAATCTAGTTGGAGGATAAAAGTAATGTCTGACAAGAAAGGATTAGACAAAAATGGAAAAAGCAGATTCAGGGACCCAAAGATCTCAGCATCAGTTCTGATGAGGGTCAAAGGCCCCAAGTGGATCCTGGAAATTACACTTGTAATGTGCCCATGCAAGAAAACAGATGTTTTTAGTGTTGACCCAGAGTCATCAGTAAAAGATTAAACTAATTTCAGGTTATTTTTCTATGTATGTAGGGGATATATACTACATTTGTAATACAGTAATCTAAGATAACTAACATGAAAAAGGTATCATTGTTTGAAAGGATAAGAAATCAGCCATCTGGAAAGCTTATTAATTATACAAAGTGATGTATATTCAGAAGATTTTAGATAATCTGGTGCCTTATTTATTTATGAACTCCAACTTCCAACTCTACCTTTCACTGGGATGGGGCAGGAGGACCAGATATATATCCTCCTGTTGGCCCAGAGGAGAGAGGGAAGAAACCCCACCGTCCCAGGGATCCACTATGCTCACTCTGGTTTTGCAGTGTTGTAGGGAGGGGGAATCTCTCTAATCAGTCCATATTCCCTCTCCTAATCTTAGATCCATGGACTTGGGAAGTGGGGACAAAGGCCTTTGCCCATGCCATTTGGAGGTGTTATACTCTTCCCCTCAACACACCCACACGGACACTCACACTTCTTTGTACCAGGTCCTCATTGTGAATGTCACAACAGTAACTAAAAATAATTTTGAAGTGTGTGTTAAGTAATCATACGGACAGCCTTTTGTTTTACTTCCTTATTCTTGCCCTGTTTCAATTGTGCTAAAAGTGCCAAAGTGTCTGATAAAAATTCAAAAGAAACCTGACATGCAAGGGAGAAAAAAGAATAAAAGGAAGGGGCTCAGATAATTTGCAAAATAGATAATGAGTCTTTACACGATTGAGTCAAATGTACTGCTTCTTAGTTGAGGTTTGAAATGTTAAATAGTTTTTTTTTCCTCTCTCTCCGTAAGAGAAATGCTGACCCCAAATTTCACAAAGCTGTTAAATGTTTTTTACAGGAGCTGTAAGTCCAAATCTAAGAAATAGGTTTGCTGCCTGTGGCCTGATTGTGACCTTATCTTGTCAATGGCATAGAAAGACTCATGTCACTTCTACTATTCCCTTTTATTGACAAGACGATGCTACTGTTGTCCAATCAAGAGAAACCAGCATTTCCTAATTATGGTACAGATCTCAGGAAGAAATTTGCAAAGACTTGTAAAGATGCTACCCAAATACAGTTAAGTGTTCATCAGAGTTTTATGCCCTGTACATCCTTGGTAGTCTAAGGAAACCTGTGGACCCCTTTTCAGAATAATGTTTTTAAATGTATAAAACAAGATACAAATGACTACAAGGGAGCCAAATATATAAAAATATAATTATAAAATGTGATTAGTAATAATACATGTTTTTTAAATCAGTGCATTAATTAACATAATCTAGCAGCAGAAAGTGTAGTGCCATTTGAAGGTGATGATGAGGGCAAGTGATATTTTTGGAAAGCTGCAAGAAACCAAATGGGAGATGAGCGTACCTGGCATTTGTACGGGAAACAAATTCACAGACACTGCTAAATACTTCCGTGGTTTATTGCCAACATTTGTATTTGAAGGGAATGTTAACTTTCAGTTAGAGAGCAGCAAAAATGAAGATCAGTTTCCCCCCATCTAAGTGTACAGACTCCCTGAATTCTGTTCCCAGTTCTCCTGGAGTGTCTTTGAGCCCTAAGTTAAGAACTCCTAGCATATATAAGTCATCTTCACAGGCTTATGAGCATGGTTGAGGTAGATTAAATTTCTTCAAATACTTATTTGTGCCTAATTCCAAATGCAATAATGAACATTTATAATTTTAATTCTCAAGTGGAAATGTCACCTTTCATTTGTTTTTTTCATATTCTTACTTAGAATCTGCCTTGTCTGTGAAAGAATTTGAGGGAAGTTGCATAAATGAATACAGCAAAGTAGAATGAAATTTAAGTAACTGGATGAGAAAGAAGGAACAGAAGAAAAGGTTAGTGTGAAAAGTTAGAGGTGTCTTTGAGTGATGTTAATACACAAAGTGTATGTGGGAAAGGCTCTAATCTTTACTAGAGTACAATGACATATTGATGCTAAGTTTTATGATATACAATGCACAGGGTAAGAAACTAGTTATAGATTCGTGGTCACATCTCCTATAAAACCAAATGAGATGCCCAAATTTTTGTCTACTAGAACTGGAGAGAAATTTCTTCCATAGATCTTGCCTCATAATGACTATCTTAGTCAGCTCAAGCTGCTAAGGCAAAACACAATAGACTGGGTGTCTTAAACAACAGAAATCTATTTCTCACAGTTTTGGAGGTTGGAAGTTCCAGATCAGGGTGTTGAGATGGTCAGGTTCTGATGAGACCTGTCTTTCCAGCTTTCATAGGGCCATCTTCCTCCTGTGTCTTCACAGGGAGGAGATAGTGCTCTCTCTCTTGTCTCTAACATTCTAAGGGCACTAAGCCCATAGGAGGTCTCCACCTGCTGGCCCAATTACCTCTGAGAGGCCCATCTGGAAATACCCTTATATTGGAGGGTTAGAGCCTTAACCTATGATTTTGGGGACAACCCAATTCAGTCCATAGTAATGATATATTGTAACGAAATTAATAGTATATTTAAAAGCTTCCTTTGTTTCATTGGGCTATCTCTCATAATTTCTCAGTGTAATCAATGACATATGTGTCTGCTGGCCCAGCTTTATATAGAAATGGGTTCAAAATTATGCAGTATAATTTTAAAAATCTTTTTGAAGGTACAAAGTATTATTATTTTTTTAAGTACCACCTCGTTGGAGGTACTTGCTCTTGAAATGTAAACTAGTGATTATTAATTTTTACATGTCACGGACCAATTTGAGACTCTGATGGAAGATATAAATGCAGATTAAGTTAAATTATGTATACATTAAATTCTGTATACAATTTTAGGGAGTCATGGACCTCTTAAAGTCTCAGCACTCTGAGTAGTAAATAGCTATGGGATATAGAGTAATGGATATGCCTTTAAATATATTATATAAATATTGCTTATTATAACTGAGTGTTTGACATGGACTGAGAGCCAGCCAGTTGGATTTCATGCTCCTGGCAAACATGGGAATACAGCTATTCTATGCTGGAAATTAAACAAATGCTTTACTAGCTTAGAGAACAGGAACCCTGCAGGCATACTTAACAACGTACAATGCTAGTATTTCAAGGTTGGAGGGATGCCTGGATCATACAGCCTCAAATCTTGTGCCTGACATTCTCATGCCCTTTGGAGGACATCACAAATCCCTGACTGCCACTATTGCAAGGCCCAAGGAGATGACCAAACCAATGTGGGCACAGCATCCAGACATTGCCCCCCCTCAACCTCCAACCCGCCACCCCAAAGTTTGCCATAGTCCAGCTAAGACCAGGCTGTCATGTGAGGAATTGGATAGCCAGGGTGGACCCAGACTTTGTGGGGCCTGAATCTTACACAATTTGGAGAATCTTCTTAGGGAAAATAATACAAAATTACAAAGAGAGAGAGTCATAAGAAATTTAATATTTAAAATTTATGACAGAAATGAGAATAAATTTCAAATTTTAAAAAGCTGAAAAAATACCAAAAGAAGCACATTATCCAGAAAATAAGATAATTTTAAAATTAACTGCCTGACATATCTCTGAACTACATTCCCCTACATTTTTAGTTTTGTGATTTTTTTGTTGCCTCTTTATATGACAATGATTTTGTAAAGTCATTTTGTCTAAAGAACATAGAAAGATAGTACAGTCTTGTCTAGCACAAGTTGATTGGAATTTTTTTTGTTGTTGTTTTTATTGATTGTTTAGAAAAACTTCTTCTGGCTTCCCATTTGATTACTGGTAATGTAAATTTTTAAGATTTTTCTTTCATTTCTTTCAACTGTGAGCTTTACATCTGGATGAATTCTTCACAAACTTCTTTCTGGTTCTGTGCATTAGAAGCCTTATTTTCCTCTACTATCCATTGACATAGGGAGGGAGATACTGGACTTGTTCATATTGTAATATGAACTCTGACCCCATGCCAGCATGTCATCATGCCATGTGAATTGGCCAGTGGGAAGTAGAATGTTACTGGAAGTTATTACTATACTTGAAGAGTTAGCAATATCTTAACTATATAAGGGAGAGAGTGAGAGAAACATAAGTATATACCATTAAGTACAAAAATGAATGTCCATTTCTAGAAATGTCTGCAATCAGAACTGGTAGGCCACAGCTCACCCTCATGCAATTTCTTTTGCTTTCCTCTTTCCCAACACACTCCAAAGACTGCCTCCAAGAGGTGGCAGCCATCTTCATAGCACTTCACAGAACCCACTAGTAAATGTCCTTAGAATAAGTTGCCTGGGTAGCTCAGTCAGGTAAACATCTACCTTTGGCTCAGGTCATGATCTTAGGGTCTTGGAACCTAGCTCCAAGTCAGGCTCCCTGCTTATCTGGTAGTCTGCTTCTTCTTCTCCCGCTGTCTCTACCACTCCACCCCACACCAGCTTGCACACTCTGTCTCTCTCTCAAATAAATAAATAAAATCTTAAAAAAAAAAGTTTCCATAGAGTATAGGCTCAAGAGAGCAAGGCCAAGATAGAATGAAGAGGGAATTTTTTCCTACCATCTCAGAGTCCAAATCTTTCCAGATTCTTTGACACTGGGAATGTCTTCTGGACATTTCCAGACTCTCTTCTGGAAAGACCCTGTTCCCAATTGCAAGGGTATGATCTTACCATAGGTTCCAGTAAGACAAATGTCTCAGAATGTCCCCGCCTAAGATCAGCATGAGAAAAGGCCACTCGGGATGGTTTTCGATCCATTTCCATTCATAGATACAGGGTATATAAGGCCATAGACACATGAACCACAATATGACCACAGTGATTTTATGTTGGAAAACTTAAACCCGATAGAACCATATGCTCATTTTGACTATGAAACTCAGTACAGCACTGATTAATGTAACTTTCTGGCAATTACCCCAAGATAACTGGCTGCAAAATATATACTTTGGAAAGTGACTGAGTTAACTTATTTTATAGATTTATTGATTACAAGCCAGTTAAATGTGGAGGTAAGACTAACAATGAGATTCACTTTGGGTTTAGAAGAGTTGGTCAACATCTCTTCTTTTTAGTGCTTGAGTATCAAGGCAACCTCTCCATCAAGGCCATTCCTACCTGGGAAAAATAAAAGCTATTGTTTTTGAATACAAGAGTTCTAATTTTAATACCTATGGAAGGGGAGTGTTTACTGATTTCATTTAAAAGCAGAGTAAATAGCTGAGGCACATGAAATGTCTGCTTCTTCAAAGCTGATGGGAAGTAAAATGTTTACTTATTTGAATATTTTTTGGATGGGAGGTATATACCTCGTTTGTTTGTTAAAGAAGAAAAAATCCATTTCTCTTAATGTCTGCATTCAAATAAAAATAAAAATTTTCAGAGGCTCAGAATAAGTGAGAATACTCTTGGTATAATGGTTTAACCTAAAATTTCCTCTTTTTTGGTCTTTATTCACAAAGAGGTTAACCCTGTCTTTTATTTTTAATGGAGATGGACAGAAGCTGACCTTTCCTTCTGGGAGGAGACGTGAAACACATAGTAGTATGAAAAATTCCTCCTTTGTGCATGAAGTTTTAGAAAATGAATGGGAAGATGGTGGACTAGAAGTGGTAATGTATCCACATTAGCTCCAGTTGGCTCATAACGGTTCTAAAAATGGGTTTTCATTGTCTGTGTACTCACCCAACGATGGATTTTATAGATTATTCAGGCATATAATGTGTGAATTTTGGAAAAATAAATCAGAAGGGCATTGATTCGCAATTTCAAAAGAATTTTTTTTTTCTTAAAGTCATAGCACCCTTTCTCTGAATGCAAGTATGCCCTGTGTCCAAGGTGAAACTGAAAGTGCAGACATGCCCATCCCACCCAGGCACTTAGCACCCCTTCCCTAGGCTCTCCCTCTACCCATGCAGAACTGACACATGGTTGGGCGTAGAACAGATACCTGACTTTGTGAAGCCCCTTGCTGGGAACTGACTGTTCAAGGTCTTAGGGGCTAACCCTTGACAACAGCATTTTAAGTCATGGATGATTCACAACTCTTCTGTGAAGGAAATAGCAGTATTTTCTGAGAGATTCCCCAGCAGATAGAAAAACAGTGTCCTTTCTTCCTGTGATATCACATAAGTAAGAGAGAGAGAGAGAGAGGATGGAGAGAAAGGGAAAGGCTGAGGTTGGCAATCTAAATAGGAGTGCTCATGCTCCACTGAAAGGAGAAGAGACCCTGAACAGTATTTCACTTTTTAAAAAGATTTTATTTATTTATTTGAGAGAGAGAGAGAGAGAAAGAGAGAGAGGAGGGGCAGAGGGAGAGGGAGAAGCAGAGCCCCCTGCTGAACAGGGAGCAGGAGGCAGGGCTCAATCCCAGAACCCTGAGTGGATGGAAGTCCCTTAAGGGACTGAGTCACTCGGGCACCCCCAGTATTTTGTTTTTTAAAGGAATTCTACTCTTCATTTCCTTTGCTTTCTTTTGAGTTTGTGTCATTTTTTTCAGTTGAGTTAACTGGGCATATTCCGAACAAAAAAAAGTGTCGTCTTGATTTGAGATTCTAGAATTGATCATATAATAACTCATGATTATATAATAACTCATGAAGTGTTTGGGAAGTTCAAGTTAAGCTGCTGGCTTAGATTTAGGCTGAGTTATTATGGAGAAGTTTTCTACAAACCAATTCTAAAAAGACATTTGGGGGACAATTTGAGAAACTGTTAAAGCAGTGTGTCTATGAAATATCATTGTAATGTATTTTTCTAATATGTCCTTACATATTTTTAAGGAAATTATTTTATGGTTCTCCAAAATTGAGCCAGATGATCCTAAATCTTCTGTTTTCCTATTAGCAGTGAATTCGAGTTAAACAATCTTTGCATTCTTGCATTCATGAACAATGCTGTTCATGCAACTCTTTCCCTAAAAGAACACAGAAGAACTCTTTCCCTAAAAGAACTCTTTCCCTAAAAGAACACAGAAGCATTAAACAATGAAATATTTGAGATAGCCCTAATCATTGAGCCTTAAGACTGTTATTGGTCTTGTTCTCAAAAGCACTTCTGTGCTCTATGTGCTGGTTTTCAAGCACTAAAAATGTACATGTGGACGTTCAGATTTTTGGGCACCCTAGGACCTCCTGCCCAACAACTGAGATAAGAAAAGAATGTCTTGGGGCGCCTGGGTGGCTCAGTGGGTTAAGCCGCTGCCTTCGGCTCAGGTCATGATCTCAGGGTCCTGGGATCGAGTCCCGCATCGGGCTCTCTGCTCAGCAGGGAGCCTGCTTCCCTCTCTCTCTCTCTCTCTCTCTCTGCCTGCCTTTCTGTCTACTTGTGATCTCTCTCTGTCAAATAAATAAATAAAATCTTAAAAAAAAAAAAAGAAAAAACTGTCTTCAGAGCATTACAACTCCTTAGGGTGCTGTCTAAAATCTCATAAATGCCTGATGAAGTTAGTGGAATGAAAAAAAAAAAAACTTAGCGGAATGGCAGGGCCTTGGCTGTGATTAAAGGATCAAAATGTGAGTTGTCAAACAGCTCAAATATTAGCTATAATCCACATCCATGCAGAACTCTAAGAAGAGGACTTGTAGACCCAAAGCTATATATATATATATATATATATATATATATATATATATATATATATATATATATATATAATACCCCTGATTACATTACAAGTTTTACAAATGAATGGAAGAAACTGAAGCAGGAAATACACATTAAGAGTAGGTATCTCTGGACTTTGAGATGATGGGTGATTTTTGTTTTACTACCTTTGCTCTTGCATTTTTAAGTTTATAACAATGTAACTATGTATTTTTTTTTTAATGTCAAAAGCTTTACTTCTAAGAAGAGGAATAGATGCTATGGTTAATGGCAGAGCCAACTTTGGAGTAAGGACATGGTGAACACGGGTCCTGAATATAACTTGTCCCTTCCAGCACTCGATAGTAGGCACCATTGTCAGGCGTGTCTGTCAAATTTGGGTTTAAAGCACACGAGCACAGTGGTGATCAGGAGGTTGCAAGAAGAACCAAACAGCTAGAAATGTAGTGACTTTAGACCAACAGGGAAGAGAAGAGGAGAGATTCATGGTGGAACAAACATTCAGTGTCTGCGTGCTATCTAGTCCTGCCTCCCACCATTGAAAGTGGGGGATGGGTAGGTCCTGTCAGTCTCTTTCACTTTAATGTTTCTTTGCCCTTACCCCAAACCACAGATGCTAACATCCATGTAAACAGCATTTTATGTCAAATGCTCATTTTGGTCAGAGAAAGATACAGAGGGAGAATTTTCTTACCTGGAGGAAGTTGACACAGATGAGTCTCTCTAGTCACTTGAGTGTCTAGGGAGGGTAGTGGAGCTTTGGAGTGGGCTGATGAGACTGAAAGAGGTGATTTTGGCCTCTGGGAGAAGCAGAGTAGGGAGTGGCAAAACTGAGAAGTGAATTCTGTTCTTAGAACTTTCTCCCGCCTTCCTTAAGTCCCATTCTAGAGCATCTCCCTTCACTCCTCTCCATGTGTCTGGCCTCTCTGGCGGTCAAGGTCCCAACAGTAACACACCCTTGGAATTCCTCACCCTCAAGGCCTCCTTTCCTTCAGGTTACTCATCTTTCTTTTCTTTTTCTCAGTGCTTGCCTTCATCCTCATCAAATGTATACAGAGTTCACCTTATATCAAGGATCAAAACATGGAAAAGTCTGAGAGTCATGCATTTTGCCTCCTTCACATAGCTAATAATTTGGAATAATTTGTAATTATTCAAATTATCCAAAATAATAGTATTTTGAGCCGCGTCAGGGTGAGAGTCTGCCAACATGATCTGCAACGTTAAGCTGCAGCCAACCCACTGCTAATGAGCACCTGCGTGTCAAAGCGGGTCGCCTCCCCGCTGGCAGAGCCAGAGAGCAGTGAATGAGTAGCTGAACTGTTTCAGAAGGGACTCAGGCAGAATCTAGGTGCACAGCCGGGGGTCCCAGAGTCCTGGGGAAGAGGGGCTAATCTTCTCTGCAATTACCGATTAGACAATACACACTTGACTCAAGTCCAGACCCCCGAAAGGAGCTGCACTGGACGGAGAGCCCTGGGAACCCTCATTAAAGCCAAGATGAATGAGGAAGTCTGACAGCATGGGAAGAGGCATTACTCTGGGCACAGACCTTCCCTGTTTTTACCCCCCTGTCGCCCTTCCTTCTTCTAGAGTGTCTGTAGGTTCCAAAGAGAGAGAGCTGTGGTCAAAGGAAGGCAGGTTTCACTGTGGAGAGTCCTCCTTAAAGTAATGGTCAGAAACAGGTGTGTGTGGGGGTTTGGGGGGTGCTGGCGGAGGTTGGAAGGCACACAGGATGCCCACTAGAGCGGCAGATTTCACTGCCAAGGTCTTCAACTGTAAAATGGGAGGAAAGACAGGATCCCCTTCGTAGGGTTGCTGTGGAAACGAAATGGTCAGTGTCTGTACAGCACTTAGCACGAGCTTGCACAAATCAATAATAATCAGAGCTCAATAAATGTTGACTATCGTTATCTTCATCATTGTTTCTGTGATCTCTTCTACTTCTCATCTACTTATTTACAAGTGGTTATATAATTTGATTTTATGTGATCCAATTAAATGAATTTTGACTGTGTTTTTGTTTTTAAGCAGAGAAATTGCTTCTCAGGATGTATTTGAAAAGGGTTAGATTAAACCTTAAGTGAACTGAACTCGAGCAAAGTCTTAAAAACAATTATGACATCTCAAAGTTGAATTTTTACCAAATAAAAAAATTGAGCACTGATGTAATTTTTGCTCTAGGAAGATTGTGAGAATAACTAATAACACTTGGTGGAGGTTAATATAGTATTGAAAGTAGTAATTTTAACAATTTTGAACTCATTTTCAAAGATGTAATTGGAATAATTTTCAAAAGACATCAGTCTTTAATTTTTGGGAAATTACAGTGATTAAATTAACTGCAGGCAGTCTCTCTTATTGTTATTTGATGATAATAGTCTGTTGTTGAGGATAGGTGGAAAAAAATGAATGATACGTGTTCTATAAAGACTTCACAGCTGAAAAATTTTTCATCACCCTGGCCTGTGACAATTTATATGCTCAAGGCAGAAGTATCAAATGCAGCTTCCTTTACTGATTTGGCCTGAAAACGAATCCAAATGGACAATGAGAATAATACATTTCCTAGGATTAAAATGTAGATCTTTCTTTTAAGGAAGTGAATAATATGCTAGTTCGAAAGAAAATGATATGCTTGCAGAACTCTGTGAGAGTTGAAAAAGGAGTTTTGTTCTTTCATTGGGTATTTTCAGGATTCTATTTGCTCCCTTATGACATTGAACACTGGACAAGGACAGTAATATCATACCCATTATTTAGGCATTTGAAATTACTCTTTTACTTTGAAATGAGGTGTTCAAATCACTGAGTGCTGGAAAATTGTGCATGGATGAAAATGTAAGTGGATCTTGATCTGTCATCTGAGCTTGAGGCTCTCTGGATATGGCAACATGGTTTTTATCAGTGGAAAATATCACTCTATTTTTTCAAGATCTTTCTGAACTCAAAATGACAGACAACATATCTGAGTGTGACTACCTGGACATGGGTGGTATTGTTTTTTTAATTTCAGTATTACTGTAAAAATTGTCTGACTTTTTATCAGTACCCCTGACTCACAGATTGGAAAACCTGTTTATGTTCTTTCTGGCTGGAATGTCTACTTAAGAATCTATGCTATTGTTTGTAAATCAAGTTATGTACACCGAGAGCCAAACTTTCTTGATTTTACCCTAAACTAAACAACAGTGGGTTTGTGAGGCCCAAGGGTAAGAAGAAAATTAAAAAGTTATAAATTTAATATGCTAAGCTGTCCTTGTATAAATACTGATGACTATGCTATGAAACAATGCTGTTTTCATGCTCTGGGAAGTAGAAGGAATTGACAAAAAAATCTTCTTCAGGGGAGAAAGGAAGAGCTGGTGAATTACTGGTTGCAGCAAATGCAAATACATAAACATGAACAAAAGCCAATTACTTGGCATTCAGTACAGCTAACACTCATCCACTTTTATTTTGTTTCTGCTTTGATTATTGTAATTTCAAATCATTAAAGTTGGAAAATGTTTTGCTAAAGCCTAGTATTTTACATTACCATATAATTTAACATACAACAAAAACTGTAAGGCGCAAAGTTTGGACAATGGAGAGTTGCAGGTTGTGGAAGAGAAAAAAATGTCTAGGTTTATTTGACTTAAAAACACAGGGCTTCTCCTTCAGTGTGATATTTACGGTATTTCTATGCTTAAATTTTGGTCACAGATACAGTCTTCTTGGTTCTATATACGTGGATAAATTTGCGTTCAACAAGAAAACATAATTACAAATACCCACCTTATGGGGTGGTTGTGCAAATTGAGTAAATGAATCCATATCAGAGTGTTTTGTAAATTGCAAACTGTGACAATAAATTTACTTTATGGGAGGCAATCCCTAAGTGTTATTGATGGAAAGAAAATATTAATCTGAACTATTTTTTTTCTAGTGTATAAAAAAGGAAAAGCATTCACATGTGGGCATCTGCCAAAATTTTCACCTGAGTCTAATTGTGAGGGAACAATTTGATAAATTCAATTTGAGAGACATTATGCGAAAACCAAGTGGACTCTACAAAAATGTCAGTTGTCCAAGACAAAAGGAACTATACACATGTGACAATATATGCAGTGGCGACCTTGAGTGAGTCCTGGATTTAAAATAAAATATAATACTCAGGCTGAAAAGGACATTCCTAAGAAAACTAGGAAAATCTGAACTACACATTAGAGAATTATATCACTTTAAATTCCCTAAGTATGCTTATTATTATGTAATTATGGTGGGATATTTTGGTACATACCAAAGTGTTTTTTTTTCAGGTTTTTATTTAAATCCAAGTTAGTTAACACACAGTGTAATATTAGTTTCAGGTGTACAATATAGTGATTCAACACTTCCATACAACACCCGGTGCTCATCACAAGTGCCCTTCTTAATCCCAATCATCTATTTACCCCATCCCCTCACCCCTCTCCCATCTAATAACCATCAGGTTGTTCTCTGTAATTAAGAGTCTGTTTCTTGGTTTGCTTCCCCCTCTCTCTTTTATTTGCACTCCCCCCATTCATTTGCTTTATTAAATTCCACATATGAGTGAAATCATATGGCATTTGTTTTTCTCTGACTGACATATTTTGCTTAGCATTATACTCTGGCTACATCCATCTTCACAAATGGTAAGGTTTCATTACTTTTTATGGCTGAGTAATATCTTTTCATTATCCATCCATCAGTCTATGGGCACTTGGGCTATTTCCATAATTTGGCTATGGTAGATAATGCCGCTTTAACCATTGGAGTATATGTATCCCTTTGAATAACTGCTTTTATATTCTTTAGATAAATACTTAGTGGTGTGATTGCTGGATCTTGGGGTAATTCTATTTTTAACTTTTTGAGGAAATTCCATACTTTTTGCCAGAATGGTGGCACCAGTTTGCATTCCCACCAACATTGCAAGAGGGTTCCTCTTTCTCCATATCCTTTCCAACACCTGTTATTTCTTGTGTTGTTGATTTTAGCCATTCTGACAGGTGTGAGATGATGACCATACTAAAGTTTTTAGGGGTGAACCATCTTTAAAACTAATTCTCAAGTGGTTTTGTAAAATATTTATATGTATAGACAGATAAAGCAAATGTGGCAAAATGGTAATAATTTAGGAATCTAGCGAAGGCTATCCAGGTGTTCATTTTTAAATATTCCCACAGCACTTTCCTATAGTTATAAAAACTTGCAAAATGAAAATTTGGAGGAAAATTTTAAAAGTTAAAAAAACCCCAAATATTCAAAACAGATGAGTCATTAAAAAACAGATCTTCTTAAAATGTATCTGTCATTAATAGATCATGTTTTTCTGCCATCTCATTTTACTGTGAGATATAAATATATAGGCTTAAAAAAAGAAGAAATTTGCAGCAAAAATAGTGATTGAAGGAAACTTATAGAATTGAATGCATATATTAGAAAAGAAGAAAAATCTAAAACCAATAATCTAAGTTTCCATCTTGGGAACTTAGAAAAAGAAGAACAAATTAAATCCAAAGTAAGAAGAAGAAAAGAAATAAGAATTAGAGCAAAAATCAATGAAATGGAAAATAGGCAATCAATAGAGAAGATCAATGAAACCAAAAGCTGGTTCTTTAAAAAGACCAATAAAATCAGTAAATGTCTAGCCAGGTTAACTGAGAAAAAAAGAGAGAAAATACAAGTTACTAATATCAGAAATGAAAGAGGTGACATCACTACTGCTTCCATGGAAATTAAAAGAAAATAAAAAAATACTGTGAATAGCTCTGTGCCCACAAATTTGACAATCTAGGTGAAATGGACCAATTCCTTGAAAGACACAATCTGCCACAACTCACATGAGAAGAAATAGATAATCTGAATAGATCTATATCTATTAAAGAAATTGAATCAATAATAAATAAACTTTCAAAAGAGAAAACACCTGTTCCAGATGGGTTCACTGGCAAAGTCTACCGAATATTTGAGGAAGAAATTACACCAATTCTCTACAAACTTTACAGAGGAAAGAAGCAGAGCTAGTATGTCTTAACTGAATCTGAGGTCAGCATTAGCCTTAGGCCAATACCAGGCAAAGACATAAGAAAACTACAGACCAATATCTCTCATGAACATAGGTGCAAAAGAACTCTATAAAAATTAGTAAATCTAATCCAGAAAAGTATAAAAAGAATTATGTACCATAACCAAATGAGATTTATCTTAGTTATGCAAGGCTAATGCAATTCATCACATCAACAGATATAAAAAGAATAATCACATGATCATATTAATACATACAGAAAAAACATTTGACAAAAATCTAACACCAAGTCATGTTAAGAACTCTTGGTAAACTAGGAAGAAAAGGGAACTATCTATTTATAGTTATATTGACAGGCTATTAATAAAGACTATCTACAAAAAGCCTGCCGCTAACGCCATACTTAATGGTGTTAAGATCAGGTACAAGACAAGGAAGTTTCTTCTCATTACTCCTTTTCAACATCATGCTAGAAGTTCTAGCTAATGCAGTAAAGCAAGAAAATAAATTAAAATATAAAGATTGGGAGGAAGACATAAAACTTTCTTTGTTCTCAAGTGCCTTGATCATTTACGTAGAAAGTCTGTAATACTGACCAAAACCCCCTCCCAAAACAACGAAAACCTCCTGGAACTAATAACTGATTATAGCAAGGTTGTAGGACACAAGGTTAACATATAAAAGTCAATTGCTTTCTTATATCCAACAATGAGCAAGGGGAATTTGAAATAAAAAACACCAATTATCATTTACCATAGTCTCCCAGAAGTCAAATACTTAGGTATAAATATAACAAAAATATATACAAGATCTATATGAGGAAAACTATAAAATTCTGATGAATAAAATCAAAGAAGAACTAAAAAACTAGAGGGATATTCCATGTTCATCGATAGGAAGACTCAATATTGTCAAGATGTCAATTCTTCTAAAATTGACCCATAGATTCAGTTCAATCCCAATTAATATATCAGCAATTTATTTTTTGGACATTGAAAAATAGATTTTAAAGTTTATATGGAGAGGGAAAAGACCCAGAATAGCCAAACAATATTGAGGGAGAAAAACAAAGTTGGAGGACAGACACTACCCAATTTTAAGACTCACTTTACAGTTTCAGTAATCAAGACAGTATTGTATTGGTAAAAAGATAAACAAGTAGGTCAATGGAGCAGAAGAGAGATCCCAGAAATAGACCCTCATAAATGTTGTCAATTGATCTTTGACAAGGGAGCAAAGGCAATACAATGGAGCAAAGATAGTATCTTCAACAAATGGTGCTGGAATAACTGGACATCTACAGGCCAAAAAGTGAAACTAGACACAGACCATACACTCCTCACAAAAATGATGATCTCTACTTAAGGAAGTGATGGAGAAAATTATGTTTAAAAAGGTATCATAGACCTATGTATAAAACACAGAACTAGAGGGGCGCCTGGGTGGCTCAGTGGGTTAAGCCGCTGCCTTCGGCTCAGGTCATGATCTCAGGGTCCTGGGATCGAGTCCCGCATCGGGCTCTCTGCTCAGCAGGGAGCCTGCTTCCCTCTCTCTCTCTCTCTCTGCCTGCCTCTCTGTCTACTTGTGATTTCTCTCTGTCAAATAAATAAATAAAATCTTTAAAAAACAAAACAAAACAAAACACAGAACTAGAAAATATTGTAGGAGAAAGTCTAGATGAACTTGAGTATGGTGATACTGTTTTAGACATAGCATCAAGAAATCGTGATCCATGAAAGAAAACATTAATATGTTGATTTCATTAAAATTAAAAACTTCTCTACAAAAGGCAATATAAAGCAATTAGAAGACAAGTTACAGACTGGGAGAAAGTACTTGCAAAAGACACATGTGATAAAGGACTGTTATCCAAAATATACAGTGAACTCCTAAAATTCAACAATAAGAAGATAAACAACATTATTAAAAATGGACTAAATACCTTGAGAGACACTTCATCAAAGATTTACAGGTGGCAAATAAGCATATGAAATAAGCATGGAAAAATGCTCCATATGTCATCAAGGAAATTAAATTAAAACAGAATTGTGATAACCACTTAAAGACCTAATAGAATGACCGAAATCTGAAACACTGACAACACCAAATGCCAGTGAGGATGTAGAGAAACAGGAACTCTCATGCATTGCTAATGGGAAATGCAAAATGGAATAACCATTTTGGAAGAAAACAGTAGTTTCTCAAAAATCAAAACTTAGGGCCACCTGGGTGGCTCAGTGGTTAAAGCCTCTGCCTTCAGCTCAGGTCATGATCCCAGGGTCCTGGGATCGAGCCCCACATCGGGCTCTCTGCTCTGCAGGGAGCCTGCTTCCTCCTCTCTCTGTCTGCCTGCCTCTCTGCTTAATGTGATCTCTGTCTGTCAAATAAATAAATAAAATCTTAAAAAAAAACAAACAAAAAAAAACCCCCAAGCCAAACTAAACTTAGTTTTACCATATAGTTAGCTCAGGAGTCATGCTTCTTGGTATTTACCCAAAGTAGTTGAAAACTTACATCCATACAAAAATCTGCACATGGATGTTTACAGCAGATTATTCATCATTGGTAAAACTTGAAAGCAACCAGATGTCCTTCAGTAGATGAATGGTTAAAGACATTGACACATCCAGACAATGGAATATTTAGTGTTAAAAAGAAATATGTTATCAAGCTATGACAAGACATAAAGGAAATTTTAATGCATATTACTAAGCGAAAGAAACCCATCTGAGAAGTCTACATACTGTATGATATCAGCTATATGACATTTTGGAAAACGCAAAACTATGGAGATAATAAAAAGTTCAGTGGTTGCTTGGGGTGGGAGAAATGAATATGCAGAGCACTGAGGATGTTTAAAGCAATCAATATACTATGATATTATATCACATGATATAATGATAGATATATGTCACTGCACATATTTTTTTCTATAAACATACGATTTATAACACCAACAGTGAACTGTAAGGTATGTTATGGACTTTATCTAGTTATGATGTTTCAGTGTAAATTCATTCTTGGTAAAAAATATACCATTCTGGTGAGTGATGTTGATAATGGGGGAAGCTATGCACATGTAGGGGCAGGGGGTATAGAAGAATCTCTGTACCTTCCTCTCAGTTTTCTATAAACCTAAAACTGCTCTTAAAAAATGAAGTCCTGGGGCACTTGGGTGGCTCAGTGGGTTAAAGGCTCTGCCTTCGGCTCAGGTCATGATCCCAGGGTCCTGGGATCGAGCCCTGCATCGGGCTCTCTGCTCAGCGGGGAGCCTGCTTCCTCCTCTCTGTCTCTCTGCCTGCCTCTCTGCCTACTTGTGATCTCTGTCTGTCAAATAAATAAATTAAGTCTTTTAAAAAGATGAAGTCTTAAAAATCTGTATTTTTTAAACTTATGGCTTAGGCAATGAGTGGGATATTACTAATATGAAACATTTTCCCATTGACAGAATTCCAGGAAAACAGATGGAAATTCTAAATCCATGTGAACATCTTTCAAGATATTTAAAAGTAAATTAAAAATATATCTTGAGCAGTGTTCAAAGGGATTTGAACATTATTTTCACACTATCTTTTAGAAAACATTCAATTCCAGGGGATCTCAGCTTAATGATTTCCTGCTAGCTTATACCTAGGTCTTCTTTCCTGTGAGATAGAACTTTCTCATTTTCCAAGAGACTCATTGGGTAGTTTTTATGATGAGCAAGTTACTATTTTGTTGCCTCTTCTTGGGGGGTGAAGTGGTAAGATTCTGACTTCCTTCTAGATAGTTGGGTCCAGGCAGAAACCTTATGACCCCTTTCTTGTCTTTTTCTTGTACAGATCAGAGGCAGCAGAACTGGAACGAGGACACTCATAGCTTTTTGGTATGTAATTGAAAATTCTTTAAAACTAATTCTTTCTTTTAGTGATATTTATGTCCTGAAGGACCTGTACTCCACTTTGTTATTCTAATCTGTGAAACAAACTGCAGTAGACTAGGTATATTTATCCATATGCTACAGTTAATGCAGAGGGAAGCTAATAGTATTAATAAATAACAAACTATGTTTATTACTCTGTATATCCCTTGAAAATGGATTCTTGGTGGTAATTACTTTTCAGTGGGAGGGTTGTTTAGTAAAACAATTTATATATAGAATGATCCTTCTTGACCCCCTTGGGGGTCAGGTATATACCATAACTATCAAAGTACCATAGAAGTATAATTATGTGAAGGATTTATTTGTAAGCAAGTATGTGTTTTGATGCCCAGATGCAGATTGAGTACTCTAGAAATGAGGTATTTACTGATCTAAATTTACTACTGATTCAAATAAAATATTTATATTTAATTATTATAATATAAAAGTAAAACAATCTTAAGATGTTCTTGCCTTTAAAGTTCATCACTAATGATCTAGGCAAGACTGGAGTTCTTTGAATATGTGTGTAATTCTTCTCATTATTCCTTTGATTTTATACTTATAAAATAACTTTAAAAGAATCATTATATGTCTTAGTTCCTGACTAGGATATCTTTCTCTTGTTTGGTTTAACTCTTTTTTAAGATAAAATACAATTCTAAACTTGTTAGGGAATGCAAGGGAAGCATTTTTTATTTTATTTTATTTTTTTAGAGAGACAGAGAGAGCAAGAGAGAGAGAGAAAGAGAGAGCCTGAGCAGAAGTAGAGGGACAAAGGGAGAGGGAGAGAGAGAATCTTAAGCAGGTTCCATGCCCAGTACATAGTCCGATGTAGGGCTTGATCTCAAGAGCCTAAATCCTGACCTGAGGTAAAATAAAAAATTGGGCACTTAACTGACTGAGCCTCCCAGGTGCCCTAAGGGAAGCATTCTTTTCACAGCTATCTATCAAGGACACATTTTTTGAGTGCGTGACTCTGGATCTAACTGAAAATCTGGTAATTTTTCAGAAAATATTAGTATATTAAGTGCTATTATTTTTCTATGAGACAAACCATAATAATAACAATCATTATTGCCTCTGATATGCACTTTCTACCACTCCCAGTTGTATTGCAATGTCTTTGAAACATTGCTACCTATGACCCATTAGCTACCACCATTCTTTCTGGTGAGCATTGCCCTCTCTTTTTCCTTTCAAAGTTGTTAAAACCCATTGTTGTGGTTGTTCAAACTCTGACAAAAAAAAAAAAAATAGTTTTAGTCCATACATTTGCTGTTTAGATGTCTTCAAACACGTGAAGTCCTATTGTTTCAACATGGGTGTACTCAAGATATGCATTTATTCCTGAGACAGATTGTGTGACTCAGTCAATAATACTCTCAGTCAATAATACTCTCATTGTCTTCTATGGTAAAGAACCCTTTATTCACCATAACATTTGATGTTTCATTAAGGAATTTTAATTGATAACTTTTCATATTTACACTTTTTGTTGCTGGTTTGCAAACTGGTTACTGAAAGATATTAACAAAAAATGGTGGATTTTGCCATCTCTAAAAGTTGTCAAGTACTTTTTCTAGTAAAACACTTCTGATCCTCAGATTAGGGGCCTACTTGTTATCAAAGGTATCTAGAAAGAGCCTGGCTTGTTGTCAGAAAAAGTTTTTTTTTTTTTTAAATTTTTATTTTTTAAAGAAAAATGTATGTTATGAGGGAACCCTGCATTAGTGGAAAGACTAGGTAAGATGAACTCTATGGTCTCTTGTAATATAAAACTTGACAATTTTTATGGAAGATGACACAGCTAATGACCAAATTAGAAAATCTGAGTTTTGTTAAGCATTATAGAAATTCTTGCACTGAACAAAATCAGAGACAGCATAGTGGTGAAAATGACAGTCTCTGAACTCAGATGGTCTGGGTTTGATCTTGTCTCTGACACTTACTAGCTATGTGACCTTGGTCATGTCATCTAACATTTATGTGGCTCACTTTCCTCACTTGGTGAGTAGAGTTAGTACTAGTACCTCATAAAGCTGATGCAAGGATTTAATGAGTTAGGATGACCACAGCTCTTAGAACAATACTTAGTATACAGTTGGGCACTCAGTCAATGTTAGTTATGAGAGATAGATGAATGACATTGTTATCAGCAAGAGCATCTGTGACTCTTAGAGATTTCAGACATTTCTCACCCAAATTTATGACCTTTAAGAGTAGAGTGCATCTGGCAATGATTTCTATGAGTATTCGAACTGATCTCTTCAAGTATTTTGGTGCTGTCTTGGTTCTCCTTGAAACCAACATGGAGACAAAGGTCAGAGTCTTCACAGCTTTCTACTTACCCCAACATTGTAGGTGACACTTCTATCCTTCCATTTTCTGGGGATGATTTTTCACCTTCCTCTAATGGCCTCACACACATATATTCAAACATTTCTGGATCTCAGATTTCACAACAAAGGGGCTTATTATAGTATTTTTCTAACAAAGTTAGATGTTTATCTAAGAGAAAGTCTTAAACCAGCTATTAGAATAATAAAACACCTTTCAACTTAATGCAGAAGTATATTAATAATTTTCATCTTTACCATTGTCATCATTAAGCTATTAGTAAGGAGCTTTGTTTGCTTTTAGAGTCACTCTGATACATTAAAGGCGTGATTCTTGGCCTAAGTGTGTGTGATGAGAGCAGCCAGTCTGTATTTAGTTCTTATTTACAGGTGCCTACATTTCTGGTCCCATGATTATTTTGAGTTCTTCACAGAATTTTTCTTCACTTTTAAAAATTGTGGTCAAATACCCATATCATAAAATTTACCATGTAAGTCATTTTTATTAAATATTAAGTACATTCACGTTCAGTGACATTAAATCAGTGACATTAAATACATTCACGTTACTGTGCAACCATCCCCATAACTCTTTTCATTTTGTAGAGCTAAAACTTTACACCCGTTAAACAATCTCTCTCTATTCTCCCCTCCCCTCAGCCCCTGGTAACCACCACTATATCTTTTGTCTTTATAATTTGAAGTACTAGTAAGTACTTCCTATAAGTGGAATTTATAGTATTTTTCTTCTTGTGACTGGCTTATTTCACTTAGCATAATGCCCTCAAGGTGCATTCATGCTGTAGCACAGGTCAGAATTTCCTTCTTTTAAAAGGTTGAATAATATTCGATTGTATGTGTATATACCACTTTTTGCTTAACCATTTATCTGTTGCTAGACACTGTGTTGCTTCCGCATTTTGGCTCTCATGAATAATGTTGCTGTGAACATAGACGTATAAATGCCTCCTTGAGACCCTGTTTTCAGTACTTGTGGGTAAATACCTAGACATGGAATTGATGGGTCATATGTTAATTCTACTTTAATTTTTTTCCACAACAGTTGTACCATTTTACATTCCCACCAACACTTCACAGAGTTCTTAAGTACAGAAAGCTTGTCTAATCATTTTGACATATTCCTACTGGGCAATGAATATTGTGAAGTTTTAAGTGAATAAAATTAGAACACAAGGTTATGTTTTTCCAATTCATTTTTTCCTGCTGTGCCTATGAGGGTTATGTTTTAAGACCTACCTCATGTTAATTTATGTTACCAGGTGATTCAGAGCATCAATGGACTTTTTCCAGAACAGAAACATGTGGGGCCAAGTTTCATACCTCTAATGGAAAAACAACTTGGACTCCAAGGATTTCTTGGCTTAGTTTAAAATAAACTCTATGTTAAAATCCTGTGTGCTAGCAGTTAAGGAAAAGATGACCACATATGTTTTTTTCTGAAGCCTTGTAATTTTTTTTTTTCACAAAATACACCAGTGTGAACAGGAATGGGAACAACTGGGTTACAAAGAGAAAAAATACTGAAAAAAATTATCTTTAGGTTTGAAACAGAATCTGCAAGCTTTTCAAATATCAAGAGAACAGTTTAACATTTGTGGTGTTATTTTTTCTGGTTAAATAATATTTGTGTTTTCTTAAATTTTGGTTAAAAAATATAGATATAGCTTTCTAAGGGACAGAATCGAATTCCAAAACTGAGAGGTTATTAACTGAAAATCTCAAAGTCTTTTGAGGTTATTTCCACAAATTAGGGGGGCAATTTCTCAGAAAATCTGCATTTATTGTTTATGGACAGTGAGCAGAGAAGGAAGATTATCTCAGTCAGGGAGCAAAAGTATTCTGGTTGTCAGACACTTCATTTTTCCTTAGTTTTGTTATACTCCATAGAAATATAAATGTCTTTGGTTAGGTTTATTCCTAGGTATCTTATAGTTTTGGGTGCAATTGTAAATGGGATGGACTCCTTAATTTCTCTTTCTTCTGTCTTGTTGTTGGTGTAGAGAAATGCAACTGATTTCTGTGCATTGATTTTATATCCTGACACTTTACTGAATTCCTGTACAAGTTCTAGCAGTTTTGGAGTGGAGTCTTTTGGGTTTTCCACATATAGTATCATATCACCTGCAAAGAGTGATAGTTTGACTTCTTCTTTGCCGATTTGGATGCCTTTAATTTCCTTTTGTTGTCTGATTGCTGAGGCTAGGACTTCTAGTACTATGTTGAATAGCAGTGGTGATAACGGACATCCCTGCCGTGTTCCTGACCTTAGCGGAAAAGCTTTCAGTTTTTCTCCATTGAGAATGATATTTGCGGTGGGTTTTTCATAGATGGCTTTGATAATATTGAGGTATGTACCGTCTATCCCTACACTTTGAAGAGTTTTGATCAGGAAGAGATGCTGTACTTTGTCAAATGCTTTTTCAGCATCTATGGAGAGTATCATATGGTTCTTGTTCTTTCTTTTATTAATGTGTTGTATCACATTGATTGATTTGCGGATGTTGAACCAGCCCTGCAGCCCTGGAATAAATCCCACTTGGTCGTGGTGAATAATCCTTTTAATGTACTGTTGAATCCTATTGGCTAGTATTTTGGTGAGAATTTTTGCATCTGTGTTCATCAAGGATATTGGTCTGTAGTTCTCTTTTTTGTTGGGATCCTTGTCTGGTTTTGGGATCAAGGTGATGCTGGCCTCATAAAATGAGTTTGGAAGTTTTCCTTCTATTTCTATTTTTTGGAACAGTTTCAGGAGAATAGGAATTAGTTCTTCTTTAAATGTTTGGTAGAATTCCCCCGGGAAGCCATCTGGCCCTGGGCTTTTGTTTGTTTGGAGATTTTTGATGACTGTTTCAATCTCCTTACTGGTTATGGGTCTGTTCAGGCTTTCTATTTCTTCCTGGTTCAGTTGTGGTAGTTTATATGTCTCTAGGAATGCATCCATTTCTTCCAGATTGTCAAATTTGTTGGCGTAGAGTTGCTCATAGTATGTTCTTATAATTGTCTGTATTTCTTTGGTGTTCGTTGTGATCTCTCCTCTTTCATTCATGATTTTATTGATTTGGGTCCTTTCTCTTTTCTTTTTGATAAGTCTGGCCAGGGGTTTATCGATCTTATTAATTCTTTCAAAGAACCAGCTCCTAGTTTCGTTGATTTGTTCTATTGTTTTTTTGGTTTCTATTTCATTGATTTCTGCTCTGATCTTTATGATTTCTCTTCTCCTGCTGGGTTTAGGGTTTCTTTCTTGTTCTTTCTCCAGCTCCTTTAGGTGTAGGGTTAGGTTGTGTACCTGAGACCTTTCTTGTTTCTTGAGAAAGGCTTGTACCGCTATATATTTTCCTCTCAGGACTGCCTTTGTTGTGTCCCACAGATTCTGAACCGTTGTGTTTTCATTATCATTTGTTTCCATAAATTTTTTCAATTCTTCTTTAATTTCCTGGTTGACCCATTCATTCTTTAGAAGGATGCTGTTTAGTCTTATTTGTGGAGCATAACAAATAGCATGGAGGACAAGGGGAGATGGAGAGGAGAAGGGAGTTGAGGGAAATTGGAAGGGGAGGTGAACCATGAGAGACTATGGACTCTGAAAAACGATCTGAGAATTTTGAAGGGGTGGGGGGTGGGAGGTTGGGGGCACCAGGTGGTGGGTATTGTAGAGGGCACGGATTGCATGGAGCACTGGGTGTGGTGCAAAAATAATGAATACTGTTATGCTGAAAAAATAAAAAATTAAAAAAAAAAAGAAATATAAATGTCTTTCCTAATAAAATCACTTTCCAAATAAAGTGTTCAAAAAGGCTCTAATGACCTTGGGTATGTCAGTTTATACAAGAAAAGTTTAAACATAACTTAAGGAAATTTAGCAAAGACTTGCAAATGATACATGAGGCACAGGGAGCTCTTAGCAGGGGATAGGCTAGGTTATGCTGTGGTAGCAAATGAACCCTGAAACCGCAGTGGCTTCACATAAGGAGCTTTTATTTCTTGTTCACACTGTATGCTCACTGCTGCTCACATGAAAAGGGGAAGTCCCCCTTCTCCACAAAGTCTCTCAGAGGTGCAGGCTGATGGCAGCTCATCTTCCTTGTGGAGCTACCATGGCAACAGGTGGCTTGAGTTTGACGTGACTGGGAAGAGAGAATATGGAGCACTCACACTCTTCTCCAGACTGGACATGACGCACATCTCCTCCACCCAGAGACAGGGACCAGAACTAGTCACATGGCCTCTCCCAACAACCCCGGGGCAGGTGGTCTTCGCGAGTGGTCTATTTGGGGCATGAAGTCCTTATTAGAGAGGACTAATAATTTCCTCTTTGATAAACTTCACTGGAAAGTCTTGGATTAGGCGTCTCTACAAAACAATTTTCCTACCTAAATCAGTCACATTCATAATTCCTTATGTTTTACTATATAGGTAAGAGATTTTCATGTTTTTAAATTAATTTCACTTTTTTATGTGCTAATTTTAGGTAGGAATAAATAAAACAAGGATTATTGAAAAGGAGTCAGTGAAGGCTTAGGTATAATCAACCATGGGAAAAATGTCTACAGAAAAAATGGTCCTCATATGTCAATGTATCTATAGGCTTTATTTGTATTATTAGTCATGTTTTATTATTTCTTTTTTTATATAAGACTGTAACTTGAAATTAAATGGAATTCCAGATGCAGTAAGATTGATTGCAAAATCAGTGCAAAGGATGTTGTACTGGAAATAAGAAACCATACTTTAGATCAGCTTTATTTTTATATATTTATCTATTTATTTATTTATTATTATGTTATGTTAGTACACCATTAGTTTTTGATGTAGCGTTCATGATTTATTATTTGCGTGTAACACCCAAGAATAGATTGCCCTTAATTTATTTTATATATTTTTTCCCATTTTATGGCCATCTTTTCCTGAATCTTAATCTCATCATTTGTTTTGACTTTCTTATATTTCATGTTTTTCTCCTTAAATTTCTTTTTCAACTTATTGAAATGTTTTATCAAGCACTGTTTTCATATTGGGTACATGGAGAATAAACATGTCTTTATTTTGGCCTCATGACTGATTGTGTGCTTGGATAGGGAATTTTATGTACCCATTTATTTTGATTCAGAAATTTGAAACATTGCTCCATTATTCTCTAACATTCCACGTTGCCTTTAAGAAATCTGATGTTATTCTTATTTGTGTTTCTTTATATACAATACCATTTTATCCTGTCTGTGAACATTTAGGAATTTTTAAAAAGATTTTTATTTATTTATTTGTCAGACAGAGAGCGTAAGCAGGGGGAGCGGTAGGCAGAGGGAGAATCAGGCTCCCTGCTCAGCAAGGAACCTGATGCTGGACCCTGGGATCATGACCTGAGCTGAAGCAGACAATCAACTCAACCACCCAGGCATCCCTAAACTTTTAGGATTCTTTGTATGCCTTTGACATTCTGAAATTCCACAAGTCATATTCAGCTCTTCATCTTCTTAAATATGTCTAGTTCAGCATTTTGTGGCACAGGAAGATTTCTTTTTTCTCCTCTCTCCCAAGGCTCTCTTCCCACTGTTTTGGTTTTGTTCTCTGTTCTCCCCACCGACTCACCAAGATGGCCACTGCTAACTCCAGGCTTGTCCTGTGCTCATGGCTCAAGTCCCAGAAAAAATGACAAGACTCTTCCCCAATGCTTTAGGGAGAATTTCCCAGCTAGCCTTAGTCCATTTACTCTTGGTTTAATTGGCCATTGTGGCCAAAGTGTTAAGTACGTTGGTCAATTTACTTCTTGCCACCTGTGGTCCAGGGCATTCTCATATCTTCTCCCACTTACTGCAGTAGCCTCTTAACTGGCCTCTGGGTTTATGTCTTCACTTCCTTCAGTCTCTTCTCGGTGCTGGAGCCAGAACTGTTAACATGTGTGTCAGATCAAACTCTATAAAGCTTGCCTGTTTCACGTCAAAAGCCGAAGTCTTCAGCAATAACTCAAAAGACCACCCACGATCCGCGTGAGCTGGCCTCGTGTAATCTCTCTGACCTCATTTCCTACCCCTCTCCCCCCATTGCACAGTCAACCTCTGCCATGCTGGCCTCCTTGCTGTGCCTTACACATGCCAGACACACTTTCAATCCCAGTTCAGGGCTCTGCCTTGGCTGCTCTCTGACCCTGACTGCTCACTCTTGGATTTCTACTGATTGCTTGTTTACCTCTTCCTGGTCTTTACTCAAATGTCACCTATTTAGTGAGACTGTTCCCATCCACGCGTTTAAAATGAGAGCTCTCTGTAATACTCATCCCTATTTTATTTTTCTTCATTTATGTCCATCTCATATGCCACTTATTTTACTTATTTATCTTGTTAATTGTCTACTCCCACGAAATGTAAGCCCCATGAGGACAAGGAGATTTTATCTGTTCAGGGTTATATTTTTCAGGCTCTAATACTGTGCCTACTGCATGGTTAGTCAATAAATATTTGATAAATGAGTGAATGGTTGACAAACCTAAGCCATACGCTTGCTCCTGTTTTGGGGATGTGGGGCCAGTTCAATTGGGTGTGGGGAGAAGAAAAAGGAGCTGATCGGACAAAAATTAATAAATGCCCCCCAAAAGATCCTTCTGGTGAACATTGAGAAATGGGGTCTCTGCTAAAAGGGGATAAAATGAGTAGGTGGAATAAAGGAGCAGATTCTGACACAAGACAGTAATTTTTCTAACTTGTTTGATTTTGAATTTTGAGTGCATATAATTGTCCTTATATGTTACAACAATCTTGAAATATTAGGTAATTCTGCCTGCAAAAAACTTATGGGGAAAATAATTTTTTTTTTTTTTTTTTTTTTTTTTTGCTTTTCACATCATTTGTTTCCAATTGCAATTACTTTTGTAATTGATTTTTGCAATTGATTTTTACTCCCAGTGACCAATATATGAAAGAATAAGCTAGATTTGGGCAGATAATATTTTGCTTCTTTCAGGAGAGCAGATTGCAAAATGGGTTATCAGGCAATCTTTCTATATTAGATTTCTTCTTAACTATTTGCCTGCATCCAAATGAAATTTTTGAAGTTAATTTCAGGCTGAATAATTGGCAGGCTCAGAGCCTTCACTCAGAAGTATTTATTTGTATCTAACACTCCTTCCCCTTTAGTCAATCTTGCTGGAGTTCTATTTTATTAATTTTTGTCCAAAGAACTAGTTTTGTGCTTTATTAATCTTCCCCTTATTTTCCTATTTCATTTATTTCTGCCTTTATTTTTCCTACTTCTTCCTTGGTTTGCTAGTTTGCTATTTTTCCAGTTTCAAGTGTTGAGCTCTTAGCTTACTTGTTTTCATTCCCTCTTATATTCTGATAAATGTATTTAAGGTCTATATTTCCCCCAAAAAATGTTTTAGTTGTGTGCCCTAAGATTTTGATGTGTAGTGTTTTCAATGGTGATAAATTCCAAATATTTTCCATTTTATTTCCTTCTGGATTCGATTTTTTTTAGTAGTCTGAGATTTTGTTTCCAGACATATAGACATTTTAAATGTCTATTTTTTCGCTATTAATTTCTATAATTAAAGCATTATAGTCAGAGAACATAATCTGTGTTAAATCAATTCTGTGCAGTTTATCAAGACTTCTGTTGTAATATAGTACTTTGTCAATTTTTGATAATATATCATGTATGTTGGAAATGTGTGTATTTCTTAATTACAGAGTTCTGTGTACCTGAAATTTACTAATTTGTGTCATTTGCATTTCCATTTACTTATAGTCTGCATTGTTTTCTGAGAGATGGATGCTATAATTCTCAACTGTAATTGCCCATTTATTTACTTCTTTTTCCAGTTTTATGAATTGTGGTTGCTTGATTTGAGGCTATATATATATATATATATATATATATATATATGTTTGTGAAGGTTATATTTTCTGGCTTTGATTTTTTTATTGACTGATAACATCTTTCTCTATTAAATGTATGTTTAACAATGCACGGTAAATATACATATATATGTATAAATTTTATATTTTCATATATTAAAATTCTCAGCACAGCTTGCATTTCCTTTAGGTTTGCCTGTATATCTGTATCCATCTTTTTATTCTTAACCTTCCATATCCTTTTGTTTTCAGTTTTTTTTCTTTTTTTTTTTTAAGATTTTATTTATTATTTGACGGAGAGAGGCACAGTGAGAGAGGGAACACAAGCAGGGGGAATGGGAGAGGGAGAAGCAGGCTTCCCGCTGAGCAGGCAGCCCTATAAGATATGATCTGGGGCTTGATCCCCGGACCCTGGGATCATGACCTGAGCCAAAGGCAGACGCTTAACGACTGAGCCACCCAGGTGCCCCAGCTTTTCTTCTTTTAGATACACGTTGTTAGATCTTTGTTTTTAAAATAACTTTTATTTTGCAATATAAAATACAGTATGTTAAAATATAAATATAGAAGAATGTACAGACAAATTTGAATATCTCAGTGATTTATCATAAAGCATAAATTCTAGACTACGGGAGTCAAGAAATAGAATATCGTTGGGGCTTCTGGGTGGCTCAGTTGGGTAAGTGTCTGACTTTGGCTCAGGTCAAGATCTCAGGGTCCTGGGATGGAGTCCTACATTGGACTCCTGGCTCAGTGGGGAGTCTGCTCCTCCATCTCCTTCTGCCCCTCCCCCATACTTGTATCTTCTTTCCCTCTCTCTCGAATAAATAAATGAAACCTTAAAAATAAAAAAAAAAGAATACTGTCAGAACTCTAGAATCTCCTCTTGTGCCCGTTCCAATAAATCTTGCCATCTTCCTAAAGGTAACCCCTCAACGGCCATTTGAGGTAATTCGTTACTTCCTTGCATTCCTTTACAGTGTTATGACCCAAGTGTACTTTACTAAACCCTATGGCCTAGTTTTGCCTGTTTATATATTTTTTGTGTCTGGCTTCTTTCTCTCATGATAGGATTTGGGAAGGTCTAGGTTTGCTGCTCATCTCTGATCCACCTGGTTTTAGCTGGAACAGTTGGGAGGAGAATCTACTTCTTAGATCACTTTTTCATCTACACATCTAGAGCCTTGGCATTTTTGGCTTCTTCTTCTAAGCATGGTGCATCACCTTCCTGGAACTATCCACATGAGTTTTTATGACATGACCATCTCAGAGTAATCAGACTTCATAAATTGTCCTGGTTCCCCCCAGAATAAGCCTATTTCTTTCAGATCTAAAAACCTATGAGTCTGAGTCTCTGAGGTCATATAAATTGCAATTAAATGTATCTAATTAAAAACAATTTCTAATCTAAACTCAGGCATAACCAAATTTCTGTATTATAGGGTAAAGAAAAAATAGACAATTCCTTGTTTTTTTGTGATGGCAGACTTTTGAGGTTAGAGGATGTTATCTAAGGTGGTGAAAGTGGGACAGGTGCACATGGGAATGGACTATGAGGAGGTGGGTATAAAGCTGTGTAGGTGAGGTGTGAGTGAGAAAGGCAGTGTGAGGTAA